>NC_141102.1:30106605-31306605 GCF_041138505.1 Cibotium barometz | reverse complement strand
AGAGAAAAATTTGGAATATTAAAATAATGAATATTTATTTTAAAAATTAAAGAAGAATTTTAGTTAAATTTATTTTTATGCATAGATAAATTTAAATGATAAAAGAGAAATTCCTATGACATTTGGAATTCAATCATTTAGATGGGAAAAGAGAAATTCCTAGCATATTGGAATTAATGGATATTTTACTTAAATACAAAGATGAATTTTAGATACATTTATTTTATCTATGAGAAATATTTAAATGATAAAAGAGAAATTCCTATGACATTTGGAATTCAATCATTTAGATGCGAAAAGAGAAATTCCTACCATATTGGAATTAATGGATATTTTATTTAAATTCAAAGATAAATTTTAGATAAATTTATTTTATGATAAAATGGAAATTCCTATGACATTTGGAATTCAATCATTTAGATGGGAAAAGAGAAATTCCTAGCATATTGAATTAATGAGTATTTTATTTGAACTTATTTTATGAGAAATATGTGATGATAAAAGAGGAATTCCCATGACATTGGAATGCAATGAATTAAATGCAAAAAGAGGAATTCCCATGGTATTTGAGATCCAAGAAATTAAATGGGAAGAAAAGGAATTTTTAGTGTAATTCGATTTATGATTATTCATCAAAAGTGAAAATATGGGTAGAATTGATTTTTGTAAATCCCATGAATTCTTTAATTCAAAAGAGTAACATTGAATTAAATTCATTTGATAAATTGAGAAAGAATATGGAAATAGTCATCGAGAAACAGAACCTTTATCTAGACCAAGCAATTGGCAAAAATTTAGGAAAAGTCCCATTATCACTATCAAAGTAGTAAAAATCACTAAATGGGGATTGGATGTGGAACGGATGTGATAAGATGTAAATGGGATATGATAGAATGTGGAACGGATATGATAAGATGTAAATTGGATGTGATAGGATGTGAATGAATGTAAATAGGATGTGATAATATGTAAATGGGATGCGATAGGATGTGAATATGTAAATAGGATGTGATAAGATGTGATGTAATGAGAATGGATGTGGATGCGAATGATGAGATGAGAGGATATGTGAAAGGGTGAGATGGGAAGTACATGGATGTGGATGTGTATGTGAAAGAATGGATGTGGATGAATGAGATGAGATGTATATGAATGAGACATGATGTGGATATGATATAATGTGGATGGGATGAATGAGATATGATGTGGATAGATGTGATGTGATGTAATGTGGATAGAATGTATGTGATGGGATGGTGATGAGAATGAATGTGATGGATATGAATGAATGTGATATGATGGATGTAAATGGATGTGATGTAAATGAATGTGATGGACGTGAATAGATGTGATGTGAATCGGGATGTGAATGAATGAGGTGTGATGTCATGTGAATCAAGATGTGAATGAATAATATGGGATGTGAATGGATGAGATGTGATGTGATGTGAATCGGGATGTGAATGAATGAGATGTGATGTGAAATGGATGTGATGTAAATTGGGATAGATGTGAATGGATGATATGTGATGTGAAGGAATGTGATGTAAATTGGGATAGATGTGAATGGATGATATGTGATGTGAAGGAATGTGATGTGATGTGATGTGAAACGGGATAGATATGAATGAATATGATGTGATGAGATGTAGATATGGGTAGATGCGAGTGGATGAGATCTGATGAGAGGATAAATGAGGAAAGATGTGATGAGATGGAAAAATCATGTTATTGGATGGGAATACATATGAAATAGATGTGGATTAAGTAATGTGGATTGATGTGGAACAATGTGGAAAGACGAGAGTTTGTTATAGAAACTGTATTATGACCTGTTTCTAAATAAGTGTTTTATGTCAATAATGCTGGGGAATCATTTTGACCGTCTTGTGAATGAGGTTTGGAGACCTAACTGATAAAGTTGCAATAGCTGTGGAGAGTCAACGGAGGACGTCTCGCATAGCAAGGTCGGCCGAGGTCTTGACCAACCTCGGTTCGATTTAAATGGCGAGCTTCTGGTACGGTGGATGAGGGACCAAGGAAGCGGCCTTTGAGTGAAGCGCTAGAAGACCTGAGAAGGATCCTAGAGGGTGCTGACCATACGGTGCTCGGGCTCTGGGTCACCGAAGATACCCACACATGTGTCGGGGAAGATATTGGAGCAAGGAGTAAGAGTTGTTTTCTGAAACCGAGCATGGATCTAGTTGTTTGACCTTGCTTGTCCTCAACGGATGAGTCCATGGCTCTTTTATATGGATCTGTTGGTTGATCTTGCTGATCTTCAACGGAGATTCCATTTTGATTTTTATAAGTGAATAAATTGTCGGGTACTATAAGCTAGGAACTATTGTAGAGGCAGAGTACAGGGGTGTTGCAACATATGGCAGCTTTTTAGGTAGCTTGGTTTCAGATGTTACTTGGTGATATGGGTGATCCCGTGGATAGGGTAGTTGTCATTTAATGTGACAACATGAGTAGCATACAACCAGCCAGTAACCCAGTATACCATGTTAGAACAAAGCACATTGAGGTGCACTATCACTTTATGAGGGAGAAGGTTCTAGTAGCAAGTGATGATTCTGGTATATGTCAGCACAGAGGATCAGGTGGCTGACATCTTCATGAAGGCATTGGGCATAGAGAATCACACATTAAGGAGCTTACAAGGAATGCAGTGTGCGGAGTTGGCTCAAGGGGGAGTGTTGCAATATCGAGCTCAACTAGTGCTATTGACGGACATTGATGACATGCCTGGGTGATAGCTTCCGCACTTATGTCACTAGAATGTTTGTTGAGATTATGGTTGATATGCTGCCAGTGGATGGCAGACTGTGTGACAACTACTTTGGATTACTGGAGTTATGGCATACAGCACTAACTCATATTGTCGGGTTCACACTATAGATCGACTACTTTGTTTGTTGTAAGAGAGTACTTTCCCTTTATGTATGTACTCTTATATTTTAGTTATATGGTTGTAGAGAAGAGAAGAATATAGAAGAAAATTCAGCCATACATCTCTCTCTTATGTCTTGCACTCTCTTGTGTGTGTGTGTGTGTTTTACTTGCAAGGAACTCAAGCTTTCTCTCTCCCCCACATTCTCTTTAAAATGTATCCTAGCCCAAATTTTTTTTTAGGAGGAGTGAAACAACAAGAACCCTACCACACCCTCCAAAGCTTGCACAACTCTTGCCTTTCCTTTGAGTAGATTTCTTGATGTGCAACATAACACAAGAAAAGTATAGTGGTGAGACTATCACCAAGGAGGAGGAGGAGCTTGGAAAAGGTTGTGATTGGCATGCAAGTAATCATTCTTCTTGAAAACTATCTCATTAATTAAAAAAACAATTTATTTATCATGCATCTTTGTATGCTGGTTCTTGTTGTGCTTGTAGTAACATAAAAATGGTGCACTTTAGTCACAAGGGCGTCATTTTTGAGTGGAACGAATAGATCATAAAAGAATAACTTTTGATAGTAGCATAAAAACTAACTTCATGCAAGAAATCCAATCAAGTACAAGTGACTTAAATGTTGAACTTGTCATGCTTGATTATTGTAGAATTACTCAAAACATCATAAAAACTTATTTTAGATGCTTTGACATGTTTATTTTCGATGTGCAAAGTTTCAAGGTCATAAAAAATGGACTAAATGAAACCGCAAGGAAGGATAAGAGTGGGTTTGTCCAAGTTGACTCCATAAAGTTTTGGACGGACCAGAGGGATACATTTGACCTACTAGAACATTGTGAGCAAGTCATCTTTAAAGCATATCCAAAGGATCCAAGATGGGTATTTATAGTCCAAGTTGATCCTTGTAGAAGATGGTTTTTTGAAGGCGAGCAAGTAGAATAAGAACCACAAAGTCATAATGATGGAGTTGATGTTATTGAAACACAAGAGCCAAATAATAGAGTTGATGTTGAAATCCAAGAGCCAATTTCCTTGAGTATATTAGTTGTGGAACCTACGAAGCCTAAGGGATGGATCCAAGAGCATATGGAAGAAAGGTCATCAAGTTCTGATGGAGAGTCAAGTACATCCAATGAGACAAGGAGCACATAGATGACTTTGATCCTATATAAGACCAATACATTGACCAATTGGTAAAACACTCTTTTGTGGTGGTGACATTGAACATTGAGCAGGATACAAAAACATTTCTTGAAATTGACCTTTTTGGGAACATGGATCTAGTTGAGGATATTAGAATAAATGATGATCTATGACTTTGTAACTTTGATTATAAATGAGCAGTGAGCTTTGAATTTCTAAATATGAGGAATGAATTTTTATTGAAGTATTTTAGACAAAATTTTAAAAATTATATTTTTCATTACTGACCCATGTAACGGAATCTATACATCGACGCATATAAGAGTCGTCGCAAGAAAGTGGTAAGAGGTGAACCTTCAACTTCAGAAAGTTCAGAGTCAGAGTCATCTGATGAAGAAGAGACAAGTGGTAGCTCCGAGGATTCCATCTCAGAAGGGGAGGTGGAGGGAGTTGCATCTGGTCTTTCCCTGGGAGGGGATCGAGGGGATGCTAAAGACAATGGAGTCTTCGAAGGGGAAGCTTCTTCAACCATGTGCAAGAAAGGAGATGTGGACCTCACTAGTCTTCACTAACAGAATGAGCTTCTTCTTGATGAGTCCATTTAGCAGGTACTGAAAGGGAGAATTACTTAAAAATGTTGGATGGATTTCCTAACCTTTTTGCAAACAGCTACTCATCACAAGTACGCCAAGTTACCCTAGTAGAGCACAAGATTGATCTCAAGCCCCAAAGTAAGCCAGTGGTACAGCGGCTAAGGCGTTTGGGAGTAGTGCAAGCGGAGGTGCTTAAGAAGGAGGTAACTAATTTGCTTGAAGCTGGATTTATTTTTCCAGTAGAGAATTCAGAGTGGATTTCCCGAGTTGTAGTCACTCCCAAAAAGGGTAGAAAATGGCATATGTGTGTGGACTTTCGTCCTGAATGCATGCACAAAGAGGGATTATTATCCTCTACCCTTTCAGGATGAGATTTTGGATCAAGTTGCAGGTCATGAGTTTTATTCAGTGTGTGATGGATACTCTGGATACTTTCAAATCCAGATTTGTGAAGAAGATCAAAGGAAAACCTCATTTATCACCCCTTGGGGAGTGTATGCCTATAGGGTGATGCCATTTGGCTTGACCAATGCACCAGCAACTTTTCAACGCTTCATGAGTCAGGTATTTGCACCTTACTTGGGAAAGTTTATAAGGGTCTTTTTGGATGATTTTTGCATTTATTCAAGCCACATGGATCACTTGGAAAAGTTGAGGTTGGCCTTGCAAAGTATTGATGATACAAAAGGGTGTCTTAATCCTGGAAAATGCCGCTTGGCACGAAGGAAGGTGGTTCTCTTGGGACATGTTATCTCAGAAGAAGGCATAGAGATGGATCCTGAGAAGGTGTAGGCAATTGTGGCCCTCCCACCACCTACCAATGTAAGGGAGGTAAGGAGGATTTTGGGTAAAACAAAGTATTATCAACGCTTTGTTGACATGTTCTTTGAGAAGATGTATCCTATAAATCTGTTAACAAAGAAGAATGTTTCTTTCTAATGGGGGGCCGATCAAATTCAATCTTTTTGTTTGCTCAAGGAATGCACGAGTCAAAGTCCAATTGTGCAACCTCCTAGGTGGGGGGAGGACTTTTATGTGAACCCAAGTATCTCATCACATTCAGTGGGTGCTATACTCTTGCAAAAGGGAGAGCAATGGCATATGCAACCAGTGTATTATGCAAGCCGACAATTGACTGATGCTGAGGAGAGGTATGGTGAAATGGAGAAAGGTGGTTTGTCTCTTGTTTTTGAAGAAGTTCAGGTCATACTTGTTACCTCGCCCTTTTTTCTTCCTCACATCTCAACCTTCTTTACAATTCTTGGTCCGCAAACCCAATCCTGCAGGAGGGAAGTTTGCAAAGTGGATTTGTGAGATTCAAGAATTCTCTTTCAATTTTATTACAGAAAACACCACTAGGGCCTCTCTTGCAGATTTGCTTACAAGGAAGGAAGAGGAAGAAGGAACAGGAGCAAAGAAAGAAGTATATGAAGATTTGGAGACACCACCAACTGCTTTCACTATACTCTTGCAAAAGGGAGAGCAATGGCATATGCAACCAGTGTATTATGCAAGCCGACAATTGACTGATGCTGAGGAGAGGTATGGTGAAATGGAGAAAGGTGGTTTGTCTCTTGTTTTTGAAGAAGTTCAGGTCATACTTGTTACCTCGCCCTTTTTTCTTCCTCACATCTCAACCTTCTTTACAATTCTTGGTCCGCAAACCCAATCCTGCAGGAGGGAAGTTTGCAAAGTGGATTTGTGAGCTTCAAGAATTCTCTTTCACTTTTATTACAGAAAACACCACTAGGGCCTCTCTTGCAGATTTGCTTACAAGGAAGGAAGAGGAAGAAGGAACAGGAGCAAAGAAAGAAGTATATGAAGATTTGGAGACACCACCATTAGGACCTCAATGGAAGGCTTCTTGGGCCCTTTTATTTGGCAGTTTAAGGGAGTCAAACCTTTTCTCTTAAGAAGAAACGTTTTCTAATTAGAAGCTTCAAAACGGCTACTTTATTCGAATTTGAATTTTGGGGAGAAAATGAAATTTAAAATCTAGCGGATAAAACCATATCATGTAACATATCTATGGAAAGCTCTTGATGTGTGGATCATGGATCTATAATCTCCGCTCAAATCGGAGCTTGTATGTAGAAGTTATGGAGGTCCGAAAATTGTAAAATTGCCCCCCCCCCTTTTTGGGGAAAAAAGTGCACCCTTTGACCACTCTTACACCTCTCTTAAAAACCCAACATTTCAGTCCACATGGCAACCCCCCATTTGGCTATTCCTTAATCACCTTGATTAGGCTGGGGCAAATTAAAGGGCCCAAGAAGACCCCATTCACTTCCTAATGCCAACTGCTTTCACTATGCATTTTGATGAAGCCTTTAGCCCTTCCAGGCAATCTGGGGCTGGGGGGATAGTTTTATTTGATCCTGAAGGAAAAGAGGTATGGGCCAAGGGTAGGGAATTTCCAAAGGCTATATCAAATAATGTGGCTAAGTACAATGCATTAATTTGGGGATTAGAAGATTGCATAAAAGATGGAATTAAAGAGGTAGAGGTTAAAGGGGATTCGCAATTGGTCATCCGACAAATGAAAGGAGAATATAAGGCAAGGCATGACACTCTCACGAAGAAGAAGAAGAAGCCAGAAAGCAAGGAAGCTTAGTCATGAGGTATGATGGCCGTGTGGAGAAACGGCTAGATAAGAAGCTTCTTCGACGATGGGAAGACCCCTTCAAGATAAAGCAAAAGCTCAAAAATAACACCTATCTTCTAGAGGATGCAAGTGGCCAGGAGGTTCCAGGACGTGCCAATGAGTACGGGCTAAAGATATTTTACCCTCGACGAGCACCATGGCCAGCAGACCCCCAAGACAAGCATGGAGGATCTACTAGGGGGGGAAAGATGTGACATGAAAAATTGATATGTTTCATTTTCAATTTTGTGCATATTTTCATGGTTTCTCAATGGTAATAAGGTGGAAGCTTGTCCAAGAAGATTGCGGCGCCCACAATGGAATAACAGCGTGGTGATGCGGCGGCTTGGTGGCTACCTTGATAACAACATTCTATCTTCAAATATAATGGTTTTACTTGATTTAGGGTGCACACATTGTAAATGCCACAAGTATGCTTGATAAATACTTTGGTATGGTAGATAGGCTAGTGATGTGGAAAATAAAAGTGGGCCTTCATGCTCACATGGATTTTTATTGTATTATTAATATGGTATTCACCATAAAGCTACAAGTTCGGGAGTGTGGAAGGCATGTGGAGGAATGTGTGTAGGTGCATAATTGGGAAAGATTCTTCTAGAATGCCTACATGGAAGAGGAGAATTCCGCCATGTGTAAGTAGGATCTCCACCTACATGCCACTTAGACTTGGCTATTATCTCATCACACTTTCAAAGTCAAAAAGTCTTCAATTTAATAATCAATAGAAGACAGCCTAAGAGGACAATTGATGGTGACATCTATCCTTATATCACTGAAGGATTGAAGATTTTTATGTTGTAATTTGTAACAATGGAAGAGAGGGTGATTCTCCACCTATAAAAGGAGCCCTCCTCTCCCTTTCAAATCAAGGGAATCAAGCCTCCTCAATTGAGCATTTTGTGTCATTGCCACTCTCTTATCTTTCAAACCCTTATTCAAACACTCTCTTTACATGTGAATATCTCATTTAGCATTAGCTCCTCATGCTTAACCCAATTTTGGACCTCTTTGATGATTCATGATAAGTGGGATAAGGAGTTATTATCTTGGTGGGCCTGTGACTTCTCAAGGTAGCCCTTGCCTTATTGCCGCCCTCCTTTGGAGGTACCAATGGTTTTAGCGGTAATGAGCATGCGGAAAGACTTTGGGGACCATAGGTAAATCTTTATGATTGTCCGCTGAGCAATGTTAACCCTTACCCTCTATCTTGAATCATGAAGGAGATGAAAGGCAAGAGGCTATGTGAAAATTGAGGTTTCATGCAAAGAGAGGGAAGTGCAGTTTTTGTGGTCCAATACCCAAATTTCAACTCATCACTCGGGTATTGGTTTCTAAAATTGATCATATGGTTAGGAAGCTCTTTATATGCTCTTTCCAATCATGTAACTAATTTCTTAATCCTTTATATCATTGATGATCAGAATTTCTCCCAAAATTGCTAACTTTTAGGCGAATTTTGGTAGTTTTATAGTCTTGTAGTAAAATGCTCATAACTTTTTGTTCGGTTGTCCCTTTTTGAAAGTTTTTATATAGGCATGAAGCTCTCTTCAATCTCTACGCACCTATATAATCCTCTTTTGCACAGGCTATATGGATTTAAAACTGCAATTCTCTGTGTATCTCTATTTTTATAGACTTTTGGCCATTCTTTCTTCTTAATAATGATTAATTCCTCTTAATCTCTTATTAAAAAGAAAATCCTATGTGTCTTATCCTCTTGTAAGTGATTGCTATATTCTTTTCCTTTAAGATGTTCCGTCCAAATCGCCCAATTCGAATGGATGAACCTTACCAACATTCCCCGTATGTTTCCATTCACATAATCCTGAGTCGGAAGATTTTCTTTCAACAAAGAATTGCCCTCTTGTTTGGAGGTGCCAGACTGGCAAAAATTCTTGCTTCTCCTGAGCCTTTCATCTTTCCTTCCATGAATTATGATCTCACCTTTGATGTGTATATCTTTATCTTAACCTAGGGAGAGAAAGGGAGGTGAGGAGGTTGTGAGGTTTCATACAAGTGTGTTTTGATTCTAAGAAGTGACCGAAGTCAAAACCCCAACTTCGTGTCACATCTTTTGGTGGAGACGGCGGGTAGGTTTTACTTAGAATTATTCTATTTTAACCTCAAGGTCCCGCATGATTAAAGAAAAGTTATTTTGAAAAAAGTAAATTTTCCTTGTTGCTACTCATCTTTTGGTGCAAGATGTTCAACATTCCGGTGTTCCAAGGATCGGAAGGAGAAGACCCGGGGAGTTATCTCCGAGAGTTTAACCGAGCATGCTGCTTGACGGGTTGGTCTATGAAAGAGAGGGCATAAATACTTTCAGATTTCTTGGAGAGTGTGGCCTTAACTTGGCATGAGGCTTTGCAAGAGGAGTCCAAGAATGATTGGGAAAGGTTGACCAAAGCAATGAAGGAGAGATTTGGGACAGTGGAGCCACCAAATGCTTTACTATTGCAATTGGATCAAATTTTCCAAAAGGAAGGAGTGTCAGTTTCTGCCTTTTCAGTGAGGTATGAAACCTTGTTCATCAAATATCAACAAGCTGCTTTACATGTTGTTGCTTCTTCTTCTTCACCTTCTATGGAAGATTCAAAGAGTTCTTTAGCAATGGAGCACCTTAAGATGAGCAAGTTTATTAGGGCTTTAGATCCCTGCTTGCATGGAAAAGTTTTTAGCACAAAGATCTCACTAATTTTAAAGAGGCTCTTCATATTGCTTTGAAGAAGGAGGCTATTGAGTCCACATTCCAATCTTCTCCGAGTGTGTTGACCCCACCACGAGTAGAGATAGCCTCAACATCTCAGGTACAAGCTCCATCCTTGGATCATAACATTGCGAATTACATAGATATGAATGGATGGATGGATGGATGTGATGTGAATAGAGGTGATGAGATGTGAGATGTGATGTGAATCAGATAGATGGGAATGAATGAATGGATGGATGTGTTGTGAATAGAGATGATGAGAATAGAGGTGAATAGCTGTGATGATGTGAATAGAGATGATGAGAATAGAGGTGAATAGCTGTGGTGTGAATCAGATAGATGGGAATGAATGGAGGGATGGATGTGATGTGAATAGAGGTGATGAGATGTGAGGTGAATAGATGTTATGTGAATCAGATAAATGTGAATGAATGGATGAGATGTGATGTCATGTGAATCAGAATGTAAATGAATGATATGAGATGTGATGTGAGTGAATGAAATGTGGTCTCAATGATATGAGATGTGATGTGAGTGAATAAGATGTGATCTGAATGGATGAGGTGTGAGTGAATGTGATGTGGTTTGAATGGTCTGAATGGATGAGATGTGGTCTGAATGGATGAGATGTGAATGAATGTGATGTGATGGGATGTGAATCGAGATAGATGTGAATGAATGAGATGTGAGGTAAAATGAATGATATATGAATGAAAGTGAATGTGATGGATACGAATGAAAGTGAATGTGATGGATATAGATAAAAATGACGTGCTTGGATGAGAATAGGAATACTTATGAAATGGTTGTGGAATTAATTAAGGTGGTGATATGGAGCAATGTGGAAAGACGAGAGTTCGTTATAGAAACTCTATTTTTGAACTGTTTTTAAATGAGTGTTTTATGTCAAGAATGCTAGAGAAGCATTTTGACCATCTTGTGAATGAGTTCCTGGAGACCTAATCTGATAAAGTTGCAAAAGTTGACGGAGAGTCATTGAAGGACGTCTCGCGTAGCAAGGTCGGCCGAGGTCTTGACCAGCCTCGGTTCGATTAAAATGGTGAGCTTTCGATACGGTGGATGAGGGATCAAGGAAGCGGCCTATGAGTGAAGCGCTAGGTCATTTGTAAAGGATCCTAGAGGGTGCTGACCGTACGGTGCTCGGGCTCTGGGTCACCGACGATACCCACACGTGCATCGTGGAAGATATTGGAACAAGGAGTAAGAGTTGTTTTCTGAATTCGGGCATGGATCTGGTTGATTGACCTTGGTGGTCCTCAACGGATGAGTCCATGGCCTCTCTTGCAGATTTGCTTACAAGGAAGGAAGAGGAAGAAGGAACAGGAGCAAAGAAAGAAGTATATGAAGATTTGGAGACACCGGGCCAACTGCTTTCACTATGCATTTTGATGAAGCCTTTAGCCCTTCCAGGCAATCTGGGGCTGGGGGGATAGTTTTATTTGATCCTGAAGGAAAAGAGGTATGGGCCAAGGGTAGGGAATTTCCAAAGGCTATATCAAATAATGTGGCTAAGTACAATGCATTAATTTGGGGATTAGAAGATTGCATAAAAGATGGAATTAAAGAGGTAGAGGTTAAAGGGGATTCGCAATTGGTCATCCGACAAATGAAAGGAGAATATAAGGCAAGGCATGACACTCTCACGAAGAAGAAGAAGAAGCCAGAAAGCAAGGAAGCTTAGTCATGAGGTATGATGGCCATGTGGAGAAACGGCTAGATAAGAAGCTTCTTCGACGATGGGAAGACCCCTTCAAGATAAAGCAAAAGCTCAAAAATAACACCTATCTTCTAGAGGATGCAAGTGGCCAGGAGGTTCCAGGACGTGCCAATGAGTACGGGCTAAAGATATTTTACCCTCGACGAGCACCATGGCCAGCAGACCCCCAAGACAAGCATGGAGGATCTACTAGGGGGGGAAAGATGTGACATGAAAAATTGATATGTTTCATTTTCAATTTTGTGCATATTTTCATGGTTTCTCAATGGTAATAAGGTGGAAGCTTGTCCAAGAAGATTGCGGCGCCCACAATGGAATAACAGCGTGGTGATGCGGCGGCTTGGTGGCTACCTTGATAACAACATTCTATCTTCAAATATAATGGTTTTACTTGATTTAGGGTGCACACATTGTAAATGCCACAAGTATGCTTGATAAATACTTTGGTATGGTAGATAGGCTAGTGATGTGGAAAATAAAAGTGGGCCTTCATGCTCACATGGATTTTTATTGTATTATTAATATGGTATTCACCATAAAGCTACAAGTTCGGGAGTGTGGAAGGCATGTGGAGGAATGTGTGTAGGTGCATAATTGGGAAAGATTCTTCTAGAATGCCTACATGGAAGAGGAGAATTCCGCCATGTGTAAGTAGGATCTCCACCTACATGCCACTTAGACTTGGCTATTATCTCATCACACTTTCAAAGTCAAAAAGTCTTCAATTTAATAATCAATAGAAGACAGCCTAAGAGGACAATTGATGGTGACATCTATCCTTATATCACTGAAGGATTGAAGATTTTTATGTTGTAATTTGTAACAATGGAAGAGAGGGTGATTCTCCACCTATAAAAGGAGCCCTCCTCTCCCTTTCAAATCAAGGGAATCAAGCCTCCTCAATTGAGCATTTTGTGTCATTGCCACTCTCTTATCTTTCAAACCCTTATTCAAACACTCTCTTTACATGTGAATATCTCATTTAGCATTAGCTCCTCATGCTTAACCCAATTTTGGACCTCTTTGATGATTCATGATAAGTGGGATAAGGAGTTATTATCTTGGTGGGCCTGTGACTTCTCAAGGTAGCCCTTGCCTTATTGCCGCCCTCCTTTGGAGGTACCAATGGTTTTAGCGGGAATGAGCATGCGGAAAGACTTTGGGGACCATACGTAAATCTTTATGATTGTCCGCTGAGCAATGTTAACCCTTACCCTCTATCTTGAATCATGAAGGAGATGAAAGGCAAGAGGCTATGTGAAAATTGAGGTTTCATGCAAAGAGAGGGAAGTGCAGTTTTTGTGGTCCAATACCCAAATTTCAACTCATCACTCGGGTATTGGTTTCTAAAATTGATCATATGGTTAGGAAGCTCTTTATATGCTCTTTCCAATCATGTAACTAATTTCTTAATCCTTTATATCATTGATGATCAGAATTTCTCCCAAAATTGCTAACTTTTAGGCGAATTTTGGTAGTTTTATAGTCTTGTAGTAAAATGCTCATAACTTTTTGTTCGGTTGTCCCTTTTTGAAAGTTTTTATATAGGCATGAAGCTCTCTTCAATCTCTACGCACCTATATAATCCTCTTTTGCACAGGCTATATGGATTTAAAACTGCAATTCTCTGTGTATCTCTATTTTTATAGACTTTTGGCCATTCTTTCTTCTTAATAATGATTAATTCCTCTTAATCTCTTATTAAAAAGAAAATCCTATGTGTCTTATCCTCTTGTAAGTGATTGCTATATTCTTTTCCTTTAAGATGTTCCGTCCAAATCGCCCAATTCGAACGGATGAACCTTACCAACATTCCCCGTATGTTTCCGTTCACATAATCCTGAGTCGGAAGATTTTCTTTCAACAAAGAAATGCCCTCTTGTTTGGAGCTGCCAGACTGGCAGAAATTCTTGCTTCTCCTGAGCCTTTCATCTTTCCTTCCATTAAATATGATCTCACCTTTGATGTGTATATCTTTATCTTCACCTAGGGAGAGAAAGGGAGGTGAGGTGGCTGTGAGGTTTCATACAAGTGTGTTTTGATTCTAAGAAGTGACCGAAGTCAAAACCCCAACTTCGTGTCACAATACCATTCTTGGACAACATGTCCAAGCCATATTGTCTCTACAATAACAAAATGCCATGAGGTGATCTCACCTCCTCTATGCCCAAAAAATACCGCAGCTCACCAAAATCCTTTATCTCAAACTTTTGCTTCAAAAGCCTCCGGACATGATGTATGTCAACATCACTATCACTAGTGATAATTAAGTCATCCACATAGATGACTAATAGCATGATCCCTTTATTTATCTTTTTCACATAGTGAAAAATTTGCATTGAATATTTGAAATCCAATGGTAACAAGATACTCCTTGATCTTGTTTGTGAAAAGATAGATAAAGAGTTGTCACAAGCTGTCATAGCAGCACCCCTGTACTCTGCCTGTATACTCTACAAGGCTTTCTTCAACCTGCAAACATGCTGGGGGTGACTCACATCCTCATAACCAGGTCCCTCCAACATATACACCTCTTCCTGTAAATCCCCATGCAAGAATGTATTCTTTACATCCATCTGATGTAAAGACCATTGCATTGACACAGCCACTACTATCACAACTCTCACTGTTGCCATCTTGGCAACTGGGCTGAAAGTTTCCTCATAATCAATGCCATATGTGTGCGCATATCCTTTCGCTACCAATCTAGCCTTGTACCTACTTATGCTTCCATCACTGTTATGTTTTACTTTGTACACCCACTTGCATCCAATGGCTTTCTTGCCTTCAGGCAATTGCACTAAATCCCAAGTCTCATATAGTGCATCCATCCCCTCATCCATAGCTTTCTCCCAACACACATTTCTTCCAACAGCCTCATCAATGCATGTGGGCTTTACAACTTGTACAACTTTTGCCATGTATGCATAGTGATGTGCCACATAACCATCATATGTAAACCTCTGCACAGGATTCATCACTCTCCCAAATCTTTGCAGCTTTGCATTCATGGCTTACATAGCCTTCTTTACACGGGGTGTTCTCATAGCTGGTATCCCAAGATCCTCATCAAGGCTCGTCTCTGAGCCACTAGACTCTACATCAACATGAGAATGCCTTGCCAAAATGTCAAGCATACCAAGGGGCTCAACCACTTTCTCTTTGCCTTTATATGATGTACTAATCACATTTGTAGGACTGGTATTATGATGCAGCCTGCCACTCCATGGTCTATCAACTGAACCACTAGATGAGGACTCTCCTAGTCCACTCAAAGACTGTGATTCCTGACTTGCATTCTGTGCAACCATATTTCCACTCACATCAATTCCAAGAGCTTCTCTTTTAGTAGCATACCAGCTGCTCATCTCATCAAAAACAACATCCCTGCTTACCCCAACTCACGTGCAGCAGGGTTATAACACCTGTATCCCTTTTGCTCAAGGGAATATCAAATAAACACACATTTTTAAGCTTTTGGATCTAGCTTAGTTCTCAGCTCATCTGGCACATGCACATATGCAATGCATCCAAAGACTTTCAGATGAGACAAATCAAGTTTTCTGCCACAGTAAACCTCTCCTCTGGAGTTACATCATGTATGGCTGCAGTTGGAGTCCTGTTCATGATGTAAACTGCTGTAAAAATAGCCTCATCCCAATAGCTATGCGGCATATTCTTCTCTCCCATCAATGCTATAAAAATAACCTCAGCCCAATAGCTATGCGGCATATTCTTCTCTCCCATCAATGCTCACACAATCTCAGCAATGTGCCTATTTTTTTCTCTCCGCAACTCCATTTTGCTGCAGAGTGTATCTGCATGTAAACGGTCTCTGAATACCATTCTTCTGCAAAGAACTCATTGGAGAAGTACTCTCCCCCTCCATCTGACCTTAGGCACTTTACATGTTTCCCTGTTTGCTTTTCAACCATAACTCTGAAATTCTGAAAATGAGTGAGCACCTCACTCTTCTCCTTAATGAAGTATACCCACACTTTCCTTGTGTGGTCATCAATAAATGTCACATAATATGTGTAGCCTCCCATAGACATGGTCTTCGTAGGACCCCATACATCTGAATGCACAACATCTAGTGCATTTCTGCTTACATTTCTGTCACGTGAAAATACATGTTTTGTTTGCTTTCCAAATTGGCATGCTTCACATATTTTCTGCATACCTTCAACTTTAAACTTTGGCAAACCTATCTTAATTCCTTTAGTCTGCATAGACTTCATTCTCTGCACATTCACATGTCCAATTCTTTTATGCCAAATGTCTGTGTCTGCAACAATTCGTGAACCATTTGCAAACATCATAGCACTCACTTCAGGTATGTTTACATTCAATGTAAACATTCTGCCCACTCTGTTACCTTTTCCAACCAACCTACACTTGTCTCTAAAGTCTTCAACATAATAACCATCAGGGTTAAACCGAACCTACAAACCCTACTTAATCATCTGGCCAACTGAAACCAGATTCTTTGTTATATTCGAAACATGAAGTACATCTGCAAGGTACTTCACTTTGCCATCCTGCATAGACAATGGCATATCTCCAACATGGGCAATTGGATGAGAAGTGTCATCGCCTATTCCATAAAACCTGGTCTTTCAAGATTTTTCATCTCCTTGAACCACTCCCCATGACCTGTCATGTGGTTCGAAGCACCTGAATCAACATACCATACATCATCTTTATGTGCTGCTTCAACATTTTCACATATGGCATTAACGACATGCTACATAACAAACAACGTTTTATTATCCTCATTATTTCTGCTCGAGGATGCATAGTTGTTTTGCTGCAATTTTCCATTTTGCATGTCAGCCTGCTTCTTATGACAATCTGCCTGCACATGTCCAAGCTTACCACAATAAAAGCATCCATGTGTATCATTAATATTCTGTCTTTGCAAATTTCCACCTCCTCTTCGTCTCCTCCTTCTTCTGAATTGGCCTCTTCCACGTGCCTGTTGTTGTTGTTGTGTTGTGAATTCTGGGACTATTGTTGTTGTTGCTATTGGGCCATAGTTGTGATTACCTGTTCGGCCACCTCCTTGGCCGCGTCCACGGCCTCCTCTACCTCCTCGAGTCTTCCTGAACTTGTGTAGAAGGCCTGTTGCTCAGAACTATTTTTGTTTTGTGAAGACTGTTGGTCTTCACCCAAGCTCTTATCGTCTATAAATCAACATAGACACCAAATCTGTGAAATTGGGAATGTTTTTTCGAGTCTGAATAGATGTCTTGAACGCCTTGTATTGTTGTCCGAGACCACATAGATAGACTTCCACCTTATCATCATCATCTACTGAAACACCATTAGATGCAAGGGATTCCATAATACCCTTGATCTTCAATACATAGTCATTCAGAGACATACTTTTTTTCTCCACTATGAAGTTCATTCTTCAACTGTATCTTTCGTGCCTTGGTATTCGTTTCATAGAGTTTTACCAAGGTGTCCCACGCCTCCTTGGGGGACTTGGCATCTTGTATGTGCCCAATCATGGTGTCCTGTATACTGATAGAGAGCCAATACATAACTTTTCTGGCTCCTTGGTTCCAATCCTTAAACTATTTCACATTTGTAGCAATCGGATTGATCTCCGGTATCTTTGGTGCCTCTTCATGCTCACCTTCTATGTAGTCCCAGCAGTAACCCTTTCCCATTAGGAAATTTGTCAACCTGAACCTCCAAGCATGGAAGTTGTTCTTGTCAAGCTTCTCAGCAACAATATGGTTTATGCCATCATTTGGCATCTTGCCAGACACACAAATTCACTAGAAAAAGCACTCTAGTTTGTCCTGCACAAACTGCTGTATTTTTTGCGGTATGGTACTACACTCAAATGTCACAACCAGTGACCGCAATGTGCATACATACACCCAATAGCAACTGTTGACCTCCTTGCAGCACACACAATGTCTGCACAACCAATCTGTCTTTCGGAAGTTCTTAAAATAGAGTTCTGCATAGAATTGATGACTTATCCACAGTGCTCGAAATCGCCTGCTTTCCAAAAAATGGAGGTCCTAATGCGCCCGCAACACGTTTTCGGCACCTAAATTTATGTCCAATAGGATATTATGGTTTCCCTATAGCTTTACTCTCGCGACGAGGAAATCTCCTCAATCAGAGATTGTTGCTGGTGCCTCCCGTAGAGCTCTTCGACAAGGGTGTAGTCGCCAACACAAATAGGGAAGAGTAGATGAAGCTCTTACACTCGTACTGCTTCCTGTGCTTCTCTTGCTTGCACAACTCAGTCCTTAGCATGAACTAAGATCTGATACCATGAAAAGATACAGGGGAGAAGAGAGCTTGAGCTCTTGCAAGCACACACACACTCACAAAACCCTAAAGGAGAACACACAAGTTGAGAGGCTGAAAATCTTCTTCTTCTTCACACAACACTCAACACACCATATACAAAGATAAGAGTACTCACACTATGAAAAGGTACTCAACCAAATACATTCTAGGGTTCTCTATAGTGTAAATAAAACTAAATGAGGTGGCACTATAACTATGCCAGTCTCTAGAATGGCTGTCACACAGCGTGTCATCCCACTGGCCACATATCACCCATGATTTTACCGACCATGTCAGCACTGGTGTAAGTGAGGGGCCTATCCCCTAGGCGGGTCATCAGTGTCCACCCCCACACTAGATATCTCAACAGTTTGGACCATGCTCAAGGTGCCTGCTTTAAGCCATACAAGGCTTTGCGTAACCTGCACACAAAATCTGGGTGTGCATCACCCTCATAATATGGTGGTTTCATCATGTAAACTTCTTCTTGCAAATCGCCATGCAAGAAGGCATTCTTTACATCCATCTGATGTAAAGACAAACCTTTTGCTATAGCCATAGCAATGACAGCTCTCACGGTTTCCATTCTTGCAATTGAGCTAAATGTCTCTTCATGCCATAAGTCTGTGCATAGCCCTTGGCCCACCAATCTTGCCTTATACCTACTCTCTGAACCATAAATGTTATGCTTGACTTCATACACCCACTTACATCCAATTGCCTTCTTTTCCTTAGGAAAAGGCACTAACTCCCATATGTTACATTTGTATCCAATGTTGCCATCTCCTCATTCATGGCATCTTTCCATTTCTTATTTCGAATTGCTTGCTCAAAACAAGTGGGCTCGAATCCGTGTATTTCTTTAACCATGTAAGCATAATGATGGGTTGTAGATCCATCATATCTCAACCTTTCATCAACAGGGCACCTAACCCTTGTAGACATGCATACACCTAGATCACTTCCATGTGTCCTCAAAACATCCCTCATTCTCCTTACACCAGGAGTAACCAGAAATGGAATACCAAGATCTCGTCAAGACTCTACTCAGAGCCACTAGAGTCACCATCGACATTTGCGTGACCTACTGACAGATTAGGCACAAAGATTTGATCTACCTTTTCCTTATGTTTGGTGATACAGGTGTACCTACATCTGTCCTCAACTTGCGTGGCCATGGACTAACATTGGATCCACTGCTAGAGAACTCTCTAGGTCCAGTAAGCACCTTTGCTTCTCTACATATGGTGCAACATCAGCGCTTCTTACATCTGTATCTTATGTTTCCTTCACCTAGTGCATACCAGCTACTCATCTTTTTCAAGGACAACATCTCTGCTTACTTGCATCTCACGAGTGGTAGGATTATAACATCTATAACCTTTCTAATCCATACCATAACCAAAGAAAGAGGCATTTCTCTACCTTTGGATCCAACTTTGTTCTCACTTCATGAGGAACATGCACATATGCAATACACCCAAACACTTTCAAGTGAGACACATCCGGTCTTATGCGTGTAAACTTCTGCTCATGCATCATACCAGGAATAGCTGCAGTGGGTGTCCTATTCACAATATACACAATAGTTGCTACTGCTTCTGTCCAAAAATGGTGACATATTCTTTTCATCCACAATCAAGGCACATGCCACTTCCGTAATGTTCTTGTTTTTTCTTTCTACAACACCATTCTATTACGGAGTGTACTTGCATGTAAACTGTCTCTTGATTCCCTGCTTCCTCAGGAAATCATTGAACTCATTGGAGAAATATTCTCCGCCACCATCTGATCTTAAGCATTTTATTTACATGCCTTTTTCCTTCTCAACCAAGGCTTTAAATCTCTGAAAGTGAGAAAACACCTCACTTTTCTCCTTCATGAAGTAAACCCACACTTTCCTAGTGTGGTATTAATGAATGTAACATAATACCTGCAACCTGCAATTGTTGCAGTCTTGGTCCGCGTCCCCATACATCTGAATGGATGATATATAATGGGCTTTCATTGACATGCTTTTCATGTGGGAAAGCATATTTGGCCTGCTTACCAAAGCTATCATGCTTCACATACTTTGTGCATACCATCAACCTTAAACTCTCGCAAACCCACAATAATATTTTGGGCTTGCATAGACTTCAGAAGTTGGTGTACATTCACATGACCAATGCGCTTGTGTCATATTTCAATATCGATAATGACACTTGTTACAATGTGCAAACATGGTTGCCTTTACTTCAGACATGTTCATAGTCATTTCTAGTACCCTTTGCAACCAAGCGACACTCATTTTTGAACTCTTCCACAAAATATCCTTCAGGATTAGACCTCACTTATAGACCCTACTCCAACAGAAACCAGGTTCTTTGTAATATTTGGATCATGAAGTACATCTTCCAAGTACATATTTCTATCCTGCATAGACAATGGCACTTTACCAACATGCGCAATGGGATGCGTAGTATCATCACCTGTTTCTACATAACCTGGTTTTTTCATTTTTTGCATATCTCTAAACCACTAAGCATGATTGGACATGTGGTCAGAGGAGCCAGAATCCACATACCATGTATCTTGAGATCTTGACACATCTCCTATTATGAAACTGAGTATGTGCTGCATCACAAACAGATGCTCACTTCTATCATCACCTCCCTATTTACTAGATGATGCCATGTGAATGTATGACATATAATGGGCTTTCACTAACATGCTTTTCATGTGGGAAAGCATGTTTGGCTTCCTTACCAAGCTGGCATGCTTCACATACTTTGTGCATACCAGCAACCTTAAACTTTAGGAAACCGACAACTATATTTTGGGATTTCATAGACTTCAGTCGATGTACATTCACATGAGCATTGCGCTTGTGTCATATGTCAATTATAGTAATGACACCTTTTCTATGCGCAAACATGGTTGCCTTTACTTCACGCATGTTCATAGCCATATCTGTTACCCTTTGCAGCCAAGTGACACTCATTTTGAAGTCTTCCACAAAACATCCTTCAAGATTAAACCTCACTTACAGACCCTGATCAACCATTTGTCCAACAGAAACTAGGTTCTTTGTAATATTTAGATCATGAAGTATATCTTTTAAGTACACTTTTCTATCCTGCATAGACAATGGCACTTTACCAATATGCGCAATGGGATGTGCAATATCATCATTACTTGTTTCTACATAACTTGGTTATTCCATTTTTTGCATGTCTCTAAACCACTGAACATAACTGGTCATGTGGTTAGAGGTGCCAGAATCCTTGAGATCCTGACAGATCTCCTATTATGGAACTGAGCATGTGTTGCATTACAAACACATGCTCCCTTCTATCATCACCTCCATATTTACTAGATGATGCATAGTTGCCTTGTTGCAACTTTCCACTTTTAATGTCACTCTATTTGTTATAGTAGTTCTTTGCCATGTGCCTTGGTTTGCCACAGTAATAGCACTCTATGCTATTTTCATAATGATTTCTTTGCCAACCACCTTGGCCTCTTTGGATCCCCCTACCTCTAGAATGGCCTCTTTCACCTATGTATGATTGTTGTTCTATGAATCATTGGACTGTTGTTGTCTAGAATTTTATTTCCTTGTCAGTCACCACCACCTTGGCCTCGACCATGACCTCTACCTAAATTGGAGTAGAAGGCCTTATGTAGAATATTCCTAACCTAAAGACTTCTCTTCTATGATGATCATAGACATGAAGTCCTGAAAGTTGGGAATATTCTCCCTAAGTGGAATGGTGGTCTTGAATGGCTTCTACTCTTTGCCAAGCCCATTCAAACAGACACTTACCAAGACATCATCTTCCACCGATACA
The DNA here is from genome assembly GCF_041138505.1 of Cibotium barometz. Taxonomy (NCBI): domain Eukaryota; kingdom Viridiplantae; phylum Streptophyta; class Polypodiopsida; order Cyatheales; family Cibotiaceae; genus Cibotium; species Cibotium barometz. The sequence goes on along the minus strand of NC_141102.1, from coordinate 31,284,689 downwards.
TTGATAGACCCAAGGACTTCAAAAATTCCCTTGATCTTTAAAGCATACTCATTGATTGACATACGTTTCTTTTCCACTGTACGTACATCTTGCTTTAGTTGTAATTTCCTTACCTTTGTGTTGGTCTAGAACATCTGCACCAGATTCTGCCACACGCAATTGTTGGAGTTTTTGCATCTTGTATTATGTGTTCTATGATTGTGTCTATGACACTAATTGAAATCCAATACATGACTTTCCTTACACCCTGGTTCCAATCATTAAATGCCTTTATGTCTGCTAGAGTGGCATTCTCTTCAAACAACTTAGGAGGCTCCTTGACATAGTCCCAAAATCCTTTATGCATAAGGAAATTGATCATTATGAACTTCCATGCATGGAAGTTGTTCTTTTCCAAGTTCTTACTAGCAATCTGATTGATTCCATCACCAATCATATTTTCCTGCAACAATCAAAAACCTACAACTGACAATTTCTATATGCAACCTATAACACAGCATTATCTTCTATAACTATTGTAGGCGGTAGTTTGAAGCACAACCTGTAGGTCACCAGATCTGACCAAAGCACATGTACATACACCCAATGTCAACAATACATGTCCATACACTATCTCCACTCCCAAAATGCACTACTGCACTGCAATAACCAGATTTCCATTATAGATAATTCTCAACCAGAACTTCCCGAAACTGCCAAAAATATCGCAGTGATAGAATAATGACCGAGACGTGCCCAAAATGCGATTCTGATTGCAAAATTCAATACAAAGTAAAAAGTATTATGTACCACATAGGCACCTTGAAGCCTGCGAAGATAGCTCCTATAGCTCTCGGAGCTCGTGAGGGGTGTTATACCTAAACCAAGAAGGGAAAGAGATGGTGATGCTCTTACCCATGTACTTCTTCCTTGATTACTTGTTCTTGCCACTTTCTTGCTTCCTTATCTCTCACACAAACCGAAGCTCTGATACCATAAAGAGAATGTGGGGGAGCTTCTATATTCTTCTCTTCTCTACAACAACCATATAACTAAAAGATAAGAGTACATACATAAAGGTAAAGTACTCTCCTACAACATACAAAGTGGTCCGTCTAGAGTGTGAACCCGACTATATGAGTTGGTGCTATAACTATGCCATAACTCTAGTACTCCAAAGTGGCTATCACATAGTCTGTCATCCACTACCAGCATATCGACCCTAATCTCACCAACCATGCCAGTGACATAAGTGCAAAAGCTATCACCCAGGCAGGTCATCAATGTCTACCATAGCACTAGTTGAGCTCGATATCTCAACAACATTTTGCCTTGACCTCTTGATATCTTTCAATCCATTTAACCATGGCATTTGAGTTCAAGATGCAAAATTTATTGATCTTATCTCGTAAGGTATTTTTTGCCGCCCTTACGAGACCATTTGCTTGTGGCTCTTCCCCAACTAATCTATCATCTTCAAGATGGCTCCATAGCCGAGGCATCTCTGGGTTAGATGTATTGAGAAATTTTGTTATGTAAACAAGAGATTCTTGTACACACCATCCTTAAGCCATACTACCCTCTGCCCAAGCTCATTACCGCACAAATGTCTTTAGGGTTTTTATGAATCTCTTTAGAAAAAATATCCACCAACTATGGATAGTCCCTACAAAACTTCAACCTCATCCACAACATGAACTAAAAGGTGCATCTGATTGGTCGATATGCTTGTTGGTAGAAACTTGTGAATTTTCCATCATTTATCTTATTTATTTATATATAATGCTATATTCTCTACTTTGTATGGATCATTCATTTCCTTAACTAAAACTTTGTATGGATCATTCATTTCCTTAACTACTTTGTGTTGCTTTTTATTTCTCTTGTTAATGTCTCTTGTTACGCTTTATTATGAATATTTTCTTAATGATTTACTTGCACCATTGTGTATGTCTCTGTGTGCGTGTGTGTAGGTGTGTGATCTAGGTTTTATTTAAGTAGCATTTGAGCAAGTGGGCATGTGTTCAGCTTAATATTAATCTTTATATATGGATCTAAAGCACGGGAATATGTATAAGGGTTTCTTGAGTGAAAGCAAAAACCTTTTTCACTTTTGTTACAATCTTGGATGAATAGGAGTGGATAGGCAATAAATTGGGGAGGATAGGTGGCATTGGAGTAGGAGAACTTGGAATGAGCAATGAGTATCAAGGAAGTGAGAGGGAAATAAGTATTAAGGAAGAAGTGTGAGAAGGGAGTGAGAGGAAAAACACCAACACCATAAGAAGGAAGCTAGAAGGAAGAGAACGAGAATAACCTTGAGTTCTAGAAAACATATTGGGCTTGAAATTGATTGCACACACAAAAGGCAATCATAGGGCCACTACCAAAACGCAAACATACAGGGTAACTACAAGGCCCCCATTGCAAAGGTGATTGTAGGGTGATCCCATGACCACACTGCCAAAGGGTATGCACAAGGCTTTCCACATAACAAAGACATCACAAAGGGAATGATAGGCAAGGCAATCATCATCCATGCCATGTTGTTGATAAAAACAAGAAGGTCTCAACTCTTACATTAAGACCTTATTATAAAACATATGAAGCTGAAACATCACAATCTCCATGAACAGTTACGTTATTTAGTTTGAAAAGAGGGAAGGTGGTGTAAATAAGTAGGCCATGTCTAGTTGCGCACCGCAATAGTGTAGCTAACTGCGGCTACACTATGAATCTTGGGTAGGCATTTGTGTGCCCCCAAGATTTGGCTTAACAATATGCACTATATAAATCTAAATAAGTTTGTATTAGACACATAAATAAAAAAGATTGGTGATTTAAGAACCTTGTTGAATATCACCATTTTGCTAACTAAGGTGAGGAATTTTACTTACTATGAGTCATGATATATACCATTGATAAGAAATTAAAACACATAATGGTAGATTATAGTTTAGTATGTGTGGATGTGAGATTTAAGTATCATTCCAGGAGACATGATTAAAGTTTGTTAATTTAGTGTAGGCACGCATATAAAGCATGGTTTTGAATTTTTATTCGATGATGTAGTCTCACTCAGATCCATCACTGTGTAGGGATTCTTCTAGTGACTTGTCAAGGCTATGTTGGTGTTTATACATTAAAAGTCTTATGTGAGGGACACTTTAGGTACATGTATACAATAGAGCCACGTAGGTTGAATAAATCATACCATATACACAACAGAGGGTTTTGTAATAATTTTAAATATCATCATATTAAACTTACAATGTATAGATCATTTATTGGTCTTGTGTGAAAGTGCATTCTACATGTATTAGTCTAGTGTTAAAGTGTGTTCTGCATGTATGTGTAGTTAAATATTATCTAAGCTATCAAATTGACCTTTAATTTGTCATCCACAAAAAGGTGATATAGAATACTGTTAACTTAACACATGCTCACATACCATAAGCTATAGTAAAGGTCTCTGAAAAAGTAAAGATAACTTGAAATATTTTTATATCAAATCTAATAGTAATTATTCATAAGGAGTGTTATGTTCCCTTCTTAAATGCAAAAATTGTATCAAGTTAATACATTTTCTTTTATAAAAGTTTTTTTCACCTTATCAAAAGTATACTTTAAAAAAAACCAAATGATGCTAATTTTGTTTGTTTATTAGGAAGCTACACTAAACATTCTATTTTTATTCGTATGTTGGCATGCATTGCAAGTTTATTTTAATTTGTGTATTTACACCCTAATGTTGGGAAACTCTAAATTGTTTTACATAAAAAATACAGTCTACCTGCATTTTTAAAGATTACGTATTTTCCAAATCTTTCTAGCATTACTCTAGCAGATATGCACATAAAGCCACATGAGACTTTGTACATAGGAGAAGCATAGGTTATTAAAAATGATTACTTCCAACTCATATGATAAGTGATATATAGAAGCTTTTTATGTACTCTCCTTGGTTTTGGCACTCCCTTTAGTCTACAATATCATTAAAAAAGGCGTAACTCACACTAGCTATTGTAGGTTTAGGCTTCAACTTATCAAGTATTTTAATTTTTTTCGAGGAATTAGAAGTGTCAGTATTCAATTGAAACCCCAAAGGACACCAAGGGGATTTGAACCTAGGGTCAAGCCTTGGGACTCCAATCCCCAAGCCACCAATAAGCTACACCCACTTAGTGCGAATACCTATTGTGATAAGTTGGAAGTGACAAAACCTTAATAAGCTCTTGTGCAAATGAGAGGGTCTTTTCAAGTGTACTCTAATGTCATGCATTAATTTTATATTTTGACAGTAGGCATACGCACAATTTAGCCAAAGAGTAAAGGTGATGCAAGTGAGCATGCTCTTACAAAACTGTGTATATAAACTGCCTGCATGCTCGCTCTCACAAATCAGCGCGATGAAGCCCAGCATGGAAAGGCAGCTTGTGATTCACATTTGCATGCATAGAGGACCTCCTACTGGCTCATCGGAAGTCACCGACTGCCCCGTCCACGCATCTCAATTAAGAATCTAATCCAGCTTAACTCTAATCCAACTTCTAATTACTCTCCTTGATGATACTTGCATTCGTGTGGACGAGGGTAGCCGGTGATATTTTGATGAGTTGATAAGAGATCCTCTGTTACATGTGGAAGCGCTCGGCGGCGATTTTCAAAGGTGTAGTTTGTTCTCTCTAACTTAGTAAATCTTAACCTTTTCAATCTCTACTAAGGTTACCATTCTCAATACTGTTTTATATGTTAGTAGCCCTAAATCTCATAACCTTTCCAATCTCTAGCAAGATTAGTACTTCACTACTATATCATATTAGAGTAGCCCTAAATCTCCCACCTTTTCAATCTCTAGCAAGATTAGCACTCAATACTATATTATATTATTGTAGCCCTAAAACTCCTAACCTTTTCAATCTCTAACAATATTAGCACTCTCAATACTATTATTATTATTTAGAATCCCCAAATCTCTTAACCTTTTCAATCTCTAGCATGATTAGTACTCTCAATAATAATAATAATAATATTATAGTAGTCCTAAATATCTTAACCTTTTCAATCTCTAACAAGAATAGCACTCTCAATACTATAATATTATATTATACTTGTACTAACACTTTTACTCAAAAGTGGACTAACAAGCTCTCAATCAACGGATATTAAAAGTATGTCCCTAATTTAAACATGGGTTATGGTTGTTGTTGTTGTGTTCCTTTCTTCACTTCCTAGAATTTCCAAAAATGATGTAGCAGCTCTTGTGTTTTTGTTGCAATTACAAGGATTTCATTAGTTTCATAATGTATAAGGTTATCACTCTTAACAATCACTTCGTGTAGTAGTGTCTCCACTTAACACTCTAATAAGGTCTGTTGGGACTCTAATAAGGTGTGTTGTTGGCACTTCTAAAAGGTATCACTTGGCATCACAACCTCATCTCTTTACATAAACTAGGTTCTAACTTCTTTGGGCTTGGATGCTTGAGATCTTGTCCCAAGAAAGATGGATAGCCTATCAATTGGTACGTGAAATTGCCATATAAGTAAAGTACTTGAAATTTGTAATCCCTCCATGGCTTTTATAAGTTTCTCAATTGAATTGTTACCATAAGTTCAAAGTTTTGGTTGTCTAGTGTTGATCCATATCACTAGGATTATGTATTTTCTTTTTCCTTTGCTATAATTAATTAAAAGAGAGAGAGAGAGAGAGAGAGAGAGTCTACGTACGTGTTACACATACCATTTTCATATGAGAGAGAGAGAGAGAGAGAGATTATACGTACATGTAAAGCATACCAATTTCATATTCAAGATTCACACAAGCTTCACTTGATGATTACATTTCTAGATGAAATACCTTTATTTATCAAATATCTAGTCTCAGTTATGAAGGTTATTCTAAAGTAATTATCCATCATAGTAGTTCTAAGAACCAAGAGGGGTGGATATATTAAAATAAAATTGTTGATTCAACTCACCACCTCAAACGTTGTTGGAGAATATGGATTTAGAACTTACTCTTCAAGAGCTTTCCAACGATATATCACATGAGGGGGTTTGACAAAATCTTAAAAGGCTTTACCATGCCCTCCATTTTCTAATCTTGCAAACGGGTGAAAGCATGGATAGGTGGTACAAAAAGCAATGTCTTTGACACTGCTTTTAATACTATTTTTTATTTTGTTTTGGAGAGTTTTAGGTAAATTTTATAAATAATAACAATACTTTTTATTATTCTTGTTTATAAAATTACTTTGGAGAATGTTATTTAGAATTTGAAACCACAATATGAACCCTAAAATCAATCAAATTTTTTCTACTTAAAAGCAAAAAAGTGGTACCACCTAATCATGCTTTAACCTGAAATGGAAATTAGGATTTTCCCAAACTTCCTAATATAGTATTTATAATCTATAAGAGTGGGTTCATCTGTACTTATAAGAGTACCCTCAATCTAAGAATGTCATATCCTCTATAAGAGTGGGTTCATATGTACTTATAACACTACCCTCAATCTAAGCATGTCTTGAATTTCCTTCACAGGCACTTTGACATCACGAAGGAGACCTCCACCCACGTGACAATGTGAGTGATCTATCTACATTCTCAAGTAAATGGAACAAATTTAAGAGTACCCTCAATCTAAGCAGGTCATGAATTTCCTTCACATGCACTTTTATCATCCACCACAAACAAGAAGACCTCCACCCACTTGACAAAGTGAGTGATCTTTCTACATTTTCAAAAAAATGAACAAATTTTTAGAAGAGAGTTCCACAATCAAGTTATGACTTCATAAAGTAGAACATCAAATGTTAATCCTAGACATAAATCCTAGATTAGTATAAAGACTTATCTTCTTTGATGACCATAGACGCCAAGTCCGAAAAGTTGGGAATATTCTCCCTAACTGGAATGGAGGTCTTGAATGGCTTCTACTCTTTGCCAAGCCCATTCAAACAGACACTTACCAAGTCATCATCTTCCACCGATACATTGATAGACCCAAGGGATTCAACAATGTCCTTGATCTTTAAAGATTAATCATTGATTGACATGCTTTTCTTTGCCAGAGTATGAAACTCTTGCTTTAGCTACAATTTCCTTGCCTTTGTGTTGGTCTGGAACATCTGCACCAAATTCTGCCATGCAATTGTTGGAGTGTTTGCATCTTGTGTGTGTCTTGTCATCGTGTCTATAACACTCATTGAAATCCAATACATGACTTTATTTGCACCCTGGTTCCAATCATTAAATGCCTTTATGTCCGCTGGAGTCACATTCTCTTTAGACAACTTAGGAGGCTCCTCGTTGTCTCCTTCGACATAGTCCCAAAATCCTTTATCCATAAGGAAATTGGTCATTATGAACTTCCATGCATGGAAGTTGTTTTTTTCTAGGTTCTCACTGGAAATCTCATTGATTTTGTCACCAGACATGTTTTCTTATAATAATCAAAAAACTACAACTAACAATTTCTGTATGCAACCTGTAACACAACACTATCTTTTGTAACTATTGTAGCAGTACTTCAACACAACCTGTAGGTCACCATATGTGACCAAAGCAATGTACATACACCCAATGTCAACAATACATGTGCATACACTATCTGCACTCCCAAAATTCACTTGCAATAACTAGATTTTGACCATAGACAATTCTCAACCATAACTTCTCGAAAGTTCCAAAAATATCACAGTGATAGAATGATGATCGAGACGCATCCAAAATGCGATTCTGATTACAAAATTCAATACAAAAGAAAAATTATTGTGTATCACACAGGCACCTCCAAGCCTACAAAGACGGCTCCTGTAGCTCCCGGAGCTACCGAGGGGTGTTGTACCTAAGCTTCAGTGATGGTGGTTTCATGTCTTCTATGCCAAAGGTGTGGGTATACTTGTTGAAAGAACGGTAGAGGAGGAGGAGACACATACACAGGAGCAAACCCTAATGTATATTGCAAACCCTAACCATAGAGGGAAGCCATGTCCACTCTCACACAAAGCATAATGCACTAATCCATAATCCACACAACACACAATGAGTTGTGTCCACACTCTACTAACCCTAGCTAATGTCCACACACTATGACCAGCTGGACACGCGGTCATTTATGTCTCACACATGTTCCTACCTAATCTGCCAGCACATAGCATAGCTGGCTCACACTGACATCAAGCTTGAATCTCAACAGCCCCTCTCAAGCTCATGATGTACTGCCGATGAAGATGTAGATGAGCTTGGGATATGAAGACTCTCAACACTCCCCCTCAAGCTCATCCCATGTACTCCCAACATAGTCCGGAAGTACTCAAACTTCTCCCTGCTAAGTGGCTTCGTGAAGATGTCTGCCACCTGCTCATCAGTCTTCACATAGTGAAGATCAACTGTACCATCCAGCACCTTCTCTCTGACAAAGTGATAATGGACCTCTATGTGTTTGGTCCTCGCATGAAACACTGGATTCTTTGCCAACTGTATACTGCTCATGTTGTCACAATGTATGACAACTTTGCCATCAAGAGGCTCACATAAATCTATCAAGAGACTCTTTAACCATATAGCCTCACAAGTAGCAATGGCTGCACCTCTGTACTCAGCCTTTGTACTGGATAAAGCAACTGTAGGTATCTTTTTGCTACTCCAACTCACCACGGCACTTCCAAGTGTAAAAGCATATCCACTAGTAGACCTCCTGTCATATGCGCTACTTGCCCAATCAGCATCTGTGTAGCCATGTATGTCCAAGCTTTTACCACTCTCATAAAATAAACCATAATGTGCTGTGGTCTTCACATATCTCATGATGTGTCTCACTGCATCCAAATGTGGTTTCCTGGGGCTCTGCATAAACTGGCTGACTAGCCCCACCGCATAACTCAAATCCGGGCGTGTGATAGTCATATATATGAGACTACCAACCATCTTCCTGTACATAGAAGGATCATCCAATTCCTCGCCATAATCAGCCCGCAACTTCACATTTTGCTCCAATGGTGTACTCATAGGCTTACACCCTGTCATGCCATACTTTGCCAACATATCCAATGCATATTGGCGCTGTACTAACCAAGTACCTGCATGATCTTTCACCACTTCAATTCCAAGGAAGTATCTCAACTCACCAAGATCTTTCATGTCAAATTGCCCACTCAAAGCTTTCTTGACATGCATCACATCTGCACTATGATCACCTGTGATAATCAAGTCATCCACATAGATGACTAGTAAAACAATCCCATGCTCTGTCTTCTTCACATAGAGTGAAGAATCTGCTGTAGAAATCTGAAAAACCAAGTGAGATAAGATATCTGCTCATCTTATCAATCCAAGCACGAGGTGCTTGCTTTAGACCATACAATGCCTTTTTCAATCTGCATACGTGAGTGGGATATCTAGGGTGTACATACCCTTTTGGCTGTTCCATGTACACTTCCTCTTGTAGATCTCCATTCAGAAATGCATTCTTAACATCCATCTGATGCATTTTCCATCCATTAGCTGCAGCCATAGCAATGACTACTCTCACTGTGCCCATCTTAGCCACTGGACTAAACGTCTCATCATAATCCAATCCTTGGGTCTGTGCATAACCCTTTGCTACCAATCTAGCTTTATGTCTCTCAATAGAATCATCAGATTTGCACTTCACTTTGTAAACCCATTTACATCCAATAACATTCTTGTCCTTTGGTAGTGCAACCAAGTCCCATGTATCATTATGGACCAATGCGTCCATCTCTACATCCATTGCTTTTTCCCATGCATGCTCTCCAATAGCCTCTGTATAGCATGTAGGTTCCACATGCTTCACCATAGATGTCATGTATGCATAGTGCATAGCAAAATCTCTATATGTCAATCTGTCAACAGGATATCTGCCTCTCTGGGATCTCCGCAATGCATGCGGGTCACTCTGTACACCTGTAACTCTAGCATGTGGTGGCACATATCTGTCCTGTCTAGCACCAGGTGTGCGTAAAACAGGTATGCCAAGCTCCTCATCAAGGCTCTCCGAACTAGATGACTCATAACCTGTGATTCCAATTCCTTCGACCTTTTTCTTGCCTTTATCCATAGCACTACTCCCAGTGCTTACACTCTCATGCCTCAAACGTCCTGACCATGGACGTACACTGCTGCTCTCAGCTTCTGCTCTGCTGGCCCAGACATAGTAGTAGAACTAGAACTTGCTTGTGATGGCAAGTTCACAGGCACATCAGCCTCAAGTGACTCAATGACTCCCTCATCTTTTGCTTTGTACCAACTAGCAAGCTCATCAAACACCACATCACGTGAGATGACTACTTGTCTAGTTTGAGGGTTATAGCATTTGTATGCCTTTCGATCCTGTGCATATCCAACAAATACACATTTCTCTGCTTTAGGATCCAACTTCCTTCTTCTTTCATCAGGCACATGTACATAAGCTATGCATCCAAAAACTTTAAGATGTCCAATGTCTGGCCTGTAACCTGTAAGCCGCATCTCTGGCGTGCTTCCATGAATGGCTGCTGTAGGTGTTTTGTTCAGTATATACACTGCAGTAGCACATGCTTCTGCCCAATAGTAATCTGGCATGCTCTTTTCATTAAGCATTGCCCTTGCCACTTCACATATTACTCTATTCTTTCTCTCAGCCACACCATTCTGCTAAGGTGTATACCTGCAAGTCAACTGTCTTCTTATTCCATGCTTCCTCAAGAAATGCTCAAAAGCTTTTGAGGTGTATTCACCACCTCCATCTGTCCTCAGACATTTAATCCAACAGCCATATTGCTTTTCTGCAAAAGCTTTAAAATCCATGAATTTTTCCAACACTTCACTCTTCTCTTTCAGAAAGTATATCCATGTCATCCTGCTAAAGTCATCAATGAATGTAACATAGTATAAACTGCCTTTGATAGATGGGTTTTGTGCAGGACCTCATACATCACTGTGTACTATCTCAAGTGGCCTGTTACTCATATTTCCTTCTCTAGTATATGACAAATAATGCAGCACTTTGAATGCTCTCTCTGAACATTGCTTATGAACAATAATCTGCTGTTGTGTAGGTTGCCGAGGTAGCTCAGGCTCTCGCTCAGCACCTGTAATGAGATTCCAAAATCCTTTCCCTTTCAAGAAACTCTTTATCCTGTACTTCCATGCCTGGAAGTTCTTCCTATCCAGCTTTTCACCAACAATCTGAACTGGATTGTCCGACATGTTGCTCAATGCGTACACCTTCCGCACACTTCAAATCTGTAAATGAGCCTTCCTCAGCTCAACCACACTCCAATGAATGTTCGAGATACTCCAAGTTAGCCAACAAACTCCAAATTTGATGTAGAAAATCAATCTGTAATCATCCAAGATGAACTGACTCACTCAGTGCGGGATACCCTGAATTGACACGCCTTCCAAGGCTCCAAATCGCAATGTAATGGTGCAATCAAGTCTAGGCAACTTGCATTGACACCTAATGAACCTCAATGTTGAGTATCAACTCCATCTAACATGTGTAATTATCAATTTTTGAAAATCCCTTTCTCTGTTTTTGGAAAAACCAGAAAAACCAGTAATGATTTGGCTCTAATTTCTTCAATATTTCACCAAATTGAGAAACCAGGCATTCATTGGCTTAGCAATAGTGTCCATCAACTCCATGTAAGAGGAATTTGTCCAATTGTAAAACACCAAGGATTAATTGCTCAATTAAAATGCTCTGTTTCTCTGCAACCAGCGGACAGCCTGTTTTAATCAGCTCATTCCCAGCTCAATTAGGCATAATTGACCAAACAAATCACATATCCCTCTTCTCCAAAGTGTAAAGCATCCAATTGCTAAAACAATTGTGGAAGTAATCAAGCACATAAGTGAAATTTGACCTCCTCGTGTGAAAAATACCAGAAAACTGTCCTGTTTCCTCTGTCTGGCTGCGCCGCCTGCTGTAGAGCTCTTTGGGAGTGGTTGTAATGCTCAATGATGAGGTAATCAAGTCTCCAACACTCCTAAGTATGTGTGCAATCCACTAATGCTTTGATTTTTACCAAATACATGCTCCAAATGATTCAATTTTGGGCTTCTTTTTCACTGTTTTGTGAGAGCTCAAAAACCAGAGTTTTCCAGTCAATTAAATGCATTCAAATTGCTCCAAATTTTGTGCAAGGCTTGCACATGGGTTGCCAATACATCCCTCTTTGTCAAATACATATGTCCTTTGCCAAAATCACACGTATTTCCACCATACATCAATGTTCCCAAGCTTTAATGGAAAGCTTCAAAAACCAGAATTTTGCTTTGCTTTGATTTGCTCTAAAATGCTTTGCTTTTGCCTGTATCACCTGCAATCCGCTCAAGGATGTTTAGAAGACCTTACCTGGTAGGCCAAGCTCTCAGATCTGATAAGATTCGGTGTGCTCCAAGCTTCACAGCTCCAATGGCAAGCTTCACAGCTTCTTTTCACAGCTTCTTCTTCTCCCTCTTCACTCACTCACTCATAAACCCTAATAAACAGCACAAGGCTCTGATACCATGTTGAAAGAACAGTAGAGGAGGAGGAGACACACACACAGGAGCAAACCCTAATGTATATTGCAAACCCTAACCATAGAGGGAAGCCATGTCCACTCTCACACAAAGCATAATGCACTAATCCATAATCCACACAACACACAATGAGTTGTGTCCACACTCTACTAACCCTAGCTAATGTCCACACACTATGACCAGCTAGACACGCGGTCATTTATGTCTCACACATGTTCCTACCTAATCTGCCAGCACATAGCATAGCTGGCTCACACTGACATCGAGCTTGAATCTCAACAATACTTATGTTTATTTGGTGAGGCTCTTTTGCCTTATTCTTTCAAAGTCAAAGTGGTAGATTTTTATAAAGTGTTGGCATTAAAGAGTAGAAATTAGAGTTTGTGTGAGTGTGAAGTTGAAGAATTGGTTATTGTGAGAAGTTAAGAGAATTGAAGTAAAGTGAAGTGTGAGAGTGTGTTTCTTCATCTACATGAGGTGCTTATTCCAAGGCAAAGGTTCTTTTCCAAGTGCTCATGGGGACGTTCGCAAAGCTAAGTGGAAGAGGAATGTTAGCCTCCAAATTTGTGCAATTTTTGGCATGATATTATGGTCTACATCATTGACAACATTTTAAAGCACTTCACTACTATATTATATTAGAGTAGCCCTAAATCTTTCACTTTTTCAATCTCTAGCAAGATTAGCACTCAATACTATATTATATTATTGTAGCCCTAAAACTCCTAACCTTTTCAATCTCTAACAATATTAGCACTCTCAATACTATTATTATTATTATAGAATCCCCAAATCTCTTAACCTTTTCAATCTCTAGCATGATTAGTACTCTCAATAATAATAATAATATTATTATAGTAATCCTAAATATCTTAACCTTTTCAATCTCTAACAAGATTAGCACTCTCAATACTATAATATTATATTATACTTGTACTAACACTTTTACTCAAAAGTGGACTAACAAACTCTCAATCAATGGATATTTAAAGTATGTCCCTAATTTAAACATGGGTTATGGTTGTTGTTGTTGTGTTCCTTTCTTCACTTCCTAGAATTTCCAAAAATGATGCAGCAACTCTTGTGTTTTTGTTGCAATTACAAGGATTTCATTAGTTTCGTAATGTATAAGGTTATCACTCTTAACAATCACTTCGTGTAGTAGTGTCTCCACTTAACACTCTAATAAGATCTGTTGGGACTCTTATAAGGTCTGTTGGGACTCTTATAAGGTCTGTTGTTGGCGCTTCGAAAAGGTATCACTTGGCATCACAACCTCATCTCTTTACATAAACTAGGTTCTAACTTCTTTGGGCTTGGATGCTTGAGATCTTGTCCCAAGAAAGATGGATAGCCTATCAATTGGTACATGAAATTGCCATCATATAAGTAAAGTACTTGAAATTTGTAATCCCTCCATGGCTTTTATAAGTTTCTCAATTGAATTGTTATCATAAGTTCAAAGTTTTGGTTGTCTAGTGTTGATCCATATCACCAGAATTATGTATTTTCTTTTTCCTTTGCTACAATTGATTAAGAGAGAGAGAGAGAGAGAGAGAGAGATTGTACGTACATGTAAAGCATACCAATTTCATATTCAAGATTCACACAAGCTTCACTTGATGATTACATTTCTAGATGAAATACCTTTATTTATCAGATATCTAGTCTCAGTTATGAAGGTTATTCTAAAGTAATTCTCCATCATAGTAGTTCTAAGAACCAAGAGGGGTGGATATATTAAAATAAAATTGTTGATTCAACTCACCACCTCAAAAGTTGTTGGAGAATATGGATTTAGAACCTACTCTTCAGCTTTCCAAACGATATATCACATGAGGGGGTTTGACAAAATCTTAAAAGGCTTTACCATGCCCTCCATTTTCTAATCTTGCAAAAGGGTGAAAGCATGGATAGGTGGTACAAAAAGCAATGTCTTTGACACTGCTTTTAATACTATTTTTTATTTTGTTTTGGAGAGTTTTAGGTAAATTTTATAAATAACAACAATACTTTTTATTATTATTGTTTATAAAATTACTTTGGAGAATGGTATTTAGAATTTGAAACCACAACATGAACCCTAAAATCAGTCATATTTTTTCTACTTAAAAGCAAAAAAGTGGTACCACCTAACCATGCTTTAACCTGAAATGGGAATTAGGATTTTCCCAAACTTCCTAATATAGTATTTATAATCTATAAGAGTGGGTTCATTTGTACTTATAAGAGTACCCTCAATCTAAGAATGTCATATCCTCTATAAGAGTGGGTTCATATGTACTTATAACACTACCCTCAATCTAAGCATGTCTTGAATTTCCTTCACAGGCACTTTGTCATCACCAAGGAGACCTCCACCCACGTGACAATGTGAGTGATCTATCTACATTCTCAAGTAAATGGAACAAATTTAAGAGTACCCTCAATCTAAGCAGGTCATGAATTTCCTTCACATCCACTTTTATCATCCACCACCAACAAGAAGACCTCCACCCACTTGACAAAGTTAGTGATCTATCTACATTCTCAAAAAAATGAACAAATTTTTAGAAGAGAGTTCCACAATCAAGTTATGACTTCATAAAGTAGAACATCAAATGTTAATCCTAGACATAAATCCTAGATTAGTAATAAAGACCTCATAGAAAGAATTAATGGTTAGAAAGATGAAAGAAGAGATGAAGTTTGGCATCAAGATGGTGGTTAAAAGAAGGTTTGAGAGAATATATCAAATCTAACATATGTCAAGTGGCTATAGAAAACTAGAATGACGGGGGGGGGGACTCAATTTCCATTATTTGTAAGTTTGTAAGTGTAGTTATGATAGTATTATGGTCAGGGTGGAAGGGGATGCGAGGGGCAATAGGGGGGTTGGGTTCACATGTGTTTGAGTATAGATAGAAATATATGAGGGAAAAAAAGGAACACATTATATCTAGCATCACAATCAAATCCCAGAAAAATGATTTGATGTAATTAAATGCCCTTCAAATCTAGGTGGATAGTTGACCCAAAGAACAGAGATAATGAGATAATTAGATGTGTGCATTGCATAAAGTTGTTTAAACGATTCACTGGAATCTAGTATTTGTAAAGTTTCATGATAAAGTAATTATGTGATAATCACTTATTGCCAAACACAAAAAGAGTGTGGTTTTAAAATAGTTTGATAATCACTTATTACAAAACAAAAAAAAGGATTTTAAAATAGCAATACAAACTCAAAGGTAAAAAAATATGGATTACAAAGGAATTAACTCCAATACAACTCATGCAACTCATGAGTTGCATGAATTGTTTCTTCACCCTCATATTATACTATCCTGGCATTGGGCTAGCTCATGTTTTCATGGCCCCTTTATGAGAAGTAGCCATGATTGAGTAGCGTGGGAATCTAGCATACTTTTATTCACATGAGAAGGTGGCCTGTAAGGTTAGATGGTTTAGAGACGACTTCAATTAGATGGTTTAGAGACGACTTCAATTAGATGGTTTAGAGATGACTTCAATTAGATTTGGAATAGTACCAAATATGCTACATGCTACGCTAGACTATTATCTCTCATAATGGTTCACACATGGCGTAGGTAAACTTCACTCTTGGAAACCTTGTCCTTACATTACAAGACCAAAACAAGAAACTGAATGGCCATGGGAGGTGAGATAATTACTATGCAATATCTAGTACATCTTTATGGGGTGACACCATAGACGGCGGCCCTGACTATGACCACACAGATCTGTGCAGTCATGTCAAGGCTACCTCACATATGCAAGCCTATATAGATATACAAACAACCCCTTTCCCATATAGTTCATCCGTGATAACTCTAAGTTTACTCTCTAGCATGTGCTAGCATATAGCATCTTCCTTAGCAATTCTATATAAGCCATCAAAGCTCCCTTTGTAGGAGCTCACAGTTGTGGGGATTTTCCATCTATTGTATCACTTAAGTAATGAAATATTCCTTTCTAAATTTGTTATTGTGTAATTTGAGTTGTAAAACATGTATAAAGTTAACGACACATTTTTTTTATCTTGTAAAAGTTCCTATGGTACCCCAACCCAAACATGGAGGTAAAATTATTGAAAGAAATAAAAATGGTACTACCTTAGACATCCCCCTCATCGTTTTACACTAAAAAACTCTTAGAAGACAAAACCTCACCAAGTCATCCCCTTCCATGCAAGAGACACGTATTTACAAATTTCTAAATTGAAGAAATTCGATGCCTCAATACTTGCACCTAGTAGTAATGCTCAATACTCACACCTAGTGGAAATGCTCAATACTCAAATCTCAATTAAGAATATGATCCACCTTAACTCAACTCGTGTAAGATTTTTTCCACCAATATGATCTCTAATCCAACTCCTAATTACTCTCGATGATCCTTGCATTCATGTGAACAAGGGTAGCCGGTGATATTTTGATGAGTTGATAAGAGATCCTCCATTACATGTGAAAGCGCTTGGTGATTTGCAAAGGTGTAGTTTGTTCTCTCTAACTTAGTAAATCTCTTAACCTTTTCAATCTCTATCAAGGTTATCATTCTCAATACTATAATACTACCAAGGTTAGCATTCTCAATACTATTCTATATTATAGTAGCCCTAAATCTCCTAACCTTTCCAATCTCTAGCAAGATTAGCACTCTCAGTACTATATTATATTATTGTAGCCCTAAATATCCTAACCTTTTCAATCTCTAGAAAGATAAGCACTCTCAATAGTATACTATATTATTGTAGCCCTAAATATCCTAACATTTTTAATCTCTATCAAGATTAGCACTCTTAATACTATTATTATGATTATAGTAGCTAAATCTCTTAGCCTTTTTAATCTCTAGAAAGTTTAGCACTCTCAATACTATATTATATTATAGTATCCCTAGGTCTCTAACCTTTTCAATCTCTAGCAATATTAGCACTCTCAATACTAACATATTATATTCTACTTGTACTTTTTTTTAAAATCAAAAGTGGACTGACAAACTCCTAATCAATGGATATTTAAAGTATGTCCCTAATTTAAACATGAGTTATGGTTGCTGTTGTGTTCCTTTTTGCACTTCCTAGGATTTCACAAAATGATGTAGCAACTCATGTCTTTCTATCTTTTCAATCACTAGCAAGCCTAGCACTCTCAATACTATATTATAATATAGTAGCCCTAAATCCCTTAATCTTTTCAATGTCTAGTAAGATTAGCATTCTCCATACTATCATTATTATTATAGTATCCCCAAATCTCTTAACCTTTTCAATCTCTAGCAAGATTAGCACTCTCGACATTATATTATATTATAGTCACCCTAAATCTCTTAACCTTTTCAATCTCTAACAAGATTAGCACTCTCAATACTATAATATTATATTGTACATACTAACACAAAGTTGAGACAACTGCCACTTCAAAAAAATTTGAAGTATGAATTCTATATAGGAAATGTTGATTGCTTATAAGAATATAAATATGTATATTGGGAACCTATCAATTGGTACATGAAATCACCATATAAACATGAATATTGGGAGCCTAGCATTGGTACATGAAATCGCCATGAGTCACTTGATCATTACATTTGTAGATGAAATACCTTTATTTATAAGGCATATAGTCTCAATTATGAAGGTTATTCTAAAGTATTTCTCCTTCGTAGTAGTTCCAGGAATCAAGAGGGATGGATATATTAAAATAAAATTGTTGATTTAACTCACAAAAAATATGATGTTTGAAAAGAGGCAGGGAGGAAGAGAGCTTGAGCTCTTGCATGCACACACACTCACACAAGCCCTAGAAGAGAACACACAAGATGAGAGGCTGAAAATTTATTCTTCTCCTTCTTCACAACAAAAAGGTTCTACCAAATAGATAAGGGAAATACAACATAAGTACTAGAGTACCATGTACATGTGGTCCATAATGTGAACACTTTAAGTGAGTGAGCTGAAAAGATAAGTATACCATAACTCACTACTAGCTGGTGTAGTCCAGTTGTAGAATCACTGGTGCCGAAGATCTATCATGTCAGCATTCTACCAAACATGCCAATGATTTAAGCGATGGAAATGGTCACCCAGGCAGGTGGAAAAGAGCTATCATGTAAGCATTCTACCAAACACACTAGTGATGTAAGTGGAGAAAATGGTCACTTAGGCATATCAACTCATGTTAATCTTGACATCTCAACACTTCCCCTCAAGCTCAACTCAAGCATAGTCCGGAATCTATGAAGCTTGTCAACTGCTTTCTCCTCTGTGCTAACATACACACTTAGTCGTATGAACATATATTTATCTTGTGTTGTTATGAATATGCTCTTTTTTCTGGTGTTCATCCCTGGTGGCTGTAGGTATATTTCGGGGTGCCTGTGTACGTGGCACCCCGTGGGCCCAGTCACCCGGTCAATGGTCGGTGAGACGGACCCATTTGTAGACATATATCCATAAGGTGTTATAGACATGTGTTTATGTCACAAGTGTGCACACGGTGTAGTCGATAGGAGCTTCGCCACCCTTGGTAGGGACCTGGGTTTGAATCACAGCAAACGCACCGACGTGTGTTCATAACTCTTTTGCATGGCTGTCTGTACCACTGTCTGCACTGGGCGATCACCGGCTAGGTGACCGCTCATACTGGGGCCCGCAGGGTGCCGGTACAGAGGCACCCGGAAATCTACCTAGAACCCTCATCCCCATCGCATACACAAAATACATTTCCTTGAAGGCGGCCATGCCAGCGCGACTTATTTTAGGCAAAAAATCATTGTTTTCCTATTTGGCAAGGCTCCGTTGAGCTGGTTGTTGTCTAGGGAGGAGAGATTGGCGAAGCTCTCTGGCAGTCTACGGAGAAAGAGTTGTCGTTAAATTAAAAAAACCTATGGTGAGCTTGAGGGAGTCTAGAAAGGGGGGTATTGAACTAGAGAGACTATTTTGGAAAAGATAGAAGTAGGTGAGGTTGGTCATGAAGGGGGGTATTGATGCTGCTAGAGAGGTGGTTGTAGGAGAGATCTAGGAAGTAGAGGCGGGAAATTTTGGCAAAGCTGGTGGGGATTAAACCAAAGAGGCTACAATTTGGAAAGCCAAGGCTTTCCATGTTAACCAGGTTGCCAAGATGAAACAAAAGCTCCTGAGGGTCAAAAAAATTTCCAGAGGTCAAGGCTTTACAAACAGGAGCGATTGCCAAGCTGTGAGACAGTATAGTGCTAGAGATAGTGTTTCTCCATAGTTCGAGCAAGGTTAAGTAGGGGAGGTTTCCAAACTCTGCTGGGTATTGCAATTTGAAGATTTTGGAGATGTTGGACGGTAAACGCCGATAGAACCAATTCTTGATGAGGTACAACAACATGAGGAGGTAGCATCTCTCTAGGAGGAAGTAAGGGAAGCTTTGATTAAAGAGATTGAAGCATAGGTGTAGCTAAGTGAGTTTGGGCCGTTGAGATTGAAATTGGTTAAATGGAGGCCTACCACAGTCGCGGAAGAATTCGAGCCCATTGACAGTAGCTGATGGAATACACAAAAACAAATTGTCTTAAAGGAGGCGCAGCGTCGGCGCGGGGATGTTTGCTTTATCTTTCGGTGCCTCTAAGGTTATGGCATTGTCGGTGTTTTCAAGGCTTTTTTTGTGATGAAAAGTCACAAAATCATTGTTTGCTTATCTTTGAATGCCTCTAACGTTATGGCATGGTATGGTATGTGCCTTTATTGGATGTCTCCACCACGAAATTCACAAGTATAAATTGTCTCTAAGGTTATGGCAAGGTAGGTATGCTTATGGAATGTCTCCACCAAAATCATAAGAAACAATTGCCCTGAAGAAGGCTACATCGGCGTGGCCTACTTCAGGGAAATTTTTTGTATACGCCATGGGGAACTCACTATGTGAGGCATGTGGAAAATTCACTTTGTTGGGCTTCCTTACATGGCCATGGTTTATCCACCATATATGGGCATGGATCGATGGAAAGAAATGGCCAAGGGAGGTCATGTAGGCACATCCTCCCTTGGCCATTTCTTTTGTGGCTGCAAAGGGCAAGCAAGCACTGTTATAGCTCACCCAAACCCCAACAAGAAGATTACTTAGTGAACCACAACTATTGTGAGGATCTTTCCATTTGCCAAGCTCGTAACTCCTTGAGAAGCAATTCCATTGCACCTCTCACGAGCTTTGTAACACCGCCACGTTGCACTACATATACTCATCCCTCCTCTTACCTCACCTCACCTCACTCACACACAATCACTAACATGAATTATAGGGATATTATCACGAGGACTAGCAAGAGCAAGGCTCTATTGCACAATGGGATAGTTCTTTGTATCATGAGAGATATTCACTTATATACATGGCCATAAATGTTCATACTCACTTAAACTGTAGCCGGAACTTTAGGCTCATAAGAGGCCTAATGCTATTGTGACGTGAAAAATTGATATCTTTCATTGTCAATTTTGTGCATATTTTGATGGTTTCGCAATGGTAATAAGGTGGAAGCTTGTCCAAGAAGATTGCGGCGCCCACAATGGAATAACGGCGTGGTGATGCGGCGGCTTGGCGGCTACCCCGATAACAACATTCTATCTTCAAATATAATGGTTTTACTTGATTTAGGGTGCACACATTGTAAATGCCACAAGTATGCTTGATAAATACTTTGGTATGGTAGATAGGCTAGTGATGTGGAAAATAAAAGTGGGCCTTCATGCTCACATGGATTTTAATTGCATTATTAATATGGTATTCACCATAAGGCAACAAGTTGGGGAGTGTGGAAGGCATGTGGAGGAGTGTGTGTAGGTGCATAATTGGGAAAGATTCTTCTAGAATGCCTACATGGAAGAGGAGAATTCCGCCATGTGTAAGTGGGATCTCCACCTACACGCCACTTAGGCTTGGCTATTACCTCATCACACTCTCAAAGTCAAAAGGTCTTCAATTTAATAATCAATAGAAGACTTAGCCTAAGAGGACAATTGATGGTGACATCTACCCTTATGTCACTGAAGGGTTGAAGATTTCTATGTTGTAATTTGTAACAATGGAAGAGAGGGTGATTCTCCACCTATAAAA
The DNA here is from genome assembly GCF_041138505.1 of Cibotium barometz. Taxonomy (NCBI): domain Eukaryota; kingdom Viridiplantae; phylum Streptophyta; class Polypodiopsida; order Cyatheales; family Cibotiaceae; genus Cibotium; species Cibotium barometz. The sequence goes on along the minus strand of NC_141102.1, from coordinate 31,263,091 downwards.
GTAGCCCTCCTCTCCCTTTCAAATCAAGGAATGAGCCTCCTCAATTGAGCATTTTGTGACATTGCCATTCTCTTATCTTTCAAACCCCTATTCAAACACTCTCCTTACATGTGAATGTCTCATTTAGCATTAGCTCCTCATGCTTAACCCAATTTTGGACCTCTTTGATGATTCATGATAAGTGGGATAAGGAGTTATTATCTTGGTGGGCTTGTGACTTCTCAAGGTAGCCCTTGCCTTATTGCCGCCCTCCTTTGGAGGTACCAATGGTTTTAGCGGTAATGAGCATGTGGAAAGACTTTGGGGACCATAGGTAAATCTTTACGATTGTCCGCTGAGCAATGTTAACCCTTACCCTCTAGCTTGAATCATGAAGGAGATGAAAGGCAAGAGGCTATGTGAAAATTGAGGTTTCATGCAAAGAGAGAGAAGTGCAATTTTTGTGGTCCAATACCCAAGTTTCAATCGGTAATTACTCATCACTCGGGTGTTGATTTCTTAAATTGATCATATGGCTAGGAAGCTCTTTCTATGCTCTTTCCACTTATGTAACTAATTTCTTAATCCCTTACTTCATTGATGATTAGAATTTCTCCCAAAGTTGCTAATTTTTAGGCGAATTTTGGCAGTTTTATAGTCTTGTAGTAAAATACTCATAACTTTTCGCTTGGTTGTCCGTTTTTGAAAGTTTTTATATGGACGCGAATCTCTCTTCAAGCTCTACGCACCTATCTAATCATCTCTTGCATAGCCTATATGGATTTAAAACTGCAATTTTCTGTGTATCTCTGTTTTTATAGAATTTTGGCAGTTTTATAGTCTTGCAGTAAAATGCTCATAACTTTTTGCTCGGTTGCCCGTTTTTGAAAGTTTTTATATAGGCGCGAAGCTCTCTTCAAGCTCTACACATCTATATAATCCTCTCTTACACAGACTTTATGGATTTAAAACTGCAATTCTCTGTGTATCTCTGTTTTTATAGCTTTTTGGCCATTCTTTCTTCTTAATCATGATTAATTTCTCCTAATCCCTTAGCAAAAGGCAAACCCCATGTGTCTTATCCTCTTGTAAGTGATTGCCATATTCATTTTCTTTAATATGTTCCGTCCAAATCGTCCAATTCGAACGGATGAACCTTACCAATATTCCCCGTATGTTTCCGTTCACATAGTCTTGAGTCGGAAGATTTTCTTCCAACAAAGAATCGCCCTTTTGTTTGGAGCTGCAAGACTGGCAGAAATTCTTGCTTCTCTGGAGCCTTTCATCTTTCCTTCCATGAATTATGATCTCACCTTTGATGTGTATATCTTTATCCTAATCTAGGGAGAGAAAGGGAGGTGAGGAGGCTGTGAGGTTTCATACAAGTGTGTTTTGATTCTGAGAAGTGACCGAAGTCCAAACCCCAACTTCGTGTCACATCTTTTGGTGGAGATGGCGGGCGGGTTTTGTATATGTGCATGTTCCTGATGAAGTGAGAAAAAAGTTAGATCCAAAGGTAGAGAAATGCATCTTTAATAGTTATGGTATGGAGCAAAAAGGTTATAGATGTTATAATCCTACCACTCATGAGATGCAAGTAAGTAGAGATGTTGTCCTTGACAAGCTGAGTAGCTAGTTATGCACCAGGTGAAGGCAACATAAGATGCAAATGTAAGAAGTGCTGATGCTACACCACATGTAGAGAAGCAATCCTCACAGGTGCTTAGTGGACCTAGAGAGTTCTCTTGCAAAATGGATCGAATGTTAGTCCATGGCCACGCAGGTTGAGGACAGATGTAGGTACACCTATATCACCAAAGGGAAGTAAAAGGTAGATCAATCCTTTGTGCATGATCTATTAGCAGGTCACATATATATGTGGATGGTGACTCTAGTGGCTCTGAGTAGAGTCTTGATGAGGATCTTGGTAATCCATTTGTGGTTACTCATGGGGTGTAAGGAGAATGAGGGTTGTTTTGAGGACACGTGGTAGTGATCCAGGTGTACACAGGTCTATAAGGGTTAGGTACCCTGTTGAAAGACTGAGATATGATGGATATACAACCCATCATTATGCTTACATGGTTAAAGAAATACAATAATTGAAACCCACTTGTTTTGACCAGGCAATTGGAAATAAGAAATGGTAAGATGCCACGAATGAGGAGATGGAACATTGGGTACAAATGCAACATGGGGGATTTTATTTACATGCCTTTTTCCTTCTCTTAAAGTGAGAAAACACCTCACTTTTCTCCTTCATGAAGTAAAGCCACACTTTCCTAGTGTGGTATCAATGAATGTAACATAATAGTTGCAACTTGCAATTGTTGCAGTCTTGGTCGGTTTCCATACATCTGAATGTATGACATATAATGGGCTTTCATTAACATGCTTTTCATATGGGAAATCATGTTTGGTTTGATTATCAAGCTAGCATGCTTCACATACTTTGTGCATACCATCAACCTTAAACTTTGGCAAACCTATAACAATATTTTGGGCTTGCATAGACTTCAATTGGTGTACATTCACATGACCAATACGCTTGTGTCATATGTCAATATCAGTAATGACACCTGTTCCAATGTGCAAACATGGTTGCCTTTACTTCAGACATGTTCACAATCATTTTTTGTTACCCTTTGCAACCAAGCGACACTCATTTTTGAAGTCTTTCACAAAACATTCTTCAAGATTAAACCTCACTTATAGACCTTGCTCAACCATATTATGATTTCTTTACCAACCACCTTGTTCTCTTTTGCTCCCCCTACCTCTAGACTGGCTTCTTTCACCTATGTATGATTGCTTCTTTATGAATCACTGGACTATTGTTGTCTAGAATTTTATTTCCTTATGAGCCACCACCACCTTGGCCTCGACCACCATGACCTCTACCTAAATTGGATTAGAAGGCCTATTCTGATGTGTTCTTGCTTTATGAAGTAGCTTCCTCACCTAAAGACTTATCTTCTTTGATGACCATAGACACCAAGTCCGAAAAGTTGGGAATATTCTCCCTAACTCGAATGGAGGTCTTGAATGGCTTTGTTGCGTGATGAGTGAAGATCAATGCAAGGATGCAACAAAAAGATACTTAGGGCTCTTGTAAAGAGTTCCAAGTTGTAGATGAGTGTGGGAATGGGCTTGACAATAATCCCACATGGGAACTTTTGGGAGTTTTAGAGTTTTTGTATAAAAAGTGGCTCATTTGAGAGCTTATGCACACATTGGGCAAACTCATGTTTGAGCTCTCTTGAGACTAGCTCTCCCTCTTTTCCCATAGAGGTGCAAGCTCTTCTCTCTCCCCATCTACATTATTGTAAGTTCTTTTTTAATTCAATGCAATGCAATGAGTGATGTTTGTCTCTCTTCTCATGTCTATTCTCTAGTGTGCATGTTTCATGGTTGATAGTTTCAAGGTTTTTTTTGTGCATGCTAAGGAAATGAGTATTTGAGAATGAAGAATGCTTTGATCTTGTGTATGCAATAGCTAAGCTTTCTTCTTGTTTGGATGCATGGATGAGTGGAATATGGAGTTGAGTGAGCAATAGCAAGATTGAGCTTGTGTGTGTGTTAAGTCTATGTCAATAGTAGTAGTATTCTTAGCATTCTCTCCATCAAATGGATAAGCTTTTGTGCACCGGTACGGGTTGAATCCCTAGCTCCGAAAGGGATGCAAATCCCATTGGATTGAGCTACGTGTGGATCATACTACTCTTACCACAAGTGAGAGAGTTTTTCGTCTCTCCATTGGCGCCGCTGCCGGGGAGAAGACTCAAATCCGGTTGAGAGTGTGTGGAAACCACCACTATTTCCTCTTTTGGTTGCAAAATCATTGAGTGATTAGGTTAAGTTCGGGTGTGCGATTCCGGTGTGAGTGGATAAGGTTAGGATAAGAAAAAAAACCATTGAGCGGTTGAGGTTTCTCCCGTATTGTTTTTTATGTTTTTTTGCTTTTATTCCTTTTCAAGTACCGTCATTATGCTTACATTCATTGGTTTTTTTTGCCATTTTATGCTTTCATGCTTTTTGCTAATATGTGATTAGTAAAAAAAAATAAAAATAAAAGAGGTGCGTTGCTAAGCTCTTCCATAGCTTATGCAAGCTCCATAGGCTCCCAAGTGTGAAGCCCGCTTAAGGAAGAGAGGAGAGAGGGAAAGAGAAGGGAGAAAGAAAAAAAAAGGAGAAGAGAGGTTGCAAATTTTGTTTTTTTTTGTTATATATATATATATACTCATTTTAGTTGCATTATGTGGTTAGGTAGGGTAAATATATATATATATATATATATATATACATATATATATATATATATTAAAAAAAAACAAAAAAATAAAAAAAAAGCAAAAAAATTTGACCTTATACACTTGCGGTCGGGACGTCTTATAGACTCTGCCATAGGGCCTAGGGCACCTTCTAGAGTACCTACGCAGGAAAGCGGAACCCAATCGGTAGGAAATTTGGTAGATATTGCTGAAACCCTTTCCGAATCCCAATCTGATACCCTTTCCAGAACAACTAGCTTATTGTCCATGGACAATCTAGGGCCGTCAAATAGTCATCCCTTAGCCCCAAATAGGACACCCACAAGATCTTTTAATCCATTTGAAGCCGACACTATGGGGTTAACACTCAATGTGAGACTCCAATATGTCTACAAGAATGCTCTAGGAGCTGAGATCTTTAGAGATCCACAACAACGGTATCTAGTTAAGATCGCAGACTTTTTCTCAGAACTTGATAGAGCACCTCTAGTCAATGACCAGGGTAACATGTACATGGGTGGAGATGGTGTTCGCTACGAAGTCACCTACCATCCAGAGAATGTAGACAAATTAGGGGAGCTCTTTAAAACCGAGTTCTTAGACTTATCGAAGCTTTCCAGAGCAAGGGAGTCTAGAGATGATTGGCTCATTGAGCCGGACATGCCAGGACCATCCAATGCCCAGTCCTCAAAGCCATCCATAGATGATTTACTTCTTGTAGATCTAAATTTGGAAAGGGATAGGAAAGGCAAGAGCAAAATGGATCAGGGGGCTGAGAACTAATGGGAGTTTGTACGATAAATTCCAGTGACAAAGGTCTTACAGGATGACCCACTTCAAGAAGTCTATAAGGACTCTTTAGAGGGATATTATGCCACAACTAGATTGCCAGAGCTAGATCTTCCTCTAGCACTGGTGGTGGTAGTTGAGAAGCTTGAAGGACATATGAACCAAATAGTTGATAAATGGGCCAATGAATACCGAACCTTAGATTGGAAGGAGATTCGGGAGCTCACATGGAAAGGACAACCATTATTCATGGAAGTGTTCTCAACAAATACAGCTAAACCAGGAGAGACAGCCTTTCTTGGAGAAACTGTTGCTCCTCCCCTATGAGAGTTCACTAGAGAGGGACCCTCAACATCAAAGTGGACCACTGCTAGTAGCCCAACTCTAGCACCAAGACATTATCCTACACCAAAAGTGCAACCACAGGTCACACCACAACAATGTTTTTCTCACTATGACAATCGGAGGGGTAGGGGAGCCAACTCGTCCTCCCATAAATGCACCTCCTGAAATGCGGGTAACAAGATCTTTGGAGGGGTTTGGTGAGGCTGGTAATAGGAGTCCCACACCAATTTGGGATGCATGTGGACCATCTTACCAAAGAGAGGAACAATTCCCACTGAGAGTGAGAGGCCATAGGCCCTATGATGAGTATTCAAGACAAGTAAGGCCATCAACTCTTCAGAAACTGGTAAAGAAGTACGAAGGGTCGGGAGATCCATACGACCATGTAGCAGCATTTAGGCAAGCAGTTCGAGCTGAGCAAGTGGCTGACAAGCATACTCAAATTGAAGGATTTGGGCTCACTCTTGAGGGAAAGGCCCTTGCTTGGTTTCAGGCACTAGAGGCTTCAGACAAATCTTCTTTACGAGTTTTGGAAGAGAGATTCATTGCTGCTTTTTCCTTGATGGGGATTCAACATGACACGGTAGCAAACATCTACTCTTTCAAGCAAGGCGAGAATGAGAGTGTTAGAGATTGTGTAAATAGAATGAAGCAGTACATTAATCGTTGCCCAGAAGATGAGAAGCCCGCCCAAAGTCGATTAATTTCTCTCTTCTTAAAAGGACTCAAAAATTCAACACTGCATACACATCTCTATGCAAAGAAGCATACAAATTTCAATGAGTGTTGCCATGATGCTATGGATTTCACAGATAACTTCAAATTCTAAGATGGTTCTAGCCCTGAGGTGAAACCTAGAGATCAGTGGGGTGATGACCAAAGTTCAGGGTCTAGCGCGCTAGTAAATCCAGACCAGATAGCTAACCTAGTACTAAGGAGATTGGGACAAACCTATCGCCCACCCATGCAGCCACAACAACAGCAGCATCGAATGAGGAGTGTACTACCTACAGGTCCTCATCTTTGTGGAGCATGTGGCGGTAACCATAAAACTGAAGAATGTAATACCTTTTCTCCTCTAGTCACAAACCAACCCACAAAGAAGTGGTGCCAAGCCTGTGCTTGGAACTTTATCCACACCACACAGGAATGTACTCGCATTGCAAGAATGAGACAGGAGCGTGAGCAGCAAAGGGGTGGAGTGGCTCCACAAATGCATCAACAGTATGCTAATTTTGAACGTAAGCCACCGATGGCACAAGAGCAAGCACGACCTGTTCTTGGTGCTCAACCTCCTACTCCTGGGACTGCTCCTCTGAGGGTTGTTGACTATGACAATTCAAATATGTGTAGAGACTTGGTAAACCCAGGCTATGTGGAGGAGGAATATGCATCATATTCATCCAAGGAAAATCTCTTTAAAAGTCCCGCATACCCAAGCCAAGCACTGGGGAGGCTCAACCAGGGGAACAAAATTCTTTGATGTTGCTAGGCGGCTACCAACCTAGGACTCCAGGCCCCTCAGGTCAATGTTAGTAAAGGAAAGTAGAAGCCAAACTAATGGGCCCCTATTTATGAGTGCGGAGAATCCCATTGGGCTCGTGATTGTCCACATCGCTCAAGGCAAACAGCTCAATCCAATACAACAATACCACAGTTTCCACCAATTGAAAGATATTGTCTAGGGTGTTGTGTAGAACACTTCCCAAAGGATTGTTTGCTGAAACCACATGAGGAAGGCACCTCTCAACCAAAGGTCTCACTCAACCTTGTAGGGGAAATTCCATCGCCACCTTCATCTGAGAATGAAGATGTTGTGCCACTTAGAGTCATGATGATCACAGACATGAAATGCCGAAATATAGACTGATAAGACACCTCGAACTAGGGATGCAAAGGCAAATCTAGTGGACAAGACCCTACATTCCACTAGGAGGAAAAAGGACCACTAGGAGGAAAAAGAACCGCAACAGGCAAACTAAAAGTGCATCCACTAGTTCTCAAGAAATCTCTAAACAAAACATGAGGGATAAAACTTTTACATCCCAAGAAGTGCATGAGGAGAATCAACCTCAACCTGGGCCTAGTGCTAAACAAGATGAGGCTAGTACGACCGAGGATAGTTCTGGGGGTTCTGTTTTTGTGGATAAGGTGAATGAGACTCTAGATTCCATCATTGATGCTCATAGAAGTCGCATTGCAGCTTTATCTGAACTACCCAAGAAGCTTCAAGAATACCCAAACCCTCGTGTGTGAGGAGAAGATCAATCTAGCTGTACATCAGCAACTCATTCAGGAAGCTTAGTCAATACTTGAGGGACCACCTCCACCTATTCCTCGGGGCCCAACCTCTCTTAAGCCAACATTAGAAACCATACCAGAAGTGTCATCAAGTCGGGAAATGAAAAGTGAGCTCATTTCACAAGCTCATAGCGAGAGATCTGCACCAATTGACACCCAATTGAAAGGAGGTATTCTGCCACCACCTAGCCTTGTCTTCCCATGCAATGATGAAGTTATTGATGCTAACGAGGACATGGCAAATGACATGTGGGCAGCAGTTCACGAGAAAGTTAATGAGAATATGTCCTCTATCATTTCACCTCCATTCTCTGAGGTAGATTTTACCAGGGACATAGAAAACAACTCTAGACGCCCAAGCATCCAGGAGGAAGTTCAAACAATTGTTTCTCCTAGAAGTAAGCATACAATGAAAACCTTACCATCATATTTGGGAAAATATGAGAACTGTTCTCAAACCTTGAAAATACCCTCCATGCATAGAAGGTTGACAAAGGAGATGGATATGGGTATTGTGCAAGCTATTTTGTCAGCACCAGTGGCTTGTACCTTACCTTTGCTTGATTTGATAAAGCTTCGATCAGAGTTGTGGAATGATATTGCCACATGTTTGTCAGAGCAGGTATTGCTACAAAAGGGTCACCATCATGGTATTGCCACATGTTTGTCAGAGCAGGTATTGCTACAAAAGGGTCACCATCATGGTACTATACACCCTGAGATAAAGCATGTTTTGCCAGTTCCTATCAACAAAGTAGGAAAATTTTGTGAGGACGATCAAGGAAATGCTACCCTCCCATTAGAAGTGCGAAAAATAGCTTCAACTGCAATACTTGATAGTGGTGCAGGAGTGGGCATTGTGACAAGGTCCATTTGGGAAAAGTGGGGCAAACCAGCTATACCAGGATGCGCTTGCAGCTAGCAAATGGAAGCTTAGAACATCCCCTTGGGCTGCTTGAGAACATATTGGTCACCACATGTGGGATTGAATATGAGCACACCTTTGCAGTAGTGGATTTTGGAAAACATCCAAACTATGAAGTGATATTGGGTAGACCATTCATGCGACAATTTCAAATGATTCAAGATTGGGGATACAATTATTTGTACCTCCGACATGATTCTGTCATCACAAGAGTCAACCTAAGGAATCACTCATATCGTGATGTAACAAGGTCTCCAATAGATGAGTTTGATTCTGCTTCATCTGAGGGCTCAAGAGTTACATTGTCAGATGGGCAAGAAGATCTGTGGATGTGTGGAGCCTCATGTAGGTATTTCAACACTGAGAGACTTAAGGGTAATCGAAGTGTATCAGATGAGGCATACATTCCACAACCCTTCCCTGAGCACTTAATTGATCCACTAGAATGGAGTCATGTCCTTGCAACATTATCGACATGTGCTTTACCTAAGCCAATTCAATTTTGTGACTCAGATGGATATGACATTATTCCTATACGAATGGTACAACCACGTGACCTTCTAGATGTTTTGTACTATGGGGATGCATCCACAACAGCACTCCATGTAGAGGAAGTTTCAGTGGAGGATTTAACACTCGAATCTGCTAATGATGCTAATAAGGAAGATGGATGGGACTCTGATTTTGATAATGATGTGATAATCCCTGAGGAAGAGTTAGGAAAGGCACGCCTACTCTTGAGAGGAAGGGAGGTTCAAGTAGAGATCCCTCGAAGCCGACCTAAACGTAAATGCTGTAAGAGCCATAAGAGAATCCGTAAAAAAGATGAGAGGGAACGACGTGAGAGACTACAAAAAGAAAAGGAGGAGTCTAAGAATGAACTCTCTAGACCACCACCTCATTTCTCAGGAAAGAACGGATATCTATACTATGTCCAAGCACAAGATAGTATCAAAGACCAAGTAAAACGATCAGATGGATTCCAAGCAGGAGAAAAGCTAAAAATTGTTAGCAAAAATTGTAAAAAAACGAAGAAACAAAAACCAAAACTCAAGTCTAAAACCGATTCAAAAGAGAGTGTCGGAAGTGCAAAGATAACGGTTGAACAAAAAAAACTGATGCAAGATGGCAAAGGAGAGCTCAAAACCACATGGTCTTCAATGAGTGACGACTCAAGTGGACAAGAACAAGGTCTCAATGTTCCCCCCAACTTCACACACTACACTCTTCAAGATTGGAAGATTGTTCTTCAACAGCCCATGCGACAAAAGCCAAGTGTGCCAGGGGTTTCATATGATGGTCCAGAAGATGCAAAAAAGATTGATATTGCTAAGCCAGGAGAAGAGCCTCGCTATGTGTGGATTGCCACAGACTTGTCCTTAGATGAGAAGAAGTTATTAACTCAAACAATAAAGGAGTATCGCGATGTTTTTGCTTGGAGTTATAAAGACCTCAAAGGAGTTGATCCAAGCATATGTCAGCATACAATTCCATTGCGAGAGGATGCAAAGCCTTCCAAGCAACGTCCTTATACTTACAATGAGAATTTTGCACGAAAGATAAAAGAAGAAATAGACAAGCTCTTAGAGGCAGAATTTATCTATGAGATTGAACACACTGAATGGGTCTCCCCTATTGTAGTGGTGCGCAAGAAAAATGGAAAACTTCGAGTATGTGTAAACCTCAAGAAGGTAAATGCAGCTACTGTGCATGATCATTACCCAATTCCAATCACTCACGGATCATGTTCTGGAACGAGTTGCAGGGAAAAAGCATATAGTTTCTTGGATGGATTCTCCGGTTACAATCAAGTGTCAATTGATCCAAAGGATCAACACAAGACAGCCTTTGCTACTGAAGATGGCATCTTTGCCTATCGTGTTATGCCATTTGGTCTAACAAATGCACCAGCAACCTTTCAACGGTTAATGAGTCATGTATTCAAGGAGTACCTTAGGCAATTTCTTGAGATCTTCATGGATGATTTATGTGTTCACTCACAAGAGTGTGATGATCATATAGAACACCTCAGACTTGTGTTTCAAAAGTGTCAACTTTATCGTATATGCTTGAATCCTGACAAGTGCAAATTCATGGTAAGACAAGGGAAAATCTTGGGCCATATTGTTTCTCGCAATGGGATTTCAACAGATATGGATAAAATTGATGTCATTATCTCATTACCTCGGCCTATCAACCCTAAGGGGGTACAAACATTCATGGGACATTGTGGCTATTATCGTAGATTCATCTACATGTATGCCATCCCAGCCAGACCATTATATGTTCTTCTTGTAAAGTTTAATTGGACTGATGAGTGTGAGGAATCCTTTGAAAAGTTGAAGCAAGCATTAGTGACTGCATCTCTTACGGGCACCAGATTGGAACCAAATCTTTCATGTCCAGATTGATGCTTCAAACTTTGCAATTGGATGTATTTTGGCTCAATCGGGAGAACATAATAAGGATTTCCTAATCTCATATGCTAGTCGACAGTTGAACAATGCTGAGAAGAATTACACCACAACAGAAAGAGAAGGATTGTCCATGATATATGCAGTGAAAAAGTTTCGCCATTACCTTTTTGGCAAACAAATTCATATTTTTTGTGGACTATCAAGCATTGCTATATTTGGTGAATAAGCCTTGTGCAGCTGGAAGGATTGTGAGGTGGTTTATCATCCTTCTTGAGTTTGATTTGGAAGTGGCAGTTTGAAAAGGAACAACTCATCTTAGGGCAGATCATTTTTCTCGAATCACCTCTGGCGAAGCTCCTGTGGGTGTGGATGATGATATGTTAGATTCAACACTTTTCCTTGTAGAGACAGCTCCTAAATGGTCTGAACCCATCTTAGAAATTTTGACAAGTGGGCAGATACAACTAGCGGGCCCTAATGTGGACCTATGGCGACCATTCAAGTTAATCTCAGGGAGATTATATCGTCAGGGTAATGATGGAGTGTTGCGGCTTATACCTAACCCTGACCAATATGAGGAGATCTTGGAGTGGGCACATGCAGGTATCGGTGGAATCCATGCATTATCTACTACTTGTGTGCGACGTATATCTCAGGATGGGCAATGGTGGCCTACCATGCATACGGATGCTAAAAAATTTGTTCGTAATTGTGCTTCATGTCAAATTCAACAGCCAATTCATAATGTCACATTATTCCAAATTTCAACTACACCAAGTTGGAGTAAGTATATTGTGGACTACCTTCAGCATGGTCATACTGATCAAAAAATTCCTAAACATCGAAAGCATTCTATTAAAGTTGAAGCGGCCAACTATCTGGTGATAGAGAACCAACTCTACAGGAGGGGCAAGGATGGCAACTTACGCATGTGTGTATGTGAAGTTGACTACTTGAAAATCTTGACTCATGCTCATGCAAGTGTTGGGGGTGGACACTTTTCGGGCAATACCACAGCTAAGTTGATTAGGTGGTATGGGCTTTGGTGGCCAACCTTACAAATGGATGCCGAAGAATATGTAAAACGTTGTGACGATTGTCAAAGGACCAAACCTTCCATCACTAAGGACAATATGCCATTGCGGCCTATGTTAAGCACACGTGCTTTTGCAAAATGGGGTATTGATTTTGTCGGTCCCATTAAACCTCCAGCTCGTCACACGCATGCTGAATATATTATAGTGACTATTTTACCAAATGGGTAGAGGCAAAGGCTACAGTCAAAAATGATGCCAGAACCATAGCCAAGTTCTTGTATGAGTACGTGTTTACACGCTATGGCTTACCTATTGAAATCGTTAGTGAGATCAAGGTGTGCACTTTGTGAATGAGGTCATAGAGTTTTTGCTTCAAGAATTTATGGTAATTCACAAGCGTTTTGCACCCTATCATCCCCAAACCAATGGACAAGTTGAGAGTACTAACAAGATTCTCTGCACAGCACTCACTAAGATTGTTGAGGGACATAGGACTGATTGGGAGCAAAAGTTGCACTTAGTTCTTTGGGCGTATAGGACAGCCTATAAAACATCTGTGGGCACAACCCCATTTGAGCTTGCTTTTAGGCTAGATGCAATTCTTCCCATTGAATTTCTTGTACCTACTCTACGAGTAGCTAAACAATTGGACTGGACTGGTCATGAGCTTTCACAACGCGTTGACAAATTGGAAAATCTTGATGAGACCTGCTTATTGGCGGTAATGGGGATGTATGCCGAGAAGAGAAGACAAAAGCAATGGTATGATAGAAATGTAACAACTAGCCGATTCAAAAAAGGAGACCTTGTGCTCTTGTACACACTTAAGCAGCATAAGCGAAAGCTCAAGAAACGGGGCCTAGAACCGTTTGTGATTAATGAGCTTACTCCAAGTGGTGCAGTGCGTTTAGAGACACTAGAAGGTGAGCTAACTTCATTAATGGAAGTCGTCTCAAGAAATACAATGAACCATTAACTGAAGCCATGCTTCAACAAATGCATGCTACACAAACACGGAAAGAAGCACTTGACCTACTTAAACGTCAGGCTCAAGAAGAGGCTAAAGCTAGAGTTGTAAAAGCCAAGGAGCGTCGCAAGGCTTCTATGTTGGCCCTACAGTTGGCTATTGATGAACCATATGTCGATGCTTTCAATATTCAAGTGTGCCTTCATCTTCATGAGACTACCTACTTTGTCTCTGCCTTAATTGACTCTGGTGCAGATTATAATGTTCTCTCATTTGACACATGGATAGCCTTAGCCTTGGGACAACTAGCACTTGCGCACATTCCTGTTGACTTACGAAGTTTCTCAGGTGAAGATAACCCTATAGAGGGAAAATGTGTCATTATGATGTCCATTCAAGATCACCAGATGTCAGTGCCCTTTTATGTGGCAAGTAAGTCCAAGGCAATGGTAGAGGCTGTTCTCGGTTGAGCATGGTTAAGTGCTACCAATTGTTCATTAGATTGGAAGAATAGAGAATACAAATTGCAAATTGATTCTGGTTGCGTATTGGGATCTGCTACTCCACGAGATTTATCATGTCAAAAGGGTGGTGTTTCTACCCTACACAACCCACTTTCAAAATCTTCTCTTGAAGCTCCAACACAAATGATGTGGATAATTGATGAGTACTCAAGTGAGGGCCATGGCTGGCATGTTCCAACTACTCTAGTCGCCAAGGAAGGCCAGGCAAGAAGGAATTATCAATTTGGCTACCCAAAGATGCGTACAAACTGGTACCATCTAGCCTAGTTGTTAAGCCTACTAAAAAACACATCTTTTCCAAGCATAAACCTCAGATTGTTACTCGTTGGGTCCCAAAGCATGTTCTTAAAGCACAAGGCTATTATGAGGGTGCAACAACAATTTGGCTTCCCAAATACCATCGTTTGCTAGGGGTAAAAGAGTGTATCAGAAAGATTCCAAAAGCCACCCTTGGTTTTCCATATCAGTGGGTGCAAAAGAGATCAACACAACATCTTCAAGATAGGATAGGTGGCTGTGATAGCACCTACAAATCTTCTTGTGTTGATCTTCCCAAAACATGTATTGAATCACCAGTTGTCCTAATTTCTCCTTGTTACACAATTCCACCATCAACTTGTGTACCTAAGACAACTTCACATGAGTCTCCTTTGAGCATAGATTCTAGCACTTCAATGCCTAAATCCTCTTATCTTGCTCAAATTCCTAGACAATTGCTAAAATTCCCACCTCTAGAAGGACATACCTAAAACCAAAGATAAGGCATTAACACTACAATTGAAGCTCTTTGGTAGATCAATGTTTGAATAGTGTGGTTCCTTATGCCTTTAGAGGATTGTGTTCTTTTTGAGATGATTATATCTGAAATGTTTTTGATTGGGATTGTAATGATGGATATGAGTGTTCTAAATTTCATTGTTCTACGTCCAGATAACTCTTGATGGATATTTTGCGAGATACATGTCCACCATGCATTGACCCTGATAGTACTCAACATGAACATCGCGGGGGTTATAGTGCTCCTCCTTTTCAAACTCATTCTAGGTACTTCTATGCTCCCTTAGGTGAAAATTGCTATGGGCATCACTTTGTCATGTTATTCTATCAACAGCACCACCCATTTCCACATTATCAAGAGTGTGCATGACTCGTATTAGGAGAAGCTTCACACATTTGTTGGATATGCCGCTCTTACTTTAGACGATATGGCACGGGCTTAATGAAACAAATTGTGGGAATTATACCCCAACGCCATAATCTTCTTAATATGAGAATACCAGAGAGAGGACCAAATCAACGTAGACGATATGGCACGGGCTTAATGAAACAAATTGTGGGAATTACACCCCAACGCCATAATCTTCTTAATGTGAGAATACCAGAGAGAGGACCAAATCAACGTAGATTACCTGAGGAGGTTCAAGTACAAGAATGGAGGGATACATGCTTAAATGACTTGCAACCACCTATCTTGCAAGCCCTCCTTCCGCAAGCCTCAACAAGTCAATTTTGGATCAATATGAGTACCTATATTGCGCAGTTCCAAAATCGAAATTGTCTGCTTAACCTTTCCATAGAACCAATGCCATATTTTAGCGAGGAAGCCCTCCTTCCTCTACCACCTTCTCCAGAGGAGGCCGGTTTTTGTGAAGGGTTGTCCCTGCATCCTGAAGAAATTGATACCATCTTTCCAGCAGACGTGGACACGGATCCACCACCAGCGCAAGGGTAAGCTCAGCGACTCCACAATAAGATCAACAAGCCACGGCACTTTTCTCCCACTGGGTTTTTTCCCTCGGCTATATTCGATGATTGGCACCAATAACAAATTTTATTCCTTTCTTTTCTTTTCTTGTTTCTTTGTTAATAAACATTTTGCAGAGATCTCAGCTAAACAAGAGCATCAAACACGCCCCAACAGTCCACCTACCGTGCACACAAATTAGGAAGGGGGGAGACATGCAATGCCTAGAAGAAGCAAAGAGAAGCAATCAGCATCAGCAATGAATCAATGCAAACACACAACATCAACGAGCACTACAACAGGTGTATTCAAATCATAATCTTTTGTTCTTTATGTGCTTTTAACTTTTGGATACATTGTTTGCATGTTCACACACAGTTGGCTGGTTTAAGTTTTAGATTAGTTGTTAAAATGTGGTGAGTAATTTCTAGATTCTTAGAGGACTTAGTAGAAGGTAATTCTATTTGAAGACAGTGTAGGATATATACCAACGGAGTATGCCAAGTTCTTATGCTCTCAAGGTATATTAGTTATCCCTAGTGGTAGCTACCTCTTAGGTATGGGCTAAGTGCTAGGATTAATAAAAAAAATTATGAAAATATACCCCAAAAAATATATATATACAAGTGAATCGAGACATGACGTGTCTACAGCCATGTGGAATGCTTGGTAGGACCTGGGGTTGTCTTAGCACCTTGGGGCCGATACCTTGGTTTCCATGGGGTGAACACTGACGTCTAAAAGCTTCAGAAAAAGACCTTCAAGGACTCTATCGCCTTGATAGATGTTGGTAGGACTCTGGGGTACATTAGGGGCCCTCGAGACGGATGCCCTCATCTTCATGGGATACTCCTTATGACAAAAAGAAAGAAAAGGGTCTATCGCCTTTGAGATACTTAGCGGCCTTTAGATTCTCTTGGCGGAGGTCTCTTGGCCATTGCTTGGGTCTCATTGGGATGGAACCTTAATCTTTATCATCCTCTACACACACATCAAAAAGTTTTTTTTAAAAAAACAAACACACAAAAAAACAAAAAGAGGTCCAATCACCATTGCTCATATTTAGGAGTAGGTTTGCCACTTAGGAATAACATAAATACTTGTAGGACATTAAGACTGCGGTCATAACCTCGGGTGTGCAAGCACACTTGCCTTTGCATAGCACTATCTACCACTTAGTCTCACTTTGACTAGTTTTTATTCACCTATTTTAGTACTCTTTAAAACTCTAATCAGCCTTTCACTTGTATGCTCACGTGTGAAATTGTCATTTTGCTGGTTTTTGTCTTTCCTTTTCTTTTCTTTTTTTCAATAAAAGGGCTTTACTTGTATCCATTGTTTTTTGCAGCTCTTGTACCGTGCTCGAGGACGTGCGCAAAATAGGAAGGGGGGAGTGTTGCATGACGAGTGAAGATCAATGCAAGGATGCAACAAAAAGATACTTAGGGCTCTTGTAAAGAGTTCCAAGTTGTAGATGAGTGTGGGAGTGGGCTTGACAATAATCCCACATGGGAATTTTTGGGAGTTTTAGAGTTTTTGTATAAAAAGTGGCTCATTTGAGAGCTTATACACACATTGGGCAAACTCATGTTTGAGCTCTCTTGAGACTAGCTCTCCCTCTTTTCCCATAGAGGTGCAAGCTCTTCTCTCTCCCCATCTACATTATTGTAAGTTCTTTTTTAATTCAATGCAATGTAATGAGTGATGTTTGTCTCTCTTCTCATGTCTATTCTCTAGTGTGCATGTTTCATGGTTGATAGTTTCAAGGTTTTTTTGTGCATGCTAAGGAAATGAGTATTTGAGAATGAAGAATGCTTTGATCTTGTGTATGCAATAGCTAAGCTTTCTTCTTGTTTGGATGCATGGATGAGTGGAATATGGAGTTGAGTGAGCAATAGTAAGATTGAGCTTGTGTGTGTGTTAAGTCTATGTCAATAGTAGTAGTATTCTTAGCATTCTCTCCATAAGCTTTTGTGCACCGGTACGGGTTGAATCCCTAGCTCCGAAAGGGATGCAAATCCCATTGGATTGAGCTACGTGTGGATCATACTACTCTTACCACAAGTGAGAGAGTTTTTCGTCTCTCCAGGCTTCTACTCTTTGCCAAGCCCATTCAAATAGACACTTACCAAGTCATCATCTTCCACCGATACATTGATAGACCCAAGGGATTCAACAATGTCCTTGATCTTTAAAGATTACTCATTGATTGACATGCTTTTCTTTGCCAGAGTATGAAGCTCTTGCTTTAGCTGCAATTTCCTTGCCTTTGTGTTGGTCTGGAACATCTGTACCAAATTCTGCCACGCAATTGTTGGAGTGTTTGCATCTTGTGTGTGTCTTGTTATCGTGTCTATAACACTAATTGAAATCCAATACATGACTTTCTTTGCACCCTAGTTCCAATCATTAAATGCCTTTATGTTTGTTGGAGTCACATTCTCTTTAGACAACTTAGGAGGCTCCTCATTGTCTCCTTCGACATAGTCCCAAAATCCTTTATCCATAAGGAAATTGGTTATTATGTTTGTTGGAGTCACATTCTCTTTAGACAACTTAGGAGGCTCCTCATTGTCTCCTTCGACATAGTCCCAAAATCCTTTATCCATAAGGAAATTGGTTATTATGAACTTCCATGAATAAAAATTATTTTTTTCTAGGTTCTCACTGGAAATCTCATTGATTCTGTCACCAGACATGTTTTCTTATAATAATAAAAAAACTACAACTGACAAATTCTGTATGCAACCTCTAACACAACACTATCTTCTGTAACTATTATAGCAGTACTTCAACACAACCTGTAGGTCACCATATGTGACCAAAGCACATGTACATACACCCAATGTCAACAATACATGTGCATACATATCTATACTCCCAAAATTCACTTGCAATAACTAGATTTCGACCATAGACAGTTCTCAACCATAATTTCCCGAAAGTGCCAAAAATATCACAGTGATAGAATGATGATCGAGACGCATCCAAAATGCAATTGTGACTGCAAAATTCAATACAAAAGAAAAATTATTGTGTACCACACAGGCACCTCCAAGCCCGTGAAGACAGCTCCTGTAGCTCCCGGAGCTACTGAGGGATGTTGTACCTAAACCAAGAAGGGAAAGAGATTGTGATGCTCTTACCCGTGTACTTCTTTCTTCCTTGCTTGTTCTTGCCTCTTGCTTGCCTCTTTATCTCTCACGCAAATCGAAGCTCTGATACCATAAAGAGAATGTGGGGGAGAGACGGAGCTTAAGTTCCTTGCAAAAGGAAAACACACACACACACACACACACACACACATGAGAGTGCAAGACACAAGAGAGAGATGGATGGTTGAATTGTCTTCTATATTCTTCTCTTCTCTACAACCATATAACTAAAAGATAAGAGTACATACATAAAGGGAAAGTACTCTCCTACAACATACAACGTGGTAGGTCTATAGTGTGAACTCGACTATATGAGTTGGTGCTATAACTATTCCATACCTCTAGTACTCCAAAGTGGCTGTCACACAGTCTGTCATCCACTACCGGCATATCGACCATAATCTCACCAACCATGCCAGCGACATAAGTGCAAAAGCTATCACCCAGGTGGGTCCTCAATGTCTGCCATAGCACTAGTTGAGATCGATATCTCAACAATGGTGTGCCTTGACCTCTTGATATCTTTCAATCCATTTAACCCATGGCATTTGAGTTCAAGATACAAAATTTATTGATCTTATCTCGTAAGGTATTTTTTGTCGCCCTTACGAGCCCATTTCCTTATAGCTCTTCCCCAACTACTCTATCATCTTTCACATGGCTCCATAGCCAAGGCATCTTTGGGTCAGATGTATTGAGAAATTTTGTTATGTAAACAAGAGATTCTTGTACACACAATCCTTAAGCCATACTACCCTCTGCCCGAGCTCACTACCGCACAAATCTCTTTAAGGTTTTCATGAATCTCTTTAGAAAAAATATCCACCAACTATGGATAGACCCTACAAAACTTCAACCTCATCCATGACATGAACTAAAAGGTGCATCTGAATGGTCAATACACTCGTTGGTAGAAACTTGTGAATTGCCCATCACTTATCTTATTTATTTATATATAATCATTTTTTGTCTACTTTGTATGGATCAATCATTAGCTTAACTAAAACTTTGTGTTGATTTTTATTTCTCTTGTTGAATATTTTCTGAATGATTTCCTTGCACCATTGTGTGTGTGTGTGTGTAGGTGTGTGATCTAGGTTTTATTTAAGTAGCACTTCAGTAAGTGAGCATGTGTTCAGCTTAATATTAAGCTTTTTATATGGATCTAAATCATGGGCATATGTATAAGGGTTTCTTGAGTGAAAGCAAAACCCTACATCACTTTTGTTACAATCTTGGATGAATAGGAGTGGATAGGCCATAAATAGGGGAGGATAGGTGGCATTGGAGTCGGAGAACTTGGAAGAGTGAGAGGAGAAGAGTGGGTAATGAGTATCAAGGAAGAGATGTAACAAGGGAGTGAGTATTAAGGAAGAACTGTGATAAGGGAGTGAGAGGAAAAACACCAACACCATAAGAAGTAAGCTAGAAAGAAGAAAATGAGAATAACTTTGAGTTCTAGAAAACATATTGGGCTTCGAAGTGATTGCACACACAAGAGGCAATCATAGGGCCATTACCAAAAGGCAAACATAGAGGGTAATTACAAGTCCCCCACTGCAAAGGTGATTCTAGGGTGATCCCATGACCACACTGCCAAAGGGTATGCACAAGGGCTTCCTGATAGCAAGGACATCACAAAGGGGTATTACGCAAGGCAATCATCATCCATTCCATGTTTGAAAAAAAAAAGGTCTCAACTCTTACATTAAGACATTATTATGGAACATGAAGCTAAAACATCACAATCTCCATGAAAAGTTACGTTATTTAGGTAAAAAAGAGGGAAGGGGCTGTAAATAAGTACGCCATGTCTAGTTGCGCACCACAATAGTGTAGCTACTTGCAGCTACACTCTGAATCTTGCGAAAACATTTGTGTGCCCCCAAAATTTGGCTTAACAATATGCCCTATATAAATCTAAATAAGATTGTATTAGACACAAATAAAAAAGATGGGTGATTTAAGAACCTCGTTGAATATCACCATTTTGCTAACTAAGGTGAGGAATTTTACTTAATAGGAGTCATGATATATACTATTCATAAGAAATTTAAATGCATATAAAGCATGGTTTTGAATTTTTATTCGATGTAGCCTCACTCAAATCCATCACTATGTAGGGATTCTATGTAGGGATTCTTCTAGTGACTTGTCAAGGCTATATTGGTGTTTATACATTAAAAGTTTTATTTGAGGGACACTGTAGGTACATGTATACAGTAGAGCCACGTAGGTTGAATAAATCATACCATATACACAACAAAGGGTTTTGTAATAATTTTAAATATTATCATATTAAACTTACAATGTATAGATCATTTATTGGTCTTGTGTAAAAGTGCATTCTACATGTATTAGTCTAGTGTTAAAGTGTGTCATGCATGTATGTGTAGAACATTAAATATTATATAAGCTATCAAATTGACCTTTAATTTGTGATCTAGAGTGTTATGTTCCCTTCTTAAATGCAAAAATTATATTAAGTTAATATATTTTCTTTTATACGTTACCATTGTATAGCACTATATAGTTTTTTAACGTCTTAGGAATAGTTTCCTTCCATTTTCCTTAATATATTATGATCTTTTCTTGTTTCTTAATGAGTTGGAATACTTTCCATTAAAAAATATAGAGGAATATTTTGTTTTAATATCTAGAAAAAGTTTACATATGATGATTATGTATGTGAAGATTCTTCGTGTCGATCGGGATCATGTTTTTTCTTCATTTGTAAGATAATTTTATTTTAACAAGTACAAAAATGATAGAAAAAAATATATTAAAAAACACATTATAAGTGCACACATCAAAGTTGAGACAATTGCCATGTCAAAAAATATTGAAGTATGAATTATATATAGGAAATCTTGTTTGCTTTATAAGAACATAAACATGAATATTGGGAACCTATCAATTGGTACACGAAATCACCATATAAACATGAATATTGGGAGCCTATGAATTGGTACATGAAATCGCCATATAAGTAAAGTACTTGAAACTTGTAATTCCTCCATGCTTGTTTTTATAAGTTTCACAATTGAATTGTTGCCATAAGTTCAAAGTTTTGGATGTCTAGTGTTGATCCATATCACCGTGATTATGTATTTTCTTTGTCCCTTGCTACAATTGATTAATTGTGTGTGTGTGTGTGTGTGTGTGTGTGTGTGTGTGTGTGTGTGAGAGAGAGAGAGAGAGAGAGAGAGAGAGAGAGAGAGAGTCTACGCATGTGTTAAGCATACCATTTTCATATTCAAGAGTCACACAAGATGAGATAGATAGATTGATAGATAGATAGATAGATAGATAGATAGATAGATAGAGAGAGAGAGAGAGAGAGAGAGAGAGAGAGAGAGAGAGTCTACGTATGTGTTAAGCATACCATTTTAATATTCAAGATTCACACAAGATGAGATATTTAGATAGAGAGAGAGAGAGAGAGAGAGAGAGAGAGAGAGCATTAGGAAGTGAATGGGGTCTTCTTGGGCCCTTTAATTTGCCCAAGCCTAATCAAGGTGATTAAGGAATAGCCAAATGGGGGGTTGCCATGTGGACTGAAATGTTGGGTTTGTAAGAGAGGTGTAAGAGTGGTCAAAGGGTGCACTTTTTCCCCCAAAAAGGGGGGAGGCAATTTTACAATTTTCGGACCTCCATAACTTCTACATACAAGCTCCAATTTGAGCGGAGATTATAGATCCGTAATCTACGCATCAAGAGCTTTCCATAGATATGTTACATGATATGGTTTTGTCCGCTAGATTTTAAATTCCATTTTCCCTCCAAAATTCAAATTCGAATAAAGTAGCCGTTTTGAAGCTTCTAATTAGAAAACGTTTCTTCTTAAGAGAAAAGGTTTGACTCCTTAAACTGCCAAATAAAAGGGCCCAAGAAGCCTTCCATTGAGGTCCTAATGAGAGAGAGAGAGATTAGAGAAAGAGAGAGACAGAGTCTACATATGTGTTAAGCATACCATTTTCATATTTAAAAGTCACACAAGATGAGAGAGAGAGAGAGAGAGAGAGAGGGAGAGAGAGAGAGAGAGAGAGGGAGAGAGAGAGAGAGATTATATGTACGTGTTAATCATACCACTTTCATATTGAAGAGTCACACAAGCTTCACTTGATCGTTACATTTGTAGATGAAATACCTTTATTTATCAAACATCTAGTCTCAATTATGAAGGTTATTCTAAAGTATTTCTCCATCATAGTAGTTCCAAGAATAAAGAGGGGTGGATATATTAAAATAAAATTGTTGATTCAACTCACAAGAGATATAATGTTTTGCATAATTACTATGATTATGATTAGAATCTCAATAATCTCTTAAATGATAGTTACTATTATCGTGTTTTGCATAATTAATGTGATTACAATAGAATCTCAATAATATCTTCAATGATGATAATACCATGATGGGATCCCGCTATCAAGGTCCAAATAAAGATATGTTCATAATTCTATTACTTTAATTAAGGGGGCATATTAAACATTGGCATAAAGAGAAAAACAAGTTTAATAAATAAAAATAAGGTTTAAAATATTAAAATCAACTGTCTTTTTACACAAGTATTGGAATCTTATACAATAGATGATTTTCAAAAAGCTTATGGATTGAACTCATGAACTTACTTAGTATTAGAGATTTCATAAAAATAATATAGAAAATGCAAATAGAATGCTTGTAATACATTATAAAACTTTACTTCCATCACATGTAAAAATAAATTGTTTGCACTCTCTAGATTATTCATTATAACAAATTTACAACACTCAAGATAACTTTTAATAAAGTTAAAACACTCAAGATATATAGTTTTTGTGAACAAATATTCTCGAAATTGAGAAGGTTTGGCATGGCTTACAATGCTCATTTTTCTTTGCATGGTTTTAGATGCCACTTAATGTAAGCTAAATAAAATTTATGGGAACATCACAAATAAGAACAAAGGGTGGTCTTCAAGGATTCTCAAGCCAAAACAATTCAGCCTCCACTTGTTCCCACTACTATTTCTATTAACATCAGAACCTCACCAGCTAAAAGGAAAGAATTTTTTTCCCTTTAATGTGTTGTTTTTTTCCTTTGAAGTGTTCTTTTCTTTGCTAAAAATTTATAGCAAATCCTTCATAAACTTAATATTTTTGTATGCTCTCCAATCTCTCTCTCTCTCTCTCCAATCTACATTAGATATTCCTTTTAGTAATGTTCCATGAGTTTCCATTTGGGTGCATCCCCTTTGTCGACCTAGTAAGGGGATGTTAACTTTTAGGCCTAGAGGTGATGACAATAAATGCTCTCCAATCTCTCTCTCTCTCTCTCTCTCGCTCTCTCTCTCCAATCTACATTAGATATTCCTTTTAGTAAGGTTCCATGAGTTTCCATCTGGGTGCATCCCCTTTGTCGACCTAGTAAGGGGAGGTTAACTTTGAGGCCTAGAGGTTATGATAATAAAGGACCTACTAAAGGGAGGTTAAGTTTTAGGCCTATAGGAGACAATTTGTTGGTGTTGCTTAAGTAAACTATGCACCAATCACCACTATATTTTCCAAATAAAGGTTGCTTAATAATGCCCAATTTAGATGCCACTTATCCCCTACCAAAAAAATCTTGTTTAATTAATAATTCCCCATTTAGATTCCACTTATCCCGCTAGTCCATATTAGCCACACAATTTGTCCCCCTCCTCTAGTTTGACATTTGTTAATGGTACTCTAGTAGCTCCACCTTTCTAATGTATGGAGCTTTGTGCATAGGTTTCACAAGAATATCCTAGGTTGGTTGAGAAGGTGGTGGAGAAGGAAAGTGTTTTATAGGAGGGAGGTAAGAAAATCTTGGTTAGCTCCTATGTTGTTAATAATTTATGGATATTTCTTGTGGCAATAATCTCTTTATTTGTGGTCCTAAGGTCACGGTGGCCTAGGTATGCAGATGCAGATACACTCTTTTGGGAGATGATGTTG
Source organism: Cibotium barometz (assembly GCF_041138505.1). Lineage (NCBI taxonomy): Eukaryota > Viridiplantae > Streptophyta > Polypodiopsida > Cyatheales > Cibotiaceae > Cibotium > Cibotium barometz. The sequence goes on along the minus strand of NC_141102.1, from coordinate 31,238,674 downwards.
GGGTGTCTGAAGATATAACATCGAGACATGATATCTATGGCCTTCCATAACTTGTTTAATCTATTTTCCTTTATTGTCTTATTTGGAATATTTCATAAGGCATTCTATGTTGAAGATGGAAGTCGTGTTAAAATAGTGAGGGTCTTATCAAAGTGAATGACCATTACATATATCAGTCAGACTATACGCTTTGGGGAGGATTTTTTATGGGATGATCCCAAGTGTCTAGTTATTGTTGGTGACTACATTGCTATTCAAAGGGATTTTTTGAGAGGAATGAAAAATTCAACATACACAAAGATTCATGAGCATATAAAGAGGTGTAAAACACAGGGTAGGGAGTGTGCTAGGAAGGCAAGTTTGTGTCTTGGGTGGCAGATTTTGAGTTTTTGGACCTCCTCTTTGGAGGTGTTCTACACAGTGCTATATCTAGGCCTCCTTGGATTACTATCACAGAGGACCATGTGCGATATGGAGTTTCTTTGCCTGCATTGACACTCTAATTCAGGTAGGTTGATTATTATGGCATCCATGGGAAGTATTTCCTAATCATTATCCCTTGTTGCTTTGATTTTTTTAAATTGCAATACGGTTGTAATGAAATGATTATTTTTACATTGGATTATACGGGGGCCTAATGGTTAGGTAAATTAGTATTGTCATATATTTGATCTAGAGATCTGGCAATGGATTGTTACCATGCATCACTCCCCGTATGGTCATAATGAGAGTAGAGGCTTCCAGATAGAGGTAGTATTATTAATGTTTCTTGCAACTCTGTGCTTAATGCTAGAGTGAGGCATTGTATTTGGTTTGATTGTTTGTCCTTCTGTATTTGCAGTATGCTTCCTCTATGCTCTTTGTGGTTTATAGACTAGGGATGGTGCCTCCATTGTTTTGCTTGGAGAGTTTGCCACTCTTTGAGGATCTACATATGTAGCCTTTGGATTCAGTAGGTTGTCTCCATTTTGTCAGAGATATCATGCATTATTAGAGAGCTTACCAAGGAGGTGATTAGTGGTGCCTTTTGGAGAGGATCATTACATTTATGGCTTACTTTTTAGAGCCATTTTGATGTCATGGTTGTATTTGCCTTTATTTGTATGTGGTACAACCCCTATTCTCAAGTCACGTTTGAAGACAAGCCGTGTGTACCTCGATGAACAAGGATGAGAGACTTGTGTAATCATACATGTAGCCCCTACTTCTTACCAAGAAGTGGGGAATACATTGGGTGTCTAACAGTTTTAAAGGATGCTAACAATGAGATTAATGCGCATGTGGGAGATAATCCATATGACTAGTGAGCATCTGTACCTTATTCATACTTTTTTTTGGTTGTTTCTTGTGATTCCTTTTCTTTCTCTTGTTGTGGCTTTTAGGATGGTTTCCATTATGGATTCCCATGATTCTGGATGTTATGATTTTGGTTATGGATTCTAATGAGAGTATTGGCCCACTCTATGGTTAACATCATGGTTGTGGATTCTAATGAGAGTATTGGCCCACTCTATGGTTAACATCATAGTTGTGTTCATATAGCCTTATTAATGATGCGAGGTTTCTAAACATTTTTATATATGTGGATAGTGGCTTGGCCGTATCTCTAATGAGGTATGGTTGATACAACTTGATGGCATGGTTGTGTGAGATAGGGGTTGATGCCATGCCCCACTCGTTTTTCTAGCTCGCTCGAAAAAAGTCGCTCGGAGGATGGTAGAACCTGAGAGAGAGAGAGAGAGAGAAGACAATACTCAACCCATGCCCCATCCCCTATGAAAGCTCTCCACTTTGATGGGGGAGGGTTTATTTTCCTTTTTAAAATATAAAATTAAAAGAGCTACCTCTCTCTCTCTCTCTCTCTCTCTCTCTCTCTCTCTCTCCTACCCCTTGGCAAACATATATATATATATATATATATATGTATGTATATATATGTTTGCCTACCCATATATATGTTTGCCAAGGGGTAGGATAGAGAGAGAGAGAGAGGGAGAGAGGCCTCAGAAGGTGAAAGACAAGGGAGAGAGGGAGTGAAAACCATTATTTATGTGCATTTTTGGGACATTTTTATGATCTATATCAACACATTTTTGGTATTTTGGCTATTCAAATAATTTATTTGATGATTTTTATTGTAAAAAATAAATGTAAATTGTCAGTCTGCATAAATTTCCATAAATTTTAAATTTTATGTGGACCCGCTAACTGACAATTCACATTTGATTTTTACAATAAATATCATCAAATAAATAATTTGAGTAACCAAAATCGTAAAAATGTGTCATTATAGACCATAACAATGTGCCAACAAATGCACAAAATGTAACATACCTCCGAGATTAACCAAGTTATGATTAAAGATAATCTTAAGTTTTCAATGCTACAGATTTTAGTAATGAATTCCAATAGGTTTTTTTGTAGTTTTTCAATAAAAAAATTAAGTGAAAAATCAAGTTTGAGAACTGATAGTTGTGGTGCTGCCTGTCCCCACAAACAAATCCATTATCCACTGTCCCTTGATTGAAATAAGGTCGATTAAATCCATCTCCAGAAGCATTTAGAAACCTTGGATCAGACTCCATAGATTTCATCCCCACCTCCTAGAACTCATCTGGCAACTCTCTTATCGTCGTCACTCTATGCCCAATGAATTGTACCTGCAAGGGGTCACACTCATCAACGGCAACAACAACATTTCTCTCCCTCTTTAGAGAACTGATAGTTGTGGTGCGTGTCCCCGCAAACAAGTCCATTATCCACTCTCCCTTAATTGAAATAAGGTTAATTAAATCCATCATCAAAAGCTAAGGCTTTTGATAAGGATTAACCATGCCTGTTAATTCACCAGTTGTATGCCTGAACTTCTTGCAAACCCCTCGTCTCTCAAACACATTTGTACGATCTGGTTTCATGGCAAAATTATATGTCCGTTGAGCTCTTAACCAAATGGAGAGTGAAAACCAATCGTTTGCAAACTCACATGCCCAAGAAAGCTAATCAAATTTGTACTCGTGGATGTTGGGTTTGGTCTTGCAACAAGTAAGACGTTGTTCAAAAATACCACAAAAGAGTAAGAGTGAAAAGAAAGACCAAAGGAGAACAAAAAGTTGAAATACTACCATATAATCATCTAATTTCATAATGTTTAGATCTATGAAAGCTTTTTGAGCGATTGTGATTTGATCATGAGCATGAAAAAATACGAGTGTCAATGATTCACAAGTTGTCACTTTCTAAAAATCTTGAAAATCTTGAATGATTCTTTTAAGCACTTACTCCATACTTCACATCATCATTAACTGCGCTTGGAGCTTTGAAACCATATGGAGCATCATCTAATGCTAAAGTGTAAGAACGACCTGTCACAAATGTATCCATTTCCTTTACTTGTCCTTCTTCGTGAATTGTCCAAAGAAAAGGAGGCTCATCCACATCATCAGAAATGTATTTGTTTAGGTCAGGAACATTTTTAATTATTTGTTCTTGCTCTCTTTTTTTCCTCTATGTCCGACAATAAGACAAAAATTGCTCAAAGGGTTGTGTAATTTCCTTCAACTTAACACGAGGGTCTCGGTTCTACATTCCAGAGATATTAAGTAAGACTCAGGATACTTGAAACTTAAAACAAAATCAAATAATTTACATTTCAAAATCTAAAGCATAACATATGACAAGAATTTAGAATAATAAGCCTTTAAAAACCAATGTGGATTTTAGAATCTCACACATGACCTTAAGCTGGATTCTAGAAACCAAAGTAAGTCTTGATGTTACTTCAAGGAAAGGAGAGCAAGAGTTGTGCCAACCAAGGAAGAGAAAAAGAAGAAAAACCATGCTCATAAGGGAGCCATGCATAACCTCTTGAACCAATTCCCCTCTTTTTCTTTTCTTGATATTATTAAAAATTGAGTACATCTTTTGGCCTAACTTCCAAGGAAATTTTATTTTTATAACTAAAGAAACTAAAAAGTATCGTCAAACCTTCCAGAAAGGACCTCACAATCAAACATTTTTTTACTACGGCTTTAAAACTTTGTGCAAACTGACTAATTTGCCATGACAATTTACATTTGTTTTTTACAAAGCTCATGAAATAAAAACAGTGAGTCATGAAAAACGACAATGAGTCATGAGCTGTCATTTGCAACAAGCTGTCTTGATTTTTCACTAGTCCTAAATATTGATCAATTTTACACTTTTAGAGACATTGAAGAGACATGTTTTTAGAAATTTTACAAAATAAGCATAGTTTCAAATTTCTTTTAAAAAATGTACACATTGATTTGAAGGTAAATGTTTTTGATCCCATAAAAGATACTTTAAACTATACTAAACATGATGATCATTTGAAGGTAAACGTTTTTAATCCCATAAAAGATACTTTAAACTATACTAAACACGATGATCATGACAACATCTTGTGATCAAGATAATAAGACTCATCGACAATACAAATATTTTTGAGAAACATCACTACTGGAAACAAAAGGTAATAAAAGTCTATTATATCATCGGATGTTCTTGTTCTTCTTGATGTGGCTCCCCATCTTCTTGTGTACGACCAGGATTAGGAGTACTAATTACCTTTCCCTCTTTGTCATTATGAACATCTGGATCATAATCAACCAAATCTACAATCTCCCCAATATCTTAGTCATCACAATGGAAGGCTAAGGATCTCCAGAAGCATTTAGAAACCTTGGATCAGACTCCATAGATTTCATCCCCACCTCCTAGAACTCATCCGCAGCTCTCTTATCATCGCGTCACTCTATGCCCAATGAATTGTACCTCTGCAAGGGGTCACACTCAATAGCAACAACATTTCTCCCCCTCTTTAGAGAACTGATAGTTGTTTGCGTGTCCCCGCAAACAAGTCCATTATCCACTCTCCCTTAATTAAAATAAGGTCAATTAAATCCATCATCAAAAGCTGAGGCTTTTGATAAGGATTAATCATGCCTATTAATTCACCAATTGTATGTTTGAACTTCTTGCAAACCCCTAGTGTCTCAAACACATTTGTACAATTTGGTTTCATGGAAAAATTATATGTCCGTTGAGCTCTTAGTCCAAATGGAGAACGAAAACCAATCGTTGCAAACTCACATGCCCAAGAAAGCCGATCGAGTTTGTACCCGTGGATGGTTTGGTCCTGCAAGTAAGACATTGTTCAAAAATACCACAAAAGAATAAGAGTGAAAAGAAAGGGTAAAGGAGAACAAAAAATAGAAATACTACCATATAATCATCTAATTCTCCATGTTTAGATATGTGAAAGCTTTTTGAGCCGCTATGATTTTGATCATTAGCATGAAAAATTACGAGTGTCCATGATTTACAAGTTGTCACTTTCTAAAAACCTTGAATGATTCTTTTATAAGCACTTACTCCATACTTCACATCATCATTAACTGAGCTTAGAGCTTTGAAACCATATGGAGCATCATCTAATGCTACAGTTTAAGGATGACCTGTCCTCACAAATGTATCCATTTCCTCTACTCATCCTTCATGAACTGTCCAAAGAAAAGGAGGCTCATCCACATCATTAGAAACTTGCTCTCTTTTTTTCCTCTCTATCCGACAACAAGACAAAAACTATTCAAAGGGTTGTAGAATTTCCTTCAACTTAACACGAGGGTCTCAGTTCTGCACCAGAGATATTAAGTAAGACTCGAGATACTTGAAACTTAAAACCAAATCAAATAATTTACATTTCAAAATCTAAAGCATAACATATGACAAGAATTTAGAATGTTAAGTCTTTAAAAACCAATGTGGATTTTAGAAGCTCACACATGACCTTAAGCCGGATTCTAGAAACCAAAGTAAGTCTTAATGAGACTACAAGGTGGATTCTAGAATCCAAAGAGGACCAATGAGACCTTAAGATGGACATCCTAATCATTGCAGTTCAACTTTTCTATCATAATTCTTTGCATGTGCAAATAGGATTTTTGCCTACAAAGACAAAGCTATTTTCATTAAAAATAAAACAACAAGTTGTTGAGTGAAAATGAGAGAAAATGATAGATATATACCTTTCAAATTCTACTCCCATCTCTTCCAAGGAGATGTTTTTGGCCTTCACACGTGCAAGAATTCTCATTATTAGAGATGTATTATGGATCCCTTGCAGTGATCGCCAGGGAGTTATCTTCATGTCTTAGGAAGAGGCTTTATGGATTCTCATTATTAGAGATGTATCATGAATTCCTTGTTGCAGTGATCGTCAGGGATTTATCTTCATGTATTCAGGAAGAGGCTTTATGGCTTCATCTGCCTTAGGTTTCCCATGAGAGCTTGAAGGAGTATTTAACATCTTTTGACCTTTAAACTTTCCTTACGCCCATAAAGAGAATATCTATTCTTGCATCTCCCAAATCTGCCCATCACTCACGAAGAGCCAATCAAAAAAATTATCATAAGGCTTGATGTTTGGCTTTCGGTCAGCACGACATGAGCTCTTTTTATGTACTTGTAGACCACATCTCTTACAAAGTGTGACTCAAAAGTTCTAATCAATGTTTTGGCCTTTTTTTGTTGCTTGATCCACTCATTATGAAAGAACCTAATTTTTTGAAGTAAAGTCATTTGTAAGCGATAATCTGAGTCAATGTTGTGATCCATGGATAAAATTGTACACTCGTCAATCAGTCAAACTTGCATAAACCCAACAAAGAGCTATCTTGTAACTCTCAATATGATCATATTCTTGGCAAATTTCTTTTTTTGCACAACAAGGAATGTGTGGGTTCCGCCTAGAACATAATACTTGTAATAATCTACCCTAGAATTTCCATGAATCCTTGGTAGGACATTGATCCTTGTCCACCAAAACAAGTAGCAGTAGCACCATGTCTATAGGTTTTGCTTTCATTTTTAGCGTGAGGTTAGAAACATGTGCTTCATTGACACTTCGTAGTTGAAGTGGTCTTTTTCCTATTTGGGGATCAATGGGAGGTTGATCATTAAAACTAACAGGTAGCTAACAAAGTAAAGGATCAACCATCTTTGTCTTATTACACATCTCTCGGATAGCATTATCTGAAGTCTTATCCGATGGAAGTGGTAAGGGTGCACCTGGACTTGAAGGCACAATCTGAGCTTCACTTAAGAATTTCTTCTCCTTATTTTTCTTTGAGCCTTTACGACCTTTCTTTCTTGTATCTTCTACATGAGGTTCAAGTAGAATAGTTTCTTCTTCAAGTGGCTCATCTTCACTTTGTGTTTCTGTGTCCACATCTTCTTCCATGTCGTCTTCATTAGAGCTATTTGTAGAATCCGGATCACCAAAAATACTATCCATGTGCTCCACAACTGCTTGACCAAAACTCTAAAATCCACCAAAATAATAGAAACTCAAAAAAAGAAGATGCAGATTACAATTTGAGTAACTAGGAGAGATGAAGAGAAATTCAGCTTACCAAGCCTCTTGTTCATATCACATCTTCAAGAAATTTTTATGTGCTAAGGGGAGTGACCTCTTGTAGCTAAAAGTCCTTTTGAAGAAGGAGGATAACAACTTGGAATTGTTCTGATTCACACTCAACAAGAAAATATGTCTTCTCTGATCTCTATTCTATTATAGTTATGATACGTCCACCATGTTGAAATTCATTAGCCTCACTTGAAGAACCTTTATGTTTAGTCACAAGAAAAGAGGGAGAAGTAGGCTCAATTACTTGCTTATGAAGGCCAGGAGTTCCTATGGTCAAGGTCCAACCATGCCCATACCTAGATTTTTTAGTCTTTCCCTCAAAAGAACCCTTCTTGCCACTAGGTTCAAGAGCCTTGGGCACACGAGCCTCCATATCATTTGATAATGTTCACCTTTATGACCTTTCGATCTTGATGGTGTGGGCTGGCTTTCCTATGGAAGCTGTTCTGTTGCAAGAAGAGGCTTTCCTTTAAACATCCTTTCCCTTGTTGGCATGACCTTGCGTTCTTGTGGAAACTGTTCAGCTACAAGGAGCTCTCTCCTCAACAGACCACTTGGTGAATTGAGTCGCCTTGTCTTTGCAAATGCTGGACTCATGGGTGGTGCTTGAAAATGAGAAGGAGTTAAGGAACCTGAGTGCCCCAACCTTCCACTTACATCACCAACTTGAGAAGGATATGCATGTTTTGAGCTTTTGGACTTCTTCTTAGAGTGAGCGAGCTGAGACTGTGATGCCATGGTCTGCAAAACAAATACTAAGATTAAGAAAACTTATAGTGATAGAAAAAGGAAAAATTACTCTAAAAGTGTTTTCAGAAACCTCAGGTTGGCAAGACTCTTCAAGAAACAATTCAAAACTTGGATTCTAGAATCTAGACCAAACAAAATATGAAGTTAAGACCAGGTAGTCAAGTTAAAACTAGCATGAAAGTTGAATTCTAAAATCTCGATTGAAAAATTTGATATCTTGAATTCAAAAAAATGGATTGTAGAATCCCACTATGAAAGGCTAATAAATAAGAAACCACACTCTTCTCACAATTTAGCAAAAAACATCTCAAAATAAGAAAATTTAGAAAACTTGACAAGATGCCTCAAAATTCACATAAAATTCTTAGCATTGGTAGATAACTACTCTGTTATTTTTCCCAAAAGAAAACTTTAATAATTTGAAAGATATAAAAACTATTGATTCCAACCGTTAAAACAAAACAAAATAATGTAAAACAAAGTTAAATTTGTGTTGAAAAAATCTAAAAATAATAAAACTTCCAACAATTTATAAACAGAACACTGATGATTCTTCTTGGAAATTCTAAATAAAGATGATTCTTGTTAAAAAATCTCACCTCTTTATAAAGAGATTTGTTAGATTGTAGTTAACCACACGGAAGTGCAAGAATTATGTTTATTGAATGGGATTTTCGTAAGTTCAAGGCAGAGTCCTTGGGGATTCACACTGCAAGCCATAATTCCACTGCTCTTGAGACTCATGCAGACCCCAAAGAGGCACAACAAAACACAAGATCCACACACTTGTTGAACTTGGTTGCAATGTGGTGCTTGCTTAGTTTCATGTTCTTGTAAACAACTGCGTGATAGTGTGTGTTGGCATGTCTTCTATCGCTTGTGTTTTCCTAAGTCTGTAAGAAGCGAAGCCGGCCCTCTAGGCATTATCCCCTTAAGGGGAAATCTAACTCTCCATATGTAAATCGGTAAGGTATATGGCACATACACAGAACTCTACATAAGGAAATCACCTCTTGTAGAAACCTCCAGACACTGTACCTATCCTGTGCATGTGCATGCACGCGTGGCCTCTCCCTTGCAGATGCATGACACTCATCCCTTGCAGACGCATGACACTCATCCCTTTCTTTTGCACACAGTCCTTTATCTATCTCTATCTTTGCCAAGTGTTTCTATCTTCCACACATTGTTTTCTCCTTCTTCCCTCATTTTTTTCCACAACTTGCAAGCTTTTGCACTACTTCTTAGGATTTCGCATCATGTTTAACACAATTGTGTTTCTTTTTGGGATTCCAGTATCCCAAGTTCTCAAAACTTGGATTCTGGAATCCAATTTCCTAAAATTAGAGTAGTTCAATGCGCGAACTAGGCAAACAAGACCTCGCTGCCAGGGGTGTTGCCCCCAGACCCCCTGCTATCGAGGGCTCCACCCCCAAATCCCCGCTCATGCTTGACATTCCCAAAACCTTTGATTGCATGTCTTTCAAATTTGGACTTAAAGACAAACAAAAATTCCAAAAACTAAGGTGTTCTTATTTAGAAGGTGCAATCTTTCATTTTTATGGGGTGAGAGAGTGCTAACATGCAGATCATGAGCAATCGTAGAAAGTCCTCCATTTTTTCCCCATATCCTTCACAAACTTCCATTTTTAGCATGGATATTGAAGCAATCAACTGGACCCCCTCCTGCAGTAGACTTCAATCTCAGCAATCAGCATTGTACATTGAGCATCGACCCCAAAAACAAAAAGCAAAGAACTTCAAGGGGTGCAAGGAAAGGATGCTTTCAAGGATTTCCATACTTGATGCAACTAGAGCATTTTGTTGTAACAAAAGTGAGAGCCTCCTCCTCCTCAACCAAGTACTTTATTGGAGGTATGGTGGTGTGTAGAGTAAGATTCATGAAAAGAGCACAACAAAATTTCTTCTTGAGAGGACTTTAGTGAGAGCCTCCTCCTCCTCAACCAAGTACTTTATTGGCGGTATGGTGGTGTGTAGAGTAAGATTCATGAAAGTGTTTTACCTTGGAAACTTAAGAATGGGGAAAATAATTTCAAGCAGAGGACTTGAGGAGTTTTAAGTAGCGTTTAGTTTGAGAAACACAACTTTCATTATTGAGGCAATGGCTTGAAAGCTTTGTGTCACTCAATGGGGAAGTCCTTCAAAATTCTAAATTCACTCAATTGCTTGTTGTTGATAGTTTCACAAATAAACAAGTCTACAATATCTATGTAAATTCTTTCAAGGAGAGTATGAGAGAGGTTCTCTCCTTGCCCTCATTCTCTTGAGAGTCTGGAGGCAATAATTCTCTCATGTGAAAATTCCTAAGAAGAGTAGGATGGGTGTGTGAAATTTGTGCAGAGTTGAAAGAAAAAAGAGACATCTCAAAGACCAATAAAGACAAGGGTGAGTACATTAATTTTTCCAAATAATTTTTTATTATGTGTTTAAGCTACATACTTGAAATTGTGAAATTATTCTCATCTTTTGTGCATTTTTCTCATACATTACAGAGCCAATTTTGAAGGCTTTAAAGATTCATAGAGAACAACAAAGCATAGAAAGAAAAATTTTGGCAAAGCACATGAAAAAATGCTTAGAGAAGAAAGAGAAGTACTTGGGCTTGGTCATTGATGGTATGGATTAAAAGAAAACCATGCTACCTCACTTTGTGCACACTCCAATGAATGTGAAGGAAATAAACTTCATCCAACTGCATGTTGTTGGAGCATTGGTGTTCAATGGTGTTTTGTCATCAAGAGTGTCATCAATTTTCTTAACATCCATAATGATCCAAATTTGATAGTCACAATACGCCAAAAGATCATTCATGGATGGCCTAGTTAGTTACCACCTATTCTCTACTTGAAACTTGACAACACAAGTAGAGAGAGCCAAAAACAAGTTCTACTTGCATACTTGAACATGTTAGTGCACAAAGGATTTTTAAGAAGATTAAACTTGGGTTCTTGTTGGTTGGACACACACATGATCAGATTGATCAGATGTTTAATAGATTCTCTGTCAAACTTGCAAAGAAGAGTGCATTTGATCTTTCGCAGATTTGGAGTGTGCTTGCATATAACACTTCCACCACAAATGAGATAGCAAGGTCTCAAAAAGATAATTATTCAATTGATTTTCTATAGTGCTTGAATGAAATAAGGGAGATAGTGTGAATGCACATGTATATTTTCCAACAAGTCCGCTACAATGGTGGCAAAGTTTTTTTGCAAAGAAAAAATGATGCAATTCAGCTCAATGTACCATTTGTGTGGTGGGAAAGTGAACTTTATAACAAAAGCAACATGGTTGGTAGTGGTGCAATCAATGAAATGCCAGTTGGAGAAGAGTTATTAGTAATGGTCCATGGAGAAACCAAGCAAATGTATGTTGCGCCTAGCAAATCAACCAAGCATTGTTTGCAAGAGAAGGAAACGTGGGAGGGTAATGTAAATGAGCTAAATGAGGGCAAAATGATTGTAGTTCTTGCTACTGAGATGATGAGAACAATCATCCATTTTGGTTGGCCAAAGTCACAGAACTTATCCATGAGGGCAATGTTGTTACTTTTGTGGAAGTACATTGGTATAGTAATCTTTCAACCGATGCGCTCAAGCAAAAGTATGATCCAACGATTAAACAAAGTAAAAAAGAAAAGAAAGGTAAAATTCGACAACATGTGGATGTCATGCTTAATTTGCAAGATGTAGATATTATTGTGTATGGATTTGAGTTAAAAAAGTTTGGACACTTGCGCCAGAAAACAATCGATATTTTAAAGTAAAAGGTCCAAGGGCTCTCCTAGTTGTATGGAAGAGTTTTTTCTCCTTTGTAATTTGTCATGTTTTCCTAATTGAAGAAGATAACTCTTTTTCCTATTGATAATATTGGACATTTTTGGGTTCTAGATGTGAGACTTTGGCTCAATAATCACAATACAATTCAAGAAAATAGAATTTGCACAATTTCTTAAGGCAAAAAGAGAACAATTGTGTATATAATCAAGAAATCTTACAGCAATCTGATATGAAGCACTCTTCAACACGAACCACCCGACCACCCTCGACCTATCTCACTCGCACTCTCACTCTCATGAAAAACTCGCATTTGCACTCACACTCGCACACGCACTCACTTGCACTCTCAATGTCTTCTTTGATTTTTTGTGTATTTCTCTTCTTCACGTCAAAAGACAAAAAGTATCCCTTCTAGAGATTTCTCGATCCACGTGTCATATTTTTGGCGATGTCACTCTTTTTGGAAAAAGCATATTTCTTCATACACGGTCATCATTCCCATGAGATTACGTTTTTTTTAAATTGGGAAAACAACCCTTTTCCATGGTGCACCATTCGCGCCTCACTGATCTGATGAGGATGCTCAATAGCTTATCTCGAACAACATTCCATCCTCCTCTTCAACTTTGTGTCTCTTCGTCCAAGGCTAGATCTTTATTCTTGACCTCCATTTAGGACCTACAATGTCTCAACATGAAAATCTAGGCACATGTTTAGCACAAAACCACTCAAAACCCACTTTTGAGTCACCAAACGGAGGTGAAATATTGTGAGTCACAAAGATTTCACTTCAGCAAAGTTGTTGTATGTACAAATTGTAAAAACTCTCTCATACAAAACTTCTCCTAATTCCACCTCTAATCTAATCAAAACTCACCCACAAAAATGGCAACTACCGAAAAATGACCAAAACCAAAAATTTCTTGCAACACAAAATTTTGTCAAAACATGTTAGATGTCCTAACAAAATATTCTACACACTTTTTACAACAAGAATTTATGAAAAATATCTATACAAAATTATGAAGTGTCACGATCAAAATGTAAGATCTTCCTCTCTCTCTCTAAAATGATTTTTAATAAATTTTAAAATTTAAAAAAACTCGCCCCTATGTCCTAACAAAATATTCTACACACTTTTTACAACAAGAATTTATGAAAAATATCTATACAAAATTATGAAGCGTCACGATCAAAATGTAAGATCTTCCTCTCTCTCTCTAAAATGATTTTTAATAAATTTTAAAATTTAAAAAAACTCGCCCCTCCCCCATTCTAAGTGGCATGCTCGCTAGTTAGGATGGGTGATGGTGGCAGAATGTATCTCTCTCTCTCTCTCTCTCTCTCTCTCTCTCTCTCTCTCTCTCTCTCTCTCCCCCCTATCCCTTGGAAGAGAGAGAGAGAGAGAACCCCTACCCTATCCTCTATGCGAGCTCGTCACTTTGATGGGGGAGGGTTCTCTCTCTCTCTCTCTCTCTCTCTCTCTCTCTTGTCTCCATAATTTTGAAAAAAGGTACATTTTTCCATTTTTCTCCCCAAAATGGAGTTGAGTTGTCGTTTGCACAATTTTATTGTCTATGACTCGTTGAATAGACAAAATGCTAAAAATGTGTAAATGTAAACCATAAAAATGTCCCAAAAAATGCATAAAAATAAGGGTTTTCACTCCCTTTCTCCCTTCATCTTTTACCCTCTAAGATCTCCCTCTCTCTCTCTCTCCAAAATGATTTTTAATAAATTTTAAAAATTTTAAAAACTCGCCCCTCCTCCATTCTAAGTGGCATGCTCGCTACTACTTAGGATGGGAGATCATGGGTGAATGTATCTCTCTCTTTCTCTCTCTCACTCTTCCAAGAGTTAGAAGAGAGAGAGAGAGAGAGAGAGAGCGAGAGAGAGAGAGGTGGTTGTTTTAATCACAAATTTAAAAATTTGAAAATAAACCCTACCCCATCAAAGTGGCAAGCTCGCATAGGGGATAGGGTAGGGGTAGAGTATTGTGTTCTCTCTCTCTCTCTCTAGTGTCTCTCTCTGCATCTCTTTTTGGTTGGGGCAGTATAGAGAGAGATACTGATAGATAGATAGAGAGAGGCAAAGAGGAAGGAGTTTTAATTTTAATTTTTAAAACTTAAACTCCTCTCTCTCTCTCTCTCTCTCTAAGATACCTCCCATTCCCTTCAATCCTTCGTGGTAGGGAGAAATCTCACTAGTAAGTAACACCCCAAGATTTCTTATGAAGGTTTCCTAATCGGGAGACAATTCTTGACTATCTGCTGATATACGAATACATTCATGGTCTTGGGAGTCTTACCTGCTATTTATATATATTTTTCTTCTCTGGAGTGTACCCAGCTAATTGGGTCCACACTACCACCCACTTTCTAGATTTTGGATACGGTCAACTATGAGGTTTTCTAGATTACTAAGCACATTTGTTGGTATAGATGCATCACATAATAGAGTTGCTTAATTTAATTCCCTTCATGGGTTCCTTTATCCCTTAATGCCAAAAAATTATTTTAAAAACAATACATATACAATCATAAACTTGAATTACAACATAATCTTAAAGAAAAACACCCCTTGGTGCACCGAGTTACATACAATCTAGCCCTTATAACTGCCATGGCAATAAGTTATCACATACTAGTAACGTGAAATGTCCCCTCACTCACCTACACTAACATGAAACCTATCAAGATCAGGTCTAAAAATTCTTGGAAGGAACCCTCACCCTTCTTTGTGGTGGGTTAACCATAATAAGAAGTTTCCCCAACTTTGTTATACTCAAGAGTTGGTTGCCGTGGGTGGGGGAATAGCCAGTAGTCCCAAACCGATCACTTTGGAATGGTTATTCACAAGAGAACATGTCCCTTGATTTAATTTTACAACAACTTTAAATTATGTTACCAATCTTGTCGAAATGTTGCATCCACATTCCACGTAGCAATCATGCAACAAACATACTCACATGAGAGAGATATCGTTTCTCTATTTTCTTAAAGAAAAATTTTTCTGGTTAAATTCATCAGATAATTCTCTTTTCTTAATCAAAATTTTGAGGGTTGGTCCACTTACACGACGAGGTGGAGATCTAATATACATGGCTACGAGAAGACGGGTTGGTCCACTGCTTCCTTGGGGGGACATTTATAGTGTAATGTACTCATACGTACGTATTTTTCTGGGTCCATTGTACTCGGCAATTTTTAGCATCTACATTTAATGTTGAAAAGTGGGAAATACTTAGAGTACATAAAAGATTAAGTTTGGTCACAATTTAAGTAATTTTAGAGATGTTGAGTTTTGGTCAATTTTGGGGCTTTTTATGCATGTTTTATGGTGTCATTTGTAAGCGATTTCTATTCTATACTTACCAATGTTAGATAATGTATAAGAGGGTCATAGTGAGTAGTTTATTTCAAAGGAAACTCATATGGGGGTTTACATAGTAAATATAACCGAACAGACGTCCGAAATAGGGGGCCCAAACACCAAATTGACCCTTAAATTTCAGTAACCATCTCACATGAGGGGGTAGATAGCTTTATTTGTCAGAGATAAGTATTAAAGAAAGATAGTTCATCACAAGAAGAACAAAGTCCGTGTTTGGATAATTGGGAGATTCCGCATGGGGTGGCTGGTATTCGCGAAACAAATCGGACACCACTTTCTAGTGTTGATCTATCTCTAATTTGGTTGAAGAACATGTTGGTTGAAGAACATGTTTTTAGAAGGAATTTATATCTTTAATGTTTTCATGCATGATATTCTACTAATTCTCGTGGGATATTTATTTTTGGCTTCTTCTAGAGCCTTGAGGTGATTTCTGTGCGCAGGGATAGAGAGAGAGATTTTGAGATTCGGGCCGGCCTCCCTTAAAAAGAGGAGCACTGGACAGAGAACGTGATCTATGCCCATTTGGGAGCCATTTGTTAGAACCCAGAGTGGATGAGATTTCAAAGAGGCATACTCAGGATAGCCATGATGTCTAGCATGGAGGTTGGGTGGACGAGCATCAGAGAAATACCCTATTGGCTAGATCTTTTTGTTAGTGATTCTCTCTCTGATTTTGAGATTTTGTATTGGCAATTATTATGTTACTTTGGATTTTCAACGATTATGGTTTATTGAAAATCTCTTCGTTTTCTGAACTATGATGTGACTTTACTGTAAATTTTGAGAAATTCTGTGCATAGATCATGGAACAGAATATGGGTATGTTTCAGTTGGTATCAGAGCCTAGGTTGGGCAATCCGCACTTGATTGCGTATATTGCAGGTCTTGGATGACTAATATTATTTTCAATTTTTGTGATACAACCAGGAGTTTCTTTCTCTTGAGAATTATTTTACAATTTTGTTGTACAATCGTAAGATAGCTGCACATCAAACAAATTTAGTAGTCAACTTAGGGCAAGAAGAGGATCTTTTACAAGTATTATTGCATGTGGGTGTAACTCTAGAGGATGGTATCAGACTTATTGACAAGAATCAAGAATTGGAGGAAATAATGAGAGCCATGCATGCCTGAGCTTCCATGAATTTGAATGAAGAAGACATAGATGACTGAGGATGATATCAGACTTATTGACAAGAATCAAGAATTGGAGGAAATAATGAGAGCCATGCATGCCTGAGCTTCCATGAATTTGAATGAAGAAGACATAGATGACTCAGAAGATGGAGAGATGGAAGATTGTCAAAATTTTGATGGTAGAAAGGGTTAAGAGAAGGGAAAGGAGCAAGAATTTCTTTCGAGAAGTAAGAAGAACCTAGTGAAATTCCTATAAGCCCCCTCAACTAAGAGTTGCTGCACAGGTTGGTTTCGATCTTTCAGTACTACATAGAGCTATTAAAGAGTTGCAAGATACAGTGTAGGCCATGAAAACTGCTACGGGCACAAGATTTAAATCGGGACATGTAGATGATTTTTCCCTCAAGCAAGTTAACAAAGAAAATGTCACTACCAACCTTTAATGGAAAGGGGAAGAGGAATGAAGAAGCAAAAGCATGGATTGAGCAGCTTGAAGATTATTTTTGAACATGTAACTCTAGTGAGGAAGCTAAAGCAAAGATGATAGTACTTCTTTTTGAAGGTTCTATGAAATTATGGTGGAAGTCTATTATGTGCAGCAGGGACTTACGAAATGAGGACATCACATGGCCTCTAATCAAAAAGGCATATGATTCAACATTACTGTCGCCAAAATATCACATGGAGAAAATGAATGCATTTTTAAACTTGGAACAGAGGGCACTTACGGTTGTTGTAGAGAATACCATGATAAATTTTGGGACATGCAAAAATATTCACCCTCTTTAACAGAAAAGGAAAGGGCTTCTCGATTTGTAAATGGCTTAAACAAGAAAATCAAATTTTTGGTTAAGGGTAACAAGGCAACTATAGTCCAAGATGCTATGGTGCGTGGTGCCATGACATATGAACAAATGGAAAATAATGAATAAAGATTTGGAAATAAAACAAAGAGATCAAATCCGTTTTATAATGAGAAGGAAAATTTTATGCAAAATAGGAGAATGCAGACTGGTGAGAAGAAGAATGGTAATCATCCTTTCACATATTTATCCCCCCAAAGATGGTAGAAAAGGCGTGGCATGAAGGCTTGTGTTTCTTTGTTTACAAAAGGTTCATAGAACTTATGACTGCAAAAACAAACCACCATCACGTGAGGGACTAATTATAAGAGATCAGAAAACAAGGCAAAATGTGCAAGAGAATGTACGTGGGTTTTCAAGCAATGACAATGCTCGTGGAGCAAGAAGAAAAACTAATGCAACTATGGCCAAGGAGATTGAAGAATATGCACATGTCAATGTTGTTTTTCATGCAGGTAAGGACAAAAACTAAGCTTCAATTATAAAAATGCCTATCAAGATTGCGAATAGTGTTTTCAAGTGTTGATTGACTCGAGAAGCACCCATAGTCTTCTATCACCCCACATGACAAAACTGTTAGGAATAACTAAATTTTATCAAAAGAAGCTTATAGTAGAGCTTGCTTCGAGAAAGCAATAGACATGTAAGGATTATGTCAAGAATATGCCTTTCATCATAGGTGACCTCAAGTCAAAAGCACATTCCCATGTGTTGTCTTTAGGAAGGTATGATGCCATTTTAGGGATGGATTGGTTAGTGCCCCAGAAAGGCTAGAATATTGTGTCATGAGAAGTGGTTTTGCATTATTGGAGATGACGGTAAAGAATGTTGCTTACAAGGTCAAAGATGTGATGTAGAATTTAGAAGAATATATGTTATACAATTTGTGAAAGCAACAAGAAAAGGTTGTCATGTATATGCTGTGGAATTGCTGATATAAAGCCTTAAGGAATTAAAAAAAGGGTGATGATCATCTTATGCTTCAAGAATTTTAGAATTTGTTTCTTGATGATTTGACTAAATTACCTCTGCATAGATTTGCAAATCATGAAATAGAGCTCATTCCTCGTATAGGACCTGTATATAGAGCTCCTTATCGTTTATCTGTGGAGGAAAGTGCAGAGTTGAAAATGCAATTGTTGAAATTGCTTGAGAAGAGATTTATTAGGCCTAGTGTGTCGCCATGGGGTGCTCCTATTTTCTTCATAAAGTAGAAGGATGGGACTATGTGGTTGTGTGTTGATTACAGGGGGCTCAATAACTTAACAATCAAGAATAAGTACCCATTGCCAAGAATGGGGGAGCTTTTTTCTTGGCTTGTAGGGAGTTCATTATTTTCTAAAATTGATCTTGTGATTTGGTTATCATCAGATTCGCATCAGAGACAGTAATATAGCAAAGAATGCATTTTGGGCATTTTGAATTTGTTGTGATTCCATTTGAATTAACAAATGCACATGCTACTTTTTAGTGTGTGCTGAATTGCACTTTTCAGGAGAACTTGGATGACTTTGTGTTGGTATTTTTGAATGACATATTGGTGTTTTCCAAAAGTAAAGAAGAGCATGAAGAACACTTCCATAAAGTGTTTCACATATTTCTAGAGCATAAGTTGTATGCAAAGAGATCCAAATGTGAATTCTTTAAAGATAAGGTGGAGTACTTAGGACACATTATATCTAAAGAAGGTATTTCAATGGATTCCAAGAAGATTACAGCCATTGTGGAATGGGCAACTCCCATTTCTGTTAGAGAAGTTCGTGGATTTCTAGCACTTGTTGAGTTTTCTCACAAAGAAAGTCCTATAACGAGAGCCCTTTTGAACTAGGGTAGAATATTCATATGAATTGTATAATGTGAGAAAAGTTTTTAGATTTTGAAGCATGCATTGACTACAGCCCCTGTGCTTAAATTGCTTGAGCTTGGAAAAACCTTCTTGGTTGTAATAGATGCTAGTATTATAGTGCTTGGTGGGGTTTTAATGCAAGATGGGCATTCGGTTACATTTGAGTCATGTAAGCTGAAACCTCATGAGAGAAACTATTTGGCATATAATTTGGAATTATTGGCTGTTGTGCATGCATTATGTGTATGGAGGCATTATCTCCTTGGAGCTAAGTTTCAGTTACAAAAACTGATCAAATTTGCTTTGAGGCATTTGTTTAGCCAAACAGAATTGAATGCAAAGCAAAGAAGGTGGATAGAAGTTTTGCAAGAATATGACTTTGAAATCATTTATAGACCAGGATGAGAAAACAAAGTGGCCGATGAGCAGAAAACCAAAAGTTGCTTTAGTGAGTGTAATCCTTGGCATACATAATAGCTTAGGGAGAACAGGTAAAGAGTGAAATCCCAAGAGATTATTTCTTCAAAACAGCTTTTGCAAGTTTGACAAAGAAATACAGGTCACAAGAGGAAATGGATGCATTCACAAAGTATGAAGTAATTGATGGAATATTATATTATGAGAAAAGGTTATGCATACCTGATGTTGTGGAGATCAAGAGCAAGTTGATACATGAACTTCATGATATTTCCATAGAGTAAGAAATCCGAGATTTCAAAAGACATACACTAAGGCTAGAAAGTGTTTCTTTTGGCCAGGAATAAAAGCTTATGTAAGGGATTATGTGGCGAAATGTCTAAACTATCAACAGGTGTGAAAGCTGAGCATGTAAAGAAACCACATTCTATGTTACCCATTAGATGTGTGAGAGATGAATTGGCAATGTATATCAATGGACTTTATTAGTGAGCTACCAAAAGGAGTGGAGGAGGTTATGACAACATTTATGTGGTGGTAGATAGGCTTACAAAAGCCGCTCATTTCTTTCCTATCAAGAGTCCATATACCGCTATAGATGTGGCAAATTTGTTTGTGAAGAATATCTTCAAGTTACATGGTATGCCTAAATATAGTATCGGATCGAGATTCTCAATTAACTTCAAATTTTTGGCAGGCATTCTTTAAAGTTGTTGGTACATCACTTGATATGAGTATAACATATCATCCTCAAAGCGATGGGCAAACAAAAAGAGTGAATCAAATCTTGGAGGACATGTTAAGAATGTATTGCATGGATAAACCTAGAAAGTGGGATGAATAATTACATATGGTGGAATATTCATACAATAGTAGTCCACAATCTACTATTAGAATGTCTCCATTCAAAGCATTATATGGGCAAGATTGCATTTCACCTGCATTATGGTGGTATGATCCTATTGGGAAGGTTGAGATAAGTAAACAGATGCTTGATGAAATAGAGATGCAGACAAGAGTCATAAGGGAATGCATAAGAGTTGCTCAAAGTCGTCAAAAGAGTTATGCAAATAAGAAAAAAAAGCCAAGAGAATTCAATGAGGGTGAAATGGTATTATTAAAGGTGAAACCAAAGAAGAGTTCTTTAAGACTTGAAAAGCTTAAGAAATTGCCACCTATATATGCAGGAACTTTCAAGATACTTAAGAAGATTAGAAAGTAAGCTTATCACTTAGAACTTCCAGAAGGAGTTAAAGCACATAATGCATTTCACATTAGCTTACTAAAGAAGTACGTGGCTGATCCAAATCACATACTTGGTGACACTACAAGAGTGGAAGAAGTGGGAAATTTTGAGATAGAGCCAAAGACAATTTTGGAGATCGCAGGGTTAGATAGCAAGAGAGTATAAGAGCAATGTGGCGAGGATCGAGAGAGAGAGGGGGTGAGTGTACCTCATGATGAGGATGGTGAGGGGCTATGTATGAACAAGCAAGGAGAGTGAGGGACTGGTTGACGAGTGGGTAAAGGGAGTGAAGGATTTGCTTTGACAAAGGTGGCAATGGGATTGGGGTTCATCGTAGAGAGAAGGGTGTGGACTCCCTACTCAAGTGAGTTGGAGAGGTAGGTTATGTGATTTGCTTTGACAAAGGTGGCAATGGGATTGGGGTGCATCGTAGAGAAGGGTGTGGACTCCCTACTCAAGTGAGTTGGAGAGGTAGGTTATGTGATTTGCTTTGACAAAGGTGGCAATGGGATTGGGGTGCATCGTAGAGAAGGGTGTGGAATCCCTACTCAAGTGAGTTGGAGAGGTAGGTTAGGTGGGGATGGATAGAGAGGGCATGAACTGAAAGGAGTGGGGGGCTGCAAGAAAGCTACACGATCGTAAAGCTCTGCTTTGACTATGTCTATGGCAAATAGAGGCGCGAGAATGAGGGAAATTTGGCTATGGTGGTGGAAGAAACCAAGATTAGGCAAAAATGTGGAGGTGAGTGGCTGCCTACAAAGAGAGGGCTTTGTCACTAAGACGAGAGGAGAGGGGATGCATGGCGAATGAACGACAAAGGGTGGTTGAATGAAAGAGTGGCAATAGGGTTGATTGTTGAACACAACAATGACCAGTGCTCGCTTCGAATGAAGGGAGAGGGGGAATTTATAGGGTATGAGGGATGAGTGCATAGGAGAACACGTCAACATAACCATGCAAAAGATGATAATGCCAACTAGGTTGGCTGAAGGTGGGGAGCTAGTGGGAAGAAGGTGACAAGAAATTTACGTATCGAATCATCCAGCGATGAGAAGAATATATTGTGGCAGCCCTGCATAATGAGGGTCCCAATGAAGGAGAGATGGAAGAAGATGAGGGGGTGGGGGCTGTGTGCTGAGAAGAAAAAACAAAACGAAGGGGGGGGGTCAGCGCTATGGCCACCAATATTTTAAAAAAAAATTATAATTTTGAGTAGAATTTTACATCCTTTCCCCCTTAAAGAAATCAAGATGTCCACATCTCGAAAGTAGTTAGGGAAAATCTTGAAATAACTTAGACTCATATTCCCATGTAGCATCTTCTGCTGGGAAGTCTTTCCACTAAACTTGATGTTCCCTTATGACTCTATTTCTCGGAGTCCTTTCTCTAGAAGTAAGGATTGTGTCGGGTTGAATTTCTAAGATGCTTTGGGATGGCATAATGATTTTCTCATCATACAGGATACGGCTAGGACTAAATACATAGGCTTTCAAAAGGCTTACATGGAATACATTATGGACTTTTAGATGAGGGGGTAGCAATAGCTCATAAGCTTTGGTCATTGATTATTTTAGTGATGACATAAGGAACACAATATCAAGGGCTCATCTTTTTGTACTTTCCTAGAGATATAGAGATTCTTTTTGGACATACCCCTAAGAATACCATATCTCCTTATTTGAATAGTCGTTGAGTTCTTCTGTCACTCATCAGCATAATGCTTTTGTCTATCGTAGGCACCCTTGATGTCCTTATTGATAGATTTTATTTGTTGAACCATGTCATCTAGCATTTGTTTAGAGACGTCTACTCTGTTCATTGGATCAGACCAATTTAATGGTGTTATACAATCTTGACCATATAAAGCCTTAAAAGGGGACATACCTGTAATCCTATGATGTGTTGAGTTATAGGCAAATTCTACCAATGGTAGGTAATGCAAACATAGCTTTGGCTTGTGATTTCAATAAGCCTTGAGTATGTCTTCAATGACTTGATTTACCCTTTCATTCTAACCATATGAAGATTTGGCTCACGATCTCAATAAGTCCTGAGTATGTCTTCAATTCCCTCAAAAAGAGTGGTCCAAAACTAAAAAGTACACTTTGTATCCCTATCACTAGAAATCCTTTTCGGCAAACCATGCAGTTTAAATATCTCCTTGATGGATATTCTTGCAATGTCTATTGCCTTGAAGGTCTTTTTGGAAGGAATTAAATGGGATACTTTTGTCAATCTTTCCACCACCACCATGATAGAATAATAACCCCCTTGAATAGAAGGAAGACTTGTGAAGAAATCCATACTAATACGTTCCTACTTCATCTAAGGAATATCCACCGGGTGCAATTAGCCCGGAATGTTTACCTTTCAACCTTGTTTCTCCAATGAGTTAGGCATTGTGTGACATACCTGAGTACATCCTTCTTTAATCCTGGCTAGAAAAAACTAATGGCATGCCAAAGAATGTAAATGTAAATGGCAGCTTGCAAATGTTAGAGACTACATTTATACATATCTTTGTACAATGAAGTAAGCATTTGAATGGAGAATGTCCCGAAGATGTGCAAGTGCAGTCTTTGTTTGCTTTTGGATTGCTTTTATATACAGTGCAATTATATTATTCGTTGCTTGGCTCAAGCTATTGAGCACACACACACACACACACACACACACACACATAGCCATATATATGTGTGTGTGTGTGTGTGTGTGTGTGTGTGTATAGAGAGAGAGAGTGTGTTATATTTGATATCATGGGTATATTGCTGAAGATGGATGTGGTAAAGGAGATCATTTTCATTTGTTTATGGTGATGGACAAGATATTGAAGGTAAATTTTTTAGACGTTTGCTATAATATAGGTATTATCGTTTTCCAAGATCTATTTAATATTCATGGTTGAATTGTAGACCCTCCATTTTGAGAAGGACAAGCCACAACATCTCTTATTTTCAAACTATTAGAGAGCACTGGTGTTCTACGGTATATATAGAAACTTCCTTTTTATGTAGATTTTGTGTTTTTTTAAATTAATTTATATTTTTATTGAAACATTCTTTTTGTAACAGGGAATATCTTTACTTTTTAGAAACGAGATTATTGTTAGGTTTGTGTGGTCGAGACAGTTACGAGACGAGAGCTTTGGGCTTCTTAGAATTTACAATCTACGATTGTGGAAGGTTGTAGATGAACTTCATGTATGTGTAATGTTTTTGGATTATGAAAAACCTGATAAGTTAGATTTTTGGTGCATAGGCATTGGACAATACAGAATTTTTTTAAGCCTGTTCAAATGCCGATCGTCTCAAATATTGATCCACCAAATGCGTTTTGTAGGCTTTTATCCTTACCCTACTTTTTTCAAGTTACGAGAATTATATCTTCAATGCTAATGTTTTTTTCTGGCATACATTTTGCTAGATGGAGGCATGGGGTATAGGCTACCAAGGAGAGATAATCCAATTGTCCAAAGATTGTTTTGAAGCCATGTTCAAGTGTGTTAAGATTGTCAGCATTTTATGGGTTTGTAATGCTAGATGTATATTTATATGCCATGTTTGGTGCTTTAGAAGCTTCTAGATGGATATATATGGCAATCATGATGTGTTTATATATAAGGTTGTCAAGTTGAGGATGATGTATACATATATGTATGAGTGTGAATGATATCTATGGATATTATGGGTACATGTGCATACACAAACACATATTTACAGGTGTGTATGTGACATGCACACATGCATTCATAGGTGCACACACACATACACATATCTTCTAGTTGTAACATGTATGGTTTCAATGGATCACACGTACACGTACACATACGTACATGTATATACATACGTACATACATACATACATCTTTATGCGTGTTTGTGTGGAACTCGATGTGCCTAGCTTCTAAAAAGAAAGGAAGGGTGATTTTACACATATTTCTTTGGCCTGTAACTACATGGAAAATGCTTCCTGCCTGTAACTACATGGAAATGCTTCCTTGAAAATGCAAAATGCTTCCTGCCGGTCATTGGAGATGGGTCGCGACACTAGGATAACTAAATGGGTGGAAAGCTAGGGCAACAATCAATATGTGTATGTGTGTGAGTTTTCTAAAGTTTTGGAAGTTTGAGAGTTGTACTCATTTTATATAATATGAGGAAAAGAAAGTTAGGGAGTTGGTTGGAGACTTTACAACACCTTTCTTCGCTCTTGGTTAGCACAACTCTTGCTTTATTCTCTCATTCTTGTGCTTTCTTGTTCTTTAATCAATGGAAGAAGAGGGAGAGCGTGAGGATGGTGAGGAAGATGAAACCTTTTGTGTGCCATGGTTCTCTTAAGTGGGTTGTTTACTTGACAAGAGAGAATACATTTAAATATCATGTGTGTATGTGTATGTGTGAGTTTTCTCAACTTTTGGAAGGTTTGAGAATATTTTAGAACTCTTTAGTTAAAAAAATGAAAGGTCTTTAGACCTTATGCCCAACGATGTACTCATTTTATATAATATCAAGAAAAGGAAGTTAGGGAGTTGATTGGAGATGGTATGACACCTTTATGTGCCTCTTTCTCATGTCTTTCCTTATCTCTTAGTTGGAACAACTCTTGCTTTCTTCTCTCTTTCTTGTGATTTCTTGTTCTTTAATCAATGGAAGAAGAGGGAGATAGTGAGGATGGTGTGGAAGATGATATCTTTTGTGTGCCATGGTTTATTTAAGTGGGTTGTTTTCTTGACAAGAGAGCCTAATGTACAGGTTTCTTGGTGAGGGGCCAAGTCTTTATATTGCAAATTTAAAAATTCAAAACAATAAGGGGGAATGTTCAGGAAATACTTCCGAGGGATGCCATAACCATAAACCTACATGAAACAGAGCGTCAATGCATCCAAAGAAACTCCATATCACACATGGTGATCTACGATAGTTTCCCAAGGAGGCCTAGAGACAGCACCGTATAGAACACCTCCAAATGGGAGGTCGAAAAACACAAAATCTACCGCCAAGACACACACCTCCCCTTCCTAACACACTCCCGACCTTGTGTTCTACACCTTTACATATACTCATGAATCTTTGTGTATGTTGGATTTTTCATTCCTCTCAAAAAATACATTTGAATAGTGATGTAGTCACCAACAACAAATAGACACCTGGGATCATCCCATAAAAACTCCTCCCTAAGCGTATAGTCTGACTGATATACGTAAGTGGTCATTCACTTTGATAGGACCCTCTCTGTATCAACACGGCTTGCTTCTTCAACATAGAAGTCCACATGAAATATTCCAAATCAAAGAGTTAAAGAAAACAAATTAAACAAGTTGTGCAAGGCCATAGATGCCACTTATCATGTCTAGATGATGTATCTTCAAACACCCATCCCCAAAGATTGTCTTTGTCTGTATCCACATTCCTTGACTAGCACGACCTTAGGATAACAAATAAAGAGATTATTGTCTCCCAAGAAAAATCCATAAAGTATCAACAACATAAGAGCTAAGCAAGCTTTCTTTACCTCCCTCCTATAAAAAATGTTCTTTCTTCACCACCTTCTCAACCAACCTAGGTTGTTCTTGTGAACGTTGTGCATGGATCTCCAACTCTCTCTCGAACTCTTGACCTTTCTCCAAGTCTATCCACCATGGAAAATTTTTTAAACTCCCCCTACATAGTATGGATAAATATCCAAAATAACTCCCACTTCCTAATAAAGTTTTTTCCATAGTCTCCTTTTTTTCTGAATAAATGTCTAAAATTTTCTCATCCATATTTGGACACATGAATATATTTTAAGAGACACAAGAAAATGTCCCATAGACACATTTTCTCATCGATATTTGGACACATTTTATATTTAAAGAGACATAAGAAAATGGCCCATAGACATAGTCAAAGAAATCCAATTTCTATTAAAAGAGCTATCTATTGTATTTTTGGATAGTAAAGTCCATAAATATGTAAATGAGCAAAGATAAAGTTATATGCACTAGTTCATAAGCTGCAAGCTTGATAGAATTGTAATCTCACTAACTCTGATCAGATCTATGATAGTACATAAAACACGGTGATGCTTTTCCCTTGTATTTAAAAATCTCTATTTTTTTGCTACTTTCTAGGCCACTGTTCACGGTGGTTCCCTTACCAAACGTAAAATATCCTACTTTATTGCAGTTTTCCAAGCCATTGTTTGGTGGTTCCCTTCCCAAACGTAAAATATCCTACTTGCAAGCATGTGCAAAACATGGAATCTTTAAATGTCCTCCTCAAACTCCTTGTTACGTCTTGCCAAATAGGATCCCAGTATGCCATTATCTCTTCACTAGTCATTATGCTCTCTCTATCACATTTCCACATGGACACTATAAAGCCACCCTTTTTATCACATATCCTTCCTTACCAAATTCTATCTTCAATCTTAACACATCTCTCAATCCCCTCACCTTTTCATATGGAATAAGCCTTCATAGTGGAATCATTGGACATTGAAAACAACTAAAAATCCTTTTTTTTTCATTATACCTTCCCCCTATCCATGTAAATCTTGTTCTCATCCTTGTTATCATCAGGTGGATGAATCTTAAATCTCATAACATATGGAACAATTTGAATGTTAGCCTATGTTGAGGCCAGTTTCTCATCCACCTCATTACTATTGCCTGTAAAGAAGACCATCAAAAATGTGTTTTTCTCAACTTCTTCACCCACACACACTTCTTTGTGAAAATATGTCTCTACCACTACTAATATCATCCAAACTTTTTGACAGTATAGGATCATGGTATGTATCCCTTGTCCCTCTTCCCCTTTTCTCATGCTTCCCTCCACCTCATGGTATGTATGATTGAAATGTTACATGAACATAATTGAAATTAAAATTGGAATGTAACATGGCATACATATAACAAATACATCTATCAGAGCATTCCAATATTATGACCATAAAACATACATACCACATAGCATTTCCATTGTCATATTATGTGGCACCCTCGGCAAGACCCCAAAACAAACATATCCATCAAAGCACTACCATTGCAATGTTATGATACAACCCGATCAAGAGGCCATCATTGCTGGTTGCAACCCCTCCTATGGCATACAAATTGATTAGAGTTTTCCATAATTTGGCATACATATGGCTTAAATGTCTATCAATTATTTGCTATATTTTATGGCACACATAAGGCAATGGTTCCACTAAAAAAATGGCCAAGGGAGGCCGTGCCAAATGTGGTCTCCCTTGGACCTATTTATGCTCTTAACCCATACATGGCCATGGCCATGAATGCTGAATGGCAGTTTATTCTAGCATGTATTATATTTAATTGTATCTCTCTAATTCATACTAGTGAGTAGTGAGGTGAGGTGAGGTGAGAGGAGGGATTAGTACATGTAGTGCAACATGGCGGTGTGACAAAGCTCATGGTGGAGGTTCAGTGAAATTACTTCTCAAAGAGTTGTAGAGCTTGGAGACCTCCAGGGTTACGAGCTTGGCAAATGGAAAGATCCTCATCACAACAGTTTGCGGTTCACTAGGTAATCTTCTTGTTAGATATGTTGCAAGGGGGGTTTGGGTGAGCCATAACAGTGCTTGCTTGCCTTTTGCATCAACAAAAGAAATGGCCAAGGGAGGCTGTGCCTACACGACCTCCCTTGGCCATTGTTTTCCATCGATCCATGGCCATGTATGGTGGATATGCCATGTATTGTGGATATGCCATGGCCAGGTAAGGAATCCTAACAAAGTAAATTTTCCACATGCTCCACACAGTGAATTCCCCATGGCGTATACGAAAATTTCCCTTGAAGGAGGCCATGCCGATGCGGCCTTCTTCAGGGCAATTGTTTCTTGTGAATTTGGTGGAGACATTCCATAAGCATATCTACCATGCCATAACCTTAGAGACAATTTATTCTTGTGACTTTCGTGGTGGAGACATATGTCAGGCTAAAATCTGAGAGGTATTTTTGGTCAGTGTCCATGTGGTGTGGGTGGTTTACAAATAAATTTTGCCCTGAATGCCCTGGCAAATATACAGGCTGAGTGGTTTGGCAGTAAGTTGGTATATGCACATGTTTTTTTTAGGAGCGGACGCTGAAGATCTGGTGTTTATTGCAAGAATATGGTGTGCGGATGGTTGCTAAAAGTAGGGCACCGACTGGGCAATGGATGTGTTTGGAAATAATGATGCTGATGAAACGAGATGGCAGGCAGCTCTTGTTTAGGAAAGATTATGGGCGCCGTATATCAAGGGAAAGCAAGGTGTTAAGGTTGGGATGGTGGCCATTATTTTGTGGCTTTGAGGCTTTTAAAATAATAATAAATATAATACAAGGTGGCCACCCTATTAAGGGACCACGTGGAGATTATTATGGGGGGCCAGCGAAACCGTCTGGAAGACAGTCGAAAGGTGGCGTTTCGAAGAAAGGAGAGCCTGAGCCCAGGTGTGAAGGCTTTGTTACAGGCGGAGGGGGCCCTGTGAAGCGGGATTGGTGGCTGCTGGAGTCGTCGCCCTTGCTGTGGGAAAGGTGCCTGGGTGACTGGAGGAGGTAGAGGCTGCTGGGTGTGAGGCGCGAAGGCAGCGGTGGCTAGTAAGTAGCCGCCTGGAGGGACGCTACAACAGAGAGAGGCGAGACGAGGTGAGAAGCCGCCTTGTGCAGTGTGACAGGTTAGCGTGGAGGCACAAGGAGCCCACTGTGGGAGTTGGTGGCCGCAGAGGCACAGCCGGGTGAGTATAGTCGCCACCTCGTAGCCGCCTAGAGAAGGCCCCCGGCTTCTGCAGACAAGGAAGGCGTGGAAGAAGACTGGACAGGCTGCTGTGGGTGCTAGCGTTAAAGGTAAAGGTTGGCGACAGACGCAAGGAGCATGTGGGAGCTGACTGCCCGGGTGATCGTGAAGAGGAGGAGGAAAGCGTGGAGAGTAGTGGCCAGGAGCAAGGCCAGGAGCAAAGCCAGAACAGAAATGGGAGCTGACGGCCTTGGGTGATCGTGACAGTGTGGGCTGATGATTGGAGCAGCAAGAGAGAGCTGCTGTTACTAAGGGATTGAAGTTGATGTGGCTTGGGCTGGATGCAAGGGAAAGTGATGCTGCGTTGAGCTGTTGGGGTGGGGCTGAAGAGATTGTGCGAGGCTCTGTGGTTGGCAAAGCTGCTGGTCACAGCACACAGAGAGTGGGAGCCGCTGAGTTGAAGGTTAGCTGGTGTGGGTGCCTTCTAGAGAGGAGTAGCTGGTCTTGTGTGAGCGATGATTGCAGGCAGAGAGTGGATGTTGACCAGAGAGAGAGAGCCTTGGTTTTTTGTGTGCATTGGATGCAGAGGTGCTGATGTGTGGGCTGGAGATAGTGGAGCTCGCCTATGACACTTGGCAGGTAGCAGCAAACAGAGAGTAGCCGAGCTACAGAGGAAGTGAAGAAGGGTTGCTGGTGGGGCGCCCTCTGGAGATTGCAGAGACTGGGAGACAGAGGCTTGGTTGTCAGACGCAAGGGTGTATTCCCTTGGCAGTAAATCCTGGCCAGAGTCCTGGTCTTTGGTGTATTTCCTGAGTTGTACATGGTTGGTGCTTTGTATCTTTTTGCTGAAATAATCATCTGTTTATTGGGGTTTTGAGCTGTCTTTATGGCGTGGGTGGGTGGTGAAGAGTGAGGAGTGTTCCAGCCGGTGGCTGGTGGTACCCCCGTTCGTGTGTGTTTCCAAGTTTGCGAGGTGGAAGGGCTATAGAGGCAGGGTTTTCTTTCTTTTTTTCACCTCACAACATACAATAAGGGCTACCATGCCATAACGTTAAAGGCATTGAAAGATAAGCAAATAATGATTTTATAACTTTTCAGCACAAAAAAGCCTTGAAATCACCTACAATGCCATAACCTTATAGGCACCGAAAGATGAAGCAAGAGGCCGCGCTGACGCTGCCTCCTTTAAGACAATTTGTTTATGTGTATTCCATCACCTACTGTCAATGGGCTCTAATTCTTCCTCTACTGTGGTAGGGCTCCATTTCACCGATTTCAATCTCAACGGCACACTGAGCCGCCCTCTATGCGATATGCCCAAGCTCACTTAGCTACACCTGTGCTTCAATGTCTTTAATCAAAGCTTCCCTTACTTCCTGTGCTAGAGAGTTGCTGCCTCCTCACATTGCTGTACCTTAGCAAGAATTTGTTCTATGGGCATTTACGATCCAACATCTCGAAAATCTTCAAATTGCAATACCTCACATTGCTGAACCTTCCCTACTTAACCTTGCTCGATTGGACAAACAGTATCTCTAGCACTATACTATCTCACAGCTGGGCAATCGCTCCTGTTTGTAAAGCCTTGACCTCTGGAAATTTTTTTTGACCCTCATGAGCTTCCGTTTCATCTTGGCAATCTGGTTAACATAGAAAGACTTGGCTTTCCAAATTGTAGTCTCTTTGATTTAATCAACTTTCCCGCCTCTACTTCCTAGATCTCTCCTACAACCACCTCTCGGTTAGCATCCCTCCCTCTTTCACCACCTTCACCAACTTCACCTACTTCTATCTTTTCCAAAATAGTCTCTCTAGCTCAATATCCCCCTTTTTAGACTCTCTCAAGCTCACCTTAGGTTTTTTTAATTTAACGACAACTCTTTCTCCGTAGCCTGCCAGACAGATTCGCCAATCTCTTCTCCCTAGACAGCATCCAACTGTATAACAACCAGCTCAACGGAGCCTTGCCAAATAGGAAAACAATGATTTTTTGATTTTTTGTTAAAAAAAAGCCCTAAAATAGGCCGCACCCGGCACGACCGCCGTAAGGAAATGTTTTTATGTGTATGCCATGGGGGTCAGCACCAAAAAAAAGAGCACATCCGTAACAACACAAGCTAAATACATGTTAATACGACTAAGTGTGTATGTTAGCACATAGGAGAAAGTAGCTAACATTTTCATGAAAGCATTGGAAGGAGAGAAGCTTCACAGATTGCGGACTATGCTTGGAGTCCTGGAGATGGAGTTGAGCTTGAGGGGAAGTGTTGAGATGTGAAGATTAACATGAGTTGACACTTATGATATGCCTAAGTGACCATTTTCTTCACTTACATCATTGGTGTGTTTGGTAGGATGCTGCATGATAGCTCTTTTTCACTTGCTTGGGTGACCGTTTCCACCGCTTACATCATTGGTGTGTTTGGTAGGATGCTGACATGATAGATCTTTGCCACCAGTGATTCTATAATTAAACTATACCAGCTACTAGTGAGTTATGGCATACTTATCTTGCTAGCTCACTCACTTAAAGTGTTTACATTACGCACCACGTGTACATAGTACTCTAGTACTTATCTTGTATTTCCCTTATCTATTTGGTAGAACCTTTTTGTTGTGAAGAAGGAGAAGAACAAGTTTTCAGCCTTTCATCTTGTGTGTTCTCATCTAGGGTTTGTGTGAGTGTGTGTGCATGCAAGAGCTCATGCTCTCTTCCTCTATGCATCTTTTCAAATATCATATCTATTGTGAGTTAAATCAACAATTTTATTTTAATATATCCACCCCTCTTGATTCTTGGAACGACTATTATGGAGAAATACTTTATAATAACCTTCATAATTGAGACTATATGCCTTACAAATAAAGGTATTTCATCTACAAATGTAATGATCAAGTGAATCTTACGTGACTCCTGAATATGAAAATTGTATGCTTATGTACACACACTCTCTCTCTCTCTCTCTCTCTCTCTCTCAAGTAATCAATTCTAGCAAGGGAGGAAGAAAATACATAATCACGGTGATATGGATCAACATTACGCAACTAAAACTTTGAACTTATGGTAACAATTCAATAATGAAACTTATGAACAACCATGGAGGGATTATAAATTTCATGTACTTATATGGCGATTTATTGTACCAATTGATAGGCTCCCAATATTCATGTTTATATGGTATTTCATGTACCAATTGATAGGTTCCCAATATACATGTTTATATTCTTATAAGCAATCAACATTTCCTATATATAATCCATACTTCAATT
Organism: Cibotium barometz; assembly: GCF_041138505.1. Classification (NCBI taxonomy): domain Eukaryota; kingdom Viridiplantae; phylum Streptophyta; class Polypodiopsida; order Cyatheales; family Cibotiaceae; genus Cibotium; species Cibotium barometz. The sequence goes on along the minus strand of NC_141102.1, from coordinate 31,205,778 downwards.
ATTTTTGAAGTGGCATTTATATCAACTTTGATGTGGCAAGTTGTAATGTGTTTTTTAATATATTTGTTTTTGTACTAGTTAAAATAAAATTATCTTACAAATGAAGATACAACATGAGCACGATCTAAATGAAGAATCTTCACATATATAATCATCATGTGCACATTTTTTCTAGATATTAAAACAAAACAATCATCTATTTTTTTGAATGAAAAGTATTCCAACTCATTAAGAAACGAGAAAATATCACAATATATTAAGGAAAATGAAAGAAAACTATTCCTAAGGCGTAAAAAAACTACACAGTGCTATACAATGGAAACCTAGAATCTCAAAAGACAAGAAAGCGATTTCAAATAATTTGAAATATGACTAGAAAGATGTATAGGGGAAATGACCCACCCATTTGTTGTCCATGGCTAGAGTTGCTTTTAGAGCAAGTGAAAAGTTACATGTATATATTGGTTTTTGGTTTTTACAGGAAGTGAAACTAGGCTACATATATATATTGCTTTTATAGGAAGTGAAAGGATACATGCATATATTGGTTGGGTGTGTTTCCAAATGTATGCAATGGGCGGGAAAAGAAAATTTATTGCTTCAAACTTCAATGTTAACAGCATCTGACATATGGGAGAAAAACAAAGAGAGAGAATGTCATGTTCCTTAGATTGTTTTAGAGCAACAAATTCGATCTTTTTTATTTTTTTTCTCTTTTTTGAGGAATTTCTACGTTACGTAGCCTTTGCGCTCGTTGATTGAGCGCCTTTTTTTCCTTTCTCTAAAATAATGAGTCTCATATGGCCCTAATGTAAATGAGAGTTATACTTGTGTCTTTACAAATGCTTATATCGGTGCCCATAATAGTCGCGGGTCGCGGGGATAACTGACCATTTCCTTGTAGTGCATCACCAAGAAACACTAAAGTGAAAAGAAAACCAAAAGGAAAAATAATGTCTTCCAAGGAGGACATAGTAGTACCACTCATATGTTTTACCATATGCTTCGTGCCTAGCTATCGCTCAACACCAATAAAGGACGAGGAAGTGTGAGGGGAACATTAATAAATCCTTAGAGAATTCCTTGAAAGAAGGGAATCCTTTTTAAGAAAACCCTAAACCCATCCAGGTCAAAACTAGAGACCCACATCGATCCTCAAAAGATGAAGAGCATTATTGCTTGTAATACATAGATGCCTTGAGAGAAATTCGGGAGTTTTGTTTTATTTGTAGGGAACTCATGAAAATACCAAGCTTAGACACATTGAAAATTAATCTTGAGATTGCTAAAGCCTTAGCAAAGGAGGATTAGTCTATTGATTCAACCTCAATGAACTCCAAAAAGGCATCCAAGTCAATATGGAACGATGCAACATAGCTTTACATGAGGCAAGAATCAAGGAAAATTATCAAGAAGATAGTTCTAAGGAGAGTGATAAAGAAGAGGAGTAGATATAAGTCCCAATCCAGTATCCATTGATCAAAAATATTAGCCTAATACTACATTTCCAAACACAATGAGAAACATTCGCATATAGAGTAATGTCGTTTGGTCTCATAAGCACATGAGTTACATTCCAGTTATTGATGTCCACCACCACATATAAGGATTTCTTGTAGAAATTTTTAGAGGTCTTCATGGAAAACCTCGACGTGAACTTAAAGTTGAGAAAAAGCCATATTCCCAAGGCATTTGAAAGATGTGGATACTATAGGCTATGCCTAAACCCATAAAAATGTAAATTCATGGGAGGTCATGCATGGGAGAATATTAGGGCATGTGGCATATTAAAGAATGGGATCACCCACACTGATGAAGGAAAGATCTGAGTCATCCTAGAACTTAAAAGACTAGAAAGCTAGATAAACCTATCCAAAGATTTATGGGACACACGAGGTATTATAGGAGATTCATCTTCATGTGCGCAGAAATCACAAGACCCCTAGATGTTTATTTTGAGAGAAGAATGTGAGGAAGCATTCGACGAGCTAAAACAAGCCTTAATCTTAGGAGCAATGCAACTGCAATAATCTTGAGAGTGCCAACGTGGGATGTAATCTTCCATGCGCATATCAATTCATTTGCCTATGCCATAAGATGTATATGAGTTAAACCAAGAAAAAGGAACTTGGACTTTCCTATAGATTATGCTAGTAGACAATTGAATGAGCCCAAAATGAACTATACAACCAATGCAATAAAAAAAATCACCATTACTGCTTTTGTGACCCCATCAAGCCTTAATCTATTGTGAACAAATCATGCACAATGGGGCACATCACACGGTAGTTATTGCTTCTAATAGAGTATTATTTTACAGGGAGGAGTCGCGTGACTTGGGTAGTTGGGGGAGTTTACAACTTCCTGTTTCCTTTATCAAACCATCTCAATGTCTTTTTCTCTCTCTTGCATTGGCACAAACTTTTGTTCATGCTTTCTGTTTGGGTTAAGAATTCCTATCTATGGAGGGAGAGAGTGAGAGTGAGGAAGATGATATGTTTTGTGTGCCTTGATTTCTTATGATAGTTGTTTTTCTTATTTTTTGTTGGCCATGCAAGTGTACTTGTTGCAACCTCTTACAAAATTTTGGTGATGCATTTTGTTCTTATAAGGTAGTTCTTCATTGGTCCGTTTGTCGAGAGAAGCTTGGTCTCAAAATATAGATGAAAGAGATTCAAATATAAATCACGTGGTATAGTAAGACAGAGATAACAACATGCAATCTGCAAGGATGATGCAGGGCTTCAGTTCATTGAGATGACGATACAAAAATTAAGAACACATCGAGAGCTTACTCTATCTTCGGTCCATCATCGAGAATTTGTGAAGCATAAGAGAGGAAGAAGATGCATCATGGACTCTACAAATCAATGCAAACTAAACAATCAATGCTAGAGGAGTATTACTATTGTCAACATCTCCATCGTGTGCAACGTTGAGTTGAAATGAGGTTACCAATTGAAAATTCAAAGGTTATGAAGGTTTCCAATCCTGGTGCATAATCAATAGAGAGAACCCTTAGATGATGCAAATTATGGTGTGAACTATGAAGAAGAAGGCTAATAGAATAAGGAGGGGACCATCACCTTTGCTGTGTGCCGATTGTCCATGGACAAGACAAAGCAAAAGAGTCACATTCTACCCAGCTTTGTATCTAAGTTTGTGAGAGCCACATGATACCTCTCCTGCATAGGATGCTTCCAGCCACAAGTCAAGCTATGTGCCTGTTGGAGCCACACACGTCTACTTAAGATTGAGTAATGCGAGCCAATGAAGGTGATTTTATTTATTTTTAAAACTTTAATCAACTAAGGTTTAAATCAAGGGATGGTGTTAAATGTTCTATGTAAACACTTGCTCACACGCACAAGCTCCAAATCTGATTTTCAGCTTTTCTTTACACACAAGGTCACGACTCTTTACAATGGGAGGATCCTTTCAAACCATAATTTTAGTGATGATCTTTTCGCCAAGAAATGCAAACCCACAACATATTAGGAATGCACATTAGTTTTAGGTTTTTCTTTTCTGCATTAATAAATCCTCTTTTCTTTTTAAGTTGGGATACACACATACACGTACTCTAGACGGGGGCTTCATGTTTGATTCATTGTTGTAAAGGTGTACTTCATGAATAATATTTTGTTGGGATCTTAACAATGGTTCAACTCATGGTTTGTTTTATGAGCTTCAATGATGGTGGTTTCATGCCTTCTATGTCAAAGGTATGGTCATACTTGTGTTCATTTGGGGAGGCTCTTTTGCCTTGTTCTTTTAAAGTCAAAGTGGTAGATTTTTATAAAGTGTTGGTGTTAAAGAGTACAAGTTATTGTGTTAGTGTGAAAAGTTGGTGATTATGAAGTGAAGTGAAGTGTGAGAGTATGTTTCTTCATTGACATGAGGTGCTTATTCCAAGGCAAAGGTTCTTTTCCAAGTTTCATGGGGATGTTCCCATGCTAAGTGGAGGAGCAATGTTAGCCTCCAAACTTGTGCTAAATTTGGCACAGTTATGGGCTCTTGATTGATAAATTTGTACCATTTTCGATATCAAATCATATTATTTTATAAGCTTTCAATGTAAAATGCAATGTAAATTTACATGGCAAAATAGCAGGTCTGCAAGTCATATAATAGCCATTGCCAACGTGTGTGTGTGTGTGTGTATCTCAAAACTTGGAAACGGTTAGGAGTTTTCATTAGTTTCTTTGATGTGAAGAAATGAACATTGTTCTAAGGTTTAAGAATACCATGTAAAGACACATTTTAAAGAAATAGAAAAAGGGAAAGTGGAGGAGTCGTGTGATGTTGGTGGTTAGGGGGGAGGTAACAAATTCCTCTTTTCTATATATCGACCCATCGCAATGTTCTTTTCTTGCTCACTTGCACTAGCACAAATTGATGCTCTTTATTTTCTCTTTGTGTTAATTCTTCTTATCTATGGAGGGAGATAGTGAGAGTGAGGATAGTGAGGAGTATGATATGTTTTGTGTGCCTTGAATTCTTATGAGGGCTATTTTTCTTGGTTGTGACAAAGAACTTCTGTAGGTTTTGTGGCCATGCAAGTGTACTTGAAGCCTCTCTTGCCCGATGTTGGTGGTCAATTTGGTTCTTGGAAGGCATTTGTGCATTTAGCAGGAGAAGGCTAATCTTAAATTTCTCTTGAAAGATATTCAAGAAAAATAACGTGACGAAGCAGAGTATAAGATGAAGATAATAACATGAATTCTGCAAGGATGATGTGATTTAGTTCATTGAGACAACAATCCAAAATTAAGTAGACATTGGGGGCCTACACTATCTTCAATTTGTCTCAAGAAGAATTTGTGAAGCATAAGAAAGGAAGAAGATGTAGCAACAAGCATGGACTCTACAAATTAGCACAAACTAAGAAATCAATGTTGGAGGAGTTAACAATAAGACTGCTGAGTTCAAAGGAGGTGACCAATTTACAGTTTGGAAGATTATAGAATCTACCAATCTTGGTGCATAAGTAACAGAGAGAGCCCAAAGATGACCTAAATTATGGTGTGAACTGTGAAGAAGAAGGCTCTCTGCCCAACATAATAAGGAGGCGACCATCAGCTTTTCTCTATGTGCACGCAGTCCATGCAGAAGACAAAGCAAAAGAGTTGCCTTCCATTAGGAGAAATATGGACTCTTCATTTCTCCCCTTAAGGGATTTCTCTCACTTATCTCTCTCTAGAAAAAGATTCTAAAATAATGTTACAATATTAGCTCTTGTAGAATCAAGGAGATCTCTTTGTATTATTTTTAAAAGAGATTCACCTACTATGTTATTGTAGTATTGTCCCATGTCCAAAGTTAAACCACCTGTCCTCAAAATTCTCAAATCTGAAATAATAATATTCTATTTGATCTAAAAACGTGAAGCATCTAAGATGTGACACTCTTAAACACCCACATGACTTTTTAGCTTCTAAATCCTTCCAAATAGATTGCATTTACGTATTTCAAAATGGGAGAAGTTAAAAAACATAATAACTTGATGTAGACATCAAATTTTCAAATTTCTTTTTACTGACGCCTACTTCTATGCTCTAAGAGTTTAACTGTTAATTTTCATCATTTTTCATTAAGTATACAGGGGTTTATGAAATTTTTCTTCATATAGAGACTTCTCTAGATTTTTTAGAATAAAGAAAGTAGGGTTTTTAGTTTAGTGCGATTTTAGTTTGCTTTGATGAGATATTTCTTTAGGTTTTTCATTTTCCCTCCTTTGTACATAGAAAATTCAAATCTGTGCTTGTTTTCTTTAGTAGCTATGCTCAAAAGATTTCTTTCCCTCCTAAACCTCATTAATGAGTTTAGATCTTCTCAATCATGGGGTTTCTTCTCTTCTGTAAAATAGAGAAATTGAAGGGTATGTTGATTATTTGGTGCCATTTAGTTGGAACCACATATTCATCTTCCCCTTCAATCATCTTTTTTTTCATTAATCTCTACAAAAGAATCAAATAACAAGAGAGAAATGGAGGTATGTCCATCTTGTTATCTGTTATGTTGTTTCTTATGATTTAATTTTGTCTTAGTTATTATGTTTTATTTTCTATTTTGACCATCTTATTATTCTAAATGTGATTTAGTCATGTGTGAAATAGAAGATAATAGTTGAGTTTAATGATGTTATTTCTGTGCTATTTGGATTATTCATACTGATTTTCTGAGTGCAACAAGTGTGTGAAATATAATTGTTGATTAATAGTATTGATTTAGTTTTGGAAACAAGATAGTAAAAGAATCAAAGAACAAGAGAGCAATGGAGGTATGTCCATCTTGTTTTTTTATCTGTTATGTTGTTTTGTTATGGTTTCATATTGTCTAAGTTATTTTGTTTTCTTTTCTATTTTGACCATCTTATTGTTCTAAATGTGATTTAGTCATGTGTAAAATAGAAGATAATAGTTGAGTTTAAGGATGTTATTTATGTGTTATTTAGATCGTTTATTAGTGATTTTCTGAGTGAAACAAGTGTGTGAAATATATTTGTTGATTAATAGTTATGATTTAGTTTTAGGATATATTAAAGTCTATATGTTATGTTCATTAATGTTATTTTATGATGTTATTTTTGTGTTATTTGGGTGAAACAAGTGTGTTATTTTTTATTATAAGTTATGATTTAGTTCTATATTATAGTGAAGTTATATCTGGTTAAAGTTGTGTTCAATAATGTTATTTTAGGTTAAATTTTTGAGTTGTACAAATGTATAAAGCTACTTTTTTGTTAATAGTTATATTTTATCCAGAGCTAATTTTTGGTTAATAGCTGTGTTTTATCCAAATGCTAATTTTAGGATGTAGGTTGGAATAAAATGAGAGACATTCACTTCCAATTGGAGGCCGCGTATGCATCGCTAGACAAGAGAATAGCAACAAGTAAAAAGCAACTAGAGATAATGCAACAAGACAAAAATGTAGGGAAAAAATATGTCGATCTTTGGGTTGAGGGGTGTATTTATCCACCCGATCCAAGTACCCAAAGACCTCAAAAATTTAGTGGGCTTACATCTTTCATTAAGTATGTGTGTGAAGGTAATGCAAGGTTATTGGGATACACTAGGAGGCTAGCAATGCCAGCTCATAGTGTTTACACATCTGTTCAGTGCACCATGATGGGCATGGATGCAAGGATTAAAGATCTCACAAAATCACTAAGTGAAAAGGAGAGAGAGTATCAAAGTCTACAAGATGCGATGCATGTTATGGAAAATGCGGCGCATGTTGTCGAGGAGGCAGACAATGCAGAACTGCATTGCAAAATACAGGGTTTGGAGAAGGACAACAAAAAGATGGTAGCAATGCTTGCAAAGACTGTTGTTGTTGCTGGACCCTCAACAAAAACCAAACAAGCATGTGAGCATGTGAGGTTTCTCAAACCACTTCATGAGTTGACCAGAGGGAGTGGGCAATATAATCGGCGGGTCTATGCATAATGTGCAAACATGAAGAATATGTATTCCAACCCAAGTGAAGAGGTTGATGATGCAATTGCAAACATGAAGAATATGTATTCCAACCCAAGTGAAGAGGTTGATGATGTAATTGCAAATGTCTTAAGCAAAGGTATCGTGAAGTATGCATTGGAAAACCCCAAATTCAAACCATTGGTGTGACGATGTTGCAAGAGTACACTTCTTGAAGGAGGTAAGCAATACCTTCACAATTACAATGCTCAAGGCATATGTGACAAGGTAGGGATTACCTCCGAATCCTATGGTATGATTTATAAGCAATTGGATGTAGGGTTTAAGGCTATTCTTAACACAAGAGACAAGTGGTGCCCATCCCTAAACCGTTCCATGTAAAGCAGGCAACATGAAAAGATCTTAATGCAAAAGCCTTAAACACAATTGGTGACCCAATGCATTTGGAACATACATAGATGCTTAAGTCTAGATCAAAGAAAGTGCCCTTAAAATTGCATATAGACAATAACTTTGTATTGAATGTATGCAAGCTACAAGTAGCAATGGTAAAGTTCTACAACATGTTTGCCGAAGAGTGTAGAGGTAAGCTTCAATTTGATTTGAAGCTTGATGAGAGTGAACCAAAAGCTTGAACATGTTAGCTTGACACTAAAGAATAGGGCATGGGATCCTAGCATCAATTCAAAACATCGAAAATATTTTAGTGTGCAATCGGAGAATGAAATATGGTGGCTTGCTGCATTTGAGGTACCAAAGGAGAACCATGAAGTACTTAAGATTTTTTTTAATTTAACAGAGATACTAGATATTGTACGATGACATTGAAATGTATGTTTGGTGTTTCAAATTTAGCGTAGCTAAGTTTCCTTGCTTATATTGCATGCAATCCAGAAAGAAAGGCAAGGATCGGAAGAAATAATGGATTTCAAGGACAGGACAACGTGGTGCTCCAACACGTGACCAGTGTGTTCAAGGGAATGGAATGTTGGTGTGCCATTAGATCTTAAGTGGGATCCTATTTTAGAAATACCCTAACAAGGGTCCACTATTTCACCTTGCATTGCATAGTAAGGATAACAGAGAAGTTGGTGTTTGAGTACGTGTGTTTTGCCTACAAGATGCAACCTGCTTTAGATGATGATCCAACATGCAAGAAGGCAGAACAAGTCTTATCTGATGGATTGCACTGGTCGGGCCAACAAGTAGAAATAAAAAAGGATGAGAAAAATTCAAGAAAGAGTGGGAATTTGCCATGCAAGCCGTGTTTTGGGGGAGCAAAGGCTAGGAAATTCTTATCTCCACCATGAATTGAAGATGGTGAGTTGCTTGTAAAACAACCAAAGAAGTACAAAGCATGGAAAAAATTACAGATGGATGTCCCTGATCGAAGCAATGAGGGACGCATGCGGATATCAAAGGCAAATGTGTGGATTGCACTTATTAAACTGGCACCCTTTTTACAAAAGATGACATTCAATTCTAATGATGCCAATGCATTTAAAGAGGCGGTTGTAAACTTTCAAAACTCAATGCATTTAAAGAGGCAGTTGTAAACTTTCAAAACTCAATGAGAGAGAGATGGACTTCAAATTGCATTACACACTATAAAGAGGCGGTTGTAAACTTTCAAAACTCAATGAGAGAGAGATGGACTTCAAATTGCATTACACACTATATGGTCAGAGTGGTCTCCATTTCATTTGTAATTGTGAATAAAATAGTTTAAGTGTAATTGTGGATCCTGTGTTTTTGAATGCAGCACATACTTGAGGCTCATGGTCCATACTTTGTTGAACAAGGAAGTTTGACGATATGATCCACATAAGGCATTTTTAATTGTTAATGTAATAGTTTAAGTGTAATTGTGGATCCTGTGTTTTTGAATGCAGCACATACTTGAGGCTCATGGTCCATACTTTGCTGAACAAGGAAGTTTGACGATATGATCCACATAAGGCATGGAGCGATCTCATTGGCAGGCTTGATGATGCGGATTCCAAAAAGCAATGGCACATGGAGATGGAATCAATGATTTCAATCCTATGAGGCAGTTACTCGAATGGTGGTATAAGAGAATAGAGATAAGATATGAGGACAAATTAATAAAGTCTAAATCCAATGATACAGAAGCTGTTTGTAGGGAAATATATGGAGCGAGGAAAGCAAGATATGAAAATAGCATGGCCAAACAACATCATACAGAATGGTTGACAACCCAAGAGAGAGTCGCTAGCAAATGGAAATATCGATAGAATTGTAATTATGAAATAACATTTTATGTTTATGAGAGTATTGGAGCAATCCAATGTTTTAAACTTTTTCAAAATAAGTGTTCACTAAAGTCAACATGGATAACTTTTTGATAGACTTGTTGATATTTTTTAAAAGTAAGTGTCAGTAACTTATAGTAAGTTTCATTTATAAATAAAGGCACTTCTTTCATTTCTTTCCATTCCTTCTAGCTTGTGAGTATGATGGCGCGTACTAAGCAAAGAGCAAACAATATGCCTTCCAAGACACCAGCTCATTCATCTAGATCTAGTGAACATACTAACACCGACAATGATGAAGGTCAAGCTCATCCACTGCTCCAGCTAGGAAAGTTGATCCTGCTACTCCAGCTGGAAATGCTCATCTACCTATGCATAAGAGGAGAAGATGGAGACTAGGCACTGCCACTCATTGTGAAATTAGGAGGTTCCAGAAGAAGAGTCCTCAGTTGATTATACCCAAGGTGCCGTTCTCGAGGTTAGTGTGAGAAATACTGCAAGATCTATAAAGGGAAAATCACTACAAGTACTTTTCAAGCAATCAAGAATGTAATGTGGAGCGATGGTGGTTAGCCCAAGCATTGCTTGCTCTTCAAGAGGTGGCTGAAAGTTACTTGGTGGATCTCATGCATGATGGTCAACTTTTAGCCATCCATGCCCGGCGCATCACACTCAAGCCCTCGGATCTCACTTTTGTTCGTAGGATTCATCAACAGTGATGCATTCAACCTTAACCATGACATGGTTTGAAGAGCTGTGTAAATGCTCATGTATCGTTTTGTGTTTTCACGTTTTCCTTCAGTTCTACTCAACTAGTTATACTTTATACGATGTACCGGATTTGGATATTTTAACTTTCCTTGTTTCCAATGTTGTGTACCAAACTTGCGCATTGATTTGAATATTTTAAGTTTTCTTCATTTCTAATGTGAGTGTATATTCTTATATTTTCATGGAAAACAATTTGCAAGTGCATGTGCATGTGTAGGTGCTTTTTTATTTGTGCATGTGTAGGTGTATATTCTTATTTTTTTCAAGAAAAATTGATGCATGGTGTGCATAAATCATAATGGGTTGAAATTTGTTGTATTCATAGATCATGTGGCTTACATCATGAACATGCATGTGCATGTGCACGCAAGTCCATGTGCAAGTGCTATTTTATACGATAATATTTTTTTCTCTTAAAAAATTGATGCATGGTGTGCAGTGATCAGAATGGGTAGAAATTTATTCTATGCATAGATCATATAGTTTACATGTCTTAGATAAAATATCTGCCCTATCAAAGGCCTGTAGGGCCCTTGGCTGAAGGCTCGCGTGTAGAGGCCTTCATTTTTTAATAGCAGGTCTATACACGCATGAGCCTTCAGACAAGGGCCCTACAGACCTCTAATGGGGTTGATATTTTATCTAGGAGGTGTTCCATGATACTTATATGTACACATAAAATTAGAGCTCAATCTGATCAGGAAAACTATTTTTAAAAATTAAAAAGTATCAAATTTATGTATTGAGCTAATTTAGAAAATATATAAATTTCATCTATAAGTATGGAAGTAACCCTCATTTCTCTCTCTCACCTCCAAGAGCATGGCTCGCACCAAGAAAACTGCTAGGAAAGTCTGCCCCCCAAGGTGGGATGGAGAGTACATCCCCCCCCGTCCAACCACCACGACAGCAACATGGCTGCGTAGGTGGAGGATTGGCACTGTGGCTCTCCGTGAGATTAGGAAATACCAAAAGACGGTCAACTTGCTCATACTGAATCTCTCCTTCTAATGTGTGGTGCTAGAGATCATGCCCGATCTGCAATAAAAGGTTCTAGGTTTGCATAGCATCAAGCCCACTACCTACGCGGTGGACAGACAAAGCTTTGGAGGCATTCTAGGAGGCTCCACAAGCATACCTACTGGACATTTTTTGTGACACGGTATGGTGTTTGCAGATGTCCATGCGAAGAGGGTCATCATGAGTGAAAAGGACATACAGTTGGAATGACGCTGGAGATGCTCCGGGCTAGGATCTTTAGTTTATTTTTGTATATCTCACATGAATGTAATTCTCAAAAGCTATGTAAAGCTCGATGTATATCTTTATTTTTTTTTCTCTTATCTTGTGTTGCAAATAAGTCTCTTTTAATTTGAGTTTATATAATTTGTTGATTTATATGCATCTTCAAATGGATACAATTTTTTTTTTGAGTTACGTGTGTAATTTGAATTTATTTGCTTGAGTCAACTAATGAAATACATTACAAGACACGTATTAAAAAAAAACTCTGCAACCTAAATTTCCATTCATATAGCATAAAAATTTACATAGTCATCAAAGTTACATAATCATACTAGGCTCTCTAGACTCTGAAGCCGCCTTGATGGCTGGAATCAAAACATGGAACCCTTTAAGCTCTATCCTGATGATGGTGGGATCTTGTACCCCCGCCACCAACAATGCCATGGGCCACCACAGAATGTAAAGATCCTGACCTTTGAGTCAAGAACAGGTAAAGTAACTTTAAGCGTCAAAGTAGAATAACTTTTTCCAAACTTGATTTAGTCGGAATAAGTTTGAATGCAGCACCCTTTAAAAGTGTTTTAGTCTTCAAGAAGTTCTCTGCATACCCCGAAGTGCAAGTCTTGTGGAAGACTATCACATCATTGGAAAGTTTGCGAATGTACTCCTTGTGTGCAGAGTCCTGAACCCTTCCTTGGCCCTGAGATCTTCCACTCTGCCTCATGCAAATTCATCAAGATACAGAATTTCCTCAAACCAATAAAATTGATGTCAGCATCGATCATGCAATGCATGGGAGAGAATGATTTTTTTAAAGAATGGCCCCAAATTTGTTATTTAGGGCCTCTAGGGCATGTAGACCCCACATGTATGATCCCTCACAGGTTGGGAAGTGCATTGTTCGAAGGCTCTCGTGTAAGAAGCCCTGATTTTTGCAGATTCAGGCCTTCCCCGCGAGCCTTCGGATAGTTCACTTCTCAGCCTCTGATGGTGGGCATAGGATCATACATGTGGGGTCTACATACCCGAAATGCCCTAAAATATCAAATCTTGGGAGGAACTGGTAAAAGGAAATACCTTTTCTGCTTCATCACGCTCCTTCTGCAAAGGTGTTGGAGCTATATATAGCTAGTCCTAACTCACTATAGGTCTTGCCTATATATATGTGACTTGTGACTAATATGATTAATTCTTGTGGAGCGTATGTGGTGTCTCTTGTCTCGTCTCTCTCCCTCTCTCAACATGGTATCAGAGTGATTCTAATTATAAGGGAAGCATCTACATCTTCTTGTTCAATTTATGATTATGACTTCATGTCTTACAAGATTGATCTTTGGTAATAGTTTTGTGTAAGGTTGATTGGTTCTTTGATTATATGTTGCCTACATGATTTTATAGCTCCACTTGTTGTAATTAGAATTATTTCTTAATCGCATCTTTAAAACCAAAACCTATCAAAACGGTGTGTAGATGGTACAGTGCTGGTGAATCCTATCAAAATGGTTTGTCAATCGGAGTTCTGAGTCAAAAGTTAGGACAGTTCAGGCAAACTACATCTAAAATAGTAAAACAGGTTCTTTGTGAGAGGAAACAGGTAGTTGTCTCTGAGTCCTAAGGAGGATTTGATCGTCAAATGTTTCCGTGAAAGATTCAAACGGATGCTTGCTATACAAGCTACAATTAGATACAAAACTTACCGTGCAAGTTGCGTCATAACGCGGTGCTTCTTCTTAATGTGGTGCTTTTGCTTAATGTTATTTTCGTCTTTTATAGACCTCTAAGTTTGCTTACGTGCATGAGACACGAGTCTCCACTTTTAGAGTTCTAATTTTGATTCACGTTCTTTACACGATCCCTTTATGCTCCTCATCTGGTGCATGCCTATTTTTGGCTACGTTTCTCATATCTCGTACATGATCTACAAGTTCTGCGATCTTATCTTGTAGGTGTTCTCACAACCCAACATGGCAAACACCATACTTGTTAACAGATTTCCTTCTGGGCAGTGTTTTGTTCCTCTTTTCCAAGGCCAAGGATTTCCTGGTTGGAAATACAAGATGCTATTAATTTTGAAAGGAGACGAATTGGCAGATATTGTTCTTGGTATTCTTGCATGCCCTCCTCAACCTATTGATCCACTTTAGAATGATGTTATTATTATTGAAGGTCCTATTTTTGAATAGTGGAAAATTGATCATGCACACTAGATTCGTCGATAAGGCTGCTCGTCTCGGTATATACTTTCTTCCCTTAACGATTTACTCATGCTAGATGTTTATCCGTTATCCATGTCATATCCTATATGGGACTATCTTATCACTATGTTTGAGCAGAAAACTGTTACAGAGATTCTATACCTCCGTAATCTTCTAGGCAAGCTTCAATTCAAGGCAGGTACATCCATGTCTAGTCACATTGAATCATTCAAAGGTATTATGAATCAAATTTCTACTCTGCAGGGGATCCTATTCCTCGAACTCAATTGGTTACACACCTTCTTGATACGGTGAAGGATCCTTTGTATGATAATATTGTCACTGTATTATCTAACAAGGATGGAATTGACTTTGAGCAACATGTATTTCTTTGATTGAATATTCTCAATGTCATGATGGTCAAACATTGGTAACTTATGAAATGGTCATGATTTTCCAAGAGTACACAGAATCAGAGACAGCCTTTGCTGTCCGGAGATGTCCATTTCAGCAACGCCCCTCTTCCTCCTCCCAATTTACATCTCGTGGCTTCCAAAGAGGAGGTAGTTCTTCTCGTTTGAGATTTCCAAAAGCGTTGTTCTTATTGTGACAAAACTAGTCGCTTGGTATCTGAATGTTGGGCACGAGAGTACGATGAAGAACACGGTGTTGCAAATAAGCAACCTCGTTTATCAAGGGGTTCTTCCTCTTCTACAATGTGTGAATATTATGGGAGCACAAGGCATTCATCCACTCGATGCTTTAAGAGGCATTATGATGAAGCTCGAAATCAAGCTTATTCTACTCAACAAAATCCTCATGTGATGAAGACAATGTTCATCAAGAGGCTAATTTGGTTCATTATAATGTCTCTCCAAAAAAGGTACTACATGTTTCTGATGGTTTTCTCTTTATTGTTGATTTTGGTGCTACTAGCAACATGACATATCAATTGCAATGGCTACACAATTATCATCCAATTCCTATCAAGAAAAAGGTTTATCTTCCTGATAATACAACTTGCCAAGTAATGGGTATTTGGCAACTTGTATTTGGGAACTTCTTCCTCAACCAAAATACTGCGAGGAGTTTTATATGTTCCTGATTTACAAAGAAACTTACTTTTTGTTGTGCGGCTTGTGGATCTTGGTCTATTTGTTGGATTTGATAATACAAAGTGTCGCATCAAAAAGGATGGCACCACATGGTAATCTCTTTGAACTTTCATTGAATGAGGATGTTGCAAATGTTGTTACAACTCTAGGATATCTGGATTGTAAGCTATGGCATCATCGGTTTGCTCACTTGAATTTCTCAAAGCTTCTTGATATTCATCTCATCGTGATCTTGTGAGAGGTATGGACCTCAAATCTCACTTGCATATGGGGATATGTGAATATTGTGCTCTAGGCAAACATCATCGTAAGCCATTTCCAATGTCTACAAATATTCATTCAAATAATCTTTTGGATCTCATTCGTATTGATATTTGTGGACCCTTTCCTCCATCCAAGTCTTGCTACCGTTACTTCATTACTTTTATTGATGACTATTCATGGTATACAAATGTCTTTTTGCTACGACATAAATTAGAAGCATTGGACACATTTAAGAGGTGCCAAATATATGTGGAGAATCACACTGGTCGAAGAGTCAAAATTCTTCAAAGTGATAATGGTGGTGAATATATTTCCAACTTATTTCATGATCATTGCATCAACCACGGCATCCACCCATGAGTATACCATTCCATATTCTCCCCAACACAATGGAGTTACAAAGCAAAAGAATCCTACAATTTTGAATGCAATCAGATGCATGCTTATTCATTCTGGATTATCTCGCTCTTTTTAGGCACAGAAGCAGTATTGACAACTGTTTTTGTTCAAAATCATCTTCCAACTACTTCACCTTCTGGTAAGATTCCAATCATAGCTTGGACATGAGAAACTCCTTCTATTGCACATTTCAAAGTCTTTGGGTGTATTGCTTATATTCATGTCCTAAAAGAGACACGACACAAGCTAGAACCTTCAGGTTTGAAGGTTATTTTAATTGGTTATTCTGACAACTCAAAGGGTTACAAATTTTATGATCCAAGTTCTCAAAAGGCAATTGTTAGTCGAGATGCTATATTCAATGAGCAATTGATGGGAGGTTGGTGGTCCACAGATGATGCTAATGATACAAAAACATTACTCACTTCTTTTCTTTTTCTACTTTTGGACAATGATTTGCATGATGGCAACACTCTTTTGATGGATATTGGAGACAAGTCTATTGATATTCATCCTACGGTTTCAAAGGAGATTGCTACAGATCTTGATATCTATGTTGATCTTCCTATTGAGCTTGAGCACAGTGCAAATCATATATATGATGATGATGATCTTGAAACCTTTAATCACGTATTTGCTGTTTGTGTTAAGATCCTTCAACTTATGCAGAAGCTGTGTCCTCTCCACAAAAAGGAACAATGGAAGGAAGCCATGCAAGCTAAATATGAGTCTTTGATCTCGAAAGGTACATGGGTTCTTACCAATCTACCTACAAGACTAAAACAAAGTCAGATGGATCCTTTGATAAATTTAAAGCTCATTTGGGATACTCACAAATTGTAGGGATTAACTATTATGACACTTTTTCACCTGTAGTTCGTAGTACAAGCATTCGAGTACTACTAGCTTTTGCAACTCAGTTTGATTTGGAAATACATCAAATGGATGTTAAGACGGCTTTTCTTAATGGATACCTAAAGGAGGAAATATATATGGAGCAACCTGAAGGATTTACAATTCCCGGAAAGGAATATCTTGTATGCCAACTCCATCGTGCTTTGTATGGACTAAAACAAGCTTCACGATCATGGTACATCAAGATTGATGAATTTCTCACATCTCAGGGGTTTGTTTCTTTCTTCTCTGATCCAAATCTTTATATCAAGCGCAATGTGGATAACCATTTTGTGATATTGGCCCTTTTATGTTGATGACACTATACTTGTGTCTAATAATCTATCTTTTATGCAACAAGTAAAAAAGGTTTTATCCTCAGCCTTTGATATGGTGGATCTTGGCGACATCCATTCATGCCTTGGTATTCAAGTTCAAATCAAACAAAGTTTATCCAAGATATTGTTCAAAAGTTTGGATTGGCTATTGCACATTCAGCAAACACTCCTTGTCTTGCAAGCTGTACTAGGAGTACTGTAAATATTGAGGCTGAATCATTAGCTTTAAATCAACCCTATGCTAGTCTTGGTGGTTGTATTCAATTTGTGGGCATGAGCATTTGCAGCAAAACTGTTAGGACAATACTTGTCCTCTCCATCTACAAGACATTGGTCTCAAGCTAAAGGTGTTTTGAAGTACTTGAAGGGGGCACTGCAGATTTCGGACTTGTATATCGTCGTCAAGAAGACATATCTTCATCAACTTCTCTTAATCTTTTGGGTTATTCAGATGTTGATTGGGAAATCTCTAACTTGTCCATGCGATCCACCAGTGGTATATGCTTCTTTATCAATGGCTGTTTGGTATCTTGGGCTAGCAAGAAACAATGCTGTATTGCAGTTTCTACCACAGAGTCTGAATATGTAGCTACATCTTTAGCAGCTCGTGAATTGGTTTGGCTTCGATAATTGCTTGTTGATATTGTTCATTCTCCTTCCTCAAGCACTCCTCTTAGATGTGACAACCAAAGTGCTATTAGTCTAGCCAAGGACTACGTGCAACATAGCAAGTCCAAGCATATTGCAGTTCATTATATCACTATGTTCGACATGAAGTAAGGAAAGGAGCAATAATGGTAGAACATTGTCCAATTGATCAAATGATTGCAAACATTCTCACCAAAAGACTCCATGAAGCTCGGTTTACACTTTTGCGATCAGAACTTGGAGTTGCGACGGCCTCTCTTTTTGGAGATTAGCACATCTCACGTCATGTCAGTTTTGTCTAGACTTGTACATAGCCTATAGACTTTAGGACACTTCACACATTACTTCACATCATGCACATTTATTCTTTGTACTTTGTATATAGAAGCACATTGCACATGGACTTTAAGGTGGCATTGTACATTTATATGTAGGAGCTCGGGTTTTTCCCTTGTGCTCCCAAGGGTTTTTCTACTCGCAGTTGGAGACCTTTATTTGAGTGGGGGTGTTGGAGCTATATATAGCTAGCCCTAACTCACTCTAGGTCTTGCCTATATATATGTGACTTGTGACTAATATGATTCATTTTTGTGGAGCATATGTGGTGTCTCTTGTCTTGTCTCTCTCCCTCTCTCTCAACAAGTGGGAGGGCAAAATGGAGAGAGAGAGAGAGAGAGAGGGAGGGAAAAGAGGGCAAAAAAAGGCACAAGAGAGAGGGATAAGAGGGTTAAAGAGTAAGAGGGAGAGAGGGAGGACAAAAGAGAGGAAAATAGTGAGAGCAGGAGAGCAAGTACAAAGAGAGAGGGTGAGAGGAGGGGAAAAAGGGAGAGGGAGGGGAGTGCAAAAAGAAAGAAATAGTGAGAGAGAGAGAGAGGGATGGGAGGGAAAAACGATAGAGGGAAATAATGACAGCGAGAGAAAAAAGCAAGAGGGAGGTAAAAAGAGAGAGGGAGGGGAGGGTAAAAAGAGAGAGGGAGGGGAGGGCAAAAAGAGAGAGGGAAATAGTGACAGCAACAGAGGGAGAGAAAAAGTGAGATGGAGAGAGGTACAGGAAAATAGAGAGGGAGGGGAGGGAAAAAGAGAGGGAGGACAAAAGAGAGCGAGAGGACGAAAGAGGCAAGGCAAAGAGAGAGTGTTGGGATGGAGAAAGAGAGGAGAGAGGAAAGGCAAAAGAGATAGGGAAAATGAGATAGGGAAAAAAGAGAGAAAAAGAGGGAAAGAAAAAGAGAGAGGGGAAAAGAGAAAGGCTAAGAGGGAGGGCAAAAGAGAAAGGGATAGAGGGAGAAAGAAAGGGCATGAAAGAGGGAGGGTGAAAGGGGAGGTTGAGAGAGAGAGAGAGAGAGAGAGAGAGAGAGAGAGAGAGAGGGAGGGCAAAAGAGAAAGGGATAGAGGGAGGGAAGAATGGAAAAATAGGGAGGGTGAAAGGGGCAGCTGAGAGAGAGAGAGAGAGAGAGAGAGAGTACCCCCATCCAAAGTGATGAGCTGCCACTTGGTATGGGGGAGGGGTGGGTTATTTAAAACAATTTTATGTTTTTTCTAAATTTATTTATAATTAATTATAACTCCTACTTCTCTCTCTCTCTCTCTCATACACACAAACACCCCCTCCCTCTCTCCCTCTCTCTAACTCTCTCTCTCTCTCTCTCTCTCACACACACACACACACACACACACAAACACACACTCTCTCTCTCTCTCTCTCTCACACACACACACACACACACTCTCTCTCTCTCTCCTATGAGAGAAAGAGAGAGAGAGAGAGAGAAGGGTAAAAAACATTTCCCAAGCAAGTTTTTCAAAGCAAATGGAAAAGTTGAGCAAAAACCACCAAACAAACTCTAGACATAATAGAATAGCTACACTTTCCAAACATGCACACGTGAGCACGAAATTGCATTCGAGTTAAAAATATAGCATTTAATCTAACAAATGACAGCACCCACCATCACTTAGGGATAGACAAGAAAACATGAAATAAAACAAGGGAGCTTGAAAGATGCTATATTCCATCGAAGTGCATCTAATTCTAGGCTCATAACAAAAAGGACCATTGTTTGACAAGCCATCAAAAAAGTGACATCAAAAATATATGTGTATTATATTGGCACATTGCATCATCTACACTAAGTGCTTGAAAGAACTCCACCTTAGTTTAGTGTTTCCCGGTGCATGACATTGTGAGCTATTGAATCCAATCCTAGAACCTGTAAGTAAGTGAAATACAAGTCCTTGCATGGTATGTATGCTAGGGGTTTGCTTTATCGTTTTTAAAAACATTTACATGTGCATCATGGAAAGTCTGCTATTGTGACACATAGTACCTCATGCCTATTGCTTTAAACCCCTCAATACTAACGTAAACAATGCGGGACTCATTGCATTATATATATTGGCCTCACGAATAACCTGTGCATCAAAGGTCCTTCCCTTCTCCACACTCTCAGGAAATTCCTTAGTCAATTATGCTCTCCACTTAAAAATCTTGACATCCCTATATTTTGGATGAAAAGCATTTAGAATGTTTAATGCATTTGCATTTGTTTGAGCTGACTACTGCAGAGGTGGTCCCCCCTCACTTTGATGCAAAAATCCATTTTCTAAGAGCATTTGCACTTCATTTACCTGTAGACATGTCACTTTATCCATTGGTTACACCCCAGAATCCAACGGACCAGGTGTGCCAATCACGTGGCTTTCATCAACATTCCAAGAGTGAGTGGGAGCCTAGTTATAGAACCAGACAAACCACCCACAACACCACCAGGGTATTTCTAATGACAATAGAAGCATGGTACAAGCACTGTATCATTTTTGTCTCCATCTCCTTCTGCCTTCAAACACTAGTAAAAGTTTTTGTGTAGACAAAGGCATATAAATAGTGATGTTTATGCTCATTGCTCTCAAAGGACATAGTAGCAACATGGACAAAAGAACAAAAGAAAAGTACTAAACAAGAAACGAAGAAAGAAGGTAAATATTGGACTAGAAAAAAATCTTCCACCACCTGAATAATAAAAAGAAATATTTTAGAATCCCAATTTTATAATAATATTTTGTATCATTACCTATTATTAGTTTTTTTTGTGGTAAAAATTTATGTATTTTATTTCTAATGTATATATTTTATATATTGTGTGTATATTTTTGGTTTTGTATTTATATTTTTTCAAACAAATTTATGTCTCTAAAAATAGATATTCAAAAAAATTACAATAAGTTATGCAGCAACTAAAATTGTAAATTGTAATATCATTTATAATAAATACTATAAAATTGTAATTTATTATATTCTTTCCAAATAACAATTTAAAGATATGATTAATGAAACAAAAATTAATACATTATCAAAATGACAAAATATACTTGCCCTAGAATAATAATTGTCGCTTTAATTCAATGTAATTGATTATTACATATTCTCTCTATAACTGCATTGGAAGTGTACCATTGTTTTGACCCAATTCAATTGCAACATAAAAATGAGAAGCTTTTGGTTATGGTATCACTCTCATTAAAATTTATATATAATCACTTGAGTGGAGACTACTATTGAAGTAGGTCCACTTATATTGTTTATGTTTATAAAAGATGACTCATTTATTAACTTGCAATGTTTTTGATTTACAATGAGGGTGTATAATATTCATTTTAAAACGAATGCATACATACAAGAAATGATCTATATAATTCCAAATCCATTCCAAATCCATTTATACATACCATTTTTTAAACTGATACAACAAGATGCCTTAAAAGTGACTGCCCTAGGGTCATTCTTGCAATCACTAGATGTTAAGAACAAATGCAATTTTTGAAATATTAAAATGAAAATTGTAGTGCAAATTATTAAATGGAAATTATTACCATGGGTTGTGCATGTTTTACAAGTAATTTTTTCCAGTATTAATAATTAAATGTTTGAAAGTTGAGAGTTATCTAATTCACTCTTCATCTTAGGAATTTCTCATCAACCTTTTGACGTGACAACTCATCTTTGTCATAATAGAGTGGCACCATGGAGCTTTTAAAATCAAAAGGTTCATGTTTGAAATTTGTAAAAACAATGTATTTTCATATATTAAAGGATTTAGTTCCAAAGTAGAAGCACTGTTCACGTTAAAGAAATGTATTATTATTTGGCCCCATAAAAGTTCAACTCAAGGAATAAAGTTAATGAATTTGCATGAATGAGTGGGAGTTAGTAGCATGAATGCATGGAGGCTAGTAGCATGTATTGAGATCAACCAATAGCCTTTGAAACTAGTGTGCATGTCCACATGTGCCTGCCCCAACATGAGAGCCATCTTGTTAAATAAAATAGCCCAACCTTGAAATCTTGTAGAGGCCAAGCCAAACGGTTCTATAAGCTAGGACCGTTAAAGTCTACAAAGGTTTAAATGTTTTTAAGGTAAGGCAAGGGGAGGAGGCCATCATTTTTCTAAATATTTAAAGCTTTTCTTTTCTCTTTTGGGTGATTCTTGAATTTGTAATCTAGAAGCATTAGTGTATTAATGTTTGCATGCATAAGGCATAAGATTTCTAATGCATTCTTGTGTTATTTAAATTTGAGCATGCCTTGCTTTTATAATGTGGGCATGTGGGGGGATAATCCAGAGTCGAGAAGCCCAACGTGCCATCATTCAGTGTCCATCGTTGTGATGATTTGAACATGGAGCATGCCTCACAGTTGGCCGCTAGTCAAGACTCTCCCTTCCACATTTGGGAAATTGACTAGAGAACTCAAGACTATGAAGCTAAGTATGTTGCTGTAAGTTTATATTATTTTTGTTTTATCAGCTTTTAGAAATTTAACTAGTTTGTGTTTTAACATTACTTGATCTTGTGTGATACTACAGGAAGATGATGAAGAGGCAATAGGTAAGGAGGACAAGGATGATGATGATGATGACGAGGAGGAGGAGGATGAGTAGAGATTGGCCTATTGTGTTTAGTGTTTTGTAACTTCATACTCAATGTAACTTCATACTCAATGTAACTTGCTGGTTATGGCATTTTGGATGTAACTCACCTTTTATGGTGTTTGAGATTTGATACAATTAAGATTTCGTCAGTTACTATATTTTGTTTTATATTTTAAGATATCAATATGTATGTTTGTTCAAATTAAAACTGTTTTCAATATATTGAAATAATTTTTTTGGGGGGTAGATTAGGGCTAAGAGGTATTGGCCCCAATCTACCCCAAAAAAAAAATTTTACAGCACTGCTAAGTAGCCGAAATAGTGATGTTCATATTTTTTATCAGCTTTACTGAGTGGAATAATATCAACACATATTTTTTTATCAGCGTTGATGAGTGGCAGAAATAGGGATGCTAATGTTTTTAACAGATCCATTGAGCAACGAAAATAGTGATGCTAATTTCTTTTGACAATGTTGTTGAGCGACAAAAATAGTGTGGGTATAGTGGCGGTTTCGTCCTAGGGTAATTGATCATGATGAGGATGCCACTAAACCTCAAATAGTGGTAGTTATAAATGTCTCCCAAGGAAGTGGTGGACCAAAAGTGCTTTCCCGTAGTAGCCGACGAATATTGGATCTCCACCTCATCGTGTAAGTGGACCAACCCTGGAAGTTTTGATTAAGAAGAGAGAATTGTTTGATGCATTTAACTTGGAAAATTTATCCTTAAGAAAATAGAGAAACGATATCTCTCTCATGTGAGTATGTTTGTTGCATGATTGCTACATGAAATGTGGATGCAAGATTTTGACAAGACTGGTCACATATTTTAAAGTTGTTGTAAAATTAAATCAATGGACATGTTCTCTTGTGAATAACCATTCCGAAGTGATCGGTTTGGGGCGATTGGGTATTCCCCCACCAGGGCAACCAACTCTTGAGTATTATTGAGTTGGGCAACTGCTTATGATGGTTAACCCACCACAAAGTGGGGCGAGGGTTCCTTCCAGGATTGTCGACCCAATCTTGATAAGTTTCATGTTAGTGTAGGTGATGGAGGGGACATTTCACCTTACTAGTATGTGGTAACTTATCGCCCATGACAGTTAGAAGGACTAGATTGTATGTAACTCGGTGCGCCGAGGGATGTTTTTCTTTTAGATTGTGTTGTAATGCAAGTTTATGATTATATATGTATTGTATTTAAAATGATTTTTTGGCATTAAGGGTTAAAGGAACCCATTACGGGAATTAAATTAAGGAACTCTGTTATGTGATGCATCTGTGTACCAACAAATGTGCTTAGTAATTAAAAAACCGCATAGTGGACCGTATCCCAAATCTGGAAAGTCGGTAGTAGGGTTCGTATATGTGATAGTTAGGAATTGTCTCCCGATTAGGCGACCATAAGAAATCTTGGGGTGTTACTTACAAGTGAGATTCCTCCCTACACAAAGGATTGAAGGGAATGGGAGGTATCTTATAGGTGGTATCAGAGAGATGCTAGGAGTAGAAAATAATAATAATTATAATAATTAATTAAGATAATTGAATTACAGGTATGATCCTATATGGGGTTTGATGGAATAATAGAAATACTCAAATTAACTTTCTATCACTTAGGAGTTAAAACAATTGATGAATGGAGAGCTTGGGCAAGTCACTTTTTAGACTTCTATCGACCAAAAGCATCGAGGATGAAATTTCTACAGTTTCCCTCTACCCGTTGAATGTATATTCGCTAATAGATTCTAACTTATGGATGCCGAGCTATGCATCCTTCATATTTTAGAGAAGCTTAGACTACTAAAAGACTTTGTATTCTATGGGACTCTTTTCCCTGATCAAATTATCATTGCAAATGGAGAGCCTTATTACGCATCTCAACATATCTACGATCTGATCACACTAAATTCATCCCTATGAGTAGAGTTTATTGTTGTGGTAGATTTCACCCAGGATTCTTTGGGATCACTGACTCCACAAAAATATATGCATTGGATCTTAATAAACAACCTCCCAAGTTCATCCTAAGGATAAACAATCTTCAAGAAAGTATTGTAAATCAATATCTAACCTTATTCATAAAATGTAATGAAAAGTGGATATTATCCTTTTCCCCTCTTTGGGCTTCCTTAAATTGGCATTAAAGCATGTTCTATCTTTTCATGCCAACAAGATGACGAAGATGAAAAGAAATTCTTGCTTAAGCAGATGCAACCCTCTTCCTTCTTAAGAGAAGGAAAAGATGTGGCTAAATATGAAGAGGCATGGATAGAGTCCATGACCGCCTATTTGTCTCTTGTTGGTACTAATTAAGCCAACCAACCTATATTGGCCCGTTTTCGACTAATTGGGGATGCTAAGCTTTGGTGGAAAGAATGATGTAGGGAAAAGGATCCACGAAAGCAATATCACCTAGGAATAAATCAAAGGAGATGTCAAGGAAAGGTACTTGCTCTAAGACTTTGAAACCCTAAAGATCAATAATTTCTATAACCTGACCCAAAAGAATTCATAAGTGGATGCCTACTACTCCTAGTTTGTTAAACTCAAGAAGTATGCTCCAACTATGACCTTGGCTGAATCCATTAGTTGATTTGTGCAAGGTCTTAATCCTCCCCCCAACCATCAGCTAGAATCCATGCGGCTGACTAGCCTTTAGGATGAAGTTTTTTGAGCCAAACCCTTAGAAGAAGAAGAACTAAAGGATAAAAATAGGAACAACTTTAGGAAGAGACCTTACCCCGAATCACCCAATTGAGGAAGACCTTTCGGATTATCCTTTAACCATTTGATCAATGGTTAAAACTTACGAACCAATCTTGCATTAGGACCTCAATGGAAGGCTTCTTGGACCCTTTTATTTGGCAGTTTAAGGAGTCAAACCTTTTCTCTTAAGAAGAAACGTTTTCTAATTAGAAGCTTCAAAACGGCTACTTTATTCGAATTTGAATTTTGGGAGGAAAATGGAATTTAAAATCTAGCGGACAAAACCATATCATGTAACATATCTATGGAAAGCTCTTGATGCGTAGATCACGGATCTATAATCTCCGCTCAAATCGGAGCTTGTATGTAGAAGTTATGGAGGTCTGAAAATTGTAAAATTGCCTCCCTCCCTTTTTGGGGGGAAAAGTGCACCCTTTGACCACTCTTACACCTCTCTTACAAACCCAACATTTCAATCCACATGGCAACCCCCCATTTGGCTATTCCTTAATCACCTTGATTAGGCTTGGGCAAATTAAAGGGCCTAAGAAGACCCCATTCACTTCCTAATGCCTCGCCCGAAGGCCCTACAAAATGACCTAGCATGGCGAAGTGAAGTATGCTACAATTGCCATCACCCAGGTCATCGGCGTGTTGAATTCCCTCATCCACCCAAGGTTTTAACCTTTCAAAATTTCCTACCCTAAACTTTCCTAGGAACCCTCAAGTTAATCCTATGGGAAGAGCTACTTCCATTTAACAACTCAATCAAGTAAGAAACAAAGTTCAAATACCGAGAGGTGCATATCATGAACGAGGTCTGGAAGGGGCAGAGTTACTATGATCCAAGCGGAAGAAGCAACCCTTAAAGATGAAGATGAAGTTAGAGCCCAAGTTCATGCTGTGATAGAGCACCAAGGTGAAAATCGACAATTTTCAGTGATCCAAACACCAGTATCTCAAATTGTTGATTGATTCTGAAAGTACTCATTCATTTCTTTCACCAAAGTGCATCAGACAATTAGGTCTTAATCAAAAAACATCCAAGAAAATGGTCATTGACCTAGTAACAAGGAAGTAATTTCTCGGCACACCATAGGGGATCTAGAGTTTGACCTCGATGGGTAAACCAACCAACTGCTACTTCCATGTGATGGTTGTGGGAACTTATGATGGTATTCTTGGAATGGATTGCCTAAAAGAAAAAAAGGTTGCTATCCATTGTGAGACTAGACAAATCTCATTCAAGGATGCCAAAAACGAGGAAGTCATAGCTTGAGGGAGGATTGGTAGACCCAACTTACAACTAGTAAAGGGTAGTAAGCTACTAAAGGGTCTCAGGAAAAATCAAAAGGTGTTTATAGTAAAGCTTAACAAGGTAGAGAAAGATGCTATAGTGAATGAACCTAATTGGCTGTAGGATTACAAAGATCTTTTTCTAGAGGAGCTTACCCTGATGCCTCCACAAAGGGAAATAGAGCATGAGATTGAGCTTATTCTCATGGATCTCAATCGGTGGCAAAAAGAACATATAAAATGTCAGTCCCAAAATCAATAGAACTCAAGGAACAACTCCAACTGATGTGTTAGAACAAGGATTCATCAGGGGCCAAGTGTGTCGCATCATTGGGGAGCCCCGATCCTATTTCAGAAGAAAAAAGATATAACCTTACGGTCATGCATTGACTATAGGGGCTTGAATCAACTCAGTCAAGAATAAATACCCAACTGCTAGGATCGATGAACTTCTAGATCAACTTCACCGAGCCCAAGGAGACCCCCGCGGGCGACGACTGAGGACCAGGAGATGCCAGCACCCCCTCCTTCACCCCCCCACCCTCGTCCCCTCCCACCGCCTCGCTTCCACCTTCGCCTCCTCCCGTCCCCGCTCTGGTTTCGGCAGTGGCTCCCTCTCCACCCCCCTCGCTCCCCCTCCTCCCCCCCGCCCACCTCACCTTCCCGGGAGTCCCTGGCAGTCCCCTGGCGTTCACCTGCAGTCCGGAGGGTGCTGAGCATTGACCTCCCTCGTGCACCACAGAGGAGACCTACCATGCCGATTCGGGCTTCACGGATATCATCTATCTGCAGTCGGTTGAGTCGCCTCGGCATTAGACAGCGCTCGGAGGCTTTTGATTACGCCTTCACACGGCTTTTTGGAGCAGAGGGCCCCCATGAGCCAGCACCCATCCGAGTTCATGTAGTGATACCTCCGGCCCACGGGGAGGAGGCCTTAGATTCAGCGGTGGCCTTCCCGTTCCCTCTATGTGGCCCTTGTGACCGGGAGTGGACTCTAGAGCTCGCTCTCAGCACTTTGAAGACTCAGGCAGTTGAGTTTTCTCATCATATGAGCGATCTGGAGGTGAGAGATGTGATAGGCCGACTATGGGAGTTGGCTCATTTTTTCTTCGATCCGATACCTCAGGGATTTGTCATTTGGTCGTTCACATAGTGGCAGACTTAGCACGCGACCATGGATATGTATGTATACACGAGGTTGCTCTGTCACAGCAGGAGGCAGTCGCCATGGGCCACAGCCATTGGCGCCTGATCCGTGATTCATGCAGTACACCGGGTGGGCAGATTCGCAGCCGCTCGGATGGGGACTACTCTCCATCCAAGCCACTTGCGAAGGCCCGCCGTACGGCTCAGACAGCATCCACCTCAGTAGGGCATCCATGAGGATCATCTCATGGAATGTACAGGGCCTTGGCGGAGCACATTTTATACGCTATCGTGGTTTCTTGAGGCAGGAGCTTCAGCAGAGATGCCTGGTTGGTGGCAGCATTGATATTTTGATGGTGCAGGAGCACCACTTGGGTGAGAGCAGGATCCGGAGATATGGTTCGGTGATGCCTGGTAGATGGGACACCTTTTGGTCTGCAGGGTTTGGTCCTTTGGGTGGAGAGGGAGGAGTATGCATGGTAATTGCAAATGTATGGCGGCAGGTCATTGTGGGAGGTTAGAGAGGCAGAGGAGCAGAGACATGAGTTTTACTATCGTCGTCAGGTCTCTCAGTGGACGCAGCTTAGTGATGGAGTGATGACTGGAGAGTTTTTTGAGATCACTGGACCCCGCCATGCTCGAGCAAGAGTTCGTCAGCTTGGTAGACCGGATGGATCGGTAGCTACTGAGCCCGGGGAGATCAGAGCCATTGCCACTGCATTCTATAGAGACCTGCTTTTAGCGGAGCCATCCCCACTGAGGATCGAGATGCTTGCAGATACACTATGTGGGCCCATGTGCAGAGGAGGGTCACAGATCGTATGCGTATAGTTCTAGGTGCGCCTCTTTCAGAGATTGAGCTTGCCGAGGCCTTGAGGGTCTTGCCGCGACATAGTTGCCTAGGGGAGGACGGCCTTTTTTATGCGCTATTGGGACCTTTTGGGGCCAGGCCTTCGCAGGGGCCTTTAGTATGTTTTGGACACTAGGGTGATGCCACAGAGCTTTTCAGAGGGCTTGATCTATCTTATCCCCAAGGGGGAGGGAGTATCAAATGATATCCGGCATTGGAGGCCTATTACGATCCTCAATACTGTCTACAAGGTCATAGCAAAGGCCTTGAGTTTGAGGATCCAGCCCTTCCTGGGGGAGTTGATTCATGCTACTCAGACAGGATTCATCAAGGAGCGCAGTATCCTTGACAACATCTTTACTTTTTGGGAGGCGACGGCCTGAGCTAGATTTCTTGGCGAGGAATTGGTCGTGATGCTTCTCGATTTTGAGAAGGCATACGATAGAGTTGATTGGGGTTTCTTAGAGGGCACTATGCTTTGCCTCGGCTTTGAGCCAGGATAGATCAGAGGGGTGGCGGCTCTGTATTCCACAGCTCGTAGCCAGGTGTTGATTGCAGGAGGTCGGGGGTCGAGTTTTGAGCTGACCAGATCAGTCCGTCTCAGGGGTGTCCCGTAGCCCCTTTTCTTTTTCTCTTCTTTGTGGAGGCTATGAGCATGTATTTGACGGCAGAGGAGGTTGGTTTGAGAGGACTCCAGATTCCCAGTCCGGGGGGAGGACCTGCTCGATGCTGAGTTTGCAGATGACACGGGCTTATTTTTGCATGGCCAAGAGGCCAATCTTCTTCGGGCAGAGCAGTCGCTCCAGGTTTTTAGTGCAGCTTCGGGAGCATTGATCAATTGGTGCAAGACAGTGGCCTTTTGGATCAGTAGTGCTCCCACTCCTCGCACAGCAGTGCGGTATTTGGGATGCCAGATTGGACTAGATTTGTCACCTGAGTAGCAGATAGCCCCGCTTCTTATGAGCATTCGAAAGAAGCTTTTGTATTGGAGTACAGCTCGACTATCCTTGGCTAGGAGGGTGGTGGTGGAAAATCAGGTGCTGTTAGCAACCATGTGGTACATTACGTCTTGCTGGAGCTTCTCGAGCTCTTGCATCAGCCAGGTACAGAGGCTGATCAGGAACTTTCTTTGGTTTGGGCGGGACGATCAGCCAGCCCGGGCAAAGGTTGCATGGGCAGTTATTACACTTCCGCTGGCTCAGGGAGGCTTGGGCATTATAGATCCAGTTGATCAGAGTAGAGCCTTATTGGGGAAGCTTATTGTTCGGGGGCTGCTTCCAGGCACTGAGCCTTGGAAAGAGCTCCTCTTGCAGCGGCTGCAGGCTCAGGCGCCCCCTGCAGGGGGCACTTGGGCACCAGAGATTCGCTGGATCTTCATAGAGATGAGGAGGATAGGCCTTAGTAAAGGATGGGAGGATAGATTTGCTTTGAGCATCTTGAGAGCTTGGGAGCTGTTGAGACCGGGGCTCTCTCAGCGACCTCCTTCTTGTGTTGAGGAGCGGGCCAGACAGCCGCTCATCTGGAGCTCAGCGGTTCGCACAGAGCAAGGTCATATGCTAGGTTCTTGGCCTCGTCTAGCCTGGGGACCTTTAGCGGCAGGCCCAGCACGTAGTTTTGGAGACAGGCAGGTGCCGTCTCCCAGAGGAGATCCAAGTGGAGAGCCTGAGTCACTTCAGAGGGGGGTTGATTATGAGGGATGATATTCAGGAGGCACTCACAGAGGAGTGGTTCACGCCTCTTGAGCCAGTGGCCCCATGGTGGATGGGAGCCTTTACACAGTTGGAGATCCTAATTGCTGTCAGAGCTTCCACTGAGGATGGCAGATGCCTCTACTATGAGATTCAGGATGAGGGCAGACTTCAGAGAGTGGAGGTGGAGTCACCTTTGGTTGCAGAGTGCACCTTTCAGAGGATACGGGTAGTGGCCGCCGCTTCTCGGAAGTGGCATATTGACCCCGACCCTGCTGATGTGCTCCCGGATTGGCGCATATGGGCATATGCAGCACGCCCCTTGGCCCGGCTACAGTGGGACCCTGGGGAGTACGAGTGGCATGATCCTTATGCATCCCTTGAGGCCACAGAGATCACCTTTTTCGAGTATACTGTTTGGCGGGGGTGGCATATTTTGATGGCGAGGAGGACAGTCTCTCCGGCTGCTGCAGCGGGGCATTGGCGGCTACAGGGACTCTCACAGGAGTTCTTGGAGGATTTTTGGGCTCGGCTCTCGGCTAGTCGACCGGCCCGCAGGATCTCGACTTTCTAGTGGGTGGTCGCCCACAGGGGCTCAGCAGTTGGCATTTGGCTTGTTTACAGCGGTCTTCCGGCGGCCTGCATCCACCGATGCGGCCACCCTATGGAGACACACAGACATTGCCTTTGGGATTGCCCTCAGGCGCAGCAAATTTGGCTACGGATGCTGCGTATTCTGGCTCCCCTCTCTCCAAAGGGTATGTTTACGTGGGGTGACACTGCTTGGTCGACTTCGTCAGGGCCTATGGGCTATGAGATGGAGCAGGACAGTCAGGCCATCAGATTCATTAGGGGCCAGCCTCGTGGTTCCGGCACCGAATTTCTCGTCCGCCAGCTGGACACAGGAGAGGGATTTATGATGGGAGCTCCTCAGCAGCCTCACCATCTGGTTCACCTGGAGGTCCCAGTGCTTTATGGCCTTTGAGGGGAGACTGGAGCCACCAGCAGAGACTGTACAGGGGATTTGGTAGGAGTTGATTCACACCCTGCGAGGACAGTATGACCGCATCTGCGGATGAGGGGATCTTGCGGCGCCAGGCCTTTCACACCACCTGGCGCTGCGGCCCCTTCTACACCTTACACACGGGATCCCCCCGTTGGCATTAAAGGCCACCTGTTTGGCTTTCCCCCCCTATTGTATGATTTAGCCTCTCAGTCCTTTGTACTGATGCTTGTATTTTGCAGCACCTAGGGAGAGTCTCCCGGGCTGCCTTGCTGTATTCACTGCTCTGTTTCTCTTATGAGCAGAAGAGATCTTTTGTAGCCCTACGGGCGTTTTTTATATAACTAATGAAAGGATCTTTTCTCGAAAAAAAAAAGTAAGTAGAAGCATGAATACTATATACATCGATGTGTGTCAAATATACTAATGCGAATACATTGTGTGTGTACATGGATGTTTGGACCTATACATTTGGGTGCTTAACCTTTATGTGTATACATGTGTGTTTAATTAAAGACACATAAGTACACACCCTTTTTCTTGCTGTGTGTGAGAGTGTTTGTGAGAGTTTCTCTCTAGCTAATCCACTCTCCCTACGTGTAAGTGCAAGTTGGACTCTTATAAACATACTAAAGAGAACATATGGCACAATGCACTCTACAAAGATAACACACAAAAATCCTCCCAATGAACAAAAAAACTTAAGACACATAAAAAAAACCCTACCTTTCTTCTACTTACGTACACACACACACACACACACACACACACAAGAACAACAACAACAACAACAACAACTCTCTCTCTTTCTCTCTCTCTCTCTCACACACACACACACACACGCATGCCGTTTCAAATTTTTTTTAAAATATTTTTTATTTTATAAAATACATAAATATATATATATTATTATTACACACACAAATGTCGATAAGATAATTATATAAACACACACAAATAAATAACACACACATAAGATAACTATAAATACACGAGCTATATATATATATAATTATTACACACACACATATAAAAGATAAATATAATTACATAAATATAACATATATATATGTGTGTATATATACATATATATGTATATGTTGAGAAGGTCACAAAGAGTGAGATATCTATACTTAGAGAGATTCACATACAGTGTGCATGCTATGTATTACACACATATAAATTATATATGTATACATATTTATGTATATATAAACACAAACATAAATAAATCTCACACACACACACATACACATAAAAGAGAAGTATAATGCAAGACATATGCAAACTTCAAGAACACACAACAACAACCCGCACACACACACACACACAGACTTTTCTATTCTCAAAACTAAAATATTTTTCTCGCCAAAATCACTCTCTCTCTCTCTCTCTCTCTCTCTCTCTCTCTCTCTCTCTCTCTCTCACACACACACACACACACACGCACATGCCGTTTCAAAATTTAAAAAAAATATTTTTTAATTTTATAAAATACATAAATATATGTATGATTATTACACACACTCATACATATGTTATACACACACATAAGATAACTATAAATACATGAATTATATATATATATATATAATTATTACACACACACACACATAAAAGATAAATATAATTACATGAATATAACATATATATATGAGCGTATATATACATATATATGTATATGTATGTATATATACAT
This sequence comes from Cibotium barometz, assembly GCF_041138505.1. NCBI lineage: Eukaryota > Viridiplantae > Streptophyta > Polypodiopsida > Cyatheales > Cibotiaceae > Cibotium > Cibotium barometz. The sequence goes on along the minus strand of NC_141102.1, from coordinate 31,172,871 downwards.
ACATACAAATGTACATAAATACATATATATATATATATATATATATACATACATAAATATATATCAACACATACACATAAAAGATAAATATAATGCAAGATTTAGAGAAGAAGACAATGGACCGTTACTAAGAGGATGTATGAAAAGGATAATAATGTGTTTATTGATACACATGATGAAGATTATCACCATGACTAGGAGGAGGACATGGTTGACATAGAGTTGGTTTAGTTAGGAGTTTTTTTGTATATATACACATACATATCCTTGCCCTCTATTACATGGGGTTAAGTTAGGAGTTTGTTTGCATTTTACCCCTTCCCTTCTTGCCTACTCTGCTGTGTATGTACACATGTGCACCTGAACGTGTGTGTGTGTGTGTATGTGGGTGTGTGCATATATACATGTATGTGTGTGCATATATATGCGCATGTGTGTTTGTGTGTGTACACATGTGCACGTCACATATTAAAAAACTTGAATAGTAAATAAAAAAATTCTCAAACACACATGGCACACACACACACACTCAAATTAGTAAAACATTTAAAAAATTTTAAAAATACACCCACACACCCACAAAATACACTCTTTGTGTGGGTGTGTGTATGTGGGTGTGTGCATGTATGCATGTATGTGTGTGCATATATATGCATGTGTGCTTGTGTATGTACACATGTGCACGTACATCTGGGTGTGTATTTATGTGTGTGTGTGTATGTGTGTGTGTGTGAGAGTACAATATGCAAGTGCTCTTATGAAATGTAGATAAGGGGAATGAAATGGACAAAATACTCTCTCTGTCTCTCTCTCTCTCTCTCTCACACACACACACACACTATTTGTAAGATTCCTCCCTCCAGCTTTTGAGGTGTGCAGGTGTGTAAGAACCTCCCCTTCTAATCTTATAATTATTCCCCTCTCTGAAATAAAAGAAAGATCCTGTTTTACCCTGTTTTAGCTTGGAGAGAGAAAATATCTAGGGAGAGGTAATTCAAAATTGAGATATTTTTGAATATAAAAATCCTCCTAGTGTCTAAAATGATTTTCCCTGAAACATAAATTCAAAAAGAACTTTCCAATGTACAATTGGGATTAATTTAAAATACGTATAAAGGACCTTAGCCCAAGGGTCCAGATTTTTTAAAAAAATTAGATTATGGTCCAATTAAGGCTCCTATGGACCAATAAGATTAATCCAAATGTAGGGAGGAGATAAATAGAAGAATAAAAGAAAAACCCCCCAAAAATGAGTAAATGCTCACATAAGATGAAGAGTAGACTAAGGACCAAAGAAAACAATTAAAAAATTAAATTTTGACACCTCAATGTGGGGATCTCCCCTCATAAAATAGGCGCCTTTTTCTCATCATTATCCCTAATTTTTAATCAATAAAATGAGATATTTTTATCACTCCTGTTTCAAAACTAGATCCAAAAGTAAGTTGAACTGACCCAAAAATGGTCAAAAATTTACCAAACTAATCTAGAAATTTCTAGAATCAGTTTGTCTAGTTAGAGGCTCACTTTTTCCTATAAATAGAAGCCTCTCCGTTTTGTAAAAGCTTAATGGTGTTTTTGCACTATTACTCTACTCCTCTCCTGAGCTATCTACATTGAATTTTTTAATAATTCAATTATTTTTGGCCTAATCCTCTCCAAAGTGAATTGGTGGCCACTCTTGCTTCAAACAAGAGTAGAACCCTCAATCCCTCAAGCCAAAGGAGAGCTTACAAGCTCCATGTAAGCTAAATTTCTTACTTGTTTAATAAAGAATCTATGGTTTTCTTAATTTTTATGTTTTTCAAATGTTGAATTAAATGCAAATGCTATGCCTTTGATAAAAAGGCAACCCCTTCTCCTCTTTACATTCCAACCTTTCTCAATCCTAGAAAGATTAACTAATGGACTAATTAAACTCTTTTTATTGTTTACTCTCTTGAATTTAGAAATGTATGTAGATTGTAGTTCTATAAGTCTAATTTGGGTTAATTTAAAGTAAATAAAGAATGATAAAAATGAGAAATGGTCAGCCATACAAAGGAGGTTATGGCAAAAATTTCTAGAATTTTATGAAAAAGAAAGTTTATTTTTATGTTATTCCAAAGAGTAATTCCCACCATTTTTGCATCTAAAATAAATATTCTAATTACTCCATGTACATATTCACCCATGAATATGCATGGATATCACTGATATTAATTATTAAATTTGATTTCTATGCATAGAAAGATGCATAAAGGAATTTTTTTATTACAAAAATGTTATTCTTATTAAATTTGATTTTTATGTATAGAAAGATGCATAAAGGAATTTTTTTTATTACAAAAGTATTATTCTTATTAAATTTGATTTTTATGCATAGAAAGATGGAAAAAGATTTTTTTAAATTACAAAAGTGTTATTCTTATTAAATTTAATTTTTATGCATAGAAAGATGCATAAAGGCTTTTTTTTATTACAAAAGTGTAATTGTTATTAAATTTAATTTTTATGCATAGAAAGATGCATTAAGGAATTTTTTTATTACAAAAGTGTTATTCTTAAAAAAATTAGATTTTTATGCATAGAAAGATGCATGAAGGATTTTTTTTAAATTACAAAAGCGTTATTCTTATTGAATTTAAGTTTTATGCATAGAAAGATGCATAAAGGAGTTATGTTTTATTACAAAAGTGTTATTCTTATTAAATTTGATTTTTATGCATATAAAAAGATGCATAAAGGAAAAAAAATTATTACAAAGGTGTTATTCTTATTAAATTTGATTTGAATGCATATAGAAAGATGCATAAAGAATTTTTTTTAAATTCCAAAAGTGTTATTCCTATTAAATTTGATTTTTATGCATAGAAAGATGCATAAAGGAATTTCTTTTATTACAAAAGTGTTAATCTATTTAAATTTAATTTTTATGCATGGAAAGATTATTCACACGGATTGTAAAAAGAGAATTCAAAAAATCTATCGAGATCGAAATATTTAGATAAATGAATAATCTATTCCTCATTGGAATTCATAACTAATTTAGAAATCAGTTAAATGAATATTCAAAGAAAGAAATTCAGTAAAATAGTAACTGAATTATCAAACCTTTTTGAGAAAGATAGAAAAGAAAATTCTTATCCGACTCGAACCTTGAATCAGACTATGACCAAGACGAAACTCTTTCGTCAATTTTGAGGAAAGAAGGTGTGACCAGTTTAGAAAAATACACTCAAAACTCCCGCCAAATCTGAAACTAAGTTTGAGACCCTTCGAATTGATTTGTGGATCAAGGTTATAGGATTCGAGGAATTCTGGTATGAAATTCAGAATTCCGATCATGAAGTTTTGTGGGGATACTGATTCAAGAAATACTCCTTGTATTCAAAAGAAAATCAAACTAAAAACTTGCATAGAAATGAGATGTGATGAGATGCGATGTGAATCAGATAGATGTGAATGAATGGATGGATGTAATGTGATGTTATATTAGTGATGAGATGCGATGTAAATCAGATAGATGTGAATGAATGGATGGATGTAATGTGATGTGAATAGATGTGATGAGATGCAATGTGAATGAATGGATGGATGTAATGTGAAGTGAATAGAAGTGATGAGATGCGATATGAATCAGATAGATGTGAATGAATGGATGGATGTAATGTGATGAGATGTGATGTGAATAGATGTGATGTGAATCAGATAGATGTGAATGAATGGATGGATGTGGATGTGTATGTGATGAAAATGGATGTGAATGTGTATGTGAAGAATGGATATTGAAGAATGGATGTGGATGTGTATGTAAAGAATGGATGTGAACGCGTATGTGAAGAATGGATGTGAACGTGTATGTGAAAAATGGACGTGCATGTGTATGTGAAGAATGGATGTGGATGTGTATGTGAAAGAATGGATGTGGATGTGTATGTGAAAGAATGTGATGTGACATGAATATATGTGGATGTGAAGTGCTAGATATGAATGTATGGACAGATGGTACATATGAACGATTGGATGGATGTGGATGAATGAGATGAGATGTGTATGAATGAGGCATGATGTTGACAGAATTGATGTGATATAATGTGGATAGAATGTATGTGATGGATATGAATGAATGAATGTGATGGATATGAATGAATGTGATGTGATGGATGTAAATGGATGTGATGTAAATGAATGTGATGGATGTAAATAGATGTGATGTGGTGTGAATCGGGATGTGAATGAATGAGATGTGATGTAACTTGGGTTAGATATGATATGTGATGTGAATGAATATGATGTGATGAGATGTGGCTATGGGTAGATGCGAGTGGATGAGATCTGATGCTGTGGTGGCGGATAAATGAGGAAAGATGTGATGAGATGAAAAATGATGTGATGAGAATGGGAATACATATGAAATAAATGGAGATTGATGTGGAACAATGTGAAAAGACGAGAGTTTGTTATAGAAACTGTATTTATGACCTTTTTTTAAATGACTATTTGATGGGGAAGCATTTTGACCGTCTTGTGAATGAGGTTGGAGACCTATCTGATAAAGTTACAACAGTTGACGAAGAGTCAACGGAGGACGTCTCGTATAGCAAGGTTGGCACCAGCCTCGGTTCAATTTAAATGGTGAGCTTCCAGTACGGTGGATGAGAGACTAAGGAGGCGGCCTATGAGTGAAGCGCTAGGTGACCTGTGAAGGATCCTAGAGGGTGCTAACCATACAGTGCTTGGGCTCTAAGTCACCAAAGATACCCACACATACATTGGAACAAGGAGTAAGAGATGTTCTCTGAATTCGGGCATGGATCTGGTTGATTGACCTTGCTGGTCCTCAACGGATGAGTCCATGGCTCTTTTATATGGATCTGTTGGTTGATCTTGCTGATCTTCGATGGAGATTCCATTTTGATTTTTATAAGTGAGTATATTACCAGGTATTATGAGCTAGGAACTATTGAAAAGGCCCCTGAGTGGACTGGTGGTGAGCGTTCTGGTTGCCAATGATGCCATAAGTACACCGATGAAGGAAAAATTGAAAATTAGGATTCAACCGGATATTTTGGAAGATTATGATCAATGATACTATAGTTTCATTCAAAAATTATTTTAAAGACAGCTGAATCTGCGAAAAAGGCAATTTCATATTGGGTGTGTAAGTGGTATGACTAGTTTTAAGTTTGCATGAATATCCGGATAGGGGGCTTGGGAACTCTTTTCCTTGGTACCCGAGATTAACCCTAACCAAATTCTTAAATGGATCCCATCACTACAATGGTTGGGCTATTGGCTAACCCACGAGACTTGATGGGGTTAGGCTGGATTGATGGATCCCTAAAATGAGACTCAATTCTGTTATGGTACGATAGATCATATAAATCGTGGATAAAAATTGTTCTATGGAAAAGAATCAACGACTGTGCCTCTCAATGAGGAAAAAAGCGTTGGTCTCTATGATCCAAGTGCAAGTCTTTTCCTTGATCTGACTATGGGAACTTACGAGTTCGATCAGATCAATTCAATTAGTTAAGGCTCTTGACTACGTTAGAGTAAATATATCCTGGAGGAATCGCTCGTGCTTTTCAGGCGAGGGAAGTTTTTTCGGGTTCGATTTTGGAAGAACCGAGGGATTGTCTATTGTCCGAATATCCGTGGGCGAGGCCCCGAGTGAGGGACCCTGCCCCACGCAGTAGAAGTGCTACTTCTGCTGCTAGCACCCCTGAATTCGTAGTGCGGAGAGGACAGGGATCTCTCACCTGGTATTAGAGCGAATTGGCTAAAGTGAATCAACCAAAAAGCCAAAAATGTCAAAAAATTTATGAAGTAATAGTAAAAAGCTGAAAATGTGTGATCAAATTCATACAAATTGATATTCAGACTGAAACTCATAATTTAGTAATTGGGTCTTTAGATGGAAGTATCATAATCGCATGGAATCCCTGACTTGCTTGACACCTAGACATGATGGTATTTACCTTATAATTCCAAGGACCGTGACTACCCGTATATACCGAGGGTATAACTACAGCTCTTTACTGGCAGTATATACGAGTAAATCTAAGACCTTGAAATTATAAGCAAAAATGCTATCGAGATGATGAATTCGAATGTGGTTGATATGATTTTAAAATTTTGATTGAGAACTGATGAGTTGAATTGGATTTTCATTGAAAAAATGAGATTCTTGAATTTTTGTTGAAAAAAGTGACAAGCTGAGCAAAACCACAATGAGGATGAATGAGACGAGTCCCTGTGACGATGTTCGTAACTGGAATGAAGTTAATGACTTCAGCAAATCACTATGAGATTAGTGGATTGTGCTGACAGATTGCTACTATTAACACTTGATCCAATGGATCAAGTGTTAATAGTAGCAATGGATCAAGTTGAGGATTGACAAATTAAAAACCTGTATAATTTAAATTCCCATGGAGGAATGTTCAGATGGAAATTTCAGTCTAATGGACCATTATTGTGTTAAGGATATGAATGATATGATCTGAATGAATTGTTATCTGATGATGAGTTCTATATAAGGGATCTTTATCCCAAGATTCTGTTGGGTTCACCAGACTATAAGAAATCCCAGAATGAGTTGGATCTTAAGGGAAAGAGTTGTCCTCTAGTTTGCGAGATGAGGACATCTCGCGTTTTTTAAGTGGGGTAGGATGTAAGATTCCTCCCTCCAGCTTTTGAGGTCTGCAGGTGTAAGAAACTCCCCTTCTAATTTTATAAGTATTCCCCTCTTTGAAATAAAAGAAAGATCCTCTTTTACCCTGTTTTGGCCTGGAGAGAGAAAATGTATAGAGGGAGGTAATTCAAAATTGAGATATTTTTTGATATAAAAATCCTCCTAGTGTATAAAATGATTTCCCCTGAAACAGAAACTCAAAAAGAACTTTCCAATGTACAATTGGAATTAATTGAAAATAGGTATAAAGGACCTTAGCCCAAGGGTCCAGATTTTCAGAAATTTTTAGATTTTGGTCCAATTAAGGTTCCTATGGACTAATAAGATTAATACAAATGTAGGGAGGAGATAAATTGAAGAATAAAAGAAAACCCCCCCAAAAATGAGTAAATGCTCACATAAGATGAAGAGTGGACTAAGGACCAAAGAAAACAATTAAAAAATTAAATTTTGACACCTCAGTGTGGGGATCTCCCCTCATGAAGTAGGCGCCTTTTTCTCATCATTACCTCCAATTTTTAATCAATAAAATGAGATATTTCCATCTCTCCTATTTCAAAACTAGATCCAAAAAGTAAGCTGAAGTGACCCAAAAATGGTCAAAATTTGACCAAACTGATCTGAAAAATTCTAGAATCAGTTTGCTTGGTTAGAGGCTCACTTTTTCCTATAAATAGAAGCCTCCCCCTTTGTAAAAGCTTAATTGTGTTTATGCATTGTTACTCTACTCCTGTCCTGAGGCATCTACATTGATTTTTTGAATAATTCAATTATTTTTGGCCGAATCCTCTCCAAAGTGAATTGGTGGCCACTCTTGCTTCAAACAAGAGTAGAACCCTGAATCTCACAAGCCAAAGGAGAGATTACAAGCTCCATGTAAGCTAAGTTTCTTACCTATTTAATGAAGAATCTATGGTTTTCTTAATTTTTATGTTTTGCAGATGTTGAATTAAATTTAAATGCTATCTTTGATAAAAAGGCCACCCCCTTCTCCTCTTTACATTCCAACCTTTCTCAATCCTAGAAAGGTTAACTAAAGGATTAATTAAACTCTTTTTATTGTTTACTCTCTTGAATTCAAAAAATTGTGTAGATTAGAGTTCTATAAATCAAATTTGGATTAATTTAAGTTAAATAAAAAATGATAAAAATGAGAAATGGTCAGCCATACAAAGGAGGTTATGGCAAAATTTTCTAGAATTTTGTGGAAAAGAAAGTTTGTTTTAATGTTATTCCAAAAGAGTAATTCCCACCATTTTTGCATCTAAAAGAAATATTCTAATTACTCCATGTACATATTCACCTATGAATATGCATGGATATCATTGATATTATTAAATTTGATTTTTATGCGTAGAGAGATGCATAAAGGAATTTCTTTATTACAAAAATGTTATTCTTATTAAATTTGATTTTTATGCATAGAAAGATGCATAAATGAACTTTTTTTATTACAAAAGTGTTATTCTTATTAAATTTGATTTTTATGCATAGAAAGATGAAAAAAGATTTTTTTAAATTACAAAAGTGTTATTCTTATTAAATTTGATTTTTATGCATAAAAAGATGCGTAAAAGAATTTTAAAATTACAAAAGTGTTATTCTTATTAAATTTGATTTTTATGCATACAAAGATGCATAAAGGAAAAAAAATTTATTACAAAAGTGTTATTCTTATTCAATTTGATTTTTATGCATAGAAAGATGCATAAAGGAATTTGTTTTTATTCCAAAAGTAATATTCTTATTAAATTTGATTTTTATGCATAGAAAGATGCATAAAGAAATGTTTTTATTACAAAAGTATTATTCTTATTAAATTTGATTTTCATGCATACAAAGATGCATAAAGAAATTTGTTTTATTACAAAAGTGTTATTCTTATTAAATTTGATTTTTATGCATAGAAAGATACATAAAGGAATTGCTTTTATTACAAAAGTGTTATTCTTATTAAATTTAATTCTTATGCATAGAAAGATGCATAAAGGAATTCTTTTTAATTACAAAAGTGTTATTCTTATTAAATTTGATTTTTATGCATAGAAAGATGCATAAAGGAATTTGTTTTATTACAAAAGTGTTATTCTTATTAAATTTGATTTTTATGCATAGAAAGATGCATAAAGGAATTTTTTTTAATAAAAGCGTTATTCTTTTAAAATTTGATTTTTATGCATAAAGAAATTCTTTTTATTTTTAAAGTATTTTTCTATTAAATTTGATTTTAGGCATAAATAGATGCATAAAAGGATTTTTTTATTAAAGTGTTATTCCCATTGAAGTTAATATTTATGTATAAATAGATGCATAAAAGGATTTTTTTAATTATAAAAGTGTTATTCCCACTGAAGTTGATTTTTATGCATAAATAGATGCATGAAGAATTTTTATATCAAAATGAGAATTCTCTTAAATTCTATGTTTAAATTCTATGAGTATTTGATAAATGAATAATTAAATACTCTAAGAGAGAAATTTATATCGTTTTATATTCACACGGATTGTAAAAAGAGAATTCAGAAAATCTATTGAGAACAAATTTTTTAGATAAATGATTAATCTATTTCTCATTGGAATTCGTAAACTAATTTAGAAATCAGTTAAGTGAATATTCAAAGAAAGAAATTCAGTAAAATAGTAACTGAATTATCAAACCTTTTCGAGAAAGATAGATCAGGAAAAATCTTATCCGAGTCGACGAACCTTGAATCAGACTATGACCAACACCAAACTCTTTCGTCACTTTTGAGGAAAGAAGCGAGGGATTAGTCTCTTGTCCAGATACCATGGGCGAGGCCCCAAGTGAGGGACCCTGCACCGCGCAAGAAGTGCTACTTCCGCTGCTAGCACCCTTGAATTTGTTGCGTAGAGGGGACAGGGATCTCTCACTATTTCAAAAACCCTCAAAGGCACACACTCTATTCAGTAAGTTTTAAAATTAATAAAACTATTCAAAATACACTCTCTCTCTCTCTCTCTCTCTCTCTTTCACACACACACACACACAATGTCAAAAAAACCCTCACACACCCACAAAATACTCTCTCTCTCTCTCTCTCTCTCTCTCTCTCTCTCTCACACACACACACACACACACACACACACACACACGCACACACACACATGCAAATTTTTGGACCTCCATAACTTCTACATACAAGCTCTGATCTGAGCGGAGATTACAGATCCGTGATCTACGCATCAAGAGCTTTCCATAGATATGTTACATGATATGGTTTTATCCGCTAGATTTTAAATTCCATTTTTCCCCCCAAATTCAAATTCGAATAAAGTAGCCGTTTTGAAGCTTCAAATTAGAAAACGTTTCTTCTTAAGAGAAAAGGTTTGACTTCCTTAAACTGCCAAATAATAGGGCCCAAGAAGACTCCATTGAGTTCCTAATGAATTGGCAAAGGCAATATAATGATGCACGTGAATGCTATTATTGTGGTAAGCCTGGACATGTGCAGGTAGAATGTTATAAGAAGCAGGTAGAATGTTATAAGAAGCAGGCTGACATGCAAAATGGGAAAGTGCAGCAAAACAACTATGCATCCTCAAGCAGAAATAATGAGGATAATGAAAGGTTGTTTGTTATGCAGCATGTCGTGAATGCCATGTCTGAAAATGTTGATGCAGCACAAAAAGATAATGTATGGTATGTGGATTCAGGCGCTTCGAACCACATGACGAGTCATGGGGAGTGGTTCAAGGAGATAAAAAACCCGGAAAGACCAGGTTTTGTGGAAACAGGAGATGACACTGCTCATCCAATTGCCCACGTTGGAGATGTGCCATTGTCTATGCAGGATGGCAAAGTGAAGTACCTTGCAGATGTACTTCATGTACCGAACATAACAAAGAATCTGGTTTCAGTTGGCCAGATGATTGAGCAAGGTTTGCAGGTTCGGTTTAACCCTGATGGGTGTTATGTCGAAGACTTCAAAGACAAGTGCAGGTTGGTTGCAAAAGGCAACAGAGTGGGCAGAATGTTTACGTTGAATGTAGACATGCCTGAAATGAGTGCTGCGATGTTTGTAAATGGTTCAGGAGTTGTTGCAGACACAGACATATGGCATAAAAGAATTGGACATGTAAATGTGCAGAGATTGAAGTCTATGCAGACAAAAGGAATTGTGACAGGGCTACCAAAATTTAAAGTGGAAGGTATGCAGAAAATATGTGAAGCATGCCAATTTGGAAAGCAAACAAAGCATGTGTTTCCACGTAACAGATATGTGAGCAGAAATGCACTAGATATTGTGCATTCAGATGTATGGGGTCCTATGAAGACCATATCAATGGGAGGCTGCAAGTATTATGTGACTTTCATTGATGACCACACAAGGAAAGTGTGGGTGTATTTCATGAAGGAGAAGAGTGAGGTGTTCACTCACTTTCAAAATTTCAGAGTTTTGGTTGAAAAGCAAACAGGGAAATATGTAAAGTGCCTAAGGTCAGATGGAGGGGGAGAGTACTTCCCCAATGAGTTCTCTGAATTCTTGAAGAAGAATGGTATTCGGAGACAGTTTACATGCAGATACACTCCGCAGCAAAATGGAGTTGCTAAGCGAAAAAACAGGCACATTGCTGAGATTGCGCGAGCATTGATGGAAGAGAAGAATATGCCGCATTGCTATTGGGCTGAGGCTATTTCTACAACAGTATACATCATGAACAGGACTCCAACTGCAGCCATACATGATGTAACTCCAGAGGAGAGGTTTACTGGCAGAAAACCAGATTTGTCTCATCTGAAAGTCTTTGGATGCATTGCATATGTGCATGTGCCAGATGAGCTGAGAACTAAGCTCTGGATCCGAAAGCTGAAAAATGTGTGTTTATTGGATACTCCCTTGAGCAAAAGGGATACAGGTGTTATAACCCTGCTACACGTGAGTTGAGGGTAAGCAGGGATATTGTCTTTGATGAGATGAGCAGCTGGTATGCTGCTGAAAAAGAAGCTGTTGGGGCTGATGTGAGTGGAAGTGTGGTTGCACAGAATGCAGGTCAGCAATCACAGTCTTTGAGTGGACCAGGAGAGTCCTCATCTAGTGGGTCTGTTGATAGACCATGTAGTGGCAGGCTGCGTCATAATACCAGCCCTGTAAATGTGATTACTACATCACGTAAAGGAAAAGAGAAAGTGGTTGAGCCCCTTGGAATGCCTGACATTTCTGCAGGGCATTCTCATGTTGATGGAGAGTCTAGTGGCTCAGATATGAGCCTTGATGAGGAGCTTGGGATCCCAGCTATGAGAACACCTGGTGTAAAGAAGGCTATGGAAGCCATGAATGAAAAGCTGCGAAGATCAGGGAGAGTGAAGAACCCTGTGCAGAGATTTACATATGATGGTTATGTGGCACATCACTATGCATATATGGCAAAGGTTGTGCAGGTTGTTGAGCCCACATGCATTGATGAGGCTGTTGGAAATTTGTGTTGGGAGAAAGCTATGGATGAGGAGATGGATGCACTATATGGAAATGAAACTTGGGATTTAGTGCAATTGCCTGAAGATAAGAAAGCCATTGGATGCAAGTGGGTGTACAAAGTTAAACATAACAGTGATGTAAGCATAAACAGGTACAAGGCTAGATTGGTAGCCAAAGGATATACGCAGACATATGGGATTGATTATGAGGAAACTTTCAGCCCAGTTGCCAAGATGGCAACGGTGAGAGTTGTGATAGCAGTGGCTGCGTCAAAGCAATGGTCTTTACATCAGATGGATGTAAAGAATGCATTCTTGCATGGGGATTTGCAAGAAGAGGTGTATATGTTGCAGCCACCTGGATATGAGGATGTGGGTCACCCCGAGCATGTTTGCAGGTTGAAGAAAGCCTTGTATGGCTTAAAACAAGCACCAAGAGCATGGTCTGACAAAATTTCTTAATATCTTGTCACTATTGGCTTTCATGTAGCCAATGCAGATTTCTCATTGTATGTGAGACATGGTGATAGAGGAGTTGTGCTTGTTGTCATCTACGTAGATGACTTGATCATTACGGGGGACCATGATGCAGAGATCTTGATGTAAAGATCCTGCTTAGACAGAAGTTCGAGATGAAGGATCTGGGGGAGCTCAGATATTTCTTGGGCATTGAGGTGATTAGGTCACCACATGGTATTGGATTACTGCAGAGACAGTATGGCTTGGACATGTTGTCCAAGTATGGTATGACAGGCTGTAAGCCTATTTCCGTGCCATTGGATCAGAATGGCAAGTTAAGTGGTGCAGATTCAGGAGAGATCTTGGAGGATCCCACTATGTAGAGGAGCATAGTAGGAAGTTTGATCTACATGACGATCACCAGACCAGATTTGAGCTATGCTGTTGGGTTGGTGAGTCAGTTTATGCAGGTTCCACGGAAACCGCATTTGGATGCAGTGAGACGCATACTGAGGTATGTGAAGTCTACTTTGCATTGTGGACTATTCTATGATACTGGGACAGAGATATGTGTACATGGGTACACAGATGCTGATTGGGCTGGTAGTATCTCAGACAGAAGATCTACCAGTGGCTTCATGTTTTCTTTGGGGAGTGCTGCTGTGACTTGGAGCAGCAAGAAGTAGCCTACGGTTGCTCTATCCAGTATAGAGGCCGAGTACAGAGGAGCTGCTATGGCAGCATGTGAGGTAGCTTGGTTGAGAAAGCTACTTGCAGATTTGGGTCTATCAGTGGATAGACAAGTTGTCATTTTCTGTGACAACATTAGCAGTATACAGTTCTTTCATGCTCGTACGAAGCACATAGAGGTCCACTACCACTTCGTCAGAGAGAAGGTCTTAGCAGGAGACCTTGACCTTGTTTATGTCAGCACAAAGGATCAGGTAGCTGACATCTTCACCAAAGCATTGGGTACAGAGAAGCTCCGCAGATTCAGGGCTTCTCTTGGTGTACATGAGATGGAGTTGAGCTCGAGGGGGAGTGTTGAGATATCGAGCTCGTCTAGTGAGGCGGTGGCCACTGATGACCCGCCTGGGGGATAGGCCCCACACTTACACCACTGGCATGGTTGGTGAGATCTTGGGTGATATGCGGCCAGTGGGATGACAGGCTGTGTGACAGCCATTCTAGAGACTGGCATAGTTATAGCGCCAGCTCATTTAGTCGGGTTCACACTATAGAGAACCCGTGTATGTATTGGTTGAGTACCTTTCATATTATGTGTACTCTTGTTCTTGTATATGGTGTGTTGAGTGTTGAGTAGAGAAGAAGAAGATTTTCAGCCTCTCACCTTGTGTGTTCTCTATTAGGGTTTTGTGAGTGTGTGTGTGCGCTTGCAAGAGCTCAAGCTCTCTTCCCCCCTGCATCTTTTCAACACACACAGCCCTCATTGGGCTTACCGTGGTGGTGGGGACGACACCGAGGAGGGGAGATGCCAAATCGACGACATCGAGGAGGGGAGGTGCCAAACAACCAATCTCTCTCTCTCTCTCTCTCTCTCTCTCTCTCTCTCTCTCTCTCTCTCTCTCTCTCGGCCAACGCGGCTGCATGTAGAGTGTTGCAGAAAGATGTGTGTGACCATGGAGGATGACACCGAGGAGAAGAGGTGCCAAACAACCCATCTCTCTCTCTCTCTCTCTCTCTCTCTCACACACACACACACACACACACACACACACACCCCCCACACACACATAGACCTCACTTGTAGAACAAAAAATATTGGCCATTTTCATTGAATGCATAAACATTAGGGCTTACCGTGGAGGGGAGGTGCACTGCAAACGACACCTAGGAGGGGACACACACTACAACACACTGAGGAGGGTAACCTAGATCACAACCAGCAAGAAAACCTTGGAAAATAAGGTGAGAGAGAACCAACAAGAACATGAGATAGGGGAGAGAGGCTAGCTCACAAGCTACACAAAACAAAACACACAAGTAGAATCTCACACGGATTTTTGAATCTCTGCCCGCTGCATTGAACGTATGGCCACCCATGCAACTTGTGTGCCAAAGAGGTGGAGGGGTGACAGAGGCATCGTGGAGTACCTGCAGCAGCAACAACAGGCATGAAGGAGAAGGCATCGTGGAGGACATGCAACCTATGGAGGTGACAAAGGCAGCTGCATGCCATGTTGGCAGGGTAGCCTCGACAGGGCTTCCACCTAAAATAGTCACCATGTGGCAAGTAGGTGCAAGCCCTATAAAATATAGTATAGATAGTCTATAGCTACAATAATATATCATGCTTGCATGGTCTTAGATACTACTGGGATAATGGGTCCAACAAAACCCAATTGCCATTTAGAAAATGGTCTAAGATGCATATAGGCTCTAACTGCATCTTATCTCTTTGTTGTGGCATTGTGAAGTGTTAGCACGCATCACATCTTTTGACATATTCTACAATGTCTCCAAAGAGTATTGTGGCCATCGCAATCTAGCATAGAGGACTTTATGAGCGGTGATTTCACCTCCAAAGTTTCCTCTAGTAGTAGGTAACTCCTACATGATCTTATTTGAGTATATCAGTGTACTCATGCTTATAGAAAGAGATTCTTAAGACTTCTCTACTTTTTTGTAAATCTTCTATGAAATAAGAGTATAGGAAGTTTTTCTTTTATTATCTTTTTCTTTTCAAGGACATTGACTCCTCCAATGGGAATTCATGACTTAATAATTCAGCAATTTTGTAGCAACATTTTGGCACAAAACTTATTTGAAATAGAGGAGTCTTAAAAGGTTTCCCTTCTACTAATTTCTATTGGTGTTCTAATCAAGCTTCTTAATAGATGGTTGGGTATGTGACATGCTCTCAGCCATCTCTCACAAAAGACGCAAAACTAATGTAGTAAGGTAGCAAAATCTATTCTTAGGGCTTGGCCCCTTGCCATGAAACCTATAAATTAGGCTCTCTTGCCAAGAAAATAGCCCACTTAAAAGAACCATGAGACCTATAAATTAGGCTCTCTTGAAAGAAAATAGCCCACTTAAAAGAACCATGAGACACAAAAGATGTCATCTTCCTCACAATCCTCACTATCTCCCTCTTCTTCCATTGATTAAAGAACAAGAAAGCACAAGAAAGAGAGAAGAGAACAAGAGTTGTGACAACCAAGAGAGAAGCAAAGACAGGAGAAAGAGGCACATAAAGGTCTCGTACACTCTCCAACCAACTCCTAGCTTCCTTTTCTTGATATTATATAAAATGAGTACAACGTTTGGCCTAAGGGTCTAAAGACCTTTCATTTTTGCAACTAAAGAGTTCTAAAATATTCTCAAACCTTCCAAAAGTTAAGAAAACTCACACACATACACATATTGACATGGCATTTAAAATTTATGCGGAGTCCGTGGATATGCCATGCCAATTTACATATCATTTAAATCTCGTCAAATTAAAATACATGTATGCAATTTAAAAAATATTGTTAATGTAGACCATAATATCGTGCCAAAAGACACACAAATTTAAGGCTAACATTCCTCCTCCACCTAGCTTGCAAATGTCCCCACCATGAGAAATTGAAGAAGAACCTTTGCCTTGGAATAATCACCTCATGTTGATAAAGAAACACACTCTCACACTTCACTTTACTTCACTTCTCACAACAACTAACTCTTCAACTTCACACTCACACAATCTCTAACTTCTACTCTTTAATGCCAACACTTTATTAAAAACTACCACTTTGACTTTGAAAGAATAAGGCAAAAGAGCCTCCCAAATAAACACAAGTATACCCACACCTTTGGCATAGAAGACCTGAAACCACAATCATTGATGCTCATCAAACAAACCCCATGAGTTGAACCATGGTTGGAATCCCAACAAGATATTATTCATGAAGTAGGCCCTTACAATGAATCAAACATGAAGCCCTCCTCCTAGGTACATGTGTGTGTGGATCCCAACTTGAAAAAGGAAAGAGGATTTATTAATGCCAAAAAGAAAAACCAAAAACTAATGTGGGTTTCTGATACATTGTGGGTTTGCATTTCTTGTGGCTAATAGAGCATCACTCAAATTATGGCTTGAAAGGATCCTCCCCCTTGTAAAGAGTTGGGCCCTCATGTGTGCAATGAATTGCTTATGCACCAAGATTGGTAAATCTTGTAATCTTCAAATCTGCCACTTGGTCACTTTCTTCAAACTCAACACTCTTGCACACGATGAAGATTCTGATGATACTAATACCTTCTTTTTGTTGTTAAGTCCTCCAACATTGATTTCTTAGTTTATGCTGATTTGTAGAGTCCATGCTTGTTGCTATATCTTCTTCCTTTCTAATGCTTCACAAATTCTTCTTTAGAAAAATTAAAGATTGTGTAGGTCGCCGATGTCTACTTAATTTTTGCATCATCATCTCAATGAACTAAATCACATCATCCTTGCAGATTTCATGTTGTTATCTTCGTCTTATACTCTGTTTCACCACCTTATTTGTCTTGAAACTCTTTCATGAAGATTTTAAGACTAGCCTTCTCCTAGTGAATTCACCAATGCCTTTCAAGCACCAAATTAACCACCAAAATTGGACAAGAGAGGCTTCAAGTACACTTGCATGGCCACAAAACCTATAACATTTCTCTATCTCAACCAAGAAAAACAATCCTCATAAGAATTCAAGGCAAACAAAACATATCATCTTCCTCACTATCCTCACTCTCACTCTCTCCCTCAGGTAGAACTAACACAAAGAGAAAATAAAGAACAGTAGTTTGTGCCAATACAAGCAAGCAAGAAAGAAAGGTTGGCGATGGGTTGATATAGGAAAGAGGAAGTTGTAAACTCCCCCAAACACCAACATCTCATGACTCCTCCACTTTCCCCTTTTCTATTTGTTTAAAATGTGTCTTTACATGGTATTCTTAAGGCTTAGAACAATGTTCAATTCTTCACATCAAAGAAACTAATTAAAACTCCTAACCCTTTCCAAGTTTTGAGACACACACACACACTTTGGAAATGGCTATTATATGACTTGCAGACCTACTATTTTGCCATGTCAATTTACATCGCATTTTACACTGAAATCTCATAAAATAATATGATTAGATAGCCAAAATGGTTCAAATTTATCGATGAAGAGGCCATAAATGTGCCAAATTTAGCACAAATTTGGAGGCTAACATTCCTCCTCCACTTATCTTGGGAACATCCCCATGATCGCTTGGAAAAGAACCTTTGCCTTGGAATAAGCACCTCATATCAATGAAGAAACACACTGTCACACTTCGCTTCACTTTAATTAATCACCAACTTTTCACACTCGCATAATCTCTAACTTCTACTCTTTAACACCAACACTTTATAAAAATCTACCACTTTGACTTTAAAAGAACAAGGCAAAAGAGCCCCCCCAAATGAACACAAGTAAGCCCACACCTTTGACGAGAAGACATGAAACCATCATAACCACCATCATTGAATCTCATCACGCAAATCATGAGTTGAACCATGGATGAAATCCCACCAAAAGATTATTCATAAAGTGCTCCCTTACAACAATGAATCAAACAAGAAGCCCTCGTCTCGAGTACATGTTTGTGTTTATCCCAACTTGAAAAAGAAAAGAGGATTTATTAATGCACAAAAGAAAAACCTAAAAATAATATGGGTTCCTAATATGTTGTGAGTTTGCAATTCTTGGCTAAAAGAGAATCACTAAAATTATGGCTTGAAAGGATCCTCCCCTTATAAATAGTCGCGACCTCATGTGTGTAAAGAACAACTAACAAAAATCAGGTTTGGAACTTCATCATGTGAACAAGTGCTTACATAGGACATTTACACCATCCCTTGATTTAAACCTTAATTGATTAAGGTTTAAAAAATAAATAAACTCATCTTCATTAGCTGGAACTAGTCAATCTATAGTAGACGTGTGTGGCTTCGACATGCACACAGTTTGACTTGTGGCTAGAAGCATTCTATGCAAGAGAGCCATCATGTGGTTGTCACAACAACTTACATAGAAAGTTGTGTAGAACGTGACTCTTTTTCTTTGTCTTGTCCATGGACTACTAGCGTAGAAAGTTGTGTAGAACGTGACTCTTTTTCTTTGTCTTGTCCATGGACTACTGGCATAGAGTAAAGGTGATGGTTGCCTCCTTAGTCTATTAGGTAGAGAGCCTGTTTTTCATAGTTTACACCACAAATTTCATCGTCTAAGCGTTCTATCTACTCCTTATGCACCAAGATTGGCAACCTTCATAATCTTTGAATCTACAATTGGTCACCTCCTTTCAACTCAACACTGCACACGATGACGATGCTAATGATATTGATACTCCTCTAGCATTGATTTTTCTATTTGCACTCATTTTTAGAGTCCATGATGCATCTTCTTCCTCTCTTATGATTCACAAATTCTCGATGATGGACTGAAGATGGTGAACGCTCCCGGTGTGTTCTTAATTTTTGTATCGTTGTCTCAATGAACTCAAGCACATCAACCTTATAGATTGTATGTTGTTATCTCCGTCTTCTACTGCATGATTTGTCTTTGAATATCTTTCATGTTTATTTTGAGACCAACCTTCTCTCGACAAACGCACCAATGAACAACTACCTTCTAAGCACCAAATGGATCACCAAAATTTGGTAAGAGAGGTTGCAACAAGTACACTTGCATGGCCAACAAAAACAAGAAAAATAACTCTCATAAGAATTCAAGGCACACAAAACTCATCATCATCCTCACTCTCTCTCTCCCTCAAGATAGGAATGTTTAACCCAAATAGAAATGCATGAACAAACGTTCTGTGCCAATGCAAGAGAGAGAAAAGGACATTGAGATGGTTTGATAAAGGAAATAGGAAGTTGTAACCTCCCCCAACACACACTTTGGCAATGGTTATATGACTTACAAACCCGCTATTTTGCCATGCCAATTTACATTTCATTTTACATTGAAATCTCATGAAATAATATGATTTTATAGCCAAAATACTAGAAATTTATCCATGAAGAGCCCATAAATGTGGAGTAAATGTGTGCCAAATTTAGCATAAATTTAGAGTCTAACACTCTGACACGAGTAGATCCTTTTCTTTTTAATGAGACAGTAAAATAAAACTCTAGAAGAAGGAATAACTACCTTGTGCCTTTCCCCATTGTGCATCGTTTTTTCACAACAAATTAAGGCATAATGGGGCTACCAGAGGATACAAATTCATTTACCAAAGTGGTAATGGTGAAATTTCTTTATTGCATTGGTTGTATAGTTCTTTTTGGGCTCATTTAATTGTTTACTAGCATAATACATAGGAAATTCCATGTTCCTTTCTCTTGGTTTACCTAATATACATCTTATGGCATAGGCAGATGAATTGATATGCACATGGAAGATTACATCCCACCTTGGCGCCCTCAAGTTTATTGGAGTTGCACTGCTGCTAAGATTAAGGCTTAATTTAGCTTGTGGAATGTTTCCTCACATTCTTCTCTCAAAATAAAGATTTAGGGGTCTTGTGATTTGTGCGTACATGAAGATGAATCTCCTATAATACCCCAGGTGTCCCATAAATATTTGGATAGATTTCTCTAGCTTTTCCGTCTTTTGAGTTCTAGGAAGACTCAGATACTTCCTTCATCAGTGGGTGATCCCATTCTTGGATATGCTACATTCCCTAAGATTCTTCCATGCCTAACCTCCCATGAATTTACATTTTTTTGGGTTTAGGCATAGGCTAGAGTGTCTGCATCTTTCAAATGCCTTGGTAATATGTCCTTTTTGTCAACTTTAAGTTCATATAGAGGTCTTCCATGAAGACCTATAAGAATTTATAAAAGAAATCCTTGTATGTGGTGGTGGACATCAATCATTGGATTGTAACCAATGTGTTTATGAAACAAAACACCATTACTCTATATGCGAATGTTTCTCATTATGGTTGAAAATGTAGTCTTATGCTAATCCTCACTCTCACTCTCTCCCTCTAGATAGGAAGGTTTAACCCAAATAGAAATGCATGAACAAATGTTTGTGCCAATGCAAGAGAGAGAAAAGGACATTGAGATGGTTTGATAAAGGAAATAGGAAGTTGTAACCTTCCCCAACACACTGTGGCAATGGTTATATGACTTACAGACCCGCTAATTTGCCATGCCAACTTACATTTCATTTTACATTGAAATCTCATGAAATAATATGTTAAGTGCTAGCTAACATGGGTGGTTGTTGACTAGCATGCTAGTGAACACGTGATTGTTAAATAATATGTTGGAAATTGTTAACAAGCATACTAGGGAGTGTTAAATAGCATACTGGGCACTGTTAACTATCATGCTTGTTAACAAAAGTGATTGTTAACAAGCATAGTGGGCATCTTTAGCATTGTTAACTAGCATACTGATAAGTGTTAACTAGAATACTGGGGACTATGAAATAGTAAACTAGCATATTGGGAACTCTTAACTATTATGGTTGTTAATAGGTGACTATTAAAGCAAGCATACTAAGCATTGTTAATTATCATGCTTGTTAATTGGTGACTATTAACACGCATAATTGGCACCATTAACTAGCATAATGGTAAGTGTTAACTATCATACTGGGGACTATAAATTAGCATAATGGTAAGTGTTAACTAGCATACTGGGGACTATAAATTAGCATATAGGTTACGATTGACTAGCATGTTAGTGATTGTTAACTAACATACTGGATCCTATCAACAACTACCATACATGTGAGTGTTAACTAGCATATTGGTGACAAATTATATACATGTGAGTGTTAACTAGCATATTGGTGACAAATTATATACATGTAAAAATGAAACAAAGGTCTTTACCTTGTCTCGAAACCACACTCAAATGAGCACTACATGGAATCCCATAGTGCAATAGGGAAATCTACATCGATCCCTGAGAGTTCATAATGATGCAAAGCAAATTGAGTGATATGTGTGCTTGCATGGAAATACCACCAACATCAGGGTTTCGTTGACGTTGAAACCCTGCCCAAACCCAGCACACTTTCTTACTACAATAAGGTTGTCTATGTTGTGGGAGACCAGAGAAGGTGGAGATGGGAAGAGGCACACTTGCTAGCCCACTTCGACTCTACTAAGCATCTCTGCAAGCAAAGCATGCTGTAGTTCTAGCTCCTTGATTACATCAGCCTATAGCACCATATGAACTTGTAGTCAATCAATATCCATATAGAAAACAACATACGGAAGTCAATAAAAATGTACACACATACAATCAATTAAAAAAACAAAAAAACTAATAAATTCACATTAATCACAGATAGGTCCACAAAATCTGTTGATCCTAACTCCTATGTTGCTATCTTCTCACTAAGTGTGGCTTTTGTGTAACGACGGAGTCTTCATCAAGCAATGAATCCAACTTGGATTGTGTTGTTTCCATTTGTTCTTTTAACAGCTTGAGGTATTTGGCAAATTTCTCCTCACTCAATTTTTGAACTTTTGCAGCCTCCAACTTCTTCTCACAATTGCATATGCATCCTTGGCCTCTCTCATTCTTATTTCTACATCTTCAATCAATGATTTCATCTTCAAGGCCTCAGACATATAATCTACATGCGAAAAACTTAAGCTCCTGCTTGCTGTTGCTCTTGAGTTTGGAGTTTCTTCAATTTGGAGTTGTGCCCCTTTGTTGTCCTCCATGGCAGTGTCCACACCACCATTCTTTACCTTAACGGAGGAAATGGCTGTCAAAGTAGCTGCCTTTCCGAAGGTCATTGTTGTGATCTTCTGCACAATAGCCCAAGCAAAAGGCATCGCCTGTCCTGCTCTGACAACACTTGGATTGAACTACAACACATATGCTCTAGAAAATGAGACGTTAAACTCCATGTTTGTAGGATGCTTTTGGTATACCTTGTTGTAAAATATTAAAACATCTTGGAACTTCTCTGCTCGAATACTACTCCACTTAATCGGATATGCACCTGTCTCCCTCGTGTGCTTGAATAGTGACAACCAATCAGATTCGAAGACATCTGAATCCCTTAAGAGCCTTGGGTCCTTACCTTCTATGTCAAGGCCGTACTGTGTGTGGAAATCCTCTTTTGTCAAGCAAAAAGCGGTTTAAAGTGGATAATATACCTTAGGGGCCTTCCATCTTGCTATAGAGATGAAATGCAAGAAACATCAATATCAGAATCATATAAATGAGAAGAAATAAAGAGACACATTCTATGAGTTAGAAACCTACTTCTTGAGGACAAATTTTCTTTCTTCAACATCTTCTCCTCTTCTCTATCTAACATTAACAAAATATACTTGAGTGCTAACTAACATAGCTAACTCTTGACTAGCATGCTAAGAACAGGTGACTGTTTGGACAAACCCACTCTTATGCTTCCTTAAAAATTCATTTGGTCCATTTTTTATGACCTTGAAACACTTCACATCAAAAATAAACATGTCAAAGTGTCTAAAAGCATTTTTTTATGTTTTGAATAATTCCACAATAATCAAGAATGCCAACTTAAACATTCAAGTCACTTGTACTTGATTGGCTTTCTTGCACGAAGTTAGCTTTGACACTGCTATGAAAAGTTGTTCTTTTATAATCTATTCGTTCCACTCAAAAATGACACCCTTGTGACCAAAGTGCACCATATTTACGATACTGCAAAGCACAACAAGAATCAACATGCAAGGTGATGCATGATAAATAAATTGTTTTTTTAAATTAATGAGATAGTAGTCAAGGAGAATGCATATTTGCATGCCAATCACAAACTTTTGCAATCTCATCCTCCTCCTTAGTGATAGTCTCACCAAGGGTGGTGAAGACAACGACTCTTCTGTAGATTTGGCCGATTTGAAGAATTCTACTAATAGTGTCGGTGTTGACATACACCCTATTTACGACATATCAAATTTGGAGCACAAAGGTGACATACAAACAAGACCTTAATTATAGTGAGACACAAGAGTTGGAGGAGGAAAAGGTACAGGATGAATCAGACCACGTGCAAGAGGATGCACTACCGTCCACCCCATATGAAGAAATTGTTGATGTCCTGGAGTTGGAAAGTCAAGGGTATGATCCAAAGATTGTGAACGTAGGAGATGGCTCTCCCTTGGGCCACCTTGTAGGTCAGATTTCAAGGAAGAAGGGTCATGAGCACATGGTGAGCCGAGCATCTCCTGCAAAGAAATGGAAGGTCACAACAGGTACAACAAAATCCCAAAAACCAAAATCACCTAGTGTAAAAATTGGCAAAACTCGTGCTCGCAAGAAACTGTGAGGTCACAAGGCTAGGTCTTTCTTTTGTCCATCCTAGTAGCTACACACCTCATAGAGGTGGTGTATTTTGTAGTTCTCAATTATATTGGAAATATGTTTTTTATACCAACGATATAATAAAAAATATCATTTTTTAATCCATGAGTTTTAATTTTTTGTATGAGTGCCTAAGTAGTACAACTTTATTTGCATGATACTTTGTTCTAGTGATGTGGGTGCCACCATGTTTATGTATTGTAGTTGAGTGGTTAGTAGGGGGTTTAATGCATGTTCTTTGGGTGCCTTTTATCCATGAATTTAAATTTTGTGTATGAGTGCCTAAGTACTACACTTTTGTTTGTAGGATACTTTGTTCTAGTGATGTGGGTGCCCCATGTTTATGTATTGCAGTTGACTGGTCAGTAGCTGGTTTAATGTTCTTTGGGTACTTCAAGTTTTGTGTTTGGATGCAAGTTTTCAAGCCTGCAATAAGTTTAGTGAGGTGTTTACACATCTAAACATACCAATCATAGTTGATGACGAACAATTAAAGCCATTGTTGGCCCCTGGGTCACAGCCAGTAAATAAACAAAAACACAAGAAAAGAAAACAGGTAGTCAGGCAAGTGGAAGAAATAGTGATTGATCGAGTACTACCTGCGGTAACATGTGAAGAGCCAGATTTGAACTAGAAACCAACTTCAGAGGAGAATGATCGCTCGCTGAGCATTGATACTAGATCTTAATGGTGTACTACTTACATGTGTCAATGTTAATCTTTAAGGTTCAAAGGAGAATGATCGCCCTTAGGAGCCTACTTACATTATTTTGTGCCATTTTAGGGAAGGTGAATACATTCCAAGGTACACAACACGGATGAAAAATATGACATGTGCCCCTGGAGAGCGAGTATTTGTCCATGAGGGAGCCTCTGCATTTTTGCTATGGTGCATGGAGAACTTCATTGTGTTTATATGGAGTTGTGCGAGGTCAAAGAATGTAAGTAGGCTGCTAAGGGTAGCATTTCCAGAGTCTGCAACCAAAGTAGTAGGCTAGAATTTATCCCAACAGCATTGTCAAAAAGAGGAAGACAACGCAAAAGTTCCTAGAACAGAATAGCCGATTTGTTATAAGTTCCTATCTGATTTCTGGAGCCACTACAAGCAGTTTAACGATTCGAACACTTTGATAGTTGATGATTCAGCTTATAAGTGTTTCAAAAACCCACGTCACTGTTGTTTAATCATTCTAAATCTTGTAGATGTGGAAATGTAAAAAATAGTAGGGTTTCTTAATGACAAGATTCTTAATTGGATTTGGCATTGGCTGCTTACAAAGAACCGTCCATAGCATGCAATTTCCAATCTTATGTGTACACCCTTAGATAAAGAGATCCTAGAAGTGTTTTACATGGTAACTAAAAAGTAGCTTTAGAGGGATTTTGTAAATTTGTGGCCCAATATGTAATCAATAATTCTTTTCACCTATTGCGGCCTTTTCGAGGGGCTTTGGTAATTTTT
This sequence comes from Cibotium barometz, assembly GCF_041138505.1. Lineage (NCBI taxonomy): Eukaryota > Viridiplantae > Streptophyta > Polypodiopsida > Cyatheales > Cibotiaceae > Cibotium > Cibotium barometz. The sequence continues at coordinate 31,147,493 of NC_141102.1, read as the reverse complement.
GCAAATTTTTGGTCCAATATGTAATCATTACAATGAATATACATTTAAAGAATGTGCAGTTTATTAAAGTGTGTATAAACTAACATGTACAGTTTATGAAAGAGTGTTGTTTGTTCAAATGAGTCACCTGTTGTTGATTAGTTACAACAATCACCTATTCTCTCTAGTTAGTCAATATGTTTAGTTAATAGACAATTGTATGCTAGTTAATAGTTACCACCACTGCTAGTTCATAGTCCCTGGTGGTATGCTAGTTAACAGTCACTTGTATGCTAGCTAACAGTTATTACTGCTAGTTAACAATCCCTGGTAAGCTAGTTAACAATCCCTGGTAAGCTAGTTAACAATATACCAGTCTTCTTTTCAGTAAGAAAACAAAGAGGCACTTATTCTGTTTTCTCTAGTTAGTTAGTTTTTAACAGTCTCCTATATGCTAGCTAATAGTTACCAGTATGCTAGTTAACAGTTGCGAATATGTATGTTAATAGTCACTTTTCACTAGCATGGTGTCAACAGTACCTATGTTAGTTAACAGTATACCAGTCTTCTGTTCTCTGTCTAAACAAAGAGGCACCTATTATGTTCTCTCTAGTTAGTTAATAGTCACATGTATGCTAGATAATAGTTACCAGTATGCCACTGGGGCTCTTCAAGGAGGTGCCTATTTCACATGTGTGGAGGATATTTAAACTCAAAAATAATAAGATATTTTTTTCTCTCCTCTCTCCTGGATCAAACCAAATCAAAAAGGGAGCCAAACTGGTCCAAATCTTGTCCAAATTTAGCCAAACTAAACCTAGAAAATTCTAGAAACTAGTTGGACTTGGTTAGAGTCCTCCCTCACCTATAAATAGACCCTTAGCCCTTTGTAAAAACTATACCATGCCAGTATTATACTGAAATAATGATATTTTTTGTTATCCTCTACAATTTGAAGAAAATGGAGTTTCTCTCTCTCTCTTCAACCTTCATTGGAGCCTTCCTCAACATACTAACCAATTGACTAGTTGGGGGCCTCTCCAATGACTAAAGAATCAAGGAAAACAAGAGGTAAAGTGTGAGTTTATAGTCTTTTTCTTAATCTCTAAATGTTTCTCACTTCTCAACCCCTCTCAAGCTTGAGAAGTATTCAATTGAATGGCTCTTTAAAAATTATCCTCTAAAAATCCTCTACAATTTGGAGAAAATGGAGTTTCTCTCTTTCTTCAACCTTCTTTGAAGCCTTCCTCAACATACTAACCAATTGACTAGTTGGGGGGCTCTCCAATGACGAAAGAATGAAGGAAAACAAGAGGTAAAGTGTGAGTTTATGGTCTTTTTCTTAATCTCTAAATGTTTCACTTCTCAACCCCTTTCAAGCTTGAAAAGTATTCAATTGAATGGCTCTTTAATGCAATTGAAGCTCTCTAATAAATTTTAGTGATAAATTTTATAAAGTTTCTATTTATGCTTAAATTAAATGTTTTTTTAAGCATATATCTCTCTCTCCCAAAGAATGGCTATTCCTATGACCTATTCTATATTCAAATGATGCTTCATGAAGCGATCCTCAAATAAAAAAGTAAATTCTATGCTTGTCAAATTTGAGACCAAAGAAGTGCCTTTTTAATGCTTCTATGCTATTTTTGATCCAAATAATAGTTATTCTATCATATGGTATTACTAAACTTTATGCTTTCAAAATTATTAAAAATTATCAGTAATAGCAGCAGAGCTATGGCAAAATTTTTGAAAAAATAACACATAAATCATTTTCATTCATAATATGAAAAGAGAACTTCCTACCATATTCTAGGATTAATCATCCTAGGTTAATTGAAAAATTCTCATCATAACCATGCAAAAATTGATTTTAATGTTTATGCATAAATAGTTAATTAGCAAAAAGAGAAATTTCTAGTAATTCATTTTTATGATGAAAGAGAAATTTCCACCATATTTGGAATCCAATCATTTGAATGAGAAAAGTGGAATTCCAAGCATATTAGAATTATTGGATATCTTATTTAAATTCAAAGATGAATTTCAGATAAATTTATTTTATCTATGAGAAATAATTAAATGGTAAAAGAGAAATTCCTATGACATTAGAATTCCATCATTTAGATGGAAAAAGAGAAATTCCTAGCATATTGGAATTATTGGATATTTTATTTAAATTCAAAGATAAAATTTAGATAAATTTATTTTATCTATGAGAAATAATTAAATGGTGAAAGAGGATGGTGAAAGAGGAATACCTATGACATTTGGAATTCCATCATTTAGATGGGAAAAGAGAAATTCCTAGCATATTGAAATTATTAGATATTTTCTTTAAATTCAAAGATGAATTTTAGATAAATTTATTTTATCTTTGAGAAATATTTAAATGGTAAAAGAGGAATTCCTATGACATTTGGAATTCCATCATTTAGATGGGAAAAGAGAAATTCCTATCATATTGAATTAATGGATATTTTAGTTTAGATGAAATTATTTTATGAGAAATATTTGATGATAAAAAAGAAATTTCCATGACATTGGAATGCAAATAATAAAATAAAAAAAGAGGAATTCCCATGGTATTTGAGATCCAAGAAATTAAATGGGAAGAAGAGGAATTTTTAGTATAATTCAATTTATGATTATTTATCAAAAGTGGAAATATGGGTAGAATTGATTTCTATAAATCCCATGAATTCTTTTATTCAAAAGAGGAATATTGAATATAATTCAATTGAGGAATTGAGAAAGAATATGAAAATAGTCGTCGAGAAAAAGAATCTTTATTTAAGCCAAGCAATTGGCAGAAATTTAGAAAAAGTTTCATTTTCGGTATCAAAGTAGAAAAAGCTACTAAATGGGAATAGGATGTGGAATGGATGTGATAAGATGTAAACCAGATGCCATAGGATGTGAATGGATGTGATAAGATGTAAATGAGATGTGGTAAGATGCAAATGGGATGTGATAGGATGTGGTGTAATGAAAATGAATGTGGATGAGATGTGAAGTAAATGGATGTGGACGTGAATGATGAGATGAGAATGAGAAGAAAGGATATGTGAAAGGGTGAGATGGGAAGTAAATGGATGTGTATGTGTAAGTGAAAGAATGGATGTGTATGTGAAAGAATGGATATGGATATGTATGTAAAAGAATGGATGTGGATGTATGTGAAAGAATGGATGTGGATGTGTATGTGAAAGAATGGATGTGGATGTATGATGTGAAAGAATGGATGTGGATGTGTATGTGAAGAATAGATGTGGATGTATGTGAAAGAATGGATGTGGATGTGTATGTGAAGAATGGATGTGGATGTGTATGTGAAAGAATGGATGTGGATGTATGTGAAAGAATGGATGTGGATGTGTATGTGAAAATTGGGAGTGGATGTGTATGCGAAAGAATGGATGTGAATGTAATGTGAAAGAATGGATGTGGATGTGGATGTGGATGTGGATGTGTATGTGGAAGAATATGAAAGAATGGATGTGGATGTGTATGTGGATTCATGTGAAAGAATATGAAAGAATGGATGTGGATGTGGATGTGGATGTATGTGAAAGAATGTGATGTGATGTAAAGAGATGTGATGTGACATGAATATATGTGGATGTGAAGTGATAAATGTGAATGTATGGATAGATGTGGGTAGTCGTACATGTGAATGATTGGATGGATGTGGATGAATGAGATGAGATGTGTGATGTGGATGTGATGTAATGTGGATGGGATAAATGAGATATGATGTATCATGTGATAGATGTGATGTGATGTAATGTAGATAGAATGTATGTGATGGGATGGTGATGAAAATGAATGTGATGGATATGAATGAATGTGATGTGATGGATGTGAATGGATGGAGGTGATGTGATGTGAAATGGATAGATGTGAGTGAATCAGATGTGATGTAATGTGGGATAGATGTGAATGGATGATATGTGATGTGAATGAATGTGATGTAATGTGATGTGAATCGGGATGTAAATGAATGAGTTGCGATGTGATGTTAATCAGGATGTGAATGAATGAGATGTGATGTGAATCGAGATGTGAATGAATGAGATGTGATGTGATGTGAATTAGGATGTGAATGAATCGAGATGTGAATGAATGAGATGTGATGTGAATCGGGATGTGAATGAATGAGATGTGATGTAATGTGGATAGAATGTATGTGATGGGATGGTGATTGAAATGAATGTGATGGATATGAATGAATGTGATGTGATGGATGTGAATGGATGGAGGTGATGTGAATGAATGAGATGTGATGTAATGTGTATGTGGAAGAATATGAAAGAATGGATGTGGATGTGTATGTGGATTCATATGAAAGAATGGATGTGGATGTATGTGAAAGAATGGATGTGGATGTATGTGAAAGAATGAATGTGGATGTGTATGTGAAAATTGGGAGTGGATGTGTATGCGAAAGAATGGATGTGGATGTATGTGAAAGAATGGATGTGGATGTGTATGTGAAAGAATGTGATGTGATGTAAAGAGATGTGATGTGACATGAATATATGTGGATGTGAAGTGATAAATGTGAATGTATGGATAGATGTGGGTAGTCGTACATGTGAATGATTGGATGGATGTGGATGAATGAGATGAGATGTGTGATGTGGATGTGATGTAATGTGGATGGGATAAATGAGATATAATGTAATAGATGTGATGTGATGTAATGTGGATAGAATGTATGTGATGGGATGGTGATGAAAATGAATGTGATGGATATGAATGAATGTGATGTGATGGATGTGAATGGATGGAGGTGATGTGATGTAAAATGGATAGATGTGAGTGAATGAGATGTGATGTAATGTGGGATAGATGTGAATGGATGATATGTGATGTGAATGAATGTGATGTAATGTGATGTGAATCGGGATGTGAATGAATGAGTTGCGATGTGATGTTAATCAGGATGTGAATGAATGAGATGTGATGTGAATCGGGATGTGAATGAATGAGATGTGATGTGATGTGAATCAGGATGTGAATGAATGAGATGTGATGTGAATCGGGATGTGAATGAATGAGATGTGATATGATGTGAATGAATGAGATGTGATGTGAATGAATGAGATGTGATGTGAAATGGATGTGATGTAAATTTGGATAGATGTGAATGGATGATATGTGATGTGAATGAATGTGATATGATGTGATGTGAAACGGGATAGATGTGAATGATTGAGATGTGATGTGAATGGAAGAGATGTGAAGGGATGTGAATCGGGATAGATGTGAATGAATGAGATGTGAGATGAAATGGATGTGATGTGGATCGGGGTAGATATGAATGGATGAGATGTGAATGAATGTGATGTGATGAGATGTGGATATGGGTAGATGCGAGTGGATGAGATCTGATAAGAGGATAAATGAGGAAAGAAGTGAGGAGATGGAAAATAATGTGATTGGATGAGAATGGGAATACATATGAAATGGATGTGGATTAAATAATATGGCTTGATGTGGAACAATGGGGAAAGACGAGAGTTCATTATAGAAACTATATTTATGACCTGTTTTTAAATGACTGTTTTATGTCAAGAATGCTAGGGAAGCATTTTGACCATCTTGTGAATGAGGTCGTGGAGACCTAACTGATAAAGTTGCAACAACTGATGGAGAGTCAATGGAGGATGTCTCGTGTAGCAAGGTCGTTGACTAGCCTCGGTTCGATTTAAATGGTGAGCTTCTAGTACGGTGGATGAGGGACCAAGGAAGCGGCCTATGAGTGAAGCGCTAGGTGACTTGCGAAGGATCCTAGAGGGTGCTCACCATACGGTGCTTGGGCTCTGGGTCGCCGAAGATACCCACATGTATGTCGAGGAAGATATTGGAATAAGGAGTAAGAGTTGTTTTCTGAAACCAGGTATGGATCCGGTTGATTGACCTTGCTGGTCCTCAACCGATGAGTCCAGGGCTCTTTTATATGGATATGTTGGTTGTTTCCACGGGCTCATCCATATCACCAAGTAGCTTCTAAAACCAAGCTACCTCTCACAAGCCATCATAGCATCACCCTTGTACTCTGCCTCTATACTCGACAAGGTAGCTATTGGTTGCTTCTTACTCCTCCAACTCACAATAGCACTCCCAAATGAGAACATAAAACCATTGGTAGATCTCCTATCTGCAACACTACCAGCCCAATCAACATCTATGTACCCATGTAGCTGTATACTTATACCAGCCTCATAGAAAAGTCCATAATCAATTGTGGACTTTACGTACATGAGAATCCATCTAGCCGCATCTAGGTGTGGCTTCTTAGGGGCCTCAATGAATTGCCTCATAAGTCCAACAATAGAACTTAAGTCTGGCTTAGTAATGGTCATGTAAATCAAGCTACCCACTATGTGCGTGTATGTAGTGGGGTCCTCCAAAAGCTCACCTGTATCGGCAAAAAGCTTTGCATTCTGCTCTAATGGCACTGAAATAGGCTTATAGACTATCATACAAATGGACAACATGTCCAAGCCCTATTGTCTCTGCAATAAAAAAATTCCATGAGGTGATCTCACCTCCTCTATGCGCAAAAAGTACCACAGCTCACCAAAATCCTTCATCTCAAACTTTTTCTTCAAAAGCCTCCGGACACCATGTATGTCAATATCACTATCACTATCACCAATGATAATCAAGTCATCCACATAGATGAATAATACCATAATCCCTCTATCTGTTTTTTTTACATAAAGTGAAAAATTTGCATTGAATATTTGAAATCCAATTGTAACAAGATACTCCCCGATCTTGTTTGGACATGCCCTAGTTGCCTGGTTTAAGCCATACAAGGCTTTGCGTAACATGCACACAAAATCTAAGTGTGCATCACTCTCATAAAATGGTGGCTGCATCATGTAAACTTCTTCTTGAAAATCACCATGTAAGAAGGAATTCTTTACATCCATCTAATGTAAACACAAACCCTTTATTACAGCCATAACAATGACAGATCTCACAATTGCCATTCTTACAAACAAGCTAAATGTCTCTTCATAGTCGATGCCATAAGTCTATTTATAGACCTTAGTCACCAATCTTTCCTTATGCCTTCTCTCTAAACCATCAGCGTTATGCTTGACTTTATACACCCACTTACATCCAACAGCCTTTTCCTTAGGAAAAGGCACTAACTCCCATGTTGCATTTGTATCCAATGTTGCCATCTCCTCATTCATGGCATCCCATTTCTTATTTCCAAGTGCCTACTCAAAACAAGTGGGCTCCAATTCGTGTATTTCTTTAACCATGTAAGCATAATGTTGGGTTGTATATCCATCATATCTTAACCTCTCAATAGGGTACCTAACTCTTGTAGACCCGCGTACACTTGGATCGTTGCCACGTGTCCTCAAAATAGTAGTCATTCTCCTTACACACCATGAGTAACCACAAATGGATCATTACCAAGATCTTCATCAAGACTCTACTCAAAGACACTAGAGTCACCATCCACATATGAGTGACCTGCTGACAGATCAGGCACAAAGGGTTGATCTACCTTTTCCTTCCCTTTGCATGATACAGGTGTACGTACATCTGTCCTCAAACTGCATGGCCATGGCATAACATTGGATCCACTACTAGGTGACTCTCCAAGTCCACTAAGCACCTGTGATTACTTCTCTACATGTGGTGCAACATCATCACTTCTTACATCTGCATCTTATGTTGCCTTCACCTAGTGCATACCACCTACTCATCTCATCAAGGATAACATCTCTGCTTATTCGCATCTCATGAGTGGTAGGATTATAACATCTATAACCTTTCTGCTCCATACCATAACCAATAAAGATACATTTCTCTACCTTTGGATCCAACTTTGTTCTGACTTCATTAGGAACATGCACATGTGCAATACACCAAACACTTTCAAGCGAGAAACATCCGGTCTTATGTGTGTAAACTTCTCTTCAGGCGTCATACCATGAACTACTCCAGTGGTGGGTGTCCTGTTCATAATATACACAACATTTGCTACTGCTTCTGTCCAATAAATGTGGTATATTAATCTTTTCAGCCACCATCAAGGCACATGCCACTTCTGCAATGTGCTTGTTTTTTCTTTTTGGAACACCATTCTTTTGCGGAGTGTACTTGCATGTAAACTGTCTCTTGATTCCTTGCTTCCTCAGGAAATCGTTGAACTCATTGGGGAAATATTCTCCCCACCATCTGATCTTAGGCATTTTATTTACATGCCTTTTTCCTTCTCAACCAAGGCTTTAAATCTCTGAAAGAGAAACACCTCAGTTTTCTCCTTCATGAAGTAAACCCACACTTTCCTAGTGTGGTATCACAATGAATGTAATATAATACTTGCAATGTGAAATTGTTGCAGTCTTGGTCGGTCCCCATACATCTAAATGTATGACATATAATGGTCTTTCACTGACATGCTTTTCATGTGGAAAAGCATGTTTGGCATACTTACCAAGCTTACATGCTTCACATACTTTGTGCATACCATCAACCTTAAACTTTGGCAGACCTACAACAATATTTTGGGCCTGCATAGACTTCAGTCACTATACATTCACACGACCAATGTGCTTGTGTCATATGTCAATATCGGCAATGACACACCTGTTCCATGTGCAAACTTGGTTGCCTTTACTTCAGGCATGTTCACATCCAAAGTAAACATCCTGCCATTTCTGTTACCCTTTTCAACCAAGAAACACTCATTTTTGAAGTCTTCCACAAAACATCCTTCAGGATTAAACCTCCCTTAGAGACCCTGCTCAACTATTTCTCCAATAGAAACCAGGTTCTTTGTAATATTTGGATCATAAAGTACTTCTTCCAAGTACATTTTGCTATCCTGCATAGACAATGGCACTTTACCAACATGCACAATGGGATGCGCAGTATCATGACTTGTTTCCACATAACCCGGTTTTTCTATTTTGCATGTCTCTAAACCACTCAGCATGTCTCTACACCACTTAGCATGACTGGTCATGTGGTTCGAGGCACCAGAATCCACATACCATGTATCTTGAGATCCTGACACATCTCGTATTATGAAATTGATCATGTGATACAACACAAACAAATGTTCACTTCTATCATCACCTCCCTATTTACTAGATGATGCATAGTTTCCTTGTTTTGCAACTTTCCACTTTTAATGTCATTCTGCTTTTTATAGTAGTTCTTTGCCATGTGCCTTGGTTTGGCATAATAATAGCACTCTATGCTATTTGCATTATGATTTCTTTGCCAACCACGTCAACCTCTTTGGCTCCCCCTACCTCTAGACTAGCCTCTTTCACCTATGTATGATTGCTACTGTGCGAATCATTGGACTATGGTTGTCTATAATTTTTATTTCCTTGTCGGCCACCACTCGACCATGACCTCTACCTGAATTGAGTAGAAATCTTGTTCTGATGTGTTCTTGATTTATGAAGCAGCTTCCTCATCTAAAGACTTCTCTTCTATGATGATCATAGAGACCAAGTCCCGAAAGTTGGGAATATTCTCCCTAACTGCAATGGAGGTCTTGAATGGCTTCTACTCTTCAAAGAAAAACTTACCAAGTCATCATCTTCCACCAATACATTGAAAGACTCAAGGGATTCAACAATTTCCTTGATCTTTAAACCATACTCATTGATTGGCATGCTTTAGCTGCAATTTCCTTGCCTTTATGTTGGTCTGGAACAATTGCGCCAGATTCTACTACGCAATTGTTGGAGTGTTTGCATCTAGTATGTTCACTATCATCTTGTCTGTAGCACTAATTAAAATCCAATACACAACTTTCCTTGCATCTTGGTTCCAATCATTAAATGCCTTTATGTCTGTTGGAGTGGCATTCTCTTTAGACAACTCAAGAGGCTCCTTATTGTCTCCTTTGACATAGTCCCAAAATCCTTTACCCATAAAGAAATTGGTCCTTATGAACTTCTAGGCATGGAATTTATTCTTGTCCAGGTTCTCACTAACAATATGATTGATTCTGTCCCCAAACATGTTTTTTTGCAACAATCGACAAAAACTACAACTAACAATTTTTGTATGCAACTTGTAAGACAACACTATCTTCTGCAACTACTACAGTGGTACTTCAGCACAATGTGTAGGTAACCGGATCTTATCAAAGTACATGTACATACACCCAATGTTAGCAATACATGTGCACACACTATATGCACTTCCAAAATGCACACACTATATGCACTTCCAAAATGCACTACTGCACTGTTAACCAGATTTTGACCAGAAATAATTCTCAACCAGAACTTTTCGAAAATATCGCACTGATAGAATAGTAATTGAAACGCGCCCAAAATATGATTTTGATCGCAAATTTCAATACAAAGTCAAAAGTATTGTGTACCACACAAGCACCTCCAAGCCTGTGAAGACAGCTTCTCAATTAGAGATGTGTAGCTCCTAGAGCTACTGAGGGGTGTTGTACCTAAACCAAGAAGGGAATGAGATGGTGATGCTCTTACCCTTGTACTTCTTCCTTACTTGCTTGTTCTTTCCTCTTTCTTACCTCCTTATCTCTAACACAAACTGGAGCTTTGATACCATAAAGAGAATGTGGGGGAGAGAGAGAGCTTAAGTTCGTTGCAAGCAAAACACACACACACACACACACAAGAGAGTGCAAGACACAAGAGAGATATGGATGACTAAATTTTCTTCAATATTGTTCTCTTCTCTATAACCATATACCTAAAAGGTAAGATTACATACATAAAGGAAAATTACTCTCCTACAACATATAAAGTGGTTGGAGCTATAACTACGCTATGACTCTATAGTGTGAACGCGACTATATGAGCTGGAGCTATAACTACGCTATGACTCTAGTACTCCAAAGTGGCTATCATGCAATCTATCATCCACTGACGGTATATCAACCATAATATCACCAACCATGCCAGTGGCATAAGTGCGGAAGCTATCACCCAGGCGGGTCATCAATGTCTGTCGTAGCACTAGTTGAGCTCGATATCTCAACAATGTTGTGCCTTGACCTCCTGATATCTTTCAATCCATTTAACCATGGCATTTGAGTTCAAGATGCAAAATTTATTGATCTTATCTCGTAAGGTATTTTTTGTCGCCCTTACGAGCCCACTTCCTTGTGGCTCTTCCCCAACTAATCTATCCTCTTTAAGATGGCTCCATAGCCGAGGCATCTCTCGGTCATGTATTGAGAAATTTTGTTATGTAAACAAGAGATTCTTGTACACACCATCCTTAAGCCATACTACCCTCTACCCAAGCTCATTACTGCACAAATTCCTTTAAGGTTTTCATGAATCTCTTTAAAAAAAATATCCACCAACTATGGATAGTCCGTACAAAACTTCAACATCATCCACGACATAAACTAAAAGGTGCATCTGAATGGTCAATATGCTTGTTGTTGGTAGAAACTTGTGAATTGCCCATCACTTATCTTATTTATTTATATATAATACTATTTTATCTACTTTGTATGGATCATTCATTTCCTTAACTAAAACTTTGTGTTGCTTTTTATTTCTCTTGTTAATGTCTCTTGCTACGCTTTATTGTGAATATTTTCTCAATGATTTACTTGCACCATTGTGTGTGTGTGTGTGTAGGTGTGTGATCTAGGTTTTATTTTGAGAAATTGGGCATGTGTTTAGCTTAATATTAAGCTTTATATATGAATGTACAGCACGGGCATATGTATCCGGGTATCTTGAGTGAAAGTAAAAACCATCTTTGCTTTAGTAACAATCTTAGATGAATAGGAGTGGATAGGCAATAAATAGGGGAGGATAGGTGGCATTGGAGTAGGAGAACTTGGAAGAGTGAGAGGAGGAGAGTGAGTAATGAGTATCAAGGAAGAGATGTAACAAAAGGGAGTGAGTATTAAGGAAGAAGTGTGAGAAGGGAGTGAGAGGAAAAACACCAACACCATAAGAAAGAATCTAGAAAGAAGAGAACAAGAATAACTTAGAGTTCTAGAAAACTTATTGGGCTTCAAAGCGATTGCACACACAAGAGGCAATCATAGGGCCACTACCTGATTGAAGTGTGATCCCATGACCACACTGCCAAGGGTATGCACAAGGGTTTTCAGATAGCAAAGACATCACAAAGGGATAATACACAAGGCAATCATCATCCATGCCATGTTTTTGACAAAAACTAGAAGGTCTCAACTCTTACATTAAGACCTTATTGTGGAACATGAAGCTGAAACATCATAATCTCCATGAACAATTATGTTATTTAGGTAGAAAAGAGGGAAGTCTTGTTTACTTGCAGGTGAGAGATGTTCTTCACACATATTGCTAGTAGATGTCCACACTCTTTCGGAGGACTCAGATAGGTAAAAAGAATAATTTCACCATATAATTAGTTTTCCAAGTTATACTTACCAAAACCAAACATCATAAATCTTTTTTGTAGTGTGGAAGAATTCTTGATGAAGATTCCCAAGGCTCTATCTCATAAAGGTGCTCCCTCAGATATAGTGGCTCGCCTCGTATGGGCTGACTTTCCTACAGATTTACAGGTTGTTGACACACGGCAATAGTGTACCTACTTGCTGCTACACTATGAATCTTGGGTAGACATTTGTATGCCCCCAACAATTGGCTTAACAATATGCACTATATAAATATAAATAAGTTTGTATTAGACACACAAATAAAAAAGATTAGTGATTTAAGAACCTTGTTGAATATCACCATTTTGCTAACTAAGGTGAGGAATTTTACTTAATACGAGTCATGATATATACCATTGATAAAAAATTAAAACACATAATGGTAGATTATAGTTTAGTATGTGTGGATGTGAGATTTTAAGTATCATTCTAGGAGACATGATGAAAGCTTGTTAATTTAGTGCATACACGCATATAAAGCATGGTTTTAAATTTATATTCGTTGTAGCCTCACTTAAATCAATCACTATGTAGGGATTCTTCTATTGCCTTGTCAAGGCTATATTGGTGTTTATATATTAAAAGTCTTATGTGAGGGACACTTTAGCTACATGTATACAGTAGAGCCATGTAGGTTGAATAAATCATACCATATACACAATAGAGGGTTTTGTAATAATTTCAAATATCAATATATTAAACTTACAATGTATAGATCATTTATTGGTCTTATGTAAAAGTGCATTCTACATGTATTAGTCTAGTGTTAAAGTGTGTTCTGCATGTATGTGTAGATAAATATTATGTAAGCTATCAAATTGATCTTTACTTTGTCATCCACAAAGGTGATATAGAATATTTCTAACTTAACACATGCTCACATACCATAAGCTATAGTAAAGGTCTCTGAAAAAGTAAAGATAACTTGAAATATTTTTATATCAAATCTAATAGTAATTATTGATAAAGGAGTGTTATGTTCCCTTCTTAAATGAAAAAATTGTATCAAGTTAATACATTTTCTTTTATAAAAAAAAATCACCTTATCAAAAGTATACTTTAAAAAAACCCAAATGATGCTAATTTTGTTTGTTTATTAGGAAGCTACACTAAACATTCTATTTTTATTCGTATATTGGCATTCATTGCAAGTTTATTCTAATTTGTGTATTTACACCCTAATGTTGGGAAACTCTTAATTGTTTTACATTAAAAAAAGTACAGTCTACCTGCATTTTTAAAGATAATGTATTTTCCAAATCTTTGTAGCATTCCTCTAGAGGATGCGCACATAAAGCCACATGAGACTTTGTACATGCGAGAAGCATAGGTTATTAATAATTACTTCCAACTCATGTGATAAGTGAAATATAAAAGCTTTTTATGTACTCTCCTTGGTTTTGGCACTCCCTTTAGTCTACAATATCATTAAAAAGGCATAACTCACACTAGCTGTTGTAGGTTTATTGATTCCCTCGTATAATGTACTTAATACAATTTTTTAACTAGTGGATAAATGCAACTTGAATTAAGCATCACTTACATAACAAGGTAAACAATACTTGGGAGGGTACTGCCCCTTATGGTACATAGAACATGAATGTGAATAACTTTGAAAAAAGCCACTTTTATAAAAAAATTACTTCCAAGCCGTGTATAAATATCAGCATAAAATCTCTACAAGATTCCTTGAATGGGAGGTAAGATGTCAATGAGTTTCCTTTCATGGGAGCTAGTAATATAGTCTTGGTCAGCTTTCATCGTTTACAGGCCAATGTAGTGCTTGAAGTTCTTTGCCGATCTCTTTAGTACGATAGGGTGTATCATAAGGGTATATATTACACATCTAGTAAAGTGGGTGCATGTGATATATGTGTGTGTGTGTGTGTGTATATATATATATATATATATATGTATGTATGTATATGTATATATATATGTATATGTAACTATATGTGTATATATATATGTATATGTATCTATATATATATATATATATTGTTCCTTGTACGTTCAACCATTTTTCACTAATTAAAACGTAACATGATAAAGAGTCCAGTACAAATGTTGGAATACAAATAGGGGCTTCAACTTATCAAGTTTTTTAATTTTTTTCAAGGAATTAGAAGTGTCAGTGTCAGTATTGAATTGAAACCCCAAAGGGTGAGGCACCAAGGGGATTTGAACCTAGGGTCAAGCCTTGGGACTCCAATCCCCAAGCCACCAATAAGCCACACCCAGTTAGTGCGAATACCTATTGTGACAAGTTGGTAGTGACAAAACCTTAATAAGCTCTTGTGCAAATGAGAGGGTCTTTTCAAGTGTACTCTAATGTCATGCATTAATTTTATATTTTGACAGTAGGCATAGGCACAATTGAGGCAAAAGAGTAAAGGTGATGCAAGTGAGCATGCTCTTACGAAACTGTGTATATAAACTGCCTGCATGCTCGCTCTCTCAACAAGCGCGATGAAGCGCAGCATGCGTCTGGTTTGAATCATGAAAGGTAGCTAGTGATTCACATTTGCATGCATAGAGGACCTCCTACTGGCTCATCGGAAGTCACCGACTGCCCCGTCCACGCATCTCAATTAAGAATCTAATCCAGCTTAACTCTAATCCAACTTCAAATTACTCTTCTTGATGCTCCTTGCATTCGTGTGGACGAGGGTAGCCGGTGATATTTTGATGAGTTGATAAGAGATCCTCTATTACATGCGAAAGCGCTCGGCGGCGATTTTCAAAGGTGTAGTTTGCTCTCTCTAACTTAGTAAATCTCTTAACCTTTTCAATCTCTACCAAGGTTACCATTCTCAATACTATTTTATATTATAGTAGCCCTAAATCTTTTAACCTTTCCAATCTCTAGCAAGATTAGCACCTCACCACCATATTATATCACAGTAGCCCTAGATCTCCTACCTTTTCAATCTCTAGCAAGATTAGCACTCTCAATACTATATTATATACAGTAGCCCTAGATCTCCTACCTTTTCAATCTCTAGCAAGATTAGCACTCTCAATACTATATTATATACAGTAGCCCTAGATCTCCTACCTTTTCAATCTCTAGCAAGATTAGCACTCTCAATACTATATTATATTATTGTAGCCCTCAAACCCTAACCTTTCCAATCTCTAACAAGATTGGCACTCTCAATACTATTATTATTATTATTATAGTAGCCCCAAATCTCTTAACCTTTCAATATCTAGCAAGATCAGAACTCTCGATACTATTATTATTATTATAATAGCCCTAAATCTCTTAACCTTTTCAATCTCTAACAAGGTTAGCACTCTCCATACAATAATATTATACTATATGCTTTTATTCAAAAGTGGACTAACAAACTCTCAATCAATGGATATTTAAAGCATGTCCCTCATTTAAACATGGGTTAGGGGTGTGATTTGTAAACACCCATAAACCAGTATATATACGTGTACCCTTTCACTTCCAGTAAAAGCAATATATACAGTAGCCTTTCACTTCCTGTAAAAACCAAAAACCAATATATACGTGTAAGCTTTCACTTCCTCTAAAAGCACTCTAGCCATGGACAACAAATGGGTGAGCCATTTCCCCTATATATATTTCTAGTCATATCTTTCAAATGGTCCTAAATTGCTTTCTTATCTTTTGAGATTCTAAGTTACCATTGTATAGCATGGTATAGTATAATCTTTTCTTGTTTTTTAATGAGTTGGAATACTTTTCATTGAAAAAAATAGATGATTGTTTTGTTTTAATATCACCATGATTATGTATTGTCTTTGTCCCTTGCTCATCCCTTGCTACAATTGATTAATTGTGTGTGTGTGTGTGTGTGTGTGTGTGAGAGAGAGAGAGAGAGAGAGAGAGAGAGAGAGAGAGATCATAGAAAGAGAGAGACATAGTCTATGTATGTGTTAATCATACCATTTTCATATTCACGAGTCACTCAAGATGAGAGAGAGAGAGAGAGAGAGAGAGAGAGAGAGAGAGATTGTATGTACGTGTTAAGCATACCAATTTCACATTCAAGAGTCACACAATCTTCACTTGATCATTACATTTGTAGATGAAATATCTTTATTTATCAGACATCTAGTCTCATTTATAAAGGTTATTCTAAAGTATTTCTCCATCATAGTAGTTCCAAGAATCAAGAGGGCTGGATATATTAACATAAAATTGTTGATTCAACTCACAACAGATATAATGTTTTACATAATTACCATGATTATGATAGAATCTCAATAATCTCTCAAATGATAATTACTACAATTGTGTTTTGCATAATTAATGTGATTATAATAGAATCTCAATAATATCTTCAATGATGATAATATCATGATGGTATCCCGCTCTCAAGGTCCAAATAAAGATATGCTCATAATTCTATTACTTTAGTTAAAGAGGCATATTAAACATTGGCATAAAGAAAAAACATGTTTAATAAGTAAAAATAAGGTTTTAAATATTAAAATCAACTGTCTTTTTACACAAGTATTTGAATCTTATACAATAGATGATTTTCAAAAAGCTTTTGGATTGGTTGAACTCAAGAACTTAGTTAGTATTAGAGATTTCATAAAAATGGTATAGAAAATGCAAATAGAATGGTTGTAATACATTGGAAAACTTAACTTCCATCCAATGTTTTAAAAAAAATGTTTGCACTCTCTAGATTATTCATTGTATCAAAGTCACAACACTCAAGATATCATTTTTTTTGTGAATAAATATTCTCGAAATTGAGAAGGTTTGGTTTAAGAAAAAAGGGTGGTCTTCAAGGATTCTTAAGCCAAAACAATTCAGCCTCCACTTGTTCCCACTACTATTTCTATTAACATCACAACCTCACCAGCTAGCAAGTAAGGATTTTTTTCCCTTTAATGTGTTTTTTTTGAAGTGTTATTTTCTTTACTAGAAAATTATAACAAATCCTTGAAAAACTTAATGTTTTTGTATGCCCTCCAATCTCGTTCTTTCTGTGTGTGTGTGTGTGTGTGTGTGTGTGTGTGTGTGTGTGTGTGTGTGTGTGTGTGTGTAACGAAGTAGATTTTGTGTCACATACACATGGAGGATGGGGCCTAGGAACTTGGGTTTAGAGTCATTTACATATGTGCCTTTGGGGGCCTTGGGCTATATGATATATTTTACTCATGGGCATTTTACACACACATTATTGATCATTTGACTATTATCTTTCTTGGAGCTCTCATGCCCAAGCTTTCATGGTGAACTCCTCCCATATGAGATGTGAGGATGGTGACCCACACCCATGTTGTCACGCCATTCCTTGAGTGGCCAACCCTAGTTTCTTGCATTGGTATCAAAGCCTTGTCTTTGATCCAAGATTTCTGAAAATTTCAAAAATTTCTGCAATTTCTTGATTTTCTTAGAGTTTCATGGGAATTTACTTGATTTTCTTAATTTTGATTGATTTCTTGATCAAGAAATGGAGCATGAGAAGTGTGGAATGTTGAAAATTTTGTTTATTTTTGAATTGAGTAAAGTTTTGGGGTCATGGGTTGGCTGAGGACCAAATTTTAAGGCAGTCGCTCAAAAATTTGAAATAAGGGACCACATTTGGGAGAAATTATTGCTAATCTTGATTAGGGAATGCTAATCAAAATGTTTTTATAGTCTCCCTCCTTCTTCCTTGATTTTGAGAGCTTTTGGAGTTTTGATTTATAACCTCAAGCTAGCAATTACTTAGGGCTTTAATTAGCCACCATGAGGAATCAAGGCCATGAAGGAAGATGCTTCACGACTGTTTAATGGATTAGATTCAGACTGTTTCATGTGCCGTTTGCTGTTGTAGATTAATGGAGATTATTCAATACGCTTTTGTGCACCACACTAAGGGGTTGTGATGTCGTTTTACTCGAATCAAGCTATACAACGTGCATCGTTTCCTTGGTGACGTTTCTGACCCCGTTAGGGTTGCTCCAAGTTTGCCTTACTTAAGGCAAAGCTTAAAGCAACTAATTTCGGCTTCCAAGACCCAGCTCTACAGCAACGATTTCGACATCTTATTCTCCACGGATCAGTTGTGTGCAACACTGACTTTCAGCAGCACTTGAGGTTGATTCTCATCATTCTCTTATGCCCCAAGTCATTTCAAGTCTCAAATTTTCAACATCAGAAAAACAAAATCATGGAGTAAGGGTGCATTTGGTATGCTTGAATGCCATTGTTAAGAAGCTCCATTACAAGTGATTTAGGGGAATCTGATGGCTGCATTTGAAATGTTTGGAATGCCATTAGTTTGCCTATTGCATGTTAATTGCAATGGTGGAATGCTCATGAGACTTTGAAGCTCTTGCATAGCCATTACATCTACCATTGAAAGGAATTCTTGGATGCATCATATGAGCCATTGATTTGCTTAAGCATTAAGCAAACATCACTCCTTTGGTGTTCATTGAACCAATTGGAGTCTACTTGCCATATGATTGTTTGATTGATGAGGGCCATGGAGTAAAGGCAAAGGGGCTAAAGTGATGCAAATCAGTGAATTGTGCTTGTGAATCACATGGTTTTGGATGCTATATGGATGTTATTTTGTGGTATTGATGTGATGGAGTTACTTTGGTGATGCAAATCAGTGAATTGTGCTTGTGAATCACATGGTTTTGGATGCTATATGGATGTTATTTTGTGGTGATTGATGTGATGGAGCTACTTTGGATGAATGGGAAAATCATGAGTACATTCTCTTTGTAATGATGAAATGAAATAGCATGAGTCATGCTAAAAACATTGTAAGTTTTCCTATCTTATCGTTTTGAAGCTACATCCACATACACTTCACTTGTATCCCACTTCAATTCATAGTATCTAGTATGCTTGTGAGGGTACCTCGGCCATTGGAGGAGAGGCCCAGGGGGAGCATGGCATGAACTGTCCTTGTTGTGAGTGATTTTGGTAAAGTGAGAAGGAGGGGGGATTAGGTACTTGGATGTGATGACTTGGATTTTGGTAAAGTGAGAAGGAGGGGGGGTTAGGTACTTGGATTAGGTACTTGGAGGGGGGATTAGGTACTTGGATGTGATTTTGGTAAAGTGAGAAGGAGGGGGGATTAGGTACTTGGATGTGATGACTTGGCCCCCAACTTGTGCCTAGAATTGGACTAGGTGGGAAGGCTTGGCCAAGAGATTGGCAAGCATAAAGCTCTTCTTCAACATACAATCCACTATATTGCAAGGATGCCGAGGCTATGGAAGCCATTGGTCACTTTATTGGATATGCCATGGATGTTTGCTAGTTGTCAAAGCATAAGGGTCACATGAGCAAGCATATGCTTTTGATGATGATCATTTGAGGCATTAGATCATGAGTGGATATTGGGAAATTGCTTTTACATTTTGATTGAGATTTGGGCCAAATTGCGGAAAAACTATGGCAACATTTGTGTGATTTTTCTGCACTCTCCAGTCGGAAAAGAAGTGCAATTCAGTCCCAACTCACTCAAGATCTCTTAAGGGCCTTTGGAATTCTTAAAAGAGTGTCTTAATGCAGTCCTAAATAGCCATCAAGTGGTTGATTCGAACACCATCTCAGGGTACAAAGTGGACAGTTCTTTCAAGCTGAAAACCCTAATTCAGTCAAAAATGGAGCGGATTGAATTGAAGGTGTCTACATAGCTTAAGAACACTACTAAATAGCTTCCCAATGAGCCAACAAGTTCCCAATTCCATGACTGTTTGGATGGTCAACCCCTCATAATTGACTTTCATCTAAAAGTCAAACAGAGAGGTATAGGGGTGTTCGAAGTGGTGATCCAGGCTGATAGAAGTGTTCTTCCCATCAAGAAAAATGTGGCAAGACTTTGATCTTTCAATTCTGACATTGTTTGATATGTCAAAACTAGTAAGCTGGCTTTTTCACAAAAAGTCAATTCAGTCTTGACTAAAATTTGACTTGGTCAAACCACTTGGATTATAGTTGGTATATCCCTAGTGCTATCCAACAAGCCAATATGTACTTGATTTGAACTCATATTTTGTGTTTTAGGACCATTTTCCCATTCTCTACACAACAGTGCGGTAAAAACCCTAAAACATAGAATATTATGGCTATTTGAAAATCCTCTGTTCTTGCATATTTTCATTCTGCATCACAAGATCTTTCAATAGAGCCCTAGATCATCAAGTTCCGACACCATTTCAGCCTTCTACAAGCCATTTTCCATTTCCAGCCATTATGCCAAGTGGGCATCCATTCAGCAAGTGATGGAACTTCAATTCAAGCAAGCAATGGAACTTCAAGAGATAACGGAAGATAGAGAAATGGTAAATGAGGATTTTGTAGAGGATAGTGATGAAGAGGATTTTGGGGACATGCAAGCTAGAAGAAATGTTTTTTCCAAGCAACCTTCTTCAAGCATATTTGGTGTACATGGACATGACTTCTCTCAAGCAAGGCCAAGTGGAGCTTCTTCATTTTCAAATGCAATGGATGGAAATGCTTATGAAAGGTATTTATCATTTGAGAGTCAAAACAAAGAAAAATATGCTTTTGAAGACATAAAAATTATAGAACATTATGGTGCAAAAGCAAGGCTTAGATTTGCCATGTACTTTTGCATACAAGGTTGTTGGAATCAATGAAGGTATAAGATTTTCTTGATTATATGGTATCTACTCAAGTGAGTAGTTTATGGATCAAAAGAGGTGAGCCATTTGCACAAATATTGTTTGCATTTGATGGCAAAGGAGTCACTTACATGGGACTCAAGGATTGGATTCATAATTGGGATGCTTATTTTCATGCCTTTCCTTGTCTTGCCCTCTTGATTGCTATGTTTTGAAATGAATGATTGATATGCATGTGTATGACGAGACGCGACATGAGATTTTGAGACTTGGGCCGACTGTCCTTAGACAGGGAAAGCGGGACACAAAACGAGATTTATGCCATTTGGGAGCCATGTGGTAGAACCCAGAGAGGAAGAGATTCAGAAAGAGGCATACACGGGATAGGCGCGATATGTAGTGTGGAGGTTGGGTGCATGGGCATCCGAGAAAGCCCCATATTGGCTAGATTTTGGTCATTATGAGTAACCATGTTGTCGAGCATGGTGTTGATGACAAAATATTTGATACACACACATACATGGTGATTGATTGAGATGATATGCTTTGATCGATAGAGATTTATATTATATGAATGTTTGTTTGAGATTCTATGAATCTTTTCTTATGTGATAGAAATCTTGGATACAGCATGCATGCTTATTTTGCTATTTGAGAGCATTGATTTGATTATATTGCTATGTAGAAATAGCACGATTAAATGAGTTTCAATGTTTGCTTACATTAAGTTGTACGATTAAGATATGGCTAGATTCGAGACCGTCACACAAAAATAGGGGTTGTCATCATCAAATAAACGATTTGAATAAGCAAAATGCTAAAAATATATCATTGTAGACCATAAAAATGTGCCAACAAATGCACAAAAATCGGGTTTAACTCTCTCTACAGTATCTCTCTCTCTATATTGCCCCAACCAAAAAGAGAGGCACGGAAAGACACTAGAGAGAGAGAGAGAGAGAGAGAGACAGAAGACAATAATCTACCCCTACCCCATCCCCTATGTGAGCTCGCCACTTTGATGGGGAAGGGTTTATTTTTTATTTTTTTAAATGTAACTAAAACAGCTACCTCTCCTCTCTCTCTCTCTCTCTCTCTCTCTCTCTCTCTTTCTCTCTCTCTCTCTCTCTCTCTCTCTCTCTCTCTCTCTCTCTCTCTCTCTCTCTCTCTTTCTCCTCCCCCATTCCAAGTGGTATACTTGCTACGTGGGATAGGTGATAATGGGTGAGTGCATTAATCTCTCTCTTTCTCTTGGAATGGGGGAGGAGCAAGCGAGAGAGAGAGTGAGTGAAAATCGATGTAAAAAACAAATGTAAATTGTCATGGTAATAAGCCGATCTACATAAATTTTAAAATTTATGTAGACCCGCACAATTTACATTTGATTTTTATAATAAATCTCATCAAAACAATTATTTGAATAGCTAAAATACTAAAAATGTGTCAATATAGACCATGAAATTGTACCAACAATAAAAATGTGCCAACAAATGCACAAAAATAGGGGTTGTCATCATCAAATAAATGATTTGAATTGTAAAATGTTGAAAATGTGTCAATGTAGACCATAAAAATGTGCCAAAAAATGCACAAAAATAGGGTTTATCATTCCTCCTCCACTTAATTGTGAGCATCCTCTTGTGAACACTTTGAAAGAATTCTTTGCCTTAGAACAAGAACCTTATGTTGATGAAGAAATTTTCATCTCGAACATTCCACAATCTTCAAACTCCACCATGGGAC
The DNA here is from genome assembly GCF_041138505.1 of Cibotium barometz. Taxonomy (NCBI): domain Eukaryota; kingdom Viridiplantae; phylum Streptophyta; class Polypodiopsida; order Cyatheales; family Cibotiaceae; genus Cibotium; species Cibotium barometz. The sequence goes on along the minus strand of NC_141102.1, from coordinate 31,124,749 downwards.
CACCTCAATTGGTACTCATCCTAACACACTCTTCTTCTCACAAACTTCACACTCCACACACACAATCTCCAACTTCTTTTGTAATACCAACAAGTCAAGAAGATTTTTCACTTTGACTTTGAAATAACAAGACAAATAACACCTCGGAAATGAACAAAAAAATATCCATAACTTTGGTAAAAAAGCAATGAAAACCTCCACCAAAGAAGCTCATCAAACAAACCATCATTAGGGGAAGGTTGATGTCTATAGGGGCCCTTTAAGATGCCATGTGATTAAAAGGTTATTATAAGGAAAAGGGCCAATCATGTGATGCCATGTATACAAAAATGTTGGGTGATTAAAGGTGGTCAAAAGATTCTCTAGAAAATGTCTTTTTGTACTTTTCATTCCCAAAAAGTGGGAGGGAAAGTTTTTGAAATTTCGGACATCCATAACTTCTACATATGAGCTCAAAATTTGTCAGAGATTAGAGATCCAGAATCTACTCGCTGAGCTCTTTCAATAGATATGTCACATGAATTTTAAATTCAATTTTGCCAGGAAACTCTGAAATTCAAACTTCTAGCCATTTGAAGAATAAGAAGGTATCTAAAGTCAAAGAAACTTAACATTTTAACAAAAAGTCATCAAAATCATAATATGGCAGCTTAAAGGGTCAATCTTCCCCTAATGGCGCTGAATCATGGATGTTACAAACTGCAACACATTGATCCATCATCACCATCAAGGAAGACTCCTCAACCACACAAAACACCATGGCCATGATGAATCCACACTCTGATTGTGGCCACATTTCTGAGACTCGAGATAGTTCCATTCATGATCTTGCACCTACTAACCAGCCGTGGATCTACTATCTTAAGCTTTGCCTTCATTATTGATCATCATTTACTTCAGTTCTTGGCTTATGTCTCCACCACCATGAATCTCTGCTTCATCTTGCCAATGAGTGCCATGAGAATGGTCATAATCTCCTCTGGATAAGTCTTCCTACTCTTCTTTCTTTTACCCATCATATCAACAACAGCTCCTTCTCTGTGGGCAAAAAGAGAGGAAAGCATGGGCTTATCTTCTTTGTTCTCTCTCTCTCTTAAAAGCCCTCAAAGTCCTCCCCCATCAAAGTGACGAGCTCGCAAAGGGGATGGGGTAGGGGTAGAGTATTGTCTTCTCTCTCTCTCTCTCTGTCTCTCTATCCCTCTATCTCTCTCTACCTCTCTTTTTGGCCAGGGCAATATAGAGAGAGAGGCTGATAGACAGATAGAGAGAGGCAAAGAGGAAAGAGTTTTAATTTTAATTTTTAAAACTTAAACTCCTCTGGGGGTAGAGTATTGTCTTCTCTCTCTCTCTCTCTCTTTCTCTCTCTCTAAGGTACCTCCCATTCCCTTTAATCCTTCCTGGTAGGGAGGAATCTCACTGGTAAGTAACACCCCAAGATTTCTTATAAAGGTTGCCTAATGTGAGAAGACAATTGTTGACTATCCAATATACGAATACATTCATGGTCTTGGGAGTCTTAGATAATATTTATCTATATTTTTCTTCTTTGGAAAGTACCCAACAAATCGGGTCCACCCTACCACCCACTTTCCAGATTTGGGATACAATGAACTATGAGGTTTTTTTAATTACTAAGCATGTTTGTTGGTACTGTGACATAAAAATTTATATATTTAATTTTCAATTTTGTATATAGTTCTGTGGCTTTGCAATGGTAATAAAGTGGAAGCTTGTCCAAGAAGATTATGGCGGGTCCGTAAAAAAATGACATCATGGCGAAGGCTTAACGGCTACCCCGACGACGTCTCTCATCAATATTTTGCATTTCCTAAAGTTTGTGTAATGTGTGGGTGTGCTCATTGAAATTACCAAGTATGTTCTATAAATGCTTTGGTATGGTTGTATAGGTGAGTGATGTGGAAAATAAAAGTGGGCCTAAATGTATGCATGGCTCACCTTTGTAATATTTAAATGCTATTTGCTACAAGCTAGCATGTGGAAGGCATGTGGAGAAGTGTGTGTAGGTGCATAATTAGGGAAGATTCTTCTAGAAATCCTACACGGATGAGGAGTCTTTTGACATTTTTAAAGTGAAAATGCCACATAGGTGCCAACTTGGCTACAACCTTGTCTCATGCAAGTATCTTTAGTAAAAGATCTCCAAATTCAAAATTAGAAAAAAAGACTGCCTAAAGAGACATTTTATGTGACCTCCGCATAGGTGTCATGGGAGGAGGAATGATTCTACAATTGTAACTTATAACAAGGTGAGAGGGGTTCACTTTTCCATCCATTAAATGATCCCTCCTCTCTCTTTCAAATCAATTGAGTGAAGCCTCCACAATTGAGCTTTTGAGCATTCTTGTGTCATTATCACCCTCCCAATTCTCTGAATCATCTTCCCAAGATACTCTCTTTGCATGTGTAGGCTTACTTAGCATTAGCTACCAAGGCCTTATCCTAAGATTGGAACTCTTGATGATCCAAACTAAGGGAGATAAGGAGTTATTATGTCGGTGGGCCTATGACTTTTTAAGGTAGCCCTTGCCTTATTACCGCCCTCCTTTGGAGGTACGAATGGTTTTAGCGGTAATGAGCATGTGGAAAGACTTTGGGAACCATGGATAGATTTGTGTCATCCACCAGTGTGCAATGGTAACCCTTAATCTCTAGTTTGCATCATGAACGAGATGAAAGGCAAGGACTTTGCTAAGTTGGAGTCTCAAATGCAAAGAGGAATGCAGTTTTGGTGGTTTTAATCCCTACTTTCTATTGGTAATTACTCTTTTCTTGGGTGATCTTTTCTAAAATTGTTTATACGGTTAGGAATCTCTTTCAATACTCTCTCCATATGTGTAATCAATTATTCAATCTCATGTTGAAATGATGATCAAAATCTCTCCCAAAATTGCTAGCTTAAAGTCATTTTTTTTGGCTATGTCATTAGTAAAATGCCCATAACTCTCCACTCAGTTATCCATTTTCAAAAGTTTTTATATAGGAGCGAAGCTCTCTTTGATCTCTACGCATCTATGTAGTCTAATTTGAGTGTAGTCATAAGAATTGCAAATAGAAATTCTATATTTTTTTGGTGTTTGATTTTTTTTTTGCATATTTGGTCATGCCTCTCCTTAATCACAATTATTTCCTCTTAATCATCTTGCTCATGTAAAACCCCATGTATTTAAATCATTTGTAACCTATTTCTACTACCATTTACTTCCAAATGTTGCGTCCAAATTGCCCAATACGTCCAAATGAGCCATATCAATACACCCCTTTCACCTCTATTCACATAGTGCTAAGCCGAAAGATTTTCTTCCAGCGTAGAGACTTGCCCGTGCTTTTGGGGCTAATCACCCAAATTAATGCTTCCCCTGAGCCATTTCTATTTCCATCTATGGATTACAACCTCACTTTTGATGTCTATATCTTTGTTTTAGTCTAGAAAGATAGGAAGTGAGATTGTCTCTTTTTCTCATTTAACACCAAAATCTCTTCTCCTTTCTTCAACACATGATCTTAAGAAGTGACCAAAATAAACCCTTAATTTTGTTTCAAAGTACAGATGCATCACATAATAGAGTTCCTTAATTTAATTCCCTTCACAGGTTCCTTTATCCCTTAATGCAAAAAAATTATTTTAAAAATAATATAAATACAATCATAAACTTGAACTACCACAATCTGAAAGAAAAACATCCCTCGGTGCATCGAGTTACATACAATCTTGTCAATAAGTTACCACATACTACTAAGGTGAAATATCCCCTCACTCACCTACACTAACATAAAAACCTATCAAGCTCGGGTCTTCAGTCCTGGAAGGAACCCTTGCCATGCTTTGTGGTGGGTTAACCATCATAAGAAGTTTCCCCAACTCCGTAATACTCAAGAGTTAGTTTCCCTAGGTGGGGGAATAACCAGTTGCCCCAAACTGATCACTTTGGAATGGTTATTCTTCGCAAGAGAATATGTCCCTTGATTTAATTTTACAACAACTTTAAAATATGTTACTAGTCTTATCGAAATTTTGCATCCACATTTCACGTAGCAATCATACAACAATTATACTCACATGAGAGAGATATCATTTTTGTATTTTCTTAAAGAAAGATTTTCCTAGTTGAATGCATCAAACAGTTCTCTTTTCTTAATCAAAACTTCTAGGGTTGGTCCACTTACATGACGAGGTGGAGATCGGATATTCGTGGCTACGAGAAGGTGGGCTAATCCACCACTTCATTAGGAGACATTTATAGTGTAACGTACTATACGTACGTATTTCTTTTGGGTCCATTTGACTTGGAAATTTTAGCTTCTACATTTCATGTTGAAAAGTGGAAAATATTTAGAGTACATAAAAGATTAAGTTTGGTCGCAAATTTCGTAATTTTAGAGATGTCAATTTTAGGTCAATTTTTGGGGCTTTTTATGCATGTGTTGTGGTGTCATTTGTAAGCAATTTCTATTCTATACTTAATAGTGTTAGATAATGTATAAGGAGCGTCATAATGAGTAGGCTAATCTAAAGAAAACTCATATAGGCATTTACATAGTAAATATAACCGCCACAACAATGGGCGCTCGAAATAGGTCCCAAACACCAAATTGACCCTTAAATTTTAGTAACGGCCTCGCATGAGGGGGTAGATAAGTTTATTTGTCAGAGAGAAGTATTAAAGAGAGATAGGTTATCACAAGAAGAACAAGGTCTATGTTTGGATAATTGGGAGATTCTGTACGGGGTGGCCGTTATTCGCGAAACGAATCCAACTCCACTTTCCAGTGTTGATCTATCTCTAATTTGGTTGAAGAACATGTTTTTAGAAAGGATTTTTATCATGTTAACATTTTCATGCACTTATTGTTGCAGAATATCATGATAATTTTGGGACTTGTAGAAATATTCAACCTATTTAATAGAAAAGGAAAGGGCTTCTTAATTTGTAAATGGCTTAAACAAGTAAATTAAATTTTTGGTTAAGGGTAACAAGGTAACTACAATCCGAGATGCTATGCTGCGTGCCATGACATATGAATGGATAGGAAAGAATGAAGAAAGCCTTGGAAATAAAAGAAAGAGATCAAATATGTTTTACCTAGCATTAGCTACCAAGACCTTACCCTAAGATTGGAACTCTTGATGATCCAAACTAAGGGAGATAAGGAGTTATTATCTCAGTGTGCCTATGCCTTCCCAAGGTATTCCTCGCCTGTTTGCCGCCGCCCTCCTTTGGAGGTACCAATGGTTTTAGCGAAAATGAGCATGTGGAAATACTTTGGGAACCATGGGTAGATTTGCATCGTCCATGGTGGAATGTTAACCCTTACTCTCTAGTTTGTATCATGAACGAGATGAAAGGCAAGGACTTTACTAAGTTGGAGTCTCAAATGCAAAGAGGAATGCAGTTCTGGTGGTTTTAATCCCTACTTTCTATTGGTAATTACTCTTTTCTTGGGTGATCTTTTCTGAAATTGTTTATACGGTTAAGAATCTCTTTTAATAATATTTCCATATGTGTAATAAATTATTCCATCTCATGTTAAAATGATGATCAAAATCTCTCCCAAAATTGCTAGCTTAAAGTCGTTTTTTTTCACAGCTTTCTATGCCGTTAGTAAAATGCCCATAATGTTCCGCTCGGTTATCCATTTTCAAAAGTTTTTATATATGCGCGAAGCTCTCTTCGAGCTCTACAATCTCTATAGTCTAATTTGAGTGTAGTCATAAGGATTGCAAACAACAATTGTCTATTTTGTTACTGTTTTTTTCTACATATTTGGTCATCCCTCTCCTTAATCACAATTATTTCCTCTTCATCATCTTGCCCATGTGAAACACCATATATTTAAATCATTTGTAACCTATTTCTACTACCATTTACTTCCCAATGATGTATCCGAATTGCCCAATACGTCCAAATGAGCCATATCAATACACCCCTTTAACCTCTACTCACATACTGCTAAGCCAAAGAATTTTCTTCTAGCAAAGACTTGCCCTTGCTTTTGGGGCTAATCGGTTAGCCCAAATTAATGCTTCCCTTGAGCCATTTCTATTTCCATCTATGGATTACAACCTTGCTATCTATGTGTATATCTTTGTTTTACTCTAGGGAGATAGGAAGTGAGATTGTCTCTTTTCCTCATTTAATACCAAAATCTCTTCTTCCTTCTTCAACACATGATCTTAAGAAGTGACCAAAATAAACCCCTAATTTTGTGTCACAGTACAAAAGAATCACATAATAGAGCTTCTTTATTTAATTCCCTCACAGGTTCCTTTATCCCTTAATGCCAAAAATTTATTAAAAAAACAATACAGATACAATCATAAACTTGAATTACAACACAATCTGAAAGAAAAACATCCCTTGGCATACCGAGTTACATACAATCTTGGCAATAAGTTACCACATACGACTAAGGTGAAATGTCCCCTCACTCACCGACACTAACAGGAAACCTATCAAGCTCGGGTTTTCAATCCTCGAAGGAACCCTTGCCTTGCTTTGTGGTGGGTTAACCATCATAAGAAGTTACCCCAACTCCGTAATCTCAAGAGTTAGTTGCCTTGGGTGGGGGAATAACCACTTGCCCCAAACTGATCACTTCGGAATGGTTATTCACAAAAGAACACGTCCCTTACAACAACTTTAAAATATGTTACCAGTCTTGTCGATATCTTGCATCCACATTTCACGTAGCAATCATACAACAATTATACTCACATGAGAGAGTATATCATTTCTCTTTTTTCTTAAAGAAAAATTTCCCTAGTTGAATGCATCAGACAATTCTCTTTTCTTAATCAAAACGTCTAGGGTTGGTCCACTTACACGACAAGGTAGAGATCCAATATTCGTGGCTACGAGAAGGCGGGCTGATCCACCACTTCCTTGGGAGACATTTATAGTGTAACATACTATATGTATGTATTTTTTTTGGGTCCATTTGACTCGGAAATTTTAATCTTCTACATTTCATGTTGAAAAGTGGGAAATATTTTGAGTACATAAAAGATTAAGTTTGGTCACAAATTTAGTAATTTTAGCGATGTCGATTTTTGGTCAACTTTGGGGCTTTTTATGCATGTGTTGTGGTGTCAGTGATCTCTATTCTATACTTAACAATGTTAGATAAATTATAAGAGGGTCATAATGAGTAGGTTAATCTAAAGGAAAATCATATGGGGGTTTACGTATTAAATATAACCACAATGGGTGCCCGAAATAGGACCCAGACACTAAATTGACCCTTAAATTTCAATAACGGCCTCAGACGAGGGAGTAGATAAGTTTATTTGTCAGAGAGAAGTATTAAAGAAAGATAGTTCATCACAAGAAGAACAAAGTCCGTGTTTGGATAATTGGGAGATTCTGGACGGGGTGGCCGGTATTCGCGAAACGAATCCGACACCACTTTCTAGTGTTGATCTAAATCTAATTTGGTTGAAAAACATGTTTTTAGAAAGGATTTCTATAGTTAACATTTTCATGCATGATAATCTACTAATTCTTGTGGGATTTTTTTTAAACTTCTTTTCAGAGCCTTGAGGTGATTTCTGTGTAGGATATATATATATATATATATATATATATATATATATATATAGAGAGAGAGAGAGAGAGAGAGAGAGAGAGATTTGAGATTCTGGCCAACCGTTCTTAGATAGGGGACACCGGACAATAGAGAACATGATTTACCATTTGGTAGAACCCAAAGTGGACGAGATTTGGAAGAGGTATACCCAAGATAGCCACGATGTCCAGCGTGGAGGTTGGGTGGACGGGCGTCGGAGAAAAGCCCTATTGACTAGATCTTTTTGTTGGTGATTCTCTCTCTAAGTTTGAGATTTGGTATTGGCAATTAATATGTTACTATGGATTGTCAAAGATTATGGTTTATTGAAAATCGCTTTGTTTTTTGAAGTATGATGTGATTTTATTGTAACTTTTGAGAAATTTTTGCATAGATCATGGAACTGAATATGGGTACGTTTTAGTTGGTTTTAGAGTCTAGTTTTGGCAATCCGCACTTGATTGCAGATAGTGTGGGTCTTGGATGACTAATAATATTTTTATTTTTTGTGATACAATCAGGAGCTTCTTTTTATTGAGAATTGTTTTGGATATTTGTTGTACAATCACAAGATGGTAGCATATCAAACAAATTCAGTAGTCAAGCGGGGGCAAGAAGAGGAGATTTTACAAGGATTATTGCATGTGGGTGTAACTCTAGAGGAATTGATCAGACTTATTGATGACAAGAATCAAGAATTGGAAGAAATAATGAGAGCCATGTGTTCTCAAGATTCCATGAGTTTGAATGAAGAAGACAGAGATGACTGAGAAGATGGAGAGATGGAAGATCGTCTAAGTTTTGATGATAGAAAGGGTCAATGAGAAGGGAAAGGAGCAAGAAATTCTGACGAATAGTAAGAAGAACCTGGTGAATATCCTATAAGCCCTCAACCAAGAGTTGCTGCACAGGTTGGTTTCGATCTTTCAGCACATTGAGCTATTAAGAAATTGCAGGATACAGTGCAGACCATGCAAAGTGATATGGGAACAGGATTTAAATCGGGACATGTAGATGATTTTTTTCTCAAACAAGTTATGACAAAAAGGTCACTACCAACCTTTAATGGAGAGGGAAAGAGGAGTGAAGAAGCAGAAGCATGGATTGAGCAGCTTGAAGATTATTTTTGAACATGTAACTTCAGTGAGGAAGCTAAGGCAAAGATGACAATACTTCTTTTTAAAGGTTCTGTAAAATTATGGTAGAAGTCTATTATGCACACAGCAGGGACATCCGGAATGAGAACATCACATGGCGTCTAATAAAAAGGGATGTGATTCAACATTACTGTCCACCCAGAATATCACATGGAGAAAATGAATGACTTTTTAAACTTGGAACAAAGGGCACTTATTGTTGCAGAATATCATGATAAATTTTGGGACTTGCAGAAATATTCAACCTCTTTTAAAAAAAAGGAAAGGGCTTCTCAATTTGTAAATGGCTTAAACAAGCAAATTAAATTTCTGGTCAAAACACCATATTGGGGAATATGGGGATTTCCCAGTAGTTTGGGACACGTGGTCAAATCTTTGGATTAATCATAACTTGAACACCGTTACTCCGAATTGAGCACTCTATAGCTTACTAGATTCCATTTTCCAAGCGCTTTCCAACAATAGGTCACATGATATGGTTTTAAGAAACTTATAGGCATGTTATCCAGGTCCCACCTTTTTAGTATTCAAAAAATGGGAGTTGGAAAATTCCCAAACTCACGAATATAGTGTTTTAAGGGTAACAAGCCAACTACACTCTAAGATGCTATGCTGCATGCCATGACATATGAACGGATAGGAAAGAATGAAGAAAGCTTTGGAAATAAAAGAAAGAGATCAAATCTATTTTATGATGAGAAGGAAAATTTTATGCAAAATAGGAGGATGTAGACTAGCGAGAAAAAGAATGGTAATCAGCCTTTCACATATTTGTCTCCAGAGTTGGTAGAAAAGGTGCGGCATGAAGGCTTATGTTTTCATTGTTTACAAAAGGGTCATAGAACTTATGAGTGCAAAAACAAACCAACATCACATGAGGAACGTGAGGGATTAATTACAAGAGATTAAAAAACAAGGCAAAATCTGCAAGAGAATGTACATGGGTTTTCAAGTAATGACAATGCTCGTGGAGCAAGAGGAAAAGCTGTTGTAATTGTTGTAACGTCCCTCCCAAGCCATGTATGTATGTGTCTCTTTTAATATAGATTTCAATAAAGAAAGAGAGTGTAATTAGAGAAGAGTGAGACAACAAGGCTAGAAACATTAGGAAAGTGTTAGAATAAAAATATTAGCTCCAAAAATCCTAAAAGAAATAAGAACATAAGAATAGTTCTATTAAGAGATAAGTATTCCTAAAAATATAATTTCGAGTTTAGGTGATAAGAGATCATATTTAGAGTACTTTTACACATTTAGAGTCCATGCATACTAAAAATGTGGAAAAACAATGTGTTTCTAAAGATGGCGCGTTTGTGACTATATACGGACGTTTTTGCTTATTCTGCCCACGCTGGCTTGTAGACCAGATGCCTTCCCGTTCTTTTGACTGGTTATATGACCATATTTTGAGTTTTTATCAGAGAGTTATGGCCGAAACAATTTGCTATTTCTGTCAGGGTCTTTACATAGAGAAAACTGTGAAAAGACAGCAAGTAGCCTCAAGGTAATCCTAGAGTTTGAGATGCATATATCCCTTCATTCTTATCTAATATCTCAGAAAAGAAGCTTAGATTGCTATAGTCTTTCGGAGGAAGAGACCAAAACTCCATAGCTTTTCTTTTAGAGAAAGAATACTATACTGTAGACCTGTAGAAGAAGGCTATTTTGCCATAGACCTTAGAAAGAGAGAAGAGTCACAGTATGAGTAAGAGAAGATAAACCTTGGAGATTATTGGATGATTTCTATCAAAAGACAAGGTATTAGAAGACTCTATTCTCACATGTCAAGTTCTAAAGCTCTTGTTAATACGAGCAAAGACAACGATAAACGACAAATTTCTATAAGGTATATACATATTTTGTTTTTCAATTATATATCATTCTTAGGGGTTGAGGTATGGCCCCGGCTTCTCTATTGATTGTTACAGTGATCTATTTGATTGATTTACCATTTAAAGTTTGTATTCTTTTAAACAACAACATATGCCTTAATAAAGAATGTCTTATCGCAATCTCAAGTTGAAATGCTAAAATCTGTGTGAGAAAAGGATTGTTTTCTTAAGAAGGTGACATGGACTCTAGTCATATGGTTTAGTAAGTAAATGGATTGTTATCTTGGTTAAATTAAGGTACAGGTACAACTTCTCCCTGCCTTGACGCTGCCCCGTTCTTATGCTTGTATAGCCGAACGGCGGAGACGTTAGTAAGGCCCGGAGTTGGCCCATGGTATCCCTCATACCATTGGGAGAATGAGGTTCGCCGATTGAGGTGAGTGATTGTGATGCTGCCTAGTTATGAGGGCCCAGGCTAGTGCAGTGAATTAGCCCACCCTAGTGCGCAGACATCCCTCTGAGGGACAGGAGGATCGAGCGATGGAGCCTGAGAGGGCGACAGGCCGGCTTGAGTCCTCGCCAGCGGCCGACGATGAGGTGTATGGTCCCGTAGGGTTTTGCCCAGCATGTGGAGGCTGGAAGGCCGAATTCTAGATCATCGGCGGTATAAAGGAAAAGAATAAGAGAGCCAGTTTGGCTTGTATGAAATTGATTCATGTTTAAACTTTGTTTTTATAAATCTTATCTTTGGCATTATTGTATTGTGGAAAAAGGCAAAGGCTGCTTTAATAAACCTTGTGAAAGAGCCTTAATTAAGGAACATGTTTGTTTATGTCAAACAGTGTGGTAGGATTAATTAGAAAACAAATTGACGCGTGAGTAGGGTGGAAAGTGGGAGGATGGAATGCCCCGACGGCACCATCCTACGGACGGGTGGACCCGATTAGTCGGGTAGCTTTCCAACAGATTAAGTGAAAGCCCTACGCTAGATAAATAGGTTCTCGGGTAACTCTATTCTAGAAGACTAGGCCAGCGGCGGCTGTGCCTTGCATAAGATGAGGAAAAAAGCGTTGTCCCTAGAAATCAAGTCTAGTAGTTGCCCAATTTATGATCGATTACCCTATGGGTGATTTGATGTTTAGAAGACCACGCTCCCCCTGCGGGATAGAACTAGGTCTTGCCTATGAATCGTATCCTTGAATCTCTGTCGGGTCAAGGTGTCGATGAGTAGGGAATTTTCTCTAAGATAAGACTTAGTGGACTATCTTAAGTGTTTCCCCTATTTGTGGAAGGGGGGAACCTTACAATTGTGGTCTAGGAGATTGAATTATATGCACATGTCAATGTTGCTATTCATGCAGGTAAGGCCGAAAACCGAGCTTCAATTGTAAAAACTCCTATCAAGATTGCGAATAGTAATTTTCAAGCGTTGATTGACTTGGAAAGCACCCATAGTTTTCTATCATCCCACGTGACAAAACAGTTAGAAATAACTAAATTTTATCAAAATTATCTTATGGTAGAGCTTGCTTCGGGAAAGCAATAGACATGTAAGGATTATGTCAAGAATATGCCTTTCGTTATAGTTGACCTCAAGTCAAAAGTAGATTTCCATGTGTTGTCTTTAGGAAGGTATGATGTTATTTCAGGGATGGATTGGTTAGTGCCAAGAAAGGCTAAATTATTGTGTCTTGAGGAGCTGGTTTGCATGATTGGAGATGATGGTAAAGATTATTCCTTACAGGGTCAAAGATGTGCTGTAGAATTTAGAATGATGTCTTCTATACAATTTGTTAAAGCAACAAGAAAAGGTTGTCATGTATATGTCATGGAATTGCTGACATAAAGTCTTAAGGAACCAAAAAAGGGTGATGATCATCCTATGCTTCAACAATTTCAAAATTTATTTCCTAATGATTTGATTGAATTGCCTCTGCATAGATTTACAGATCATGAAATAGAGATCATACCTAGTGTAGGTATGTAGAGCTCCTTATCATTTATCTATGGAGAAAACTACAAAGTTGAAAATGCAATTACAAAAATTGCTTGAGCAGGGATTTATTAGGCCTAGTGTGTTGCCATGGGGTACTCCTGTTCTCTTCGTAAAGAAGAAGGATGGGACTATGTGGCTGTGTGTTAATTACAGGGGGCTTGATAAGTTAAACAATCAAGAATAAGTACCCATTACTAAGAATGGGGGAGCTTGATAAGTTAAACGATCAAGAATAAGTACCTATTACTAAGAATGGGAGAGCTTTTTGATCGGCTTGTAGGGAGTTCCATATTTTCTAAAATTGATTTGCGATCTAGTTATCATCAGATTTGCATCAGAGAGACAGTGATATAGCAAAGACTCTGTTTAGGACACGTTTTGGGCATTATGAATTTGTTGTGATGCCATTTGGATTAACAAATGCACCTGTTACTTTTGAGTGTGTGATGAATCGCATTTTTCAGGAGAACTTAGGTGACTGTGTTAATATTTTTGGATGACATATTGGTGTTTTCCCCAAAAGTAAAGAAGAGCATGAAGAACACTTGCGAAAAGTGTTTCACATATTGCTAGAGCATAAGTTGTATGCAAAGTGGTCCAAATGTGTATTCTTTAAAGATAAGGTGGAGTACTTGGGACACATTATATCTAAAGAAGGTATTTCAATGGATCCCAAGAAGATTACAACCATTGTAGAATGGCCAACTCCCATTTTTGTTAGACAAGTTTGTGGATTTCTAGGATTTGAAGGTTTTTACCGAATCTTCATTTTTGAGTTTTCTCACAAAGTAAGTCAAAGGGTAGAATATTCATATGGACTATACAATGTGAGCAGAGTTTTTAGATTTTGAAGCATGCATTGACTACAGCCCCTGTGATTAAATTGCCTGTCTTGGAAAAACCTTCTTGGTTGTAAAACGGATGCTAGTATTGTAGCACTTTGATGCAAGATGGACATCCGGTTGCATTTGAGTCATGTAAGGTGAAACCTCCTGAGACAAATTATTCAGCATATAATTTGAAATTGTTGGCTGTTGTGCAAACATTGTGTGTATGGAGGCTTTATCTCCTTGGAGTTAAGTTTCAGTTACAAACTGATCAAATCTGCTTTGAGGTATTTGTTTAGTCAATCGGAATTGAATGCAAATCAAAGAAGGTGGATAGAATTTTTGCATGAATATGACTTTGAAATCAGAAAATCAGGAGCTGCTTTAGTGAGTGCAATCACTGTCATACATAATAGTTTGGGAGAATAGGTAAAGAGTGAAATCCCAAGATATTCTTCTTCAAAACAGCTTTTGCAAGTTTCACAAAGAACTACAGGTCACAAGAGGAAATAGATGCATTCGCAAAGTATGAAGTAATTGATGGAGTATTATATTATGAGAAAAGGTTATGCATACCTGATGTTGTGGAGATCAAGAGAAAGTTGATGCATGAACTTCATGATATTGCCATAGCAAGACATCTAGGATCTCAAAAGACATACACTTAGGCTAGAAAGTGTTTCTTTTGGCTAGGAATGAAAGTTTATATAAGGGATTATGTGGAGAAATGTCTAAACTGTCAACAGGTGAAAACTGAGCATGTAAAGAAACCAGGCTCTATGCTACCATTAGATGTGTGAGAGATGAAGTGGCAATGTATATCAATGGACTTTATTACTAGGCTACCAAGGACTAGAGGAGCTTATGACAACATTTTTGTGGTGGTAGATAGGCTTACAAAAGCCACTCATTTCTTGCCTATCAAGAGTTCATATACCGCTATGGATGTGGCAAATGTGTTTGTGAATAATATTTTCAAGCTACATGGTATACCTAGAAGATAGTATCGGATCGAGATTCTCGATTCACTTCAAATTTTTGGCAGGCATTCTTAAAAGCTGCTGGAACATCACTTGATTCGAGTATAGCATATCATCCTCAAAGTGATGGGAAAACAGAAAGAGTGAATCAAATCTTGGAGGACATGTTAAGAATGTATTGCATGGATAAACCTTGAAAGTGGGATGAATACTTACATATGGTGGAATATGCATACAATAGTGCTCCATAGTCTACTATTGGACTCTCTCCATTCAAAGCATTATATGGGAAAGATTGCATGTCACTTGTATTATGGTATGATCCTTTTGGGAAGGTTGAGACAAGTAAACAGATGCTTGATGAAATGGAGATGCAGACAAGAGACATAAGGGAATGCATAAGAGTTGCTCAAAGTCATCAAAAGAGTTATGCAGACAAGAAAACAAAGCCAAGACAATTCAATGAGGGTGAAATGATATTCTTAAACGTGAAATCAAAGAAGAGTTCTTCAATACTTGGAAAGTTTAAGAAATTGGCACCTAGATATGCAAGACCTTTCAAGATACTTAATAAGATCAGAACACAAGATTATCACTTCAAACTTCTAGAAGGAGTTAAAGCACGTAATTTATTTCACATTAGCTTACTACTGAAGAAGTATGTGGCTAGTCCAAATCACATACTTGGTAACAGTACAAGAGTGGAAGAAGTGGAAAATTTTGAGATAGAACTAGAGACAATTTTAGAAAGCTTAGACATCCGGACGACATAGTTGATCTCCTAATAAAATGGAAGACTTATATCCACTTAAATATGCCACTTAGTTTTTCGAGGATCATGTGAGGACTCACTACCCTCAGTTCATGTGCTGAGGACAACGCTACTTTTTTAATCCGGGGAGAATGTAACGTACTCATATGTACGTATTTTTTTGGGTCCATTTGACTAGGCAATTTTTAGCATCTACATTGAATGTTGAAAAGTGGAAAATACTTAGAGTACATAAAATATTAAGTTTGGTCACAAATTTAGTAATTTTAGAGATGTTGATTTTTGGTCAATTTTAGGGCTTTTTATGCATGCTTTGTGGTGTCATTTGTTAAGCGATTTCTATTCTATACTTACCAATGTTAGATAATGTATAAGAGGGTCATAGTGAGTAGTTTAGTCTATAGGAAACTGATATGGGGGTTTACATAGTAAATATAACCGCAACAGGTGCCCGAAACAGGGCCTGAACACCAAATTGACCCTTAAAGTGTAGTAACGGCCTTGCATTAGGGTAGATAAATTTATTTGTCAGAGATAAGTATTAAAGAAGGATAGTTCATGATTCTCTCTCTCATTTTGAGATTTTGTATTGGTGATTATTATGTTACTTTGGATTGTCAATGATTATGGTTTATTGAAAACCTCTTCGTTTTTTGAAGTGTGATGTGATTTTACTGTAAATTTTGAGAAATTTTATGCATAGATCATGGAATAGATGCCCAGGTCCTCTGCGTTCTGCACATCCTCCATGAGTCATTATTATTTATCATGGTTGAACCTTTTCACACGGCTTGGGAGTAGAATGGAAATCCTCTCTTAGGTAAAATATATTGAGAACCTTGAATAACGGAGAGAGGAATATGGGAGTGAGAGTGGAAGAGAGGTGGAAGTAGTTTGAGAGGAGATCAAGAGAGGGAGAGATATGGTAGTAGGAATAAAAAGGGAGGTGGAGGTGGTTCGAGAAGAGACCACGAGAGGGAGAGTGGAACTAGATATTGGGAGAGAGAGAAAAAGATACTAAGACCAAGAGTTTCGGAGGGAGAAGGAAGTATGTGAGTGGTAGTGGTGAGGGAGGTTGGTTGGTGAGGGGGTTTTCTAGGGGAGAAGGAAGTATTGAGTGGTGAAGGGGTTCAATAGCAAGAGATTATAAGAGCAGTGGCGAGGACCGAGAGAGAGAGGGGGTGAGTGTACCTGGTGAGGATGGTAAGGGGCTACGTATGAACGAGCAAGGAGAGTAAGGGGACTCTTTGGTGAGTGAGTAGAAAGAGTGAAGGATTTTCTCAGCCAAATGTTGCAAGGGGATTGGGGTGCATCGTAGATAAGGGTGTGGACTCCATACTCAAGTGAGTTGGAGAGGGAGGTTACGTGGTGGTGGCTAGAGAGGGCATGAAGTAAGAGGAGTGGGGGGCTGCAAGAAAGCCACACGATCAGAAAGCACGGCTTTGACTATGCCTATGGGCTAACAGAGGCGTGAGAATGAGGGAAATCTGGCTATGGTGGTGGAAGAAACCAAGAACAGGCAAAAATGTGGAGGTGAGCGGCTGCCTTACAAATAGAGGGTTTTATCACTAAGATGTGTGGAGAGGGGATGCATGGTGAAGAACGACGAGGGTAGCTGGAGGAAAGAGTGGCAATGGGGTTGACTGTTGAACACAAAAATGACCAGTGCCCGCTTCAAATGACGGGAGAGTGGGAATTTATAGGGTATCAGGGCTGAGTGCGTAGGAGAAAACATCACCGCGCAAAAGATGATAACGCCAACTAGGTTGGTTGACGGTGAGAAGCTAGTTGGAAGAAGGTGACAAATAATTTACGTATCGAATCATCCAGCGGTGAGAAGAATATATTGTGGCTCTCCATAGTGAGAGTCCCAACGAAGGAGCGATGAAAGAAGAGGGGGTGGGAGCTGCACTGAGAAGAAAAAACAAAGCGGAGGGAGGGGGTGGTCGGAGAGCTGGACACCAATATGTATTTTAAAAAAAAATTATAATTTTGAGTAGAATTTTACATCCTTTCCCCCTTAAAGAAATTGAGATGTCTTCATCTCGAAATTAGGTAGGGGAAATCTTGAAATAACTTAGACTCATTTTCCCATGTAGCATCTTCTACTAGGAAGTCTTTACACTGAACTAGATGTTCCCTTATGACTGTTTCTCAAAGTCCTTTCTCTAGAACTAAGGATTCTGTCGGGTTGAATTTTTAAGATGGTTTGGGATGTCATTATTATTTTCTCATTATCTAGGATATGGTCAGGACTAGATGCATAGGCATTCAAAAGGCTTACATGGAATAATTATGGACTTTTAGGTGAGGCGATAGCAATAGCTCATAAGCTTGGTCATTAATTCTTTTAGTGATGACATAAGGCCCATAATAGCGAGGGCTCAACTTTTTGTACTTTCCTAGAGATATAGAGTTTCTTTTCGGACATACCCTTAAGAAGACCATATCTCCTTCTTTGAATAATCGTTGAGTTCTTCTGGCATTAGTATAATGCTTTTGTCTACCTTGGGCAGCATTGATGTCCTTATGGACAGCTTTCATTTGTTGATCCATGTTATCCAGCATTTGTTTATTGGCCTCTACTGTGTTCATTGGATCAGACCAGTTTAATGGTGTTATGCAATCTTGACCATATAAAGCCTTGAATGGGGACATACCTATACTCTTGTGATGTGCTGAGTTATAGGTGAATTCTACCAATGGTAGAGGTAATGCAAACATAGCTTTGGCTCACGATTTCAATAAGCCCTGAGTATGTCTTCAATAACTTGATTAACCCTTTCATTCTGACCATCTGATTCTAGGTGATAGGCTGTGCTGAAGTTTAACTGAGTTCCAATTCCCTCAAAAAGAGCAGTCCAAAACACTGAAAAGTAAACTTTGTATCCCTATCACTGAAAATCCTTTTTAGCAAACCATGCAGTTTAAATATCTCCTTGATAAATATTCTTGCAATGTCTATTGCCTTGAAGGTCTTTTTGACAGGAATTAAATGGACTACTATTGTCAATCTGTCCCCACCACCATGATAGAATCATAACCCTATTGAACAGAAGGAAGACTTGTGATGAAATCCATAATAATACATTCCCACTTCATCTGAGGAATATCCACGGGGTGCAATTTGCCTACCGTTTTTACCCATTCAGCAGCAGCAAATGTGAAAGATCCCTGTCCCCTGCGGGCAACGAATTCCAGGGTGCTAGCAGCGGAAGTAGCACTTCTTACGTAGGGTAGAACCTCTCACTCGGGGCCTCATCCACGGATATCCGAACAAGAGACTAATCCCTCCGTTCTTCCAAAACCGAACCCAGAAAAACTTTCCTCGCCCAGCAGGCATAGGCAATTCCTCTAGGATATTTTTATTCTAGCATAGGCAATTCCTCTAGGATATTTTTATTCTAACATAGTCAAGAGCCTTAACTAACCAAACTGATATGACCGAATCCATAAGTCACATGGTCAGATCAAGGAAGATACTTGCACTTGGATCATAGAGACCAACACTTTTTTCCTCATGAAGAGGCACAGCCGTTGATTCTTTTCCATAGAACAAAGACTATCCGGGATTTACTTCATCTATCGTAACATAACAGAATTGAGTCTCATTTTAGGGATCCATCAGTCGAGCCTAACCCTATCCAATCCCATGGGCTAGTGATAGGATCCATTTAGAAATTTAGTTATGTTTTGCCCTGGGTGCTAGGGAAAAGAGTTCCCAGGTCCCCTAGCCACCGCTTCAAGCAAAATTCAAGATAGTCACACCACTTACACACCCAATATGAAATTGCATGTTTCACAGATTCAACTGATCATAATCCTCCAAAATCTCCAGCTTAAATTCTAATTTCCAATCATTTCTTCATCGGTGTACCTTTGGCATCATTTCGCAACCACAACGCTCACCAGCTGTTCACTCATGGGCCTTTTCAATAGTTCCTAGCTCATAGTACCCGAAAATATAATCAAGTATTCCATTCATTTCTTCCTCAGCGTACCTATGGCATCATTGGCAACCAGAACACTCACCACCTGCTCACTCAGGGGCCTTTTCGATAGTTCTTATCTCATAGTACCTGGAAATATAATCACATAAGAAAAATCCAAATGGACTCTCCATTGAAGATCAATAAGATCAACCAACAGATCCATAATATAAAAGAGTCATGGAATCGTCCATTGAGGACCATCAAGGCCAATCATCCAGATCCATGCCCAAGTTCAGAAAACAACTCAACACCTTGTTCCCTTTTTCTTCCTCGATGCATGCGTGGGTATCTTTGGCGACCTAGAGCCCAAGCACCATATGGTCAGCACCCTCTAGGCTCCTTCGCAGGTCACTTAGCGCTTCACTCATAGGCCACTTCCTTGGTCCCTCATCCACCTTACCGGAAGCTCACCATTTAAATCGAGTCGAGGCTCGTCAAGACCTCGGCCGACCTTGCTACACAAGACGTCATCCATTGACTCTCCGTCTCAACTGTTTGTAACTTTATCACCTAGGTCTTCATGACCTCATTCACAAGATGGTCAAACTGCTTCCCCAGCATTCTTATACATAAAACAGCCATTTAAAAACAGGTTTCATAAATACAGTTTCTAATGAACTCTCATCTTTTCACATTGTTCCACATCATTTCTCGTTATTCCACATTCTTCTATATCAGTTCACATTGCTTATTCCACATCTATTCCCATCATCCTTCATCCATTCTCATCCAATCACATCATATTATATCTATTCCCATCATCCTTAATCCATTCTCATCCAATCACATCATATTACATCTCATCACATCTACCGACATCACATCACATTCATCCACATCACATCACATTCATATTACATCTCATCACATCTACCCACATCACATCACATTCATCCACATCACATCTTATCACATTCATTTACATCTATTCAGATCCTCGTCACATCGTGTCGCATCCATCCTCATCACATCTCATCCATTCATATCTTCCCATATCCACATCACATCCATTCACATCACATCTCATCCATTCACATCTACCCTGATCCACATCACATCCATTCACATCTACCTAGATCCACATCACATCCCATTCATCCACCTTACATCTCATCCATCCATTCACATTACATCACATCCATTTATATTCTTCAGATCCACATATCATCACATCTCATCACATCCACTCACATCTCCTCACATCACATTCACATCTTATCACATCACATTCACATCTTATCTAATCGCATGGCATTCATTTACATCCCATCACATTCATTTACATTCATTTAGCTCCACATCACATCTTATCACATCCACTTTTAGTATCGTTTTCTACTTTAGATATACCGATAGGACTTCTAAGTTTTTGCAAATTGCTTGGCCTAGTTAAGGGTAATTTTTCTCGATATATATTTTCATATTCTTTCTCAAATTTCTCAAGTGAAATATATTCAATATTCTTCTTTTGAGTAAAAGATTCATGGGATTTACAAAAATCAATTCTACCCATATTTCCTAGTAAAATTAATAATGCTCAAATTTCACTTTTGAATTATGCCAAAATTTTCTCTTTTACCATTTAATTACTTGGATCTCCATTATCATGGGAATTCCTCTTTTTGGATAAAATAAATTTACCAAAAAATTCTCTTTTTTGCATAAATTTTTTCCCCAAAATTTACTCTTTTCTCATAATCAATTAATTATGCATAATTACAAAAATTTATTTCTCATGAATATGATGAAAATCATTCTTTTTGCATAGGATGTCCAATCCTAGAATATGGTAGGAAGTCCTCTTTTAGCATTATGCATAAAAATAAGATGTATTTTTTTCTGAAAATTTTACCATAGCTTTGTTTACTCATAATTCTCAATTTTGTCTAAAGAATAAAAGCTTGTAATGAAAATAGGATAGTAGATCCTCTTTTATGCTTAAATTCAAACTATGAATTTAAATCATAATTTTAATCATAATCATAAACTTAATTATGATTATCCTACTAGATTAAGCTAATTCCATTATTTCTCTTTTCCCAAATTGACAGGGTAATCTATTTCTAATTTAGAATCAATCAAAGTAGTTTTTAACTACTTATAAAAAATCTAAAAGAATTACCATTATTTTGTTAACACAAATTCATAAAAATACCATTTTCTTAATCTGTAGCTTATCAAGCCTAGAGTTTAGCTTTGAATTAAGAGACTATCATTGAGACACATCCTTTTTCAAGGGATTAATCCATAAATATGGCTATTCTTTTAGAGAGAGAGATTTTAAAGAAAGCATTACAAATAGGCATAAAGATTAACTTTCTCTTAATTAAGCATTAATACTTTAAGGTAAAGCTTGATTTGAATTAAAATAGTTATTTAGAAAGCTTCTCAAGCTTGAGAGGGGTTGAGAAGAAGAAAGTCATTGAGATAAATTGGAAAAAACCATAATTTGATTTTACCTCCAAGTTTGGCTTGATTCTCTATTAGAGCAGTGAAGCCCCCAACCAATCAATTGGTCCACCAAGAGGAGAAGACCAACTCCAAGAGTTGTTGTAGAGAGAGAGAGCTCCAAGCTCCCAAGAGAGAGAAAAATTTAAAGAATAATAGAAAATATGATTATTTTAATATAATACTAGCATGGTATAGCTCCCATATTCTTTTACAAATGACTAAGGGTCTATTTATAGGTGAGGGAGGCCACTAACCAAGTCCAACTGGGTTCTAGAATTTTTTGGATTGTATAATTTTCCAGGTTCAGTTTGACTCAATTTGGACAAGATTTGGACCAGTTTGGCTCCCTTTTTTATTTGGTTTGATCCAAGAGAGAGGATAGATAAAAATATCACAAGATTTTTGAATTAAAAAACCTTCCACACATGTGAAATAGGCACCTACCTCAAGAGTCCCCCTCTCCTTACCAAGGTGTCAAAAATGCATCATTATTTTAAAATATCTTATTTTTTTAGTGATACCTTAGGTTCTTTAATTAATAAACCTTGTACTCAGTCAACTCTTCATCTTATGTGAGAATTTACTCTTTTTTGGGTATTTTATTTTATTCTTTTAGATTTATCCCATCCCAACACTTAGATTAATCCAATTGGCCCATTAGAGCCTTAATTAGACCATAATCCAAAAATTATCTGAAAATGTAGACCCTTAGGCTAAGGTCCCTTATACCATTTTCAATTAATTCCTAATGCACATTGGAAAGTTCATTTTGAGCTTCTATTTTAGGGGAATCCATTTTAGACACTAGGAGGATTTTTATATCCAAATATATCTCAATTTTGGATTATCTCTCTCTAGATATTTTCTCTCTCTAGGCCAAAACAGGGTAAAACAAGATCTTTCTTCTATTTCAGAGAGGGGAATAATTACAAGAACAGAAGGGGAGGTTCTTACACCTTTACACCCCAAAAGGTGGAGGGAGGAATCTTACAAGATGGTACATCATGAGATTCATGTAGGATTTGATATTTTAACTCTCTATTGTTTGGTATACACATCCTTCGTTGATATAATAAGCATCTATCACTAAGTGTAATCCTTGATTATCCTACTCTCTTTCTTAGAGTGAATTTTTTGGGCCATGAGTTGTAAAATGTGTCCAAAGTACTCATCCAAATCCATTTTTTTATTTACTTCCGTAAGTAAAGGGTTTTGTGGCATAGAGATTGTGGCTGGAAAGGATTTCCTACTCAATGCATTTGCAACTACATTATATTTTCCTTGTTTGTAAATTATTTCAAGGTCAAATTCTGATAAGATCTCTATCCACAACACCTTTTGTCTCATGGTTGAGATCTGACTGAGTAAAAATCCGCTTTAAGCTCTTATGATCTGTACTAGTAAGTATGAACCTTCTACCTAGTAGGTAGTGTAGCCATTACTTAATAGCATGAATTACAACCAAAAGTTCTAGATCATGAGTAGCATAGTTCCTCTCATAATCCTTGAGTTTCGTTGTTTGAGTACTCTACCAATAGCCAAACCACTATCATCCGTGATTACTTCAAAATCTGCATCAAAATTTGGTAGTTGAAGGATGGGTGCAGTTGTGAGAGCCACTTTGATTTTATCAAAACTTTGTTAATGCTCCTTGGTCTAAACTTTTTTTATATTATTTTTAAGTAGTTTGGTTAAAGGTATGGCTATCTTTGCATAATCCTAAATAAATATACAATACGACCCTGTAATCCCAAGAAATCCTCCAATATCCTTGATGTCAGATGGTTGAGGCCATTCCACTATATCTTGTACCTTTGCTGGATCTATTGAAATTCCATCCTTGGAGAGACAATGAATCCCAAATATTTAATTTTATCTATAAGGAAGGTACACTTACTCTTTTTAGCAAAGAGTTGGTGTTCTCTTAGAATTTCTAGAACTTATCTAACTTGGGCTTCATGCTCTTTCTCATCCTTAAAGTAGATCCGAATATCATCAAAGAAGAAAAGACATAATTGTCAAGCTGCTTCCTGAATATATCTTGCATTAGCCTATTAAATTTTGCTGGGGCATTAGTATATCCAAACTTTCTCACGATGTATTCGTAATGCCCATATCTGGAGTTGAATGCTATATTTGGGATGTCTTCCTCCTTGACACTAATCTGATAGTACTTAGATTTTAAATCAATCTTTGTGAAGGACTGACATTTTATATGTTTGTTTGCCACCGGTTGAGCTCCATGAATAAGCTCAATCTCATAGTCAATTTTCCTTTGTGGAGGCATTTGGGTAAGCTCCTCTAGAAAAAGATCTTTGTAATCCTATAGCCAATTAGGTTCATTCACTATAGCATCTTTCTCTACCTTGTTGAGCTTTCCTCAGACCCTTTAGTAACTTACTACCCTTTACTAGCTGTAAGTTAGGCCTACCAGTCCTCCATGAAGCTGTGAACTCCTCGTTTTTGGCATCCTTGAATGAGATTTGTCCAGTCTCACAATGGATAGTGGCCTTTTTTTCTTTTAGTCAATCCATTCCAAGAATATCATCAACATAAGTTCCCAGGGCCATCACATGGAAGTTGCAGTTGGTTGGTTTACCATCGAGGTCAAACTCTAGATCCTCTATGGTGTGTCGGGAAATTACTTCTTTGTCACTAGCTAGCTCAATGACCATTTTCTTGGATGGTTTTTGATTAAGACCCGAGAATAGACTGATCAATGACCTCCGCCCCAGCAGTGTATTCACTTTGTCGACAGTGGTGGCCAGGGCCGTGGGTAAGTCCTTTGCTAAGCCCTTCAAGAAATAGTCATTCAAGACATCCTGGGCTAGCCACTGCGCCTGAGAGGAACCCGCTGCAACATCACTTGGAATTTCATAGCATAATCCTCCGCTGTGCGCTTGCCTTTCTTGAGGAGCCATAGCTGCTCCAGCGTTTGGGCTACTGTCTTCTCCACACGGAACTGGCGCAGGAACGACAAACCCACCGCATCATAATCCTGAAAATGCCTGACGAGGTATTCTGCCAGCCATCTAGATGCTTTTCCGCCGCTGAGGGTAGACTTGAAAACTGGTGGTACTCTATCGCAGCATGAACATGGGCTCTAACTTCATCTTTAAGGGTTGCTTCTTCCTCTTGGATCATAGTAACTCTTTATCTTCCATGACCTCGTCCATGATATGCACCCCTGGTGCTTTGAACTTTGTTTCTTACTCGATTGGGTTGTTGAATGGAAGTAGCTCTCCCCATAGGATTAACTTGAGGGTTCCTAGGAGAGTGTAGGGGAGGTAATTTTGAAAGGTTAAGAACCTTGGGTGGATGAGGGCATTCAGCATGGCGATGACATGGTTGATGGCAATTGTGGCATACTCCACTTCGCCATGCTAGGTCATTTTGTAGGGTCTTCAAGCGAGGAAATATTGGTCATGAGTTTTGACCACTGATTGAACACTTAAAGGATAAACCAGAAGCTCTTCCTGAATTGGGTGATTTGGGGTAAGGTCTCTTCCTGAAGTTGTTGCTATTTTTATCCTTTAGTTCTTCTTCTAAAGGTTTGGCTCGAAAAAGTGCATCATGAAGGCTAGTGAGCCGCATGGATTCTAGCCGATGGTTGAGGGGAGGGTTTAGACCTTGCACAAATTGACTAATGGATTGAGCCAAGGCCATAATTGGAGCATACTTCTTGAGTTCAACAAACTGGGAGGTCCGCTGATGAATTATTTTGGGTCAAGCTATAGAACTCATTCATCTTTAGAGCTTCAAAGTCTAAGGGCAATTACCTTTCCTTGACATCTCCCTTGATTTG
This sequence comes from Cibotium barometz, assembly GCF_041138505.1. Classification (NCBI taxonomy): domain Eukaryota; kingdom Viridiplantae; phylum Streptophyta; class Polypodiopsida; order Cyatheales; family Cibotiaceae; genus Cibotium; species Cibotium barometz. The sequence goes on along the minus strand of NC_141102.1, from coordinate 31,099,353 downwards.
TACCTAGGTGATAGTGCTTTCTTGGACATCCTCTACCCTACATCATTATTTTCACCATATCGCTTAGCATCCCCACTTAGTTGAAAATGGGCCAACATAGATTGGTTGGCTTCACTAGTACCAACAAGAGAGAAATAATTGGTCATGGACTCTATCCATGCCCTGCATCTTTAGCCACATCTTTTACTTCTCCTGAGAAGGAAGAGAGTTACATCTAAGCAAGAATTTCCTTTCAGCTTCGTCATCTTGTTGGCGTGAAAAGATAGAACATGCTTTAATGCCAATTTAAGGAATCCCAAAGAGAGGAAAGAGATAATATTCACTTTTTATTACATTTTGTGAATAAAGTTTCATGTTGATTTACAATACTTAAATCCTGAAGATTGTTTATCCTCCCTAGGACAAACTTGGGAGGTTATTTATTAAGATCCAATGCATATTTTTTTGTGGAGTCAATGATCCCTGAGAATCCTGGGTGAAATCTACCACAACAATAAACTCTACTCTTAGGGATGAATTTAGTGATGAGATCGTAGATATGCTCAGATGCGTAACGAGGCTCTCCATCTACAATGATAGTCTGATTAGGGAAAAGAGTCCCATATAATACAAAGTATTTTAGTACTCTAAGCTTCTCAAAAATCTGAAGGATGCACAGCTCGACATCCATAAGTTAGAATCTACTAGTGAATATACATTCACGGGTAGTGAATATACATTCACGGGTAGAGGGAAACTATAGAAACTTCATCCTTGATACTTTCGGTCAATAGAAGTCTAAAAAGTGACTTCCCAAGATCTCCATTCATCAAATTTTTTAACTCTAGAAAGTCAATTTGAGTATTTCTATTGTTTGATCAATTCCCAATATAGAGTCCTACCTCTAATTCGATTGTCTCAATTAATTATAACTATTATTATTACTTTCTACTCCTAGCATCTCTCTGATACCACCTACAAGATACCTCCCATTCCCTTTGATCCTTCGCAGTAGAGAGGAATCTCAATGGTAAGTAACAACCCAAGATTTCTTATGAAGGTTGCCTAATCGGGAGAACTCCTAACTATCCGATATACGAATACATTCATGGTCTTGGGAGTCTTACCTAATGTCTATCTATTATTTTTTTCATTGGAAAGCACCCAACTAACTGAGTCCAACCTACCACACACTTTCCATATTTGGGATATGATAAACTATGAGGTTTTTTAATTACTAAGCACATTTGTTGGTACACAGATGCATCACATAACAGAGTTCCTTAATTTAATTTCCTTCACAGGTTCCTTTATCCTTTAATGCCAAAAAATAATTTTAAATACAATACATATATAATCATAAACTAGAATTACAACACAATCGAAAAGAAAGACATCCCTCAGTGCACCGAGTTACATACAATGTAGTGCTTGTAACCGTCGTGGAGCGATAAGTTACCACGTACTAGTAAGGTAAAATGTCCCCTCACTCACCTACACTAACATGAAACATATCAAGCTTTCGTCTACAATCCTGGAAGGAACCCTTGCCCTGCTTTGTGGTGGGTTAACCATCATAAGGACTTTCCCCAACTCCATAATACTCAAGAGTTGGTTGCCCTGGGTGGGAGAATACCCAGTTGCCCCAAACCGATCACTTTGGAATGGTTATTCACAAGAGAACATGTCCCTTGATTTAATTTTACAAAAACTTTAAAATATGTTACCAATCTTGTCAAAATCTTGCATCCACATTTCCCATAACAATCATGCAACAAACATACTCACATGAGAGAGATTTACTTTGTCTATTTTCTTCAAGAAAAAGTTTCCTAGTTAAATGCATCAGACAATTCTCTTTTCTTAATCAAAGCTTCTAGGGTTTGTCCACTTACACGACGAGGTGGAGATCCAATATTCATGGCTACGGGAAGGCGGGCTAGTCCACCACTTCCTTGGGGGACATTTATAACTACCGATTTTTGAGGTTTAGTGGCATCCTCATCACGAATTACCCTAGGACACCTATGTCCTCCGCGTTCTGCACATCCTCGATGAGCCATTATTCTTTGTTGTGGTTGAACCTTTTCTTGGTGCCAAGAATAAACTCATACAGCTTGGGAGTTGAATGGAAATCCTCTCTTAGGTAGAATATATTGAGAACCTTGAATGACTGAGAGAGGAATATGGGAGTGAGACAAAAAGAGGTGTGGAAGTAGTCTAAGATGAGATCAAGAGAGGGAGAGATATGGTAGTAGGAAAACAAGGGAGGTGGAGGTGTTTGGAGAAGATACCACGAGAGGGAGAGTGGAACTAGAGATTAGAGAGAGAGAGAAAAAGATATTAAGACCAAGAGTTTCGGAGGGAGAAGGAAGTATGTGAGTGGTAGTGATGGGTGGTAAGGGAGGTGGGTTGGTGGGGGGGTTCGCTATAGCAATAGAGTATAAGGGGTGTAAGTGTTGTTATAACCCTCACTATATCTACACTATTTTCGTCGCTCAACAGCGTTGTCCAAAAAAATTAGCATCGCTATTTTTGTCTGCAGATCTGTTAAAAACATTAGCGTCCCTATTTTTGCTACTCAACAATGCTAAAAAATAAAATCTACGTCATTATTTCTGTTGCTAAGCGAAGCTGATAAGAAATATGAAGGTCGTTATTTCCGCTAGTTTGTAAAAAATATTTTTTTGGGGTAGATTGGGGCGAATGCCCCTTATCCCCAATTTGCCTCCCAAAAAAATTAATTCAATATATTAAAAACATTTTCAATTTGTATGAATAGACATATCCACATATTAAAATACAAAACAAAACATAGTAACTCGTGAAATCTTAATTGTATTAAATCTTAAACACCATAAAAGACGAGCTACATAAAAAATGCCATAACAAAGGAGTTACATTAAGTATGAAGTTACAAAACACTAAACACAATAGGCTAATCTCTACTCATCCTCCTTCTCCTCTTCATCATCATCATCCTCCTCATCCTCCTTGCCTATTGCCTCTTCATCATCTTCCTATATCACACAAGATCAAGTAATGTTAAAACACAAACTAGTTAAATTTCTAAAAGATGATAAAATTAAAATAATATAAACTTACCAGCAGTAGACATAGCTTCATAGTTCAATGTGACACCGTGTTGTTGCAACCATTCAAATGTGGTGGAGGTCCCATTGTGATAAGAAAAGTCGTACTCCTCACGACAAGGAGAACGGCCCACCACATTTTCCTACGTTAAACATATATTTAAAAATGAATAATTTATATAAGATTTAATTCTTTGGAACCATAGTTTTGAATACAAAATCTTAAGAGTTCAAATACTTACAAACTATGCGAGGAAAGATGGTCTTCCACCTTATCCACAAGATGAGACGCCCCTCTTTTATGCATGCATACTTGGGATTCTTCTCTTTGTTGCTTGAATAGATCGGGATTTTCCTAGTACGTCTTTTTGGCCTTCTTCCAATCCTTTTCTGATTCTCCTGGTGGCTTGATGCCACCATGCTTTTGATGGCCTTGGAAATCAATGATTTCTTGTGACTTACATGACCTCGTATAGGATCCAACATCTTAAGGTCATTAAATTGTAAGGAAACTCTGTCTTCAATACTTGCACAATGTATTTCTTCTTTGCATTGTCTTGAGTTCTCTAGTTAATTCCCTAAATGTTTCTGAACTCAAGATTTACAAGGTGATGCATGCGTGCTATAACATACTTCCCCTTGCTATACTCAATGATTTACCCATCTATACTCCTCACACGGTAAGGAAGCGTCACTAGGTCGTAGGCATTTGGATCCACCACCTTCTGTACTGACCTATCCTCTGCTGATGTGGAGAATTGGGAGCAGCTCTATTACTATCGCCAAAACAACCCCCGCATCCACTCCCACTAGAAGGATGAGAAGAGACCTCGGGGGGGTCACTATATGTAGAATACCCCTATCGCGTGCGTTCAAGGCCTATATTTTAAATCCTTTATCTATGAATTTTTCTATCCATATAATGTCCCCTTTTCTTTATGAATCTGTAAATTTTTTTGAAAAAATTCTAAATCATACCCTTATGTATATATATTTCTGTAAGTTTCATAAATTAAAAATATGCTTCTGTTGAACACACGTGATATTTACATTTTTTTGTGAGTGACCCCCCCGAGGAAGAGATAGACTTCCTATTTGATGAGGTCGTGGACTAGGTGCCACAGAAAAGAGTGGAGTGGCCTCGTCTCGTCGCAACCTCCACATGAAGTCCCAGGACTAGATCCTCTAATCAGAGTGGACATGGGTATAGGAGTGCATAACCTAGGAGTAGAACCACCCATTGGAGTACCCCCCATTGGTGTAGGGTTAATTGTGGAAGGAAGAAAGGGTGGAGCAAAAATGTTCCACACACTCTCTCTTTCATACCTATGGGACAGTCTAGCGGCCAACTATGAGAGATTCTCCATGTTCGGTACATTGGGCTTCTCGACTCTGGATCATCCCCCCACATGCCCACATTATAAAAATAAGGCATGCTTAAACTTAAATAACACAAGAACACATTAGAAATATTATACCTTATGCATGCGCAAACTTAGAATTATTATACTACTCATGTGATATTAGAAATTTATTGAGTCCTTCTAGAATATGTCTTAGACAAGCAGGGTAGACAGTGCCCCTTTTTAGATGATAGCCTCTGAGGACTTTCCACATGCTCCCCACTATGAAAGCCAAAAGCAACTTCTCTTTTAGAAGAGAAGGATAGTGAAAAGATCGAGGAATCCCCGTCTACTATAACCACCTACTCGTGAATAACCACTCCTTACTCTATGTGTTATTCTCTAAGTTTAAGAGAATAGAAAAATTGAAACCCGGCAAAGCGAATAAATGCGAAGAATAAGAACATTGGAGAGTACCTCAAGAGGTGGAATGAAACTGGAGTCGTTCTATGTAGAAGGATGGTATGAGGAGGCCACCACAAGCAGTACCTATAAAACATAACATGAAAAAAAAAACTAACACATTTATGAGCTTAAAAAACATAACATGCAAAAAACGCTTATGGTCTCCATCTATGCATAGAGCTTAATGCATTAATGGATGCATAAAGCTTTAATGCATTGAGATTAATACGTAAACCTTATGCATTGAGCTTAATGCATGAATCTTTATGCATTAAGATTAATGCATAAGCTTTATGCATTAATATTAACGCATTAAGCTTAATGCATGAATCTTATGCATTATGCTTAACGTATTAATAAAAAAGTGTTATGTAGAGATGAGGGATAACACAAATCATCCTATTGTTCACAGTAGGAATTTGCCATTGGCTATACATGATTACAGGATGAGGTACTTGGCTGATTTACTTCACGTGCCTAAATTAACTTACTTTTTTGTTGGGAAGGTTATTGAGTAGGGTTTATAGGTACGCTTTAACCCTCAGGGCTACTATGTTAAGGAATTCAATAATAAATGTTGTTTGGTTACAAAGGGCAAAAGAGGGGGCCAAATGTTTACTTTGGATGTAAGCATGCATGAGGTGAAAGTTGCTATGTTTGTACAAGGTGCAGGTGTTGTGGCTGATATAGATATCTAGCATAAATGTATTGGTCATGTGAATGAGCACAACAATTGAAGTCTATAAAAAATGTTACATGTAAAGTTTAAGGTGGATAGATTGCATAATGTATTAATGTGAAGCATGTTAATTTAGAAACCAACAAAGAATTTATTTGCAAGTAAGAGAGAATTTGATGTTGTGCACTCATGTGTATAGGGGCCAACAAAGACAGCAGCAATTAGAGGATGTTGTTACTATGTATCTTTCATTGATGAACATACAAGGTGTGGGTCTATTTCATAAAAGAGAAAACTCACTTTCTAAATTTGAGAATGTTGGCTAAAAGGAAAATAAGTTTACAAGTTAAGTTCCTAAGGTTATATGGAGGGAAGAGTACTTCTCCAATGAGTTTAGTGGAGAAAGCATGGAATTTAGAGAAAATTCACATGCAAGTAAAATGGTGTTGCTGAGAGGAAGAATAGGCACATTTATGAGGTTTCTTGTGCATTAATGATCTACAAGAGCATGCCTTACCATTATTGGGCTAAAGTAATTGCGAGAATGCAGTTTACATTATTATGAGCACGATCCTCAATAGTGTATGGTGTGACTCCAGAGGAGAATACTTCCAAAAAACTAGATTTATCACATATGAAAGTGTTTGCATATGCATTGTCTATATACACATTCCTGAGATGAGCTACATGGTAAGTTCAATACTACAAAGGTTGAAAAATGTGTATTCATTGGTTACTCCCTTGAGAAAAAGGGGTATAGATGTTATAACCATGTCACACATGAGACGAGGGTAAGCAGGGATGTTGTCTTTGATGATATAAGCACTTGGTATGCTAATGTAAAAAAGTCGATTGGGTCTAATGATGCTGCACACGTCTAGGTGGTTGTACAAAATACATGCCCATTTAAAGAGACACTTACCAAGTCATTGTCTTTCACTAAGACATTAATTTATCTAAGGGATTCAACAATACCATTCATCTTGAATGCATACTCATCGATGTGGCATGTTCTTTTTTAATGTATACTTATTGATTGTGGATGTGTTCTTCTTTCCACTATATGCAGCTTCTATTCTAGCTGTAACTTCATTGCCTTTATGTTTGTTTGAAAAACTTTCACTAGGTTTCTCTATTCAACTACTAGAGTGTTGGCATCCTCTGTATATTACCTATCATAGTGTATATCATACTGATTGAAAACTAATACATAACTTTTCTTGCACCTTGGTTTTGGTATTTGCACGCCTTATCTCTGTTGGAGTTGCATTCTCTTTAGGAAATTCCAAAGGCTCCTCTCATTGTCTCCTTCAACAAATTCCCAAAATCCTTTTCTTATCAAGAAATTGATCATTTTTAACTTCCAAGCATAGAATTTATTCTTGTCAAGATTCCCACTGACGATTTTCTTGATGTTTTCCCAAATTTTTAACATCTCTAAACCACTCACCATGACAGGTCGTGGTGGTTAGAGGCTCCCAAATCTATATACCATACATTAACCACATTTGTGAGTACATATATAGTCACAATAAATTCAACATGTACTGTATAGCAAATAAATTCAGCATGTGATGTATAACAAATAAATTATTGCATCTATATTCAGCATACTTGCTTGAAGATGCATAATTATTTTGTAGCTTCGTACCACTTTTTATGGCACTCTACTTCTTGCAACATTTTGATCTATAAAGTGACTTGGTTTTCCCCCAATAAAAGCAATCCTTTGAACCTGATCCTGCTTGTTGTCTTTGGCAATCGCTTGAGCCTTTCTAGCTCCCCTTTCCTTGAGAGTGGCCTCTTCCACTTGTGTGTGTTTGCTATTGTGAATCATTGGACTGTTTGCTGTCCATAATTCTGATTTCTAAACTTGCCACCACCTTGGCCTCAATTGCACGACCTCTACCTCTTTCCCTACCTAAATTTGAGTAGAAGTCCTATTTTTCTAAAGTGTTCTTGGCTTTGGGAGAAAGATTCTTCACCCAAAGATTTCACTTCTATGATTAACATAGACACCAAATCTTGAAACCTGGGAACATTCTCTCTTACATTAATGTAGGTCTTGAATTACTTGTATAGACCATGGAGTGGCAAGCTACGTCACTAAATCAGTCCTGCAGGTTCAACAAGTGCATCACACAAAGGTAAAGAAAATGTTAATGAGTCTCTTGGTATGCTTGGCATTTCAGCAGGATATTCATATGTTGAGATAGACATTCTAGTGGCTCAGAGCAGAGCCTGGATGAGGAGTTTGGGATTCCAGCTATCAAGACACTTGGTGCAAGGAAGGCTAAGGCACTTCAAGGACAACAAGGATAGATCCAACACCACACAGGATAGGTAGGGTAAAAAACTATGAGGGAGACCCCCTCCATAGCTGTGTGAGGGAGAGAGGAGGTAGCCAGGTCAAGTTCACCACCCTTCCATAGAGGATAAGATTGGTGTGGTTACACACACCTCCCACTAATATGTGACCTACCATCCACATTTTCCCATCCAGTCACCTGGTCGCTTAGCTCTACTACGAGCGACAAGCTAATGCTCCGATTGAGTTATCCTAAATCCTAAACCTTGGATGAAATTACCATTTTCACTATGATATTCGGGCTCTACGACTAGACAATGCTCCGACTTAGTTATCCTCACCCCAAAAGCCTGGTTGAACTCACCGTTTGCACTACGATATTCGGGATCTACAGTTGGTCGAGCTCTCACGTGCCATTATAGGCTACATGACAAAAATTAGATTAAGAGTTTGATGTATGATTGTAAGCTACATAACCATCACTCTGGATTAACACCAATCTATTGTGGTTTGTGGTTTATCTTTGCTCTTTTTGGATCAACAACTCCAAAACTTGAGTTTATTTTAAAACCAATATGTTCATCCCTAACAAAGACAATCGTGGTTTATAAAACTACATTGTCTCCAGAGTTTAGTATTTCTCACTTCTCATACTGGTAACGCTCCACTCATTTCCTAATGCCTTAGAACAACTGGTAGGTTCTACAAGGACATGAACTTTGCAAAACTAAATATCCCAAGAAAAATAAGAAATTACTTTCTTATTCATGAAAGTCATTATGATTGTTATGTAGCTCACCATTATACATACATGGAAAAGGTTGTGTAGGAGGTTAAACCTACACAACCATTATACATACATGGAAAGGTTGTGTAGGAGGTTGTAAAAGTCATTATGAGTGTTATGTAGCTCCCCATTATACATACATGGAAAAGGTTGTGTAGGAGGTGAAACCTACATGTTTTAAGGATGATGTTGGTCATGTAAGTTGGGAGAAATCCATGAATGAATAATTGGCTACAATGGATGCAAATAAAACATGGGAATTGGTGTCTTTGCCTCAGGTTAAGAAGGCTAATAGATGTGAGTGGGTCTACAAAGCAAAGTATAACTTAGATGGAAGCATTCATTTGGTATAACCATGAGACATATGGCATTAATTTGTATGAGGAGACATTCAGCCTAGTGTTGCTATGATGGCAATAATCATGATAGCTGTTATTATAGTGGTGGTGCCTAAAATGGAATAATTGTATTGATCATGTGAATATACAACAACTAGAGCCTATAGAGGCACAAATATTGTGAAAGCATTGAGTTCATCACCTAAGAGTATATGGCTATCACAAAGACAATATTGGATATGATTTACAAATATGGTATGGTTGGTTGTAAGTCCATTTTTGTACCATTGGATCATACACTATGTAAAGGAAGATAGTGGGCATCTTGATCTATATGACAATCACACCTAGCTAGACATAAACTATATAGTTGGGTTTGAGAGCTATTTTATTTAGGTTCCTTAAAATCCATGCACATTTGGATAGTGTGAGGTGCACACTATGCTACATGTCCACAATGAACTATGGCCTCTTCGATGAGGGTGGTATATAGTTGCAGGTGGATACACTGATGTAGATTGAGCTCGTAGCATCTTTAACAAAAGATCCACTATTGGGTTTATGTTTTCCTTTAGGAGTGGTTGTCTGTTACATGGAGAAGCTACCACCGATAATTTTCTTCTCGAGTATATAGAGGCAAAGTATAGGGAGTAGCTTGGTTATGTAAGATTCCTCCCTCAAGATTTTGTGACGTAAAGGTGTGAGAACCTTCCCTTCACTCTCTGTAATCATCCCCTATTTTAGAATGCAAGAAAATATTGTTTTCCCTTTTGTTTTGGTCTAGAGAGAGAAAATATTCTAGAGAGAGGTAATTCCAAATTGAGATATTTCTGGATATAAAGTTTCTCCTAGAATCTAAGATGAATTCCCCTGAAACAAAAGTTCAAAAAGAATTTTCCAATGTGCATTAGGAATTAATTGAATATGTGTATTAAAGGCCTTAGCCTAAGGGTCCACATTTTCAGAAATTTTTGGATTAAGGTCCAAATAAGGTTCCAAAGGGCCAATAGGATTAATCCAAGTGTTGGGATGAGAAAAATGCAAAGAATAAAAGACCATATTAGATAATTTGGGAAAAATCCCATTCCCATTTGAAAAATGGGAGCATGGTGAACTTGTCAAAACCCCCTCATGTGACATATCATCGGAAAGATCTTGAAGAGTAGAATCTAAATCTATGATCTCCGACAAATTTGGAGTAAGTGTGTTTAAGATATGTCCAAAACTATATGGAGTAATTGATTCCCAAAATGTGAGAGTTTTTCCAAATTACCTAATATTGACTTATAAAAGAAAAAATCCCAAAAATGAGTAAATGCTCACATAAGATAGAGTTGACTGAATACAGGGTTTATTAGTTAAAAATTAAGGTTTATTAGTTAAAAAAAAGGGATATTCTAGTAAAATGATAAATTTTTGACACCTGAGTAAGAAGGGAGAGACACATCAAGTAGGCACCTTTTTTATCATAAAAACTTATATTTTTTAATTCAAAAAAAATGACATATTTTTATCTCTCCTCTCTCTTGATGCAAACTAGATAAAAAAGGGAGCTAAACTGATCCAAATCTTGTCCAAATTGAGTCAAACTGAAGCTAGAAGCCTCTAGAACCCAGTTAGACTTGGTTAGTGGCCTTCTTCACCTGTAAATAGACCCTCATTCCTTTTTTTTTCATCTTTGAGTAATTACATGCCAATATTATCTTCATTTTAGTGTAATTTCTATTATCCCTCTATTTTTTCTCTTCTTTTGAGAGCTTTGGAGCTTCTCTATTCTCCATCCTCTCTTGAATATTACCCTCCCCCTCTTGGTGGCCAAGGACTTGCTTGTAGGCTTCACTTCTATCCAAAGAATCAAGCCAAAATCAAAGATAAACCCTAATTTAATGGTTTTTTTTTCTATTCCTCTCTCAATGATTTTCTTCTTCTCAACCCCTCTAAAGCTTAAGAAGCTTTCAATGGAATGGTTTTCTCTTGAAATCAAGTTTTCTAATGATTCATAATGTTTAATTAGATTAATGCTAGTCTTTATGCTTAATTATAATGTTTTCTTTAAGAAAGTCTCTCTTTTCGCAAGATTAATCATCTTTATGATTAGATACTTGTTAGAAGGATGATTCTCAATACTAATCTCTTTATTTTAATCAAAACTCTAGGCTTGACAAGTAGAGAAAGAGATTAGATATTTTTATGATTTTTTATCTAGTAAAAATGATGGTTAATTATTTTTAGCTTGATTATGAGTAAGAAAAATCATACTAACTCATTCTAAATTGAAAGAGGGTTATGCTAACATTTTTAGAAATGAGGAATGGTTACTTTAGAATAATCAAGAGATTTATTCATAATTATGCTTATAAATATGATTATAATCATGTTATGTATGCATAATTTAATTTTAGTCTAAAAGAAGAATTGCTATCATATTCCCATTACAAGTATTCATTTTAAAATAGAAAATTGAACATTCTCAATAATTGTAGTGAAACTATGGTAAAAATTTTCAAAAAAGAAGATAAATATTATTTTTATGCATAATTTGAATAAAGCAAAAAGAGGAACTCCTATCATATTCTAGGCATAGATATTTTATAAAAAGTGGAGCTCTTAACATTATTAAATAGTAAGAAACATAAAGAAGGTTATGCACAAATTATATAGAATCATTCAATTTTTGATAACTATGTAAATGATTCATTTAGATAAATGGATTAGTGTTTATACTAAAAGACAAAATATGGGTATAATTTTGTAATCCCATGAATCTTTTATTCAAAAAGAAGAATATTGAGCGTATTTTATTTTGAAAAATTTGAGAAAGAATGTGAAAGTATTGAATGGATGTGAATAAATGTAGGGATGATGAGAATGAATGTGAATGAATGTAGGGATGATGAGAATGGATATGAACGGATGTGAAGAATGTAGGAATGATGAGAATGGATGTGAATGAATGTAGGAATGATCAGAATGGATGTGAATGAATAAAGGAATGATGTGAATGAATGCAGGAATGATGTGAATGGATGTGAATGAATGTAAGAATGATGAGAATGGATGTGAATGAATGTAGGAATGATGTGAATGAATGTAGGAATGATAAGAATGGATGTAGGAATGATGTGAACAGATGTAAATGAATGTGAACGGATGTGAATGAGAATGGATGTAGGAATGATGTGAACGGATGTGAATGATTGTAGGAATGATGTGAATAGATGTGAATAAATGTAGGAATGATGAGAATGGATATGAATGGATGTGAATGGATATAGGAATGATGAGAATGGAGATGAATGGATGTGAATGGATATAGGAATGATATGAATGAATGTGAATGGATATAGGAATGATGTGAACGGATGTAGGAATGATGTGAATAGATATGAGTGGATGTGAATGGATGTAAGAATGATGTGAATAGATATGAGTGGATGTGAATGGATGTAAGAATGATGTGAATGAATGAGAATGGATGTGAGTCTATGTAGGAATGATTTGAATGGATGAGAATGGATGGAAGTGGATGTAGAAACGATGTGAAGGGATGTGAGTTGATATAGGAATAATGTGATTGGATCTGAATTAATGTAGAAAATATGGAGTAATGAGAAATGACGTGGAATAATGCGAAATGACATGGAATGGGATGATGATAAACGATGTGGGATGGGGAGATATGATAAGGAATAATGTGAAAGGATGTGGGATGATGAGAAAAGATGGGAATTCTGTTTGGAATTGTAATTGTAGATGAAACCTATTTTTTTAAAGATTGTTTTATGTCAAGAATGCTGGGGAAGCATTTTGACCATCTTGTGAATGAGCTCGTGTGGACCTAAGTAAAAAAATTACAACAATTAGAGTCAATGAAGGACGTCTCACGTGGCAAAGGTCAACCGAGTTCTTGACCAGCCTCGGTTCGATTAAAATGGTGAGCTTCCGGCATGGTGGATGAGGGACCAACAAGGAAGCGGCCTATGAGTGAAGCGCTAGGTCACCTACTAAAAGGAACCTAGAGAGTGCTGACCATATGGTGCTTGGGCTCTGGGTCTCACCCAGGATACCCACGCATGCATCTAGGAAGAAAAAGAGTTGGAGCTGTTTTCTGAACACAAACATGGATCTGGTTGATGGGCCTTCCTGGTCTTCAAAATGGATGAGTTCATGGCTCTTTACATGGATCTTGTTGGTTGATCTTGCTGATCTCCAACTGAGAGTCCATATGGTTTTTATGTGATTAAACTCCTAGGTACTATGGGCTAAGAACTATTGAAAAGGCCCCTGAGTGAGCAGGTGGGTTGCGTTCTGGTCGATGATGCCATAGGTACGCTGAGGACGGAATGACTGAAATTTGATTTTATGGTTGGAAAGTGGAAAAGTTGGAAATTGGATCTTGATATTTTGGAGGATTATGATTCGAAATACTCAAGTTTCATTTCAAGTCTGCTTTAAAGATAGTTGAATCTGTAAAAGGCAATTTCATATTGGGTGCGTAAGTGGTGTGTCTAAATTGTATTTTGCATGAGTGTGATAGAATTTTGTGGTGCTCATGCTAGATCATTATGTGGAGGAGAGAGACTCACAAAATACAAGAAAATATCTTGCTTATTAAGTTGCTCAAAATACAACTAGGCTTCTTGCTCAATACAAAAATGCCTCCTAGCTTCACCTTTAAATAGGTGAGCTAGTGGACCTTAAGTCCCTTCACACACACACCCTTCTCCTCCCCTTTTACATAACCTTAGTCTCTTAATACCCCCCCTCAATACCAACTATGAAAGAAATTGGAATAGGTGGTATTGGACATAGGATGCCTTTATAACATTAGGCATACAAGGTTAGGAATATAGGTGGTATTGGACATAGGTGGTATTGGACATAGGATGTCTTTATAACATTAGGCGTACAAGGTTAGGAATATAGGTGTGGTTACATTGAGATTTAAAACAATTTCTCAGTGGAGTTAGAGGCTGATACAAAGTTAGCCTCTGACTCTTTGCTAGGACATTTAGAAGTGATATGTCCCATTTGTTTACACTTGTTACATTTAACTTTGTTGGGATATTTGATCCAACAATTATTTGCCAAATGACCCACCTTTTTGCAATGGACACATCTTACTTTGATCACTTGATGTGACAAAGCTTGTTCAATATTGGATGAAGTTGTTCCATTTGCAGATTCAGCTCCTCCCTTTGGCCTCTTTTCTTCATCAAGACAAGATTGAATGACTCCTTCAAGGGTGGGATTAGGTATGTTCTTTAGGGTGGTGACTAAGGTGGGGTACACCTTCTTGACTACTTTTAGCAAAATAGCCACTGCATCATCTTCATCCATTCTCGCATTCACTGATGCAAGTTGAGCCATAAGGCCCTTCAAGTGAGAGATGAAGGCTCCAATGTCGTCTCCCTCTTTGAGTTCCAAGCTGAAAAATTCAATTTTAAGTGAGATCTTGGAATTCTTACCACAAGCTCCATAGAGCTTATCAAGCTCATCCCATTTCTCCTTTGTAGTCGGAAGCTGGTTTACATGGTGAATGAGAGCCTCATCAAGATGAAGCATGATGATGGCTTGTGCCCTCTCATCATCTTCAATATCTTCAGCCTTAGTTCGATCTATAACCTTAGTGCCGGAGATGAATGGCCAAAAGCCTTTGGACATCATCTTGTACTTGACAAGGACTTGCCAAGTGTGGAAGCCCTCTCCTGAGAACTTCTTAATTTGGGTGTTGCCCTTTGACATTGGGTATTGAAGGAGATTACTAGAGAATAATGGGCTGATTTATGAAGAGGAAAAAACCAAAAATTTTTGATATTTTGGCTTAAGTAGAAAGAGAAAGGCTTATGAGAGTGTAACAACCCTTAATCAAGCCAAGGATGTTGCATAAAAAGGAGATTAAGATGGTTAAGCTTATGGTTTAGCACTTAGGGTTTGTGCCCAACCACTAATTCTAATGGGGAGAGCTTCATTAGTGTTAATGAACACTTTGTTTGGTGGTTAAGATTACCATTAATGTTTTAAAAACATGATTAGTGCTTAAGAGCACATTTTTAGCATCTAATGACACTTGCATTGGTGATTAGATTAACCATTAGTGTTTAAGAACACTCTTAGTGTCTAAAAATACTTTGGAATGACTCCCCTTTGCTGGATTAGAAGCCTCATTAGTGTTAATCAACACTATTAGTACTCATAAGCACACTTTGAAAAGCTTTATGCACTTAAAGATGATGTTGAAGATGGAGCTTGATGAGATTCAAACTCAAAAATAGGATCAGTAACAACAAGCCCTCACAAGAGCACTTAGATGATTAGAGCAAAGAAGAGGAGATTAGTGAAAGAGAATCACAATTAAACAAGCTTAAGAAAGCTTTCATGGAGAAGTGAAACAATAGGCACCTGGTTTTTCTCTTATTGTGAGAGCATGGAGCAGCCATTAGGGCTAAAAATGAAGCTGTAGACTCCTGAGGCTATGGGCTTCAAAAGCCCTAAGCCCACGCAACCCTATTATGTGCTGCCGACATCGAATTCATGTACGATATCGACGGCAGCCAGGAACTATCGTCGGCTTGCAGAGGCGGCAATGCCGCGACGACGGAGAGACGGCAATTCGGCTGATGAGCTGTACATGTCCGCTCGGATGTCCTCTTCACTTTCTTAGTTGAGAGCTCCCCAAGATTTTGCCTCCACAAGCTGCTAGAGCTCCTCCACTGGCAGGAGGTTCAGCTCCACACAAGAAAAAGTGATAAATTTGACCTAGTCTACACCACAAAAAGGCCTAATCAACCAAAGCTCTCATACCATAATAGAATTTCGTGGTACTCATGCCAGATCATTATGTGGAGGAGAGAGACTCACAAAATACAAGAAAATATCTTGCTTATTAAGTTGCTTAAAATACAACTAGGCTTCTTGCTCAATACAAAAATGCCTCCTAGCTTCACCTTTAAATAGGTGAGCTAGTGGACCTTAAGTCCCTTCACACACACACCCTTCTCCTCCCCTTTTACATAACCTTAGTCTCTTATAATAGAGTGCCACCTAGGGGGCCTAGGAACTCTTTCCCCTGGTACCCGAGACAAAATATAACCAAATTTTCATATTGGATCCTATCAATATAGTGGTTAAGTGGTTGCCTAACCCATGGAACTCGATGGGGTTACGCTGGACTGATGGATCCCTATAATTAAAATTCAATTCTGTTCAAGTTACGATAGTTGAAGTAAATCACGGATAATCCTTGTTCTATGGAGAAGAATCAATGGCTGTGCCTCTTTGACAAGGAAAAAAGCGTTGGTCTCTATGATCCAAGTACAAGTTCCTCGCTTGATCCGGTCATGTAATCTGCGAGTTGGGATAAAAAAGGGAAGTTAAGGCCCTTGACTATGTTAGAATAATTCTCCTCAAGGAATCGCCTATGCTATTTGGATGAACCGAGAGATTAGTCTCTTGACCAGACATTCGTGGGTGAGGCCCCGAGTGGGAAACTCTACCCTGCGTGTAAGGTTGCTACTTTCACTGCTAGCTCCCTGGATTCCGGTGCGCGGAGGGGTCATAGGTCTCATAGTTGGTATCAGAGCTTTGTTTGAAAGCTTAAGAAGGAAAAACAAATTTTTTCAAAAATTCACAATTAGAAAAAAAACTCAGAAAGAGCATTTACATGTGGGTGTTTAGATGGAAGTACCGCAATTGTGTGGAATCCTTAACTTGCTTGAGGCCTAGACATGATGGTATTTACCTTATAGCTCCAAGGACTGTGATTACCCGTAAATACCATGGGTATAATTGCAACTCTTTATTGATAGTATATATGAGTGAATCTAAGACCTTGATAATGTTATAAGCAAAAATGCTATCCTAGATGATAATTTCGGATGTTGGTTGATATGATTTTAGAATTCTGGTTGAGAATTGATGAAATGATTTGGATTCTGATTAAAAGATGATGATTTCTGAATTCTCATTGAAAGAAGATAAGTTGAATAAATCCACAATGAGGATGAATGGAGAGAATCCCAGTAATGATGTTGGTAACTAGGAAGACGATCAAGTCTTTCAGTAGGAAGACGATCAAGTCTTTCAGTAGATCACTACTATGAGATTAGTGGATTGTGCTGACAGATTGTTTGCAGCTTGACCTTTGGCCCAGTAGACCCAATTGTGGAATGACAAATTAAGAACCTGTATAACTGAAATTCTCCTGGGGAATGTCCAAATGATAATTGGAAATTACTGGTCTGATGGAGCATTTTTGTGTTAAGGATATGAATGAACTATTTTCTGATGATGAGTTCTGAATGTTTCTTCTTGTAGAAGGGATATTTATCCTAGGATTCTCTGAGGGTTGACCAAACTTTAAGGAACCCCAAAATCCATTGGATCTAAAGTTTAACTCCTTTCTGATTTGAAGTGATCTTTTCACTTGAGCGTTTTGGTTAAGTTGAAAAAAGGGAATTAATAAGGAATTTTTGTATTAATAAGATCATGGATCAAGGTCGTCGTAGTAGAAATGTTAGCCCCCAAGGCGATGAGGAAGAGCTTGACCTGGATGTTCATAAAGCTCTTCATAGATCTCAGCTTAGACCTTTCAAAGGTGAAGGGGAGCACTTGGGAGAAACAGTAGAGAAGTGGATCAAAGCTATGGAGGAATTCTTCGATGTCTCAGGGTACACCAAAAAGAGTAAGGTGGCTCTTCCCATGCTAAAGATCGTAGAAACAGCCAGGGTAGTGTGGAGGAACCACTGTGAGACAAACCGTTTGGATCGAAACACCCAAACGTGGAATGATCTCAAAGCTTACCTCAGGAAGAGATTCTATCCTCCTGACTTCCTAGAAACAAAGATGAACGAGTTCTTGGAGCTAACCCATGGAAGCCAAACCATGGAGGAATATCACCAGGCATTCGCTCTCCTCCTCAAATACTCGCCACACTGCTGGATGAAGAACAACTGATGGGCCAGGTTCATTCAGGGAATGAATGAACCCTTGGATACCTTGGTGAAGAATGCTAAGCCAATTTCTATGGCTGAAGCAGTGCGGATGGCAAAGGATTTTGCTAAGGCCTTTGATGTCAAGGTCCCATCAAAGCCAACGCCATCATCTTTCAAAAGATTCCTAGCTCTGGAAGGTGATTCCAACTTTCCACCTCCTAAGAGACAACAAGGTCAAACTCAGGATACGGGAAATTCTAGAATGGAAGAAAGGTCTTTTTTCTGGAACACAATCCCCTGGAATTCAACTTCAAAAGTTCCACCCTTGAATAAATAAGTTAAATGCTTTAACTACCAAGGATATGGTCATCGTAGTATGGATTGCCCAACTCCTTTTGGATAAAGGTTTTCAGGACAAGGAAGTCAACGACCAAGATTCCAATGCAAGGGATAGCACAGTTATGTGCTTGGGCAAGAACCAAGGAAGTGCTGAAAAAGCCAGCAAGTACACGTCAATTTTTTTCTCGGAGGAAAAGTCGTGAAACCAAGGTGCATAGAGGCCAGCCAAAAGCTACTCTGCCCCCAGGTTAGTGATGCGTGGACTGCCCCTTTTATGTTCCCCTGCTACTCTCACTTTTATTTACAATATGCTCTAAAAATAACAAGCATGTATTCTTAAAAAAACACCAGGTCTTTAGATCAGCTAATTTTAACTTAAATCTCCCCCAAAAGCTGGACTTAGCTGCTGTAAAAGAGATCTTGCCAAGTCAGCATAGACTGCCACATATAAAAGCGGCTATGCCATGCCAACCAACTTTGTTGTTCTACTGTCCATACAGCCTTTTCCCACGCCTCAGCTGCCATGGTTGAGCCTGATGCTCATCATGTTCATGATGTACATAGACTTCATGTTTACCATGTCCAGGAAGTACATGGTCTTCTTCCTCGCGCTCCAACACTATAGCTGCTCTAGGTTCCAATTGTGCAAGATGCACCATGTGTACATGCTCTCTCTCAGTTCCATGTATGCTGGCCCTTCATCCTGTATAAAGATGTCACCAACCTGTATTAATCAAATTTAATACATACATTAAGGACAATTACTAGAAGAATCATGGATGGACACCAGAAGCTCCTAAGCTATTTAGTGAGAGGTAGTCCTAAAGATATTGTAAGGCTCTGATATGAGCACAAGTACAGCGAGATGGTATGGCTACAAGTAGCTAGTGAAGGATAGATAAGTTCAATACCAGCCAGCTGTGGATTGCTGAAGAGACGGAAAACTCTCTCACTTGTAGCAAGAGTAGTATGATCCACATGTAGCTCAATCCAGCCAGCTGTGGATTGCTGGAGAGACGGAAAACTCTCTCACTTGTAGCAAGAGTAGTATGATCCACATGTAGCTCAATCCAATGGGATTTGCATCCCTTTCGGAGCTAGGGATTCAAAACGTACCGGTGCACAAAAGCTTATCCATTTGATGGAGAGAATGCCAAGAATACTACTACCATTGACATAGACTTAACACACACACAAGCTTAATCTTGCCATGCTCACTCACTCATCATTCCACTCATTCATACATTCAACACAAGAAGAAAGCTAAGCTATTGCATACACAAGATCAAAGCATTCTTCATTCTCAAACACTCACTTCCCTAGCATGCACACAAACCTTGAAGCTATCAACAAGAAACATGCACACTAGAGAATAGACATGAGAAGAGAGACAAAGAAACATCATCTCATTGCATTGCATTGAATTAAAAAAAGAACATTGCATTGAATTAAAAAAAGAACATTGCTCATACCATAATGTAGATGGGGAGAGAGAAGAGCTTGCACCTCTATGGAAAAAGAGGGAGACTAGTCTCAAGAGAGCTTAAACATGAGTTTAGCCCAATGTGTCCATAAGCTCTCAAATGAGCCACTTTTTATACAAAAACTCTAAAACTCCCAAAAGTTCCCATGTGGCATTATTGTCAAGCCCACTCCCACACTCATCTACAACTTGGAACTCTTTACAAGAGCCCTAAGCATATTTTTGTTGCATCCTTGCATTGATCTTCACTCGTCACGCAACACTCCCTCCTTCCTATTTTGCGCATGTCCTCGAGCGCGGTAGAAGCAAAAGCTGCAAAAAAAAAACAATGGATACAAGTAAAGCTTTTTATTGAAGAAAAGAAAAGAATGAGCAATGATAATCTCACACGTGAGCATACAAGTGAAAGGCTGATTAGAGTTTTAAAGAGTGCTAAAATAGGTGAGTAAAGACTAGTCAAACAAAATAGCTTGCACGATACCCATATCCATCTCCTTTGTCAACCTTTTATGCATGGAGGGTATCCTCAAGGTTTGAGAACAGTTCTCATATTCTCCCAAATATGATGGTAAGGTTTTCATTGTATGCTTACTTCTAGGAGAAACAATTGTTTGAACTTCCTCCTGGATGCTTGGGCGTCTAAAGTTGTTTTCTGTGCCCCTGGTAAAATCCACCTCAGAGAATGGAGGTGAACTAATAGAGGACATATTCTCATTAACTTTCTCATGAACTGCTGCCCACATCTCATTTGCCATGTCCTCGTTAGCATCAATAACTTCATCATTGCATGGGAAGGCAAGGCTAGGTGGTGGCAGAATACCTTCTTTCAATGGGGTGGCAATTGGTGCAGACTTCTCGCTATGAGATTGTGAGATGAGCTCACTTTTCATTTCCCGACTTGATGACACTTCTGGTATGGTTTCTAATGTTGGCTTAAGAGAGGTTGGGCCTCGACGAGGGATAGGTGGAGGTGGTCCCTCAAGTATTGATTGAGCTTCCCTAATGAGTTACTGATGTACAGCTAGATTGATCTTCTCCTCACGAGGGTTTGGGTATTCTTGAAGCTTCTTGGGTAGCTCAGATAAAGCTGCAATGCGACTTCTATGAGCATCAATGATGGCATCTAGAGTCTCATTCACCTTATCCACAAAAATAGAACCCCCAGAACTATCCTCTGTCGTACTAGCCTCATCTTGTTTAGCACTAGTCCCAAGTTGAGGTTGATGCTCCTCATGCACTTCTTGGGATGTAAAAGTTTGATCCTTCATGTTTTGTTTAGAGACTTCTTGAGAACTAGTGGATGCACTTTTAGTTCGCTTGTTTCGGTTCTTTTTCCTCGTAGTGGTCCTTTTTCTATTGGAATGTAGGGTCTTGTCCACTAGATTTGCCTTTGCATCCCTAGTTCGAGGTGTCTCATCAATTTGCATTTTGGTATTTCGTGTTTGTGATCTAGTCATGACTCTAAGTGGCACGACATCCTCATTCTCTCATGAAGGTGGTGATGGAACTGCCCCTACAAGATTGAGTGAGACCTTTGGTTGTTGAGAGGTGCCTTCCTCATGTGGTTTCAGCAAACAATCCTTTGGGAAGTGTTCTACACAACACCCTAGACAATATCTTTCAATTGGTGAAAACTGTGGTACTGTTGTATTGGATCCAGCTGCTTGCCTTGAGCGATGTGGACAATCACGAGCCTAATGGGGTTCTCCACACTCATAACAGGGGCCCATTAGTTTGGCTTCTACTTTCCTTTACTGCCATTGGCCTGAGGGGCCTGGAGTCCTAGGTTGGTAGCCGCCTAGCAACATCAAAGAATTTTGTTCCCCTAGTTGAGCCTCCACTGCTTGGCTTGGATATGCGGGACTTTCAAAGAGATTTTCCTTGGATGAATATGATGCATATTCCTCCTCCACATAGCCTGGGTTTACCAAGTCTTTACACATATTTGAATTGTCGTAGTCAACAACCCTCACAGGAGCAGTCCCAGGAGCAAGAGGTTGAGCACCAAGAACAGGTCGTGCTTGCCCTTGTGCCATCGGTGGCTTACGTTCAAAATTAGTATACTGTTGATGCATTTGTGGAGTAACTCCACCCCTTTGCTGCTCACGCTCCTGTCTCATTCTTGCAATGCGAGTACATTCCTATGTGGTGTGGGTAAAGTTCCAAGCACAGGCTTAGCACCACTTCTTTGTGGGTTGGTTTGTGACTAGAGGAGAAAAGGTATTACATTCTTCGGTTTTATGTTTACCACCACATGCTCCACAAAGATGAGGACCTGTAGGTAGTACACTCCTCATTCGCTGCTGCTGTTGTTGTGGCTGCATGGGTGGGCGATAGGTCTGTCCCAATCTCCTTAGTACTAGGTTAGCTATCTGGTCTGGATTTACTAGCGCACTAGACCCTGAACTTTGGTCATCACCCCACTGATCTCTAGGTTTCACCTCAGCACCAGTACCATCTTGGAATTTGAAGTTATCTATGGAATCCATAGCATCATGGCAACATTCATTGAAATTTGTATGCTTCTTTGCATAGAGATGTGTATGCAATGTTGAATTTTTGAGTCCTTTTAAGAAGAGAGAAATTAATCGACTCTGGGTGGGCTTCTCATCTTCTGGGCAACGATTAATGTACTGCTTCATTCTATTTACACAATCTCTAACACTCTCAGTCTCGCCTTGCTTGAAAGAGTAGATGTTTGCTACCGTGTCATGTTGAATCCCCACCATCAAGGAAAAAGCAGCAATGAACCTCTCTTCCAGAACTTGTAAAGAAGATTTGTCTGAAGCCTCTAGTGCCTGAAACCAAGCAAGGGTCTTTCCCTCAAGAGTGAGCCCAAATCCTTCAATTTGAGTATGCTTGTCAGTCACTTGCTCAGCTCGAACTGCTTGCCTAAATGCTGCTACATGGTCATATGGATCTCCCGACCCTTCGTACTTCTTTACCAGTTTCTGAAGAGTTGATGGCCTTACTTGTCTTGAATACTCATCATACGGCCTACGGCCTCTCACTCTCAGTGGGAATTGTTCCTCTCTTTGGTAAGATGGTCCACATGCATCCCAAATTGGTGTGGGTCCCCTATTACCTGCCTCACGAACCCCCTCCAAAGATCTTGTTACTCGCATTTCAGGAGGTGCATTTATGGGAGGCCGAGTTGGCTCCCCTACCCTCCGATTGTCATACTGAGTGAAACGTTGTTGTGGTGTGATCTGTGGTCGCACTTTTGGTGTAGGATAATATCTTGGTGCTAGAGTTGGGCTACTTACAGTGGTCCACTTTGATGTTGAGGGTCCCTCTCTAGTGAATTCTCGTAGGGGAGGAGCAACAGTTTCTCCAAGAAAGGCTGTCTCTCCTAGTTTAGCTGTATTTGTTGAGAACACTTCCATGAATAATGGTTGTCCTTTCCACGTGAGCTCCCGAATCTCCTTCCAATCTAAGGTTCGGTATTCATTGGCCCATTTATCAACGATTCGGTTCATGTGTCCTACAAGCTTCTCAACTACCACCACAAGTGCTAGAGGAAGATCTAGCTCTGGCAATCTAGTTGTGGCATAATATCCCTCTAAAGAGTCCTTATAGACCTCTTGAAGTGGGTCATCCTGTACGACCTTTGTTACTGGAATTTGTCGTACAAAATCCCATTGGTTCTCAGCCCCCTGATCCATTTTGCTCTTGCCTTTCCTATCCCTTTCCAAATTTAGATCTACAAGAAGTAAATCATCTTTGGATATCTTTGAGGACTGGGCATTGGATGGTCCTGGCATGTCTGGCTCAATGAGCCAATCATCTCTAGACTCCCTTGCTCTGGAAAGCTTTGATAAGTCTAAGAATTCGCTTTTAGAGAGCTCCCCTAATTTGTCTACATTCTCTGGATGATAGGTGACTTCGTAGCGAACACCATCTCCACCCATGTACATGCTACCCTGGTCATTGATTAGAGGTGCTCTATCAAGTTCTGAGAAAAAGTCTGCGATCTTAACAAGATACCGTTGTTATGGATCCCTAAAGATCTCAGCTCCTTGAGCATTCGTGTAGACATATTGGAGTCTCACATTGAGTGTTAACCCCATGGTGTCGGCTTCAAATGGATTAAAAGATCTTGTGGGTGTCCTATTTGGGGCTAAGGGATGACTATTTGACGGCCCTAGATTGTCCATGGACAATGAGCTAGTTGTTCTAGAAAGGGTATCAGATTGGGACTCGAAAAAGGTTTCAGCAATATCTGCCAAATTTCCTACCGATTGGGTCCCACTTTCCTGCGTAGGTACTCTAGAAGGTGCCCTAGGCCCTATGGTAGTGTCTATAAGACGTCCCGACCGCAAGTGCATAAGATCAAATTTTTTTTGTTTTTTTTTGTTTTTGTTTTTTTTTTGAAATCCTACCTATCCACTAAATGCAACTAAAATAAATATGTGTGTAACTATCTATCCTCTTTTTTTAATTTTTTTTCCTAATTACACAAAAATATGAATTACGCTAAAAAATACTAATTATGCACAAAATTATAAAAATTTAAAAAAAAATGCAAGTTACTCTAATTATGCAAAAAATTACAGAAATTTAAAAAAAAAAGTTGCAAAATATGCAGAATATGCAAAAAAATTGGATTCCTAAAAAAATACATAATTTACAGAATTTTTCTATTTCTATTTCTTTCCTTTTCTTTTCTTTTCTTTTTTTTTATTTTTTCTTATATATATATATATATATATATTTTATTTCTTACTAATTACATAAAAATACTAATTATGCACAAAATTACAAAAATTTAAAACAATGCAAGTTACACTAATTATGCAAAAATTACAGAAATTTAAAATAATGAAAAATTACAAAGTATGCAAAGAATATGGACTCCTAAACAAATTTACAAAATTTTTCTTTTTCTTTTTCTTTTTTTTACTAATTACACACAAATACTAATTATGCAAAAAATTACAAAAGTTTTTTTAAAAAATACAAATTATACAAAAAATTATATTTTTAAAAAAATACAAATTATACAAAAAATTATATTTTTATTATTTTTGTTTTTCTTTCTTTCTTTCTTTCTTTCTTTCTTTTCTCTTTTTTTTTAAATTATATATATATATATATATTTTTATTGTTTTATTATTTTTTTTATTTTTTTTTAAAAATATAATTAACAAAAATAAATTTAAAAAATAAAAAAAATAGAAAAAATCACTAACCTTATCTGCCGCCTCCGGATCGTGCGCTCTGCTTCGCCTCCTCTGCTGACACGTCAACCTTATCTGCTTTCGCCTTCGCTAGTTGCTGCAGGTTCCTTCACCGCCTTCGTCTCCTACGTTGGCCACTTCGCTTCCACGCTGGCCACTCCCAACGCCACCCGCCAGTCGCGTCTCCACTCCACCGGCCACTCTCCTCCACAGCCACCTCCTTCCACACCACCCTTCATCGTCTCTTTCGTCTGCAGCCACCTCTCGCTTTCTTTTAGCTTCGCTCGCCTCCACAGCTACTCAACCGCCTTTTGCTGCTGCGCCTCCAGCTGCCAGCCGCCCCGCCTTCACAACTGCCTTTTGCTGCTGCGCCTCACCGCTGGCCAGTAGAGCTGAAGCTTGTGCTTAGCCCTCTCCACGCGGTCGCCCTTCGGCCACCTCACCCGCCGCAGGTCTCGCCTGGGCCTCCCTTCTCTTCTCTTCAACGGCCACCACTCGTGGCCTTTGCTTTCGTGGCCTTCAGCGGCCTTCGTTTTCTCTTCCACACAGCCTTCACTTCCTTCCTTTTTTTCCAGCCAGTTTTCCACCTTCGCAGCAGCGACTGTTTTTTTTATTACTGCCGACTACTAACATTCATGTTGTTAGCCTTAAAGTTATCGGCTTATGGTAGTGGTTGTAGCGTTTAGTTTGACCTATTTAGAAAAATGTTTTTTTTAACTCTAATCTATGAACAAAACACGAATACATCAATGACAACAACCATGGAAAGCATATACATGAATGAGAAAACATTAGCGGGAGTAGATCTCAACCGCACAAGTAAGTATTAATCTATTTTTTTCTCTTCTAATCACTAGCTCCAAGATTCCACACTCATGCTAACCCTAAACCTAAAAACAAAAAGAAATAGTGGTAGTAATGCAAGCTTCTCAACCGGTTTTGAGTCTTATCCCCGGCGGCGGCAATGGAGAGACGGAAAACTCTCTCACTTGTAGCAAGAGTAGTATGATCCACATGTAGCTCAATCCAATGGGATTTGCATCCCTTTCGAAGCTAGGGATTCAACCCGTACCGGTGCATAAAAGCTTATCCATTTGATGGAGAGAATGCTAAGAATACTACTACCATTGACATAGACTTAACACACACACAAGCTTAATCTTGCCATGCTCACTCACTCATCATTCCACTCATTCATACATTCAACACAAGAAGAAAGCTAAGCTATTGCATACACAAGATCAAAGCATTCTTCATTCTCAAACACTCACTTCCCTAGCATGCGCACAAACCTTGAAGCTATCAACAAGAAACATGCACACTAGAGAATAGATATGAGAAGACAGACAAACAAACATCATCTCATTGCATTGCATTGAATTAAAAAAAGAACATTGCATTGAATTAAAAAAAGAACATTGCTCATACCATAATGTAGATGGGGAGAGAGAAGAGCTTGCACCTCTATGGAAAAAGAGGGAGACTAGTCTCAAGAGAGCTCAAACATGAGTTTAGCCCAATGTGTCCATAAGCTCTCAAATGAGCCACTTTTTATACAAAAACTCTAAAACTCCCAAAAGCTCCCATGTGGGATTATTGTCAAGCCCACTCCCACACTCATCTACAACTTGGAACTCTTTACAAGATCCCTAAGCATCTTTTTGTTGCATCCTTGCATTGATCTTCACTCGTCACGCAACAATTGCTGTGGATTAACTCCTCGCAGCTTGCTGTGGATTAACTCTTCTACAATTTCCTAAGTATGGAAACCTAAAGGCCACTAGGGCAGCCCATGTCCCTAAGGCATATGATAGAGAGAGAGAGAGAGAGAGAAAGAGCATAAGGGCTGGGGGTGCATGTTAGAGCTAGATCTAGCCTACAAAGGAAATCGCACACCAAAACTGTCTAAGGTCATTTATATCAGCAGAAAGGCATATGCCAAAAGTGATTCGCTGCTCTAAAAGTGAGGGGAAAGGCTCCTTTTGCTCAGCGCAAAAGGAAGGAGGCCAGCCAAGCTAAGAATCGCCTTTAGACAAAGGCACTTTACTGGATAAAGAGAGCAGCTCTTTGGTATGCGCAGCTTTACTGGCAAAAAGGTGAAGCTCTTCTTCTAGCTTGCGTAGCCTAGCTGAGCATAAAGTCAACATGGCTGGTCCGGGTTTAGCAGATAAAAGAAATCGCAGATCTGAAAAAGCTATTTTTTTGCCTCTTCTGGTAAAAGTGAGCTCTTTCTAGCATAAACCTGGCACCCACGATAGGGTCAGCTGTACTTTATTATGCGCTTTTTTTGGTAGAGCTTGGCTCTTTCTTGCCAAAGGTCACTTAAGTGTGAACTTGCATCCAAGCGACTTAGCTTCTTTTTGTCCAGCCCATCTGATTTATCACGCCTGCATAGTCAGCTACTACAGATTAGGGTTTTATACCCTCTCTCCCATGCTCATCTCAATCAAGAGAGAAACCTTTCATCAGGTGTTTCCCCTGCTTAAGCTGACTACTACTAATCATACCATCATACTGCACTTGTACTCATACAGAGTTTACAGTACCTTCAAGTATATGTATTCAATAGATTTAATACAGGTTGGTGACACTTTTATACCCAGATCAGCCATGCACCCTCTTCAGCTGATTAGTCTTTGCCTTTTTTCGATTTTGGCTTTTTGACCAAGAAAGTTGTTCTTTTCCCAAAATTGCAACTCTCTTGTCTACTAATTTGAGGACCAGCCACCAGCAGCCTATATAAGGGAATCCCTCACTCCTTGCGGGAGACGCCAGATGCCCTAAGGCCCTCACGCGGCTGGTGTGTGTGTGCATGAGCATACTTTCAGCTGAGGCTTGCTCCAAGAGAACTCCCATGCCAGATTCAGTTTCTGGAATTGTTCTTCTGCTTGCATCTTGAGTCTCCAAGATCGATTCTTGTGCACATACTTAACAATTCCTCTGACTAGTGTCCTAGTCGATGTGTTGGTCTAAACCCTCCATAAAGGCTGTGTACATCTCAGCCCATAAGGCTTGTACTTCTAAAAGGGTTGTGCTTCTTCAATTAGGTCGCCTTCTTCTTGTATATTATTGCCTTCTGCTTGTGTGTACACTAGACAACTGGTCTGGAACTGTAGGTGTTCCCTTGCTACCCCTGGCCCCCTTGTTGCTGCTGCTGCGCAGAAGACTTCCTGTACTTGAGTGAAGAGCTTCCGCAGGTATGCTCGTCGACCTGCCCCCCAAAGAAGGACTGCCCTTTTCTCTGGGTAGAGAGCCGACCTAAAAAAAATTGGGTCCCTTTTACCCTAAAGGAGCTGCGCCATCTTAGCCTTCTTTCCTTTCTCTGCTAGCGGCTTCTTTGCCTCCTAAAAAAGGAGAGGTACAGGGACAAGTATAGGTACAGGTACAGGTACAGGAACAAGTACAGGAGCAAACAAAGCACAAGAATGCCATGTAGATGAAACGACCAAGGGACATGTAGTGATGGGCTCCATGCAAGACATATGGGGGTTCATCACCTCAATGCAAACTATCATGATGAACCAAAGTGAAGAAATAAAAAACCTTGCACTTAAAAACCAAGAGCTTGAGCAAAAGCTACAAATGCAAGATATGTGGGTCCTTAACCAAGAGAAGAAGTTGCAAGAACTACAAGAAGCCTTCAATAAACAAACCAACATGATGCAGGATACATTGGCCTCACATGACGAAAAACTTACACGTATCAGTGAGAGAACCCAACAAAATGTACCAGGAAATGTGGGATCTTGGGCAAGCATAGTAAAGAATGGGCACACAAACTCGGCCACCACTACCACAAATGATGAAATGTATGTCATTGAGGATGAAAAAGAATACAACGAGCTAGAGGAAAGAATACAACGAGCTAGAGGAAAGGAAGATGAACATAGTAGTGCGAGGCATTCCAGAAACGGACACAGAACAAGTGCTTACATTGAACACGGACATCACGGATATCATTTCCACTAAATTTGGTATGCATGATGTTGTGGTATACGGCGCGCACAGAGTAGGGAAGAAGAAGCCCGAAACCAACCGAGAAATTGTATGCACACTCCTATATGCACGAAAGAGGGCCATTATCCTTGAAAATGCTCGCATATATCTAAAAGACAGCCCATTATACATAAGTGAAGATAGAACGCCGAACCAACAGAAGGCAAGAAGGGAAGCCTATGAAGCACGCACCAATAAGAAAACACCCACCACGGAAGGGGGAGAACAGGAAAAATGACAAGAGGAGGCCCATGGGACCATAGAACTACATGTAATAAGCTAGAATTACCGCGGCTTCCCCTGGCACAAAGGGGAGGGGCTCACAGAATTCTTACCACACGCGGATGTACTTTTCCTATTGGAAACATGGGAACACGATACATGCAGGATACCACATGTTGATGGGTATGTCACACACTCTCTATGGATGCCGAGTACAAAGACGAGAGGACAAGGAGGGGTGGCAGTGATGTACAAAGAAGAGCTTCAAAAAGTGATTACAATATGCAAAAAAGATGCTCATAAGCGATACATATGGGTCAAGATTGACACAGGAGGTAAACCAGTGTTCATAGCAGGGTGCTACATTCCCCATAGGGAATCACTGTTCTATAATGCTTTCAACATAGAGAAGAACAACCCCTTTGAAGATTTGTATGCAGATATTAACACTTACACGCAAGAAGGGGTAGTGATGCTTACTGGGGACATGAATGCCCGCATAGCACATGCACAAATGCAAGTCATAAATCTCATGACACCTCCGGGTCTAGAGCATCAAATGGATGTGCTTGACCACATGTGGAAGCGATGCTCAAAAGACCAAGTGAAAAACCCACAAGGAACAGCATTACTAAGCATGATGACAGCTATGCAATTAATAGCTATAAATGGAGTGAACAAATTTACCAACTTAGGGGAATGCACATGCTACACCGCCAACAAGGGAATGAGTGCTATTGATTATTTATTGATCCAATATGAGGCATCCCACATGGTGCATAACTTTGAAATTGGGGATAGATCAACAAACTCGGATCATACACCCATTCATGTATGGTTACGGGTACCCATTCAGAGGAGAGGAAAACAGGCTCAAATTCGAGCATGGGCATACAAAATGCAAATTGAAAAAAAGAAAACCTATGCCGCTTCCCTTGATGATAAACTAGCAAGAGAATGCATGCCAATAAATGTAGATCAAGCATGGAACAAATTCAAGCAAGCAATGAGTGAAGCAGTAGAGGAAACAATGGGGAAAACTCATAGACAAGAAACAAAGGTGAAAGGGTTGCCACACAACTCATGGTTTGATGAAGAATGCAAGATTGCTAAAAGACATTTGAGGTCAACCCCCAAAATAGCCATAGAATGGACAGCTTTGGCAAAAACATACACAACTCTCAAGAGGAGAAAAAGAGAACATGAACTACACACCGAGACACAAGCCCTAATAAACTTCAAGAAAAACCCCAAAAGGAATGGATGAGGATGAAAGGCAAAAGACAAGACATTACCGGAGACATAAGCCCAGAAGATATGTATGCATATGTAGAAAAGTTATATGTACACAAAGATGCAGAAGGGATGCCTAATATGCAAGAGACAAAACAATCAGAAGAATGCTTTGACTTTTCGATGGTAACAAAGAGCATAAAAAAACTAGCCAATGGCAAAGCACTAGACATGCTTCAGTTCAACTCAGAAATGCTCAAATGGTCAGGCAGTACTGCACGGCAATGGATACATGGACTCCTCAATAAATCCATAACACAAGGGCTGCCCATTGATTGGCAAAAGAATTGGATCAAAGCACTTTTCAAGAAAGGGGATGCAAATCAGCCCACTAATTACCAAACCATCATGGTGGGATCTTGCATGTCTAAGCTTCTAGGGAGCATCCTAGAACAAGCTATAAGCGTATGGGCCGAGACAAATGGCAAACAGGCTAAAGGACAAGCAGGTTTTAGACCTAAACATAGTACCATTGATCATCTTATATCGCTTAGGGTTCTCATGGAAGAAAGCCGGCTAAAAGGGAAAACTTTGCATTGTTGCTTTGTGGATTTTACAAAAGCATTTGACACGATCCCAAGAAGTGGGCTATGGCAGAGAATGGAATATATAGGGGTCCCGATGCATCTTAGAGTGGCAGTAGCACAACTTTATCAACAAGTTAGATGCTAGTTAAAGACACAGACCGGCTTATCTAAAGAATTCTCAAGCAATATGGGAGTCAAACAAGGGTGCCCCCTATCCCCCACTCTCTTCGGACTATGCATTGACCAACTAGAAGACTTCATCCCTCAAGCACTAGTGGAAGAAACAGACGGACCAGCCATTGGAATGCTCACCCTCTTGCTGCTAATCTACGCAGATGATGTTGTACTTTTTGCACATGACATGGCATCTTTACAGAAATTGATGAATGCTATACACACCTTTTGTGACACTACGGGTCTCTCCGTCAATGTAAACAAGACGAAGTTTATGCTCATAAGAACTCATCCACAAGAAATTCAGCCATCACTCACATATCAAGGGCAGCCAATTGAGAAAGTGGACAGCTTCAGGTACTTGAATTGATATTCCATCCAATTATGCCTGGGGACAATGCGTAAGAAATAGGATTGATGCCGGCCACGCCAAGTACTATCAATTTGAGAACATGTGCATGCAAAAAAACATCAGAAGATGGGAGATAAAGAACATAATCTTTGAGACATGTGTAGTGCAGGCCATTCTATATGGAGTAGAATTGTGGGGCACAAGCATTTCAGCTCATACATGGAATGAGATTGAGAAAATACAAAAGAAGTTCCTATGTAGACACTTGGGCATTAAGAAAACCACACCTTACTCGGTACTATTGCTAGAAATAGGAAACATGCCTCTAGAGATCAAAGCCTTAAAAAGAATGCATGCATACATATTGAAAATCAAAATGATGCCCGCTACTCGAATCCCCCGCATAGCATGGGAAATTGGATGCGCACCACAAAAGACAACGAAGAGTAAATTTCTTTCCTCTAGTCTTGTTCAAGACATCAGAAAGTGGTTCACCAAATGGGATGTGGAGGCATATGTAGACATGCCGATTGACACGGGGAAAGAAAGAGAATGCATGCTGAATTTTGACATAGCAATACTTGATTGCCTTCACAATAAATGGCAAACGACTATACATAGATCCAAGTATGAGTACTACTGCAAAAATGTAAACCCATGATATTGGGAGACATACAAAATGAGCCAACCGGAAGCACAAGTTCACATCCGCATGCCCATGCCCCATATGGCAAGAAGAGCCATAACTTTGATGCATACAAGATCACACATGCATAAGATAGAAACGGAAGGATGGCTGAAAATTGATGCTAAAAAAAGGATATGCAAAGCATGCACTATGCAAGCCCTTGAGGATGAAGCTCACGTGACACTAAAATGCCCCGCATATGCACACATTCGAGCTAATTTTCAGCAGCTCATCCATGGATGTCACACTTTTGCAGATTTGCTTCTAAAAACAAAACCCTCTCCTACAGGTCTAGGGATATATCTTACCCGCATCCTAGAACACCACAAACTACTAATGGAAACATCTACAAATGACACGGATCACACCCCCGCAAGGGGAGACTATTTCTAGACACTCTCTCTCTCTCTCTCTCTCTCTCTCTCTCTTTCTCTCACACACACACACACCACACACGCACACACACTCGGCAGCCCCCCCTCCCTCTCTCTCTCTCTCTCTCTCTCTCTCTCTCTCTCTCCTCTCTATCTCTCACTCACACACACACACACACACACTTGGCAGCCCTTCTCTCTCTCTCTCTCTCTCACTCACACACTTTTTTTTTTGATTTGATAGGATGATACAGCCTCTGCAAAGATGAGAATAAGAATCATGCCCACAAACAGCTTTGGCTGCTATGCATTAGCTCCAACGCCCGCATCCCCGACAATGCCCGATGGCCATTCCAGCAGAAAGACCAGCTAGCCCGCAAGCAAGACCAGATGATAGATGCGCGTAACCATCAAACAGATAGTAGTAGGCAGTGTTTTTAGGATTGATACCCGTGCTTATAATGACAGCAATAATAAGGCCATAAGTACCCAGCACACCAGCCATGACAAGTGGTACAGCAATAATAAGGCCATAAGTACCCAGCACACCAGCCATGACAACTGGTACAATAGACTTCATCTCACTAGCTCAGGCCTCATCATGCCATGCGGTTAATGAATGTTAAGGAGGATACCTTTTTGTCTGCACCGCTTGAAGAGCTGAACTCGATCATTGGGAGTGAAAAGGAACAAAAGAAAGCTTCAAAAACTAAATGTACGTAGAGCTCCTGGTGGGTAGGTTAAGGCTGAAGTGCCATTGGTTGCCCAGCAAAATGTTGCACCTGGTACGCCCATGGATGCGCACCCAGTTCTATTTTCCAAGATAGCTTAGAGTATGTGGACCTATCCAAAAACCTACCCACATTGCAAAATTGTTCTTCTCTTACTACATTGCTAATGTCCAACAACTTGTTAGGTAGCCTTCTAATTAAGCTTCATGAAGCATTGCAGAAATGCCCCTTTCTATCTGAACTTGACCTGTCCAGCAATAGATTCACTCCAACCCCACTCTTTGCAGTTCCATAAGCAGCACCCATATAGGAGAAGACAAGCGTTGCAGCAGCTCCAAGGAAGCCGAAGAATGCAGCCGTGGTGTTTCCATTAAACTCTATGGTCGAAATCTCTCTCTCTCTCTCTCTCTCTCTCTCTCACACACACACACACACACACACACACACACACCACACACACACACACAAACACACACAGAGCATCGATACCCCAACACACACACACACGTTACCTGTGCTGGCCGTGAGCTTGGGATTGTGAGAGGAAGTCGATTGTTTGAAGCTGCTACAGTGCGCGCGAAACGAAATTGACTACACGCTGAAGTTTTTTTAAAGAAGCTTGGTCTCATAAACGACCCGAATAAAAACGTGGGTTATGCATCACAATTTCGATGCTTATGCCACTCAACCCCAGTTTGCTATGGTCGCTACTACGGTGGCATATAAGACTACATTTTAAAGGTCACATAAGCATCCACGAAAGCGACCCTCGCTATTTTCTTCATATTTGTATGAGGGTCACTATGTATAGACCATTCTTGTAGTGGTAGCCGGCACAGCCTCCTCGACATGCACAACAGTCTCGATGCGCACGTCGACCAGTAGTTAGAGATGACAATTTTGATTGATAGTGACTAAACTCAGACTAGCTGGGTTAGCTCACTTACATTGTACTTAGATTTATGGGCAGTGACTAACCTCAGACTAGCTGGGGTAGCTCATTTTCATTCTGATGTACTTATTTGATGTCTATATCATTATGAGTTTTTTCATTTATTGAGTATCATTACATTTTAGTTGATGTTCTTGATTTTTTTAAATTTTTTAACACTTTGGCTATCATATTGTTTGTTGGAAATCTCCATGCCATCGTACCCAAACATGCTCCGAGGGGGGGAACCACACTTTGCAAGCATGTGGGGGGGAGCCCACCCCCAAATGCTTGCAAAGTTTGGTCATGATCGGAGCATGTTTGGGTTAGTAATTAGTGCCCACTACTCTGGATTTTTCAAGTCTCTTGGTGCTTAAGAGGCCATGGAAAATTCGGGCCTTCCCCACACCATCATACCCAAACATGCCCCGATGTGGGAACCAAACTTTGCAAGCATGTGGGGGGAGCCCACCCCCACATGCATGAAAAGTTTGATCATAATCAGAGCATGTTTGGATTAGTAATTAGCACCCAGTGTGGATTTTTCAAGTCTCTTGGTGCTTAAGAGGCCATGGAAAATCCATGCCTTCCCCATACCATCCTACCTAAACATGCTCCGATGGGGACCAAACTTTGTAAGCATGTGGGAGGGGCCCACCCCCACATGCTTGGAAAGTTTGGTCACAATCGGAGCATTTTTGGATTGGTAATTATCACCCAGTGGGGATTTTTCAAGTCTCTTGGTGCTTAAGAGGCCATGGAAAATCTGGGCCTTCCCCATACCATCCTACCCAAACATGCTCCGATGGACACCAAACTTTGCAAACATGTGGGGGGGACCACCGCCACATGCTTGCAAAGTTTGGTCACAATCACAGCATGTTTGAATTGGTAATTACACCCAGTGCGGATTTTTCAAGTCTCTTAGTGCTTAAGAGGCCATGGAAAATCCCGGCCTTCCCCATACCATCATACCCAAACATGCTCTGATGTGGGAACCAAACTTTGCAAGCATGTGAGAGGGGCCCACCCCCACATGTTTGCAAAGTTTGGTCACAAAATCGGAGCATGTTTGGATTGGTTATTAGCGCCCAGTGTGGATTTTTCAAGTCTCTTGGTGCTTAAGAGGCCATGGAAAATCCATGCCTTCCCCAAACCATCGTACCCAAACATGCTCCGATGGGAACCCAACTTTGCAAGCATGTGGGAGGGGTCCACCTCCACATGCTTGCAAAGTTTGGTCACAATCAGAGCATGTTAAGATTGGTAATTAGCGACGGCCAGTGTGGATTTTTCAAGTCTCTTGGTGCTTAAGAGGCCATGGAAAATCCGGGCCTTCCCCATACCATCATACCCAAACATGCTCCGATGGGGACCAAACTTTGCAAGCATGTGGGGGGGACTGGGTGCTGATTACCAATCCAAAGATGCTCCGATTGTGACCAAACTCTGCAAGCATGTGGGGGGGGACCCCCCCACATGCTTGCAGAGTTCGGAGCATGACCAAACTCTGCAAACATGTGGGGGAGTACCCCCCACATGCTTGCAGAGTTTGGTCACAATCGGAGCACCTTTGGAGTGGTAATCAGCACCCAGTGCGGATTTTTCAAGTCTCTTGGTGCTTAAGAGGCCATGGAAAATCCGGGCCTTCCCCATACCATCGTACCCAAACATGCTCCGATGATGGGGACCCAACTTTGCAAGCATGTGGGAGGGGCCCACCCCCACATGCTTACAAAGTTTGGTCACAATTGGATTGGGAATTAGCGCCCAGTGTGGAGTTTTCAAGTCTCTTGGTGCTTTAGAGGCCATGGAAAATCCGAGCCTTCCCCATACCATCATACCCAAACATGCTCCGATGGGGACCAAACTTTGCAAGAATGTGGGGGCGACCCCCCCCCACATGCTTGTAGAGTTTGGTCACAATCGGAGCATGTTTGGATTGGTTATTAGCGCCCAGTGCGGATTTTTCTAGTCTCTTGGTGCTTAAGAGGCCATGGAAAATCCGGGCCTTCCCCATACCATCATACCCAAACATGCTCCGATGGGAACCAAACTTTGCAAGCATGTGGAAAGGGCCCACCCCCGCATGTTTGCAAAGTTTGGTCACAATCGGAGCATGTTTAAATTGGTAATTAGCAGCCAGTGTGGATTTTTCAAGTCTCTTGGTGCTTAAGAGGCCATGGAAAATCCGGGCCTTCCTAATACCATCATACCCAAACATACTCCGATGGAAACCAAACTTTGCAAGCATGTGGGAGGGGCCCACCCCCAAATGTTTGCAAAGTTTGGTCACAATTGGAGCATGTTTGGATTGGTAATTAGCGCCCAGTGTGGATTTTTCAAGTCTCTTGGTGCTTAAGAGGCCATGCAAAATCCAGGCCTTCCCCATACCATCGTACCCAAACATGCTCCCATGGGGACTAAACTTTGTAAGCATGTGGGGGAAACACCCCCTCGGACATGCTTGCAGAGTTTGGTCACAATCACAGTATGTTTGGATTGGTAACTAGCCCAGTGCCGATTTTTCAAGTCTCTTGGTGCTTAAGAGGCCATGGAAAATCCGGGCCTTCCCCATACCATCATACCCAAGCATGCTCTGATGGGGATCGAACTTTGCAAGCATGTGGGAGGGGCCCACCCCTACATGCTTGCAAAGTTTGGTCATAATCGGAGCATGTTTGGATTGGTAATTAGCGGCCAGTGTGGATTTTTCAAGTCTCTTGGTGCTTAAGAGGCTATGGAAAATTCGCGCCTTTCCCATACCATTGTACCCAAACATACTCCGATGGGGACCAAACTTTGCAAGCATGTAGGGGGGACCCCCCCATATGCTTGCAAAGTTTGGTCACAATCGGAGCATGTTTGGATTGGTAATTAGCATCCAGTGCAGATTTTTCAAGTCTCTTGGTGCTTAAGAGGCCATGGAAAATACGAGCCTTCCCCATACCATCATACCCAAACATGCTTCGATGGGAACCAAACTTTGCAAGCATGTGGGAGGGCCCCACCCCCACATGTTTGTAAATTCTGGTCACAACAATCGGAGCATATTTGGATTGGTTATTAGGGCCCAGTGTGGATTTTGCAAGTCTCTTGGTGCTTAAGAGGCCGTGGAAAATCCGGGCCGTCCCCATACCATCATACCCAAACATGCTCCGATAGGGACCCAACTTTGCAAGCAAGTGGGAGGGGAAACCTCCACATGCTTGAAAAGTTTGGTCACGATCGAAGCATGTTTAGATTGGTAATTAGCGGCCAGTGTGGATTTTTCAAGTCTCTTGGTGCTTAAGAGGCCATGGAAAATCTGGGCCTTCCCCATACCATCGTACCCAAACATGCTCCGATGGGGACCAAACCTTGCAAGCATGTGGGGGGGACTCCCCCCCACATGCTTGAGGAGTTTGGTCACAATCAAAGCATGTTTGGATTGGTAATTAGGGCCCAGTGCGGATTTTTCAAGTCTCTTGGTGCTTAAGAGGCCATGAAAAATCCGGGCCTTCCCCATACCATCGTACCCAAACATGCTCCGATGGGGACCAAACTTTGCAAGCATGTGGGAGGGGCCAACCCCCACATGCTTACAAAGTTTGGTCATAATCGGAGCATGTTTGGATTGGTAATTAGCGCCCAATGTGGATTTTTCAAGTCCTTGGTGCTTTTAGAGGCCATGGAAAATCCGGGCCTTCCCCATACCATCGTACCCAAACATGCTCCGATGGGGACCAAACTT
Source organism: Cibotium barometz (assembly GCF_041138505.1). NCBI lineage: Eukaryota > Viridiplantae > Streptophyta > Polypodiopsida > Cyatheales > Cibotiaceae > Cibotium > Cibotium barometz. The sequence continues at coordinate 31,061,406 of NC_141102.1, read as the reverse complement.
TGCAAGCATGTGGGGGGACCCCCCCCACACATGCTTGTAGAGTTTGGTCACAATCGAACCATGTTTGGATTGGTAATTAGCGCCCAGTGCAGATTTTGCAAGTCTCTTGGTGCTTAAGAGGCCATGGAAAATCCGGGCCTTCCCCATACCATCATACCCAAACATGCTCCGATGGAAAAGCAAACTTTGTAAGCATGTGGGAAGGGCCCACCCCCACATGTTTGCAAATGTTGCTCAACATCGGAGCATGTTTGGATTGGTAATTAGCGGCCAGTGTGGATTCTTCAGGTCTCTTGGTGCTTAAGAGGCCATGGAAAATCCGGGCCTTCCATATACCATCATACCCAAACATGCTCTGATGGGAACCAAACTTTGCAAGCATGTGGGAAGGGACCACCCCCACATGTTTGCAAAGTTTGGTCACAATCGGAGCATGTTTGGATTGGTAATTAGTGCCCATTGTGGATTTTTCATGTCTTTTGGTGCTTAAGAGGCCATGGAAAATCCGGGCCTTCCCCATACCATCATACCCAAACATGCTCTGATGGGGACCAAACTTTGCAAGCATGTCGGGGGGACCCCCCTTCACATGCTTGCAGAGTTTGGTCAAAATCCCAGCATGTTTGGATCGCCCAGTGCTTTTTTTTCAAGTCTCTTGGTGGTTAAGAGGCCATGGAAAATCCGGGCCTTCCCCATACCATCGTATCCAAACATGCTCTGATGGGGACCCAACTTTGCAAGCATGTGGAAAGGGCCCACCCCTACATGCTTGCAAAGTTTGGTCATAATCGGAGCATGTTTGGATTGGTAATTAGCGGCCAGTGTGGATTTCTCAAGTCTCTTGGTGCTTAAGAGGCCATGGAAAATCTGGGCCTTCCCCATACCATCGTACCCAAACATGCTCCGATGGGGACAAAACTTTGCAAGTATATGGGGGGAATGCGTGTAGAGTTTGGTCACAATCGGAGCATGTTTGGATTGGTAATTAGCGTCCAGTGCAGATTTTTCATTTCTCTTGGGGCTTAAGAGGCCATGGAAAATCCGGGCCTTCTCCATACTATCATACCCAAACATGCTTTGATGGGAACCAAACTTTGCAAGCATGTGGGAGAGTCCCACCGCCACATGTTTGCGAAGTTTCGTCACAATCAGAGCATGCTTGGATTGGTAATTAGCACCAAGTGTGGATTTTTCAAGTCTCTTGGTGCTTAAGAGGCCATGGAAAATCTGGGCCTTCCCCATACCATCGTACTACCCAAACATGCTACGATGGGGACCCAACTTTGCAAGCATGTCGGAGGGTCCTACCCCCACATGTTTGCAAAGTTTGGTCACCACTGGAGCATGTTTGGATTGGTAATTAGCACCTAGTGTGTGGATTTTTCAAGTCTCTAGGTGCTTAAGAGGCCATGGAAAATCCGGGCCTTCCCCATACCATCGTACCTAAACATGCTCCGATGGGGACCAAACTTTGAAGCATGGGGTGGGGACTCACCCCCACATGATTACAAAGTTTGGTCACTATCGGAGCATGTTTGGATTGGTAATTAGCACCCAGTGCGGATTTTTCAAGTCTCTTGGTGCTTAAGAGGCCATGAAAAATCCAGGCCCTTCCTATACCATTATACCTAAACATGCTCAGATGGGAACCAAACTTTGGAAGCATGTGGGAGGAGCCCACCCCCACATGTTTGCAAAGTCTGGTCACAATTGGAGCATGTTTGTATTGGTAATTAGCGGGGCCAATGTGGATTTTTCAAGTCTCTTGTTACTTAAGAGGCCACGGAAAATCCGGGCCTTCCCCATACCATCGTACCCAAACATGCCCCGATGGGAACCAAACTTGGCAAGCATGTGGGGGGAGCCCACCCCCATATGAATGCAAAGTTTGGTCATAATCAGAGCATGTTTGGATTGGTAATTAGCGCCCAGTGTGGATTTTTCAAGTCTCTTGGTGCTTAAGAGGCTATGGAAAATCCGGGCCTTCCCCATACCATCGTACCGAAACATGCTCCGATGGGAACCAAACTTTGCAAGCATATGGGAGGGGCCCACCCCCACATGTTTCTAGAGTTTGGTCACCAATCAGAGCATGTTTGGATTGGTAATTAGTGCCCAGTGTGGATTTCTCAAGCCTCTTGGTGCTTAAGAGGCCATGGAAAATTCGGGCAATCCCCATACCATCGTATCCAAACATACTCTGATGGGGACCAAACTTTGCAAGCATGTGGGGGGTCCCACCCCCACATGCTTGCAAAGTTTGGTTACAATCAAAGCATGTTTGGATTGGTAATATTAGCGGCCAGTGTGGATTTTTCTAGTCTTTTGGTGCTTAAGAGGCCATGGAAAATCCGGGCCTTCCCCATACCATCGTACCGAAACATGCTCCGATGGGAACCAAACTTTGCAAGCATATGGGAGGGGCCCACCCCCACATGTTTCTAGAGTTTGGTCACCAATCAGAGCATGTTTGGATTGGTAATTAGTGCCCAGTGTGGATTTTTCAAGCCTCTTGGTGCTTAAGAGGCCATGAAAAATCCGGGCCTTCCCCATACCATCGTACCCAAACATGCTCCGATGGGAACCAAACTTTGCAAGCATATGGGAGGGGCACACCCCCACATGTTTCTAGAGTTTGGTCACCAATCAGAGCATGTTTAGATTGGTAATTAGTGCCCAGTGTGGATTTTTCAACCCTCTTGGTGCTTAAGAGGCCATGAAAAATCCGGGCCTTCCCCATACCATCGTACCCAAACTTCCTTCGATGGGGACCAAACTTTGCAAGCATGTGGGAGGGGCCAACCCCCACATGCTTACAAAGTTTGGTCATAGTCGGAGCATGTTTGGATTGGTAATTAGCGCCCAATGTGGATTTTTCAAGTCCTTGGTGCTTTTAGAGGCCATGGAAAATCCGGGCCTTCCCCATACTATCGTACCCAAACATGCTCCGATGGGGACCAAACTTTGCAAGCATGTGGGGGGACCCCCCCCCACACATGCTTGTAGAGTTTGGTCACAATCTAACCATGTTTGGATTGGTAATTAGCGCCCAGTGCTGATTTTGCAAGTCTCTTGGTGCTTAAGAGGCCATGGAAAATCCGGGCCTTCCCCATACCATCATACCCAAACATGCTCCGATGGGAAAGCAAACTTTGTAAGCATGTGGAAAGGGCCCACCCCCACATGTTTGCAAATGTTGCTCAACATCGGAGCATGTTTGGATTGGTAATTAGCACCCAATGTGGATTTTTCAAGTCTCTTGGTGCTTAAGAGGCCATGGAAAATCCGGGCCTTCCCCATACCATCGTATTGAAACATGCTCCGATGGGAACCAGACTTTGCAAGCATATGAGAGGGGCCCACCCCCATATGTTTCTAGAGTTTGGTCACCAATCAGAGCATGTTTGGATTGGTAATTAGTGCCCAGTGTGGATTTTTCAAGCCTCTTGGTGCTTAAGAGGCCATGAAAAATCCGGGCCTTCCCCATACCATCGTACCCAAACATGCTCCGATGGGGACCAAACTTTGCAAGCATGTGGGAGAGGCCAATCCCCACAGGATTACAAAGTTTGGTCATAATCGGAGCATGTTTGGATTGGTAATTAGCGCCCAATGTGGATTTTTCAAGTGCTTGGTGCTTTTAGAGGCCATGGAAAATCCGGGCATTCCCCATACCATCGTACCCAAACATGCTCCGATGGGGACCAAACTTTGCAAGCATGTGGGGGGACCCCCCCCACACATGCTTGTAGAGTTTGGTCACAATCGAACCATGTTTGGATTGGTAATTAGCGCCCAGTGCAGATTTTGCAAGTCTCTTGGTGCTTAAGAGGCCATGGAAAATCCGGGCCTTCCCCATACCATCATACCCAAACATGCTCCGATGGGAAAGCAAACTTTGTAAGCATGTGGGAAGGGCCCACCCCCACATGTTTGCAAATGTTGCTCAACATCGGAGCATGTTTGGATTGGTAATTAGCGGCCAGTGTGGATTCTTCAAGTCTCTTGGTGCTTAAGAGGCCATGGAAAATCCGGGCCTTCCATATACCATCATACCCAAACATGCTCTGATGGGAACCAAACTTTGCAAGCATGTGGGAAGGGCCCACCCCCACACGTTTGCAAAGTTTGGTCACAATCAGAGCATGTTTGGATTGGTAATTAGTACCCACTGTGGATTTTTCATGTCTTTTGGTGCTTAAGAGGCCATGGAAAATCCGGGCCTTCCCCATACCATCGTACCCAAACATGCTCTGATGGGGACCAAACTTTGCAAGCATGTCGGGGGGACCCCCCCCCACATGCTTGCAGAGTTTGGTCAAAATCCCAGCATGTTTGGATTGGTAATTAGCGCCCAGTGCTTTTTTTTCAAGTCTCTTGGTGGTTAAGAGGCCATGGAAAATCCGAGCCTTCCCCATACCATTGTATCCAAACATGCTCTGATGGGGACCCAACTTTGCAAGCATGTGGAAAGGGCCCACCCCTACATGTTTGCAAAGTTTGGTCATAATCGGAGCATGTTTGGATTGGTAATTAGCGGCCAGTGTGGATTTCTCAAGTCTCTTGGTGCTTAAGAGGCCATGGAAAATCTGGGCCTTCCCCATACCATCGTACCCAAACATGCTCCGATGGGGACAAAACTTTGCAAGTATATGGGGGGAATGCGTGTAGAGTTTGGTCACAATCGGAGCATGTTTGGATTGGTAATTAGCGTCCAGTGCGGATTTTTCATTTCTCTTGGGGCTTAAGAGGCCATGGAAAATCCGGGCCTTCCCCATACTATCATACCCAAACATGCTTTGATGGGAACCAAACTTTGCAAGCATGTGGGAGGGTCCCACTGCCACATGTTTGCAAAGTTTGGTCACAATCAGAGCATGCTTGGATTGGTAATTAGCACCAAGTGTGGATTTTTCAAGTCTCTTGGTGCTTAAGAGGCCATGGAAAATCTGGGCCTTCCCCATACCATCGTACTACCCAAACATGCTACGATGGGGACCCAACTTTGCAAGCATGTCGAAGGGTCCTACCCCCACATGTTTGCAAAGTTTGGTCACCACTGGAGCATGTTTGGATTGGTAATTAGCACCTAGTGTGTGGATTTTTCAAGTCTCTTGGTGCTTAAGAGGCCATGGAAAATCCGGGCCTTCCCCATACCATCGTACCTAAACATGCTCCGATGGGGACCAAACTTTGAAGCATGGGGTGGGCACTCACCCCCACATGATTACAAAGTTTGGTCACTATCGGAGCATGTTTGGATTGGTAATTAGCACCCAGTGCGGATTTTTCAAGTCTCTTGGTGCTTAAGAGGCCATGAAAAATCCAGGCCCTTCCTATACCATTATACCTAAACATGCTCAGATGGGAACCAAACTTTGGAAGCATGTGGGAGGAGCCCACCCCCACATGTTTGCAAAGTCTGGTCATAATTGGAGCATGTTTGCATTGGTAATTAGCGGGGCCAATGTAGATTTTTCAAGTCTCTTGTTACTTAAGAGGCCACGGAAAATCCGGGCCTTCCCCATACCATCGTACCCAAACATGCCCTGATGGGAACCAGACTTGGCAAGCATGTGGGGGGAGCCCACCCCCATATGCATGCAAAGTTTGGTCATAATCAGAGCATGTTTGGATTAGTAATTAGCGCCCAGTGTGGATTTTTCAAGTCTCTTGGTGCTTAAGAGGCCATGGAAAATCCGGGCCTTCCCCATACCATCGTACCGAAACATGCTCCGATGGGAACCAAACTTTGCAAGCATATGGGAGGGGCCCACCCCCACATGTCTCTAGAGTTTGGTCACCAATCAGAGCATGTTTGGATTGGTAATTAGTGCCCAGTGTGGATTTCTCAAGCCTCTTGGTGCTTAAGAGGCCATGGAAAATTCGGGCCTTCCCCATACCATCGTATCCAAACATACTCTGATGGGGACCAAACTTTGCAAGCATGTGGGGGGTCCCACCCCCACATGCTTGCAAAGTTTGGTTACAATCAAAGCATGTTTGGATTGGTAATATTAGCGGCCAGTGTGGATTTTTCTAGTCTTTTGGTGCTTAAGAGGCCATGGAAAATCCGGGCCTTCCCCATACCATCGTACCGAAACATGCTCCGATGGGAACCAAACTTTGCAAGCATATGGGAGGGGCCCACTCCCACATGTTTCTAGAGTTTGGTCACCAATCAGAGCATGTTTGGATTGGTAATTAGTGCCCAGTGTGGATTTTTCAAGCCTCTTGGTGCTTAAGAGGCCATGAAAAATCCGGGCCTTCCCCATACCATCGTACCCAAACATGCTCCGATGGGAACCAAACTTTGCAAGCATATGGGAAGGGCCCACCCCCACATGTTTCTAGAGTTTGGTCACCAATCAGAGCATGTTTGGATTGGTAATTATTGCCCAGTGTGGATTTTTCAAGCCTCTTGGTGCTTAAGAGGCCATGAAAAATCCGGGCCTTCCCCATACCATCGTACCCAAACATGCTCCGATGGGGACCAAACTTTGCAAGCATGTGGGAGGGGCCAACCCCCACATGCTTACAAAGTTTGGTCATAATCGGAGCATGTTTGGATTGGTAATTAGCGCCCAATGTGGATTTTTCAAGTCCTTGGTGCTTTTAGAGGCCATGGAAAATCCGGGCCTTCCCCATACCATCGTACCCAAACATGCTCCGATGGGGACCAAACTTTGCAAGCATGTGGGGGGACCCCCCCCACACATGCTTGTAGAGTTTGGTCACAATCGAACCATGTTTGGATTGGTAATTAGCGCCCAGTGCAGATTTTGCAAGTCTCTTGGTGCTTAAGAGGCCATGGAAAATCCGGGCCTTCCCCATACCATCATACCCAAACATGCTCCGATGGGAAAGCAAACTTTGTAAGCATGTGGGAAGGGCCCACCCCCACATGTTTGCAAATGTTGCTCAACATCGGAGCATGTTTGGATTGGTAATTAGCACCCAATGTGGATTTTTCAAGTCTCTTGGTGCTTAAGAGGCCATGGAAAATCCGGGCCTTCCCCATACCATCGTACCCAAACATGCTCCGATGGGGACCAAACCTTGCAAGCATGTGGGGGGGACTCCCCCCCACATGCTTGAGGAGTTTGGTCACAATCAAAGCATGTTTGGATTGGTAATTAGCGCCCAGTGCGGATTTTTCAAGTCTCTTGGTGCTTAAGAGGCCATGAAAAATCCGGGCCTTCCCCATACCATCGTACCCAAACATGCTCCGATGGGGACCAAACTTTGCAAGCATGTGGGAGGGTCCCACCCCCACATGTCTCTAGAGTTTGGTCACCAATCAGAGCATGTTTGGATTGGTAATTAGTGCCCAGTGTGGATTTTTCAAGCCTCTTGGTGCTTAAGAGGTCATGAAAAATCCGGGCCTTCCCCATACCATCGTACCCAAACATGCTCCGATGGGGACCAAACTTTGCAAGCATGTGGGAGGGGCCAATCCCCACAGGCTTACAAAGTTTGGTCATAATCGGAGCATGTTTGGATTGGTAATTAGCGCCCAATGTGGATTTTTCAAGTCCTTGGTGCTTTTAGAGGCCATGGAAAATCCGGGCCTTCCCCATACCATCGTACCCAAACATGCTCCGATGGGGACCAAACTTTGCAAGCATGTGGGGGGACCCCCCCCACACATGCTTGTAGAGTTTGGTCACAATCGAACCATGTTTGGATTGGTAATTAGCGCCCAGTGCAGATTTTGCAAGTCTCTTGGTGCTTAAGAGGCCATGGAAAATCCGGGCCTTCCCCATACCATCATACCCAAACATGCTCCGATGGGAAAGCAAACTTTGTAAGCATGTGGGAAGGCCCACCCCCACATGTTTGCAAATGTTGCTCAACATCGGAGCATGTTTGGATTGGTAATTAGCGGCCAGTGTGGATTCTTCAGGTCTCTTGGTGCTTAAGAGGCCATGGAAAATCCGGGCCTTCCATATACCATCATACCCAAACATGCTCTGATGGGAACCAAACTTTGCAAGCATGTGGGAAGGGCCCACCCCCACACGTTTGAAAAGTTTGGTCACAATCAGAGCATGTTTGGATTGGTAATTAGTGCCCACTGTGGATTTTTCATGTCTTTTGGTGCTTAAGAGGCCATGGAGAATCCGGGCCTTCCCCATACCATCGTACCCAAACATGCTCTGATGGGGACCAAACTTTGCAAGCATGTCGGGGGGATCCCCCCCACATGCTTGCAGAGTTTGGTCAAAATCCCAGCATGTTTGGATTGGTAATTAGCGCCCAGTGCTTTTTTTTCAAGTCTCTTGGTGGTTAAGAGGCCATGGAAAATCCGGGCCTTCCCCATACCATCGTATCCAAACATGCTCTGATGGGGACCCAACTTTGCAAGCGTGTGGAAAGGGCCCACCCCTACATGCTTGCAAAGTTTGGTCATAATCGGAGCATGTTTGGATTGGTAATTAGCGGCCAGTGTGGATTTCTCAAGTCTCTTGGTGCTTAAGAGGCCATGGAAAATCTGGGCCTTCCCCATACCATCGTACCCAAACATGCTCCGATGGGGACAAAACTTTGCAAGTATATGGTGGGAATGCGTGTAGAGTTTGGTCACAATCGGAGCATGTTTGGATTGGTAATTAGCGTCCAGTGCGGATTTTTCATTTCTCTTGGGGCTTAAGAGGCCATGGAAAATCCGGGCCTTCTCCATACTATCATACCCAAAAATGCTTTGATGGGAACCAAACTTTGCAAGCATGTGGGAGGGTCCCACCGCCACATGTTTGCAAAGTTTGGTCACAATCAGAGCATGCTTGGATTGGTAATTAGCACCAAGTGTGGATTTTTCAAGTCTCTTGGTGCTTAAGAGGCCATGGAAAATCTGAGCCTTCCCCATACCATCGTACTACCCAAACATGCTACGATGGGGACCCAACTTTGCAAGCATGTCGGAGGGTCCTACCCCCACATGTTTGCAAAGTTTGGTCACCACTGGAGCATGTTTGGATTGGTAATTAGCACCTAGTGTGTGGATTTTTCAAGTCTCTTGGTGCTTAAGAGGCCATGGAAAATCCGGGCCTTCCCCATACCATCGTACCTAAACATGCTCCGATGGGGACCAAACTTTGAAGCATGGGGTGGGGACTCACCCCCACATGATTACAAAGTTTGGTCACTATCGGAGCATGTTTGGATTGGTAATTAGCACCCAGTGCGGATTTCTCAAGTCTCTTGGTGCTTAAGAGGCCATGAAAAATCCAGGCCCTTCCTATACCATTATACCTAAACATGCTCAGATGGGAACCAAACTTTGGAAGCATGTGGGAGGAGCCCACCCCCACATGTTTGCAAAGTCTGGTCACAATTGGAGCATGTTTGTATTGGTAATTAGCGGGGCCAATGTGGATTTTTCAAGTCTCTTGTTACTTAAGAGGCCACGGAAAATCCGGGCCTTCCCCATACCATCGTACCCAAACATGCCCCGATGGGAACCAAACTTGGCAAGCATGTGGGGGGAGCCAACCCCCATATGCATGCAAAGTTTGGTCATAATCAGAGCATGTTTGGATTGGTAATTAGCGCCCAGTGTGGATTTTTCAAGTCTCTTGGTGCTTAAGAGGCCATGGAAAATCCGGGCCTTCCCCATACCATCGTACCGAAACATGCTCCGATGGGAACCAAACTTTGCAAGCATATGGGAGGGGCCCACCCCCACATGTTTCTAGAGTTTGGTCACCAATCAGAGCATGTTTGGATTGGTAATTAGTGCCCAGTGTGGATTTCTCAAGCCTCTTGGTGCTTAAGAGGCCACGGAAAATTCGGGCCTTCCCCATACCATCGTATCCAAACATACTCTGATGGGGACCAAACTTTGCAAGCATGTGGGGGGTCCCACCCCCACATGCTTGCAAAGTTTGGTTACAATCAAAGCATGTTTGGATTGGTAATATTAGCGGCCAGTGTGGATTTTTCTAGTCTTTTGGTGCTTAAGAGGCCATGGAAAATCCGGGCCTTCCCCATACCATCGTACCGAAACATGCTCCGATGGGAACCAAACTTTGCAAGCATATGGGAGGGACCCACCCCCACATGTTTCTAGAGTTTGGTCACCAATCACAGCATGTTTGGATTGGTACATAGTGCCCAGTGTGGATTTTTCAAGCCTCTTGGTGCTTAAGAGGCCATGAAAAATCCGGGCCTTCCCCATACCATCGTACCCAAACATGCTCCGATGGGAACCAAACTTTGCAAGCATATGGGAGGGGCCCACCCCCACATGTTTCTAGAGTTTGGTCACCAATCAGAGCATGTTTGGATTGGTAATTAGTGCCCAGTGTGGATTTTTCAAGCCTCTTGGTGCTTAAGAGGCCATGGAAAATCCGGGCCTTCCCCATACCATCGTACCCAAACATGCTCCGATGGGGACCAAACTTTGCAAGCATGTGGGAGGGGCCAACCCCCACATGCTTACAAAGTTTGGTAAATCGGAGCATGTTTGGATTGGTAATTAGCGCCCAATGTGGATTTTTCAAGTCCTTGGTGCTTTTAGAGGCCATGGAAAATCCGGGCCTTCCCCATACCATCGTACCCAAACATGCTCCGATGGGGACCAAACTTTGCAAGCATGTGGGAGGGGCCAACCCCCACATGCTTACAAAGTTTGGTAAATCGGAGCATGTTTGGATTGGTAATTAGCGCCCAATGTGGATTTTTCAAGTCCTTGGTGCTTTTAGAGGCCATGGAAAATCCGGGCCTTCCCCATACCATCATACTCGAACATGCTCCGATGGGAAAGCAAACTTTGTAAGCATGTGGGAAGGGCCCACCCCCACATGTTTGCAAATGTTGCTCAACATCGGAGCATGTTTGGATTGGTAATTAGCACCCAATGTGGATTTTTCAAGTCTCTTGGTGCTTAAGAGGCCATGGAAAATCCGGGCCTTCCCCATACCATCGTACTTAAACATGCTCCGATGGGAACCAAACTTTGCAAGCATATGGGAGGGGCCCACCCCCACATGTTTCTAGAGTTTGGTCACCAATCAGAGCATGTTTAGATTGGTAATTAGTGCCCAGTGTGGATTTTTCAAGCCTCTTGGTGCTTAAGAGGCCATGAAAAATCCGGGCCTTCCCCATACCATCGTACCCAAACATGCTCCGATGGGGACCAAACTTTGCAAGCATGTGGGAGGGGCCAACCCCCACAGGCTTACAAAGTTTGGTCATAATCGGAGCATGTTTAGATTGGTAATTAGCGCCCAATGTGGATTTTTCAAGTCCTTGGTGCTTTTAGAGGCCATGGAAAATCCGGGCCTTCCCCATACCATCGTACCCAAACATGCTCCGATGGGGACCAAACTTTGCAAGCATGTGGGGGGACCCCCACACATGCTTGTAGAGTTTGGTCACACTCGAACCATGTTTGGATTGGTAATTAGCGCCCAGTGCAGATTTTGCAAGTCTCTTGGTGCTTAAGAGGCCATGGAAAATCCGGGCCTTCCCCATACCATCATACCCAAACATGCTCCGATGGGAAAGCAAACTTTGTAAGCATGTGGGAAGGGCCCACCCCCACATGTTTGCAAATGTTGCTCAACATCGGAGCATGTTTGGATTGGTAATTAGCGGCCAGTGTGGATTCTTCAGGTCTCTTGGTGCTTAAGAGGCCATGGAAAATCCGGGCCTTCCATATACCATCATACCCAAACATGCTCTGATGGGAACCAAACTTTGCAAGCATGTGGGAAGGGCCCACCTCCACATGTTTGCAAAGTTTGGTCACAATCGGAGCATGTTTGGATTGGTAATTAGTGCCCACTGTGGATTTTTCATGTCTTTTGGTGCTTAAGAGGCCATGGAAAATCCGGGCCTTCCCCATACCATCGTACCCAAGCATGCTCTGATGGGGACCAAACTTTGCAAGCATGTCGGGGGGACCCCCCCCCCCACATGCTTGCAGAGTTTGGTCAAAATCCTAGCATGTTTGGATTGGTAATTAGCGCCCAGTGCTTTTTTTTCAAGTCTCTTGGTGGTTAAGAGGCCATGGAAAATCCGGGCCTTCCCCATACCATCGTATCCAAACATGCTCTGATGGGGACCCAACTTTGCAAGCATGTGAAAAGGGCCCACCCCTACATGCTTGCAAAGTTTGGTCATAATCGGAGCATGTTTGGATTGGTAATTAGCGGCCAGTGTGGATTTCTCAAGTCTCTTGGTGCTTAAGAGGCCATGGAAAATCTGGGCCTTCCCCATACCATCGTACCCAAACATGCTCCGATGGGGACAAAACTTTGCAAGTATATGGGGGGAATGCGTGTAGAGTTTGGTCACAATCGGAGCATGTTTGGATTGGTAATTAGCGTCCAGTGCGGATTTTTCATTTCTCTTGGGGCTTAAGAGGCCATGGAAAATCCGGGCCTTCCCCATACTATCATACCCAAACATGCTTTGATGGGAACCAAACTTTGCGAGCATGTGGGAGGGTCCCACCGCCACATGTTTGCAAAGTTTGGTCACAATCAGAGCATGTTTGAATTGGTAATTAGCACCAAGTGTGGATTTTTCAAGTCTCTTGGTGCTTAAGAGGCCATGGAAAATCTGGGCATTCCCCATACCATCGTACTACCCAAACATGCTACGATGGGGACCCAACTTTGCAAGCATGTTGGAGGGTCCTACCCCCACATGTTTGCAAAGTTTGGTCACCACTGGAGCATGTTTGGATTGGTAATTAGCACCTAGTGTGTGGATTTTTCAAGTCTCTTGGTGCTTAAGAGGCCATGGAAAATCCGGGCCTTCCCCATACCATCGTACCCAAACATGCTCCGATGGGGACCAAACTTTGAAGCATGGGGTGGGGACTCACCTCCACATGATTACAAAGTTTGGTCACTATCGGAGCATGTTTGGATTGGTAATTAGCACCCAGTGTGGATTTTTCAAGTCTCTTGGTGCTTAAGAGGCCATGAAAAATCCAGGCCCTTCCTATACCATTGTACCTAAACATGCTCAGATGGGAACCAAACTTTGGAAGCATGTGGGAGGAGCCCACCCCCACATGTTTGCAAAGTCTGGTCACAATTGGAGCATGTTTGTATTGGTAATTAGCGGGGCCAATGTGGATTTTTCAAGTCTCTTGTTACTTAAGAGGCCACGGAAAATCCGGGCCTTCCCCATACCATCGTACCCAAACATGCCCCGATGGGAACCAAACTTGGCAAGCATGTGGGGGGAGCCCACCCCCACATGCATGCAAAGTTTGGTCATAATCGGAGCATGTTTAGATTGGTAATTAGCGCCCAGTGTGGATTTTTCAAGTCTCTTGGTGCTTAAGAGGCCATGGAAAATCCGGGCCTTCCCCATACCATCGTACCGAAACATGCTCCGATGGGAACCAAACTTTGCAAGCATATGGGAGGGGCCCACCCCCACATGTTTCTAGAGTTTGGATTAGTAATTAGCGCCCAGTGTGGATTTTTCAAGTCTCTTGGTGCTTAAGAGGCCATGGAAAATCCGGGCCTTCCCCATACCATCGTACCGAAACATGCTCCGATGGGAACCAAACTTTGCAAGCATATGGGAGGGGCCCGCCCCCACATGTTTCTAGAGTTTGGTCACCAATCAGAGCATGTTTGGATTGGTAATTAGTGCCCAGTGTGGATTTTTCAAGCCTCTTGGTGCTTAAGAGGCCATGGAAAATTCGGGCCTTCCCCATACCATCGTACCCAAACATACTCTGATGGGGACCAAACTTTGCAAGCATGTGGGGGGTCCCACCCCCACATGCTTGCAAAGTTTGGTTACAATCGAAGCATGTTTGGATTGGTAATATTAGCGGCCAGTGTGGATTTTTCTAGTCTTTTGGTGCTTAAGAGGCCATGGAAAATCCGGGCCTTCTCCATACCATCGTACCCAAACATGATCCAATGGGGAGCCAATTTTTCAAGCATGTGGGGGAGTCCCACCTCCACATGCTTGCAAAGTTTGGTCATGATCAGAGCAAGTTCGGGTTAGTAATTAGCGCCCAGTGTGGATTTTTCAAGTCTCTTGGTGCTTAAGAGGCCATGAAAAATCCGGGCCTTCCCCATACAATCGTACCCAAACATGCTCCGATGGGGACCAAACTTTGCAAGCATGTGGGAGGAGCCCACCCCCACATGCTTACAAAGTTTGGTCATAATCAGAGCATGTTTGGATTGGTAATCAGCGCCGAGTGTGGATTTTTCAAGTCTCTTGGTGCTTTAGAGGCCATGTAAAATCCGGGCCTTCCCCATACCATCGTACCCAAACATGCTCCGATGGGGACCAAACTTTGCAAGCATGTGGGGGGAACCCCCCCCACATGCTTGTAGAGTTTGGTCATAATCGGAGCATGTTTGGATTGGTAATTAGTGCCTAGTGTGGATTTTTCAAGTCTCTTGGTGCTTAAGAGGCCATGGAAAATCCGGGCCTTCCCCATACCATCGTACCCAAACATGCTCTGATGGGGACCAAACTATGTGGGGGGTCCCACCCCCATATGCTTGCAAAGTTTGGTCACAATCGGAGCATGTTTGGATTGGTAATTAGCGGCCAGTGTAGATTTTTCTAGTCTTTTGGTGCTTAAGAGGCCATGGAAAATCCGGGCCTTCCCCATACCATCGTACCCAAACATGATCCAATGGGGACCCAATTTTTCAAGAATGTGGGGGGGGCCCACCTCCATATGCTTGCAAAGTTTGGTCATGATCAGAGCATGTTCGGGTTAGTAATTAGTGCCCAGTGCGGATTTTTCAAGTCTCTTGGTGCTTAAGAGGCCATGAAAAATCGGGGCCTTCCCCATACCATCGTACCCAAACATGCTCCGATGGGGACCAAACTTTGCAAGCATGTGGGAGGGGCCCACCCCCACATGCTTACAAAGTTTGGTCATAAATCAGAGCATGTTCGGGTTAGTAATTAGTGCCCAGTGCGGATTTTTCAAGTCTCTTGGTGCTTAAGAGGCCATGAAAAATCGGGGCCTTCCCCATACCATCATACCCAAACATGCTCCGATGGGGACCAAAATTTGCAAGCATGTGGGAGGGGCCCACCCCCACATGCTTACAAAGTTTGGTCATAAATCAGAGCATGTTTGGATTGGTAATTAGCGTCCAGTGTGGATTTTTCAAGTCTCTTGGTGCTTTAGAGGCCATGGAAAATCCGGGCCTTCCCCATACCATCGTACCCAAACATGCTCCGATGGGGACCAAACTTTGAAGCATGGGGACCCCCCCCACATGCTTGTAGAGTCTGGTCACAATCGGAGCATGTTTGGATTGGTAATTAGCACCCAGTGCGGATTTTGCAAGTCTCTTGGTGCTTAAGAGGCCATGGAAAATCCGGGCCTTCCCCATACCATCATACCCAAACATGCTCCGATGGGAACCAAACTTTGCAAGCATGTGGGAAGGGCCCACCCCCACATGTTTGCAAAGTTTGGTCAACATCGGAGCTTGTTTGGATTTGTAATTAGCAGCCAGTGTGGATTTTTCAAGTCTCTTGGTGCTTAAGAGGCCATGGAAAATCCGGGCCTTCCCCATACCATCGTACCCAAACATGCTCCGATGGGGACCAAACTTTGCAAGCTTGTCGAGGGGACCCCCCCCACATGCTTGCAGAGTTTGGTCACAATCCCAGCATGTTTGTATTGGTAATTAGCGCCCAGTGCATTTTATTCAGGTCTCTTGGTGGTTAAGAGGCCATGGAAAATCCGGGCCTTCCCCTTACCACTGTATCCAAACATGCTCTGATGGGGACCCAACTTTGCAAGCATGTGGAAAGGGCCCACCCCTACATGCTTGCAAAGTTTGGTCGTAATCGGAGCATGTTTGGATTGGTAATTAGCGGCCAGTGTGGATTTTTCAAGTCTCTTGGTGCTTAAGAGGCCATGGAAAATCCGGGCCTTCCCCATACCATCGTACCCAAACATGCTCCGATGGGGACAAAACTTTCCAAGTATATGGGGGGAATGCGTGCAGAGTTTGGTCACAATCGGAGCATGTTTGGATTGGTAATTAGCGTCCAGTTCGGATTTTTCATTTCTCTTGGGGCTTAAGAGGCCATGGAAAATTCGGGCCTTCCCCATACTATCATAACCAAACACGCTCCGATAGGAACCAAACTTTGCCAGAATGTGGGAGGGTCCCACCCCCACATGTTTGCAAAGTCTGGTCACAATCGCAGCATGTTTGGATTGGTAATTAGCACCCAGTGCAGATTTTTCAAGTCTCTTGGTGCTTAAGAGGCCATGGAAAATCTGGGCCTTCCCCATACCATCATACCCAAACATGCTCCGATGGGAACCAAACTTTGCAAGCATGTGGGAAGGGCCCACCCCCACATGTTTGCAAAGTTTGGTCAACATCGGAGCTTGTTTGGATTGGTAATTAGCGGCCAGTGTGGATTTTTCAAGTCTCTTGGTGCTTAAGAGGCCATGGAAAATCCGGGCCTTCCCCATACCATCGTACCCAAACATGCTCCGATGGGGACCAAACTTTGCAAGCTTGTCGGGGGGACCCCCCCACATGCTTGCAGAGTTTGGTCACAATCCCAGCATGTTTGTATTGGTGATTAGCGCCCAGTGTATTTTATTCAAGTCTCTTGGTGGTTAAGAGGCCATGGAAAATCCGGGCCTTCCCCTTACCACCATATCCAAACATGCTCTGATGGGGACCCAACTTTGCAAGCATGTGGAAAGGGCCCACCCCTACATCCTTTCAAAGTTTGGTCATAATCGGAGCATGTTTGGATTGGTAATTAGCGCCCAATGTGGATTTTTCAAGTCCTTGGTGCTTTTAGAGGCCATGGAAAATCCGGGCCTTCCCCATACCATCGTACCCAAACATGCTCCGATGGGGACCAAACTTTGCAAGCATGTGGGGGGACCCCCCCCACACATGCTTGTAGAGTTTGGTCACAATCGAACCATGTTTGGATTGGTAATTAGCGCCCAGTGCAGATTTTGCAAGTCTCTTGGTGCTTAAGAGGCCATGGAAAATCCGGGCCTTCCCCATACCATCATACCCAAACATGCTCCGATGGGAAAGCAAACTTTGTAAGCATGTGGGAAGGGCCCACCCCCACATGTTTGCAAATGTTGCTCAACATCGGAGCATGTTTGGATTGGTAATTAGCACCCAATGTGGATTTTTCAAGTCTCTTGGTGCTTAAGAGGCCATGGAAAATCCGGGCCTTCCCCATACCATCGTACCCAAACATGCTCCGATGGGGACCAAACCTTGCAAGCATGTGGGGGGGACTCCCCCCCACATGCTTGAGGAGTTTGGTCACAATCAAAGCATGTTTGGATTGGTAATTAGCGCCCAGTGCGGATTTTTCAAGTCTCTTGGTGCTTAAGAGGCCATGAAAAATCCGGGCCTTCCCCATACCATCGTACCCAAACATGCTCCGATGGGGACCAAACTTTGCAAGCATGTGGGAGGGTCCCACCCCCACATGTCTCTAGAGTTTGGTCACCAATCAGAGCATGTTTGGATTGGTAATTAGTGCCCAGTGTGGATTTTTCAAGCCTCTTGGTGCTTAAGAGGTCATGAAAAATCCGGGCCTTCCCCATACCATCGTACCCAAACATGCTCCGATGGGGACCAAACTTTGCAAGCATGTGGGAGGGGCCAATCCCCACAGGCTTACAAAGTTTGGTCATAATCGGAGCATGTTTGGATTGGTAATTAGCGCCCAATGTGGATTTTTCAAGTCCTTGGTGCTTTTAGAGGCCATGGAAAATCCGGGCCTTCCCCATACCATCGTACCCAAACATGCTCCGATGGGGACCAAACTTTGCAAGCATGTGGGGGGACCCCCCCCACACATGCTTGTAGAGTTTGGTCACAATCGAACCATGTTTGGATTGGTAATTAGCGCCCAGTGCAGATTTTGCAAGTCTCTTGGTGCTTAAGAGGCCATGGAAAATCCGGGCCTTCCCCATACCATCATACCCAAACATGCTCCGATGGGAAAGCAAACTTTGTAAGCATGTGGGAAGGCCCACCCCCACATGTTTGCAAATGTTGCTCAACATCGGAGCATGTTTGGATTGGTAATTAGCGGCCAGTGTGGATTCTTCAGGTCTCTTGGTGCTTAAGAGGCCATGGAAAATCCGGGCCTTCCATATACCATCATACCCAAACATGCTCTGATGGGAACCAAACTTTGCAAGCATGTGGGAAGGGCCCACCCCCACACGTTTGAAAAGTTTGGTCACAATCAGAGCATGTTTGGATTGGTAATTAGTGCCCACTGTGGATTTTTCATGTCTTTTGGTGCTTAAGAGGCCATGGAGAATCCGGGCCTTCCCCATACCATCGTACCCAAACATGCTCTGATGGGGACCAAACTTTGCAAGCATGTCGGGGGGATCCCCCCCACATGCTTGCAGAGTTTGGTCAAAATCCCAGCATGTTTGGATTGGTAATTAGCGCCCAGTGCTTTTTTTTCAAGTCTCTTGGTGGTTAAGAGGCCATGGAAAATCCGGGCCTTCCCCATACCATCGTATCCAAACATGCTCTGATGGGGACCCAACTTTGCAAGCGTGTGGAAAGGGCCCACCCCTACATGCTTGCAAAGTTTGGTCATAATCGGAGCATGTTTGGATTGGTAATTAGCGGCCAGTGTGGATTTCTCAAGTCTCTTGGTGCTTAAGAGGCCATGGAAAATCTGGGCCTTCCCCATACCATCGTACCCAAACATGCTCCGATGGGGACAAAACTTTGCAAGTATATGGTGGGAATGCGTGTAGAGTTTGGTCACAATCGGAGCATGTTTGGATTGGTAATTAGCGTCCAGTGCGGATTTTTCATTTCTCTTGGGGCTTAAGAGGCCATGGAAAATCCGGGCCTTCTCCATACTATCATACCCAAAAATGCTTTGATGGGAACCAAACTTTGCAAGCATGTGGGAGGGTCCCACCGCCACATGTTTGCAAAGTTTGGTCACAATCAGAGCATGCTTGGATTGGTAATTAGCACCAAGTGTGGATTTTTCAAGTCTCTTGGTGCTTAAGAGGCCATGGAAAATCTGAGCCTTCCCC
Organism: Cibotium barometz; assembly: GCF_041138505.1. NCBI lineage: Eukaryota > Viridiplantae > Streptophyta > Polypodiopsida > Cyatheales > Cibotiaceae > Cibotium > Cibotium barometz. Next base: position 31,042,367 of record NC_141102.1, on the reverse strand, counting down.
ATACCATCGTACTACCCAAACATGCTACGATGGGGACCCAACTTTGCAAGCATGTCGGAGGGTCCTACCCCCACATGTTTGCAAAGTTTGGTCACCACTGGAGCATGTTTGGATTGGTAATTAGCACCTAGTGTGTGGATTTTTCAAGTCTCTTGGTGCTTAAGAGGCCATGGAAAATCCGGGCCTTCCCCATACCATCGTACCTAAACATGCTCCGATGGGGACCAAACTTTGAAGCATGGGGTGGGGACTCACCCCCACATGATTACAAAGTTTGGTCACTATCGGAGCATGTTTGGATTGGTAATTAGCACCCAGTGCGGATTTCTCAAGTCTCTTGGTGCTTAAGAGGCCATGAAAAATCCAGGCCCTTCCTATACCATTATACCTAAACATGCTCAGATGGGAACCAAACTTTGGAAGCATGTGGGAGGAGCCCACCCCCACATGTTTGCAAAGTCTGGTCACAATTGGAGCATGTTTGTATTGGTAATTAGCGGGGCCAATGTGGATTTTTCAAGTCTCTTGTTACTTAAGAGGCCACGGAAAATCCGGGCCTTCCCCATACCATCGTACCCAAACATGCCCCGATGGGAACCAAACTTGGCAAGCATGTGGGGGGAGCCAACCCCCATATGCATGCAAAGTTTGGTCATAATCAGAGCATGTTTGGATTGGTAATTAGCGCCCAGTGTGGATTTTTCAAGTCTCTTGGTGCTTAAGAGGCCATGGAAAATCCGGGCCTTCCCCATACCATCGTACCGAAACATGCTCCGATGGGAACCAAACTTTGCAAGCATATGGGAGGGGCCCACCCCCACATGTTTCTAGAGTTTGGTCACCAATCAGAGCATGTTTGGATTGGTAATTAGTGCCCAGTGTGGATTTCTCAAGCCTCTTGGTGCTTAAGAGGCCACGGAAAATTCGGGCCTTCCCCATACCATCGTATCCAAACATACTCTGATGGGGACCAAACTTTGCAAGCATGTGGGGGGTCCCACCCCCACATGCTTGCAAAGTTTGGTTACAATCAAAGCATGTTTGGATTGGTAATATTAGCGGCCAGTGTGGATTTTTCTAGTCTTTTGGTGCTTAAGAGGCCATGGAAAATCCGGGCCTTCCCCATACCATCGTACCGAAACATGCTCCGATGGGAACCAAACTTTGCAAGCATATGGGAGGGACCCACCCCCACATGTTTCTAGAGTTTGGTCACCAATCACAGCATGTTTGGATTGGTACATAGTGCCCAGTGTGGATTTTTCAAGCCTCTTGGTGCTTAAGAGGCCATGAAAAATCCGGGCCTTCCCCATACCATCGTACCCAAACATGCTCCGATGGGAACCAAACTTTGCAAGCATATGGGAGGGGCCCACCCCCACATGTTTCTAGAGTTTGGTCACCAATCAGAGCATGTTTGGATTGGTAATTAGTGCCCAGTGTGGATTTTTCAAGCCTCTTGGTGCTTAAGAGGCCATGGAAAATCCGGGCCTTCCCCATACCATCGTACCCAAACATGCTCCGATGGGGACCAAACTTTGCAAGCATGTGGGAGGGGCCAACCCCCACATGCTTACAAAGTTTGGTAAATCGGAGCATGTTTGGATTGGTAATTAGCGCCCAATGTGGATTTTTCAAGTCCTTGGTGCTTTTAGAGGCCATGGAAAATCCGGGCCTTCCCCATACCATCGTACCCAAACATGCTCCGATGGGGACCAAACTTTGCAAGCATGTGGGAGGGGCCAACCCCCACATGCTTACAAAGTTTGGTAAATCGGAGCATGTTTGGATTGGTAATTAGCGCCCAATGTGGATTTTTCAAGTCCTTGGTGCTTTTAGAGGCCATGGAAAATCCGGGCCTTCCCCATACCATCATACTCGAACATGCTCCGATGGGAAAGCAAACTTTGTAAGCATGTGGGAAGGGCCCACCCCCACATGTTTGCAAATGTTGCTCAACATAGGAGCATGTTTGGATTGGTAATTAGCACCCAATGTGGATTTTTCAAGTCTCTTGGTGCTTAAGAGGCCATGGAAAATCCGGGCCTTCCCCATACCATCGTACTTAAACATGCTCCGATGGGAACCAAACTTTGCAAGCATATGGGAGGGGCCCACCCCCACATGTTTCTAGAGTTTGGTCACCAATCAGAGCATGTTTAGATTGGTAATTAGTGCCCAGTGTGGATTTTTCAAGCCTCTTGGTGCTTAAGAGGCCATGAAAAATCCGGGCCTTCCCCATACCATCGTACCCAAACATGCTCCGATGGGGACCAAACTTTGCAAGCATGTGGGAGGGGCCAACCCCCACAGGCTTACAAAGTTTGGTCATAATCGGAGCATGTTTAGATTGGTACTTAGCGCCCAATGTGGATTTTTCAAGTCCTTGGTGCTTTTAGAGGCCATGGAAAATCCGGGCCTTCCCCATACCATCGTACCCAAACATGCTCCGATGGGGACCAAACTTTGCAAGCATGTGGGGGGACCCCCACACATGCTTGTAGAGTTTGGTCACACTCGAACCATGTTTGGATTGGTAATTAGCGCCCAGTGCAGATTTTGCAAGTCTCTTGGTGCTTAAGAGGCCATGGAAAATCCGGGCCTTCCCCATACCATCATACCCAAACATGCTCCGATGGGAAAGCAAACTTTGTAAGCATGTGGGAAGGGCCCACCCCCACATGTTTGCAAATGTTGCTCAACATCGGAGCATGTTTGGATTGGTAATTAGCGGCCAGTGTGGATTCTTCAGGTCTCTTGGTGCTTAAGAGGCCATGGAAAATCCGGGCCTTCCATATACCATCATACCCAAACATGCTCTGATGGGAACCAAACTTTGCAAGCATGTGGGAAGGGCCCACCTCCACATGTTTGCAAAGTTTGGTCACAATCGGAGCATGTTTGGATTGGTAATTAGTGCCCACTGTGGATTTTTCATGTCTTTTGGTGCTTAAGAGGCCATGGAAAATCCGGGCCTTCCCCATACCATCGTACCCAAGCATGCTCTGATGGGGACCAAACTTTGCAAGCATGTCGGGGGGACCCCCCCCCCACATGCTTGCAGAGTTTGGTCAAAATCCCAGCATGTTTGGATTGGTAATTAGCGCCCAGTGCTTTTTTTTCAAGTCTCTTGGTGGTTAAGAGGCCATGGAAAATCCGGGCCTTCCCCATACCATCGTATCCAAACATGCTCTGATGGGGACCCAACTTTGCAAGCATGTGAAAAGGGCCCACCCCTACATGCTTGCAAAGTTTGGTCATAATCGGAGCATGTTTGGATTGGTAATTAGCGGCCAGTGTGGATTTCTCAAGTCTCTTGGTGCTTAAGAGGCCATGGAAAATCTGGGCCTTCCCCATACCATCGTACCCAAACATGCTCCGATGGGGACAAAACTTTGCAAGTATATGGGGGGAATGCGTGTAGAGTTTGGTCACAATCGGAGCATGTTTGGATTGGTAATTAGCGTCCAGTGCGGATTTTTCATTTCTCTTGGGGCTTAAGAGGCCATGGAAAATCCGGGCCTTCCCCATACTATCATACCCAAACATGCTTTGATGGGAACCAAACTTTGCGAGCATGTGGGAGGGTCCCACCGCCACATGTTTGCAAAGTTTGGTCACAATCAGAGCATGTTTGAATTGGTAATTAGCACCAAGTGTGGATTTTTCAAGTCTCTTGGTGCTTAAGAGGCCATGGAAAATCTGGGCATTCCCCATACCATCGTACTACCCAAACATGCTACGATGGGGACCCAACTTTGCAAGCATGTTGGAGGGTCCTACCCCCACATGTTTGCAAAGTTTGGTCACCACTGGAGCATGTTTGGATTGGTAATTAGCACCTAGTGTGTGGATTTTTCAAGTCTCTTGGTGCTTAAGAGGCCATGGAAAATCCGGGCCTTCCCCATACCATCGTACCCAAACATGCTCCGATGGGGACCAAACTTTGAAGCATGGGGTGGGGACTCACCCCCACATGATTACAAAGTTTGGTCACTATCGGAGCATGTTTGGATTGGTAATTAGCACCCAGTGCGGATTTTTCAAGTCTCTTGGTGCTTAAGAGGCCATGAAAAATCCAGGCCCTTCCTATACCATTGTACCTAAACATGCTCAGATGGGAACCAAACTTTGGAAGCATGTGGGAGGAGCCCACCCCCACATGTTTGCAAAGTCTGGTCACAATTGGAGCATGTTTGTATTGGTAATTAGCGGGGCCAATGTGGATTTTTCAAGTCTCTTGTTACTTAAGAGGCCACGGAAAATCCGGGCCTTCCCCATACCATCGTACCCAAACATGCCCCGATGGGAACCAAACTTGGCAAGCATGTGGGGGGAGCCCACCCCCACATGCATGCAAAGTTTGGTCATAATCGGAGCATGTTTGGATTGGTAATTAGCGCCCAGTGTGGATTTTTCAAGTCTCTTGGTGCTTAAGAGGCCATGGAAAATCCGGGCCTTCCCCATACCATCATACCGAAACATGCTCCGATGGGAACCAAACTTTGCAAGCATATGGGAGGGGCCCACCCCCACATGTTTCTAGAGTTTGGATTAGTAATTAGCGCCCAGTGTGGATTTTTCAAGTCTCTTGGTGCTTAAGAGGCCATGGAAAATCCGGGCCTTCCCCATACCATCGTACCGAAACATGCTCCGATGGGAACCAAACTTTGCAAGCATATGGGAGGGGCCCGCCCCCACATGTTTCTAGAGTTTGGTCACCAATCAGAGCATGTTTGGATTGGTAATTAGTGCCCAGTGTGGATTTTTCAAGCCTCTTGGTGCTTAAGAGGCCATGGAAAATTCGGGCCTTCCCCATACCATCGTACCCAAACATACTCTGATGGGGACCAAACTTTGCAAGCATGTGGGGGGTCCCACCCCCACATGCTTGCAAAGTTTGGTTACAATCGAAGCATGTTTGGATTGGTAATATTAGCGGCCAGTGTGGATTTTTCTAGTCTTTTGGTGCTTAAGAGGCCATGGAAAATCCGGGCCTTCTCCATACCATCGTACCCAAACATGATCCAATGGGGAGCCAATTTTTCAAGCATGTGGGGGAGTCCCACCTCCACATGCTTGCAAAGTTTGGTCATGATCAGAGCAAGTTCGGGTTAGTAATTAGCGCCCAGTGTGGATTTTTCAAGTCTCTTGGTGCTTAAGAGGCCATGAAAAATCCGGGCCTTCCCCATACAATCGTACCCAAACATGCTCCGATGGGGACCAAACTTTGCAAGCATGTGGGAGGAGCCCACCCCCACATGCTTACAAAGTTTGGTCATAATCAGAGCATGTTTGGATTGGTAATCAGCGCCGAGTGTGGATTTTTCAAGTCTCTTGGTGCTTTAGAGGCCATGTAAAATCCGGGCCTTCCCCATACCATCGTACCCAAACATGCTCCGATGGGGACCAAACTTTGCAAGCATGTGGGGGGAACCCCCCCCACATGCTTGTAGAGTTTGGTCATAATCGGAGCATGTTTGGATTGGTAATTAGTGCCTAGTGTGGATTTTTCAAGTCTCTTGGTGCTTAAGAGGCCATGGAAAATCCGGGCCTTCCCCATACCATCGTACCCAAACATGCTCTGATGGGGACCAAACTATGTGGGGGGTCCCACCCCCATATGCTTGCAAAGTTTGGTCACAATCGGAGCATGTTTGGATTGGTAATTAGCGGCCAGTGTAGATTTTTCTAGTCTTTTGGTGCTTAAGAGGCCATGGAAAATCCGGGCCTTCCCCATACCATCGTACCCAAACATGATCCAATGGGGACCCAATTTTTCAAGAATGTGGGGGGGGCCCACCTCCATATGCTTGCAAAGTTTGGTCATGATCAGAGCATGTTCGGGTTAGTAATTAGTGCCCAGTGCGGATTTTTCAAGTCTCTTGGTGCTTAAGAGGCCATGAAAAATCGGGGCCTTCCCCATACCATCGTACCCAAACATGCTCCGATGGGGACCAAACTTTGCAAGCATGTGGGAGGGGCCCACCCCCACATGCTTACAAAGTTTGGTCATAAATCAGAGCATGTTCGGGTTAGTAATTAGTGCCCAGTGCGGATTTTTCAAGTCTCTTGGTGCTTAAGAGGCCATGAAAAATCGGGGCCTTCCCCATACCATCATACCCAAACATGCTCCGATGGGGACCAAAGTTTGCAAGCATGTGGGAGGGGCCCACCCCCACATGCTTACAAAGTTTGGTCATAAATCAGAGCATGTTTGGATTGGTAATTAGCGTCCAGTGTGGATTTTTCAAGTCTCTTGGTGCTTTAGAGGCCATGGAAAATCCGGGCCTTCCCCATACCATCGTACCCAAACATGCTCCGATGGGGACCAAACTTTGAAGCATGGGGACCCCCCCCACATGCTTGTAGAGTCTGGTCACAATCGGAGCATGTTTGGATTGGTAATTAGCACCCAGTGCGGATTTTGCAAGTCTCTTGGTGCTTAAGAGGCCATGGAAAATCCGGGCCTTCCCCATACCATCATACCCAAACATGCTCCGATGGGAACCAAACTTTGCAAGCATGTGGGAAGGGCCCACCCCCACATGTTTGCAAAGTTTGGTCAACATCGGAGCTTGTTTGGATTTGTAATTAGCAGCCAGTGTGGATTTTTCAAGTCTCTTGGTGCTTAAGAGGCCATGGAAAATCCGGGCCTTCCCCATACCATCGTACCCAAACATGCTCCGATGGGGACCAAACTTTGCAAGCTTGTCGAGGGGACCCCCCCCACATGCTTGCAGAGTTTGGTCACAATCCCAGCATGTTTGTATTGGTAATTAGCGCCCAGTGCATTTTATTCAGGTCTCTTGGTGGTTAAGAGGCCATGGAAAATCCGGGCCTTCCCCTTACCACTGTATCCAAACATGCTCTGATGGGGACCCAACTTTGCAAGCATGTGGAAAGGGCCCACCCCTACATGCTTGCAAAGTTTGGTCGTAATCGGAGCATGTTTGGATTGGTAATTAGCGGCCAGTGTGGATTTTTCAAGTCTCTTGGTGCTTAAGAGGCCATGGAAAATCCGGGCCTTCCCCATACCATCGTACCCAAACATGCTCCGATGGGGACAAAACTTTCCAAGTATATGGGGGGAATGCGTGCAGAGTTTGGTCACAATCGGAGCATGTTTGGATTGGTAATTAGCGTCCAGTTCGGATTTTTCATTTCTCTTGGGGCTTAAGAGGCCATGGAAAATTCGGGCCTTCCCCATACTATCATAACCAAACACGCTCCGATAGGAACCAAACTTTGCCAGAATGTGGGAGGGTCCCACCCCCACATGTTTGCAAAGTCTGGTCACAATCGGAGCATGTTTGGATTGGTAATTAGCACCCAGTGCAGATTTTTCAAGTCTCTTGGTGCTTAAGAGGCCATGGAAAATCTGGGCCTTCCCCATACCATCATACCCAAACATGCTCCGATGGGAACCAAACTTTGCAAGCATGTGGGAAGGGCCCACCCCCACATGTTTGCAAAGTTTGGTCAACATCGGAGCTTGTTTGGATTGGTAATTAGCGGCCAGTGTGGATTTTTCAAGTCTCTTGGTGCTTAAGAGGCCATGGAAAATCCGGGCCTTCCCCATACCATCGTACCCAAACATGCTCCGATGGGGACCAAACTTTGCAAGCTTGTCGGGGGGACCCCCCCACATGCTTGCAGAGTTTGGTCACAATCCCAGCATGTTTGTATTGGTGATTAGCGCCCAGTGTATTTTATTCAAGTCTCTTGGTGGTTAAGAGGCCATGGAAAATCCGGGCCTTCCCCTTACCACCATATCCAAACATGCTCTGATGGGGACCCAACTTTGCAAGCATGTGGAAAGGGCCCACCCCTACATGCTTTCAAAGTTTGGTCATAATCGGAGCATGTTTGGATTGGTAATTAGCAGCCAGTGTGGATTTTTCAAGTGTCTTGGTGCTTAAGAGGCCATGGAAAATCCGGGCCTTCCCCATACCATCGTACCCAAACATGCCGATGGGAACAAAACTTTGCAAGTATATGGGGGGAATGCGTGCAGAGTTTGGTCACAATCGGAGCATGTTTGGATTGGTAATTAGCATCCAGTTCGGATTTTTCATTTCTCTTGGGGCTTAAGAGGCCATGGAAAATTCGGGCCTTCCCCATACTATCATACCCAAACACGCTCCGATAGGAACCAAACTCTGCCAGCATGTGGGAGGGTTCCACCCCCACATGTTTGCAAAGTTTGGTCACAATCGGAGCATGTTTGGATTGGTAATTAGCACCCAGTGCGGATTTTTCAAGTCTCTTAGTGCTTAAGAGGCCATGGAAAATCTGGGCCTTCCCCATACCATCATACCCAAACATGCTCCGATGGGAACCAAACTATGCAAGCATGTGGGAAGGGCCCACCCCCACATGTTTGCAAAGTTTGGTCAACATCGGAGCTTGTTTGGATTGGTAATTAGCGGCCAGTGTGGATTTTTCAAGTCTCTTGGTGCTTAAGAGGCCATGGAAAATCCGGGCCTTCCCCATACCATCGTACCCAAACATGCTCCGATGGGGACCAAACTTTGCAAGCTTGTCGGGGGGACCCCCCCACATGCTTGCAGAGTTTGGTCACAATCCCAGCATGTTTGTATTGGTAGTTAGCGCCCAGTGCATTTTATTCAAGTCTCTTGGTGGTTAAGAGGCCATGGAAAGTCTGGGCCTTCCCCTTACCACCGTATCCAAACATGCTCTGATGGGGACCCAACTTTGCAAGCATGTGGAAAGGGCCCACCCCTACATGCTTGCAAAGTTTGGTCATGATCGGAGCATGTTTGGATTGGTAATTAGCGGCCAGTGTGGATTTTTCAAGTCTCTTGGTGCTTAAGAGGCCATGGAAAATCCGGGCCTTCCCCATACCATCGTACCCAAACATGCTCCGATGGGGACAAAACTTTCCAAGTATATGGGGGGAATGCGTGCAGAGTTTGGTCACAATCGGAGCGTGCAGAGTTTGGTCACAATCGGAGCATGTTTGGATTGGTAATTAGCGTCCAGTTCGGATTTTTCATTTCTCTTGGGGCTTAAGAGGCCATGGAAAATTCGGGCCTTCCCCATACTATCATACCCAAACACGCTCCGATAGGAACCAAACTTTGCCAGCATGTGGGAGGGTCCCACCCCCACATGTTTGCAAAGTTTGGTCACTATCGGAGCATGTTTGGATTGGTAATTAGCACCCAGTGCGGATTTTTCAAGTCTCTTCGTGCTTAAGAGGCCATGAAAAATCCAGGCCCTTCCTATACCATCATACCCAAACATGCTCAGATGGGAACCAAACTTTGCAAGCATATGAGAGGAGCCCACCCCCACATGTTTGCAAAGTTTGGTCACAATTGGAGCATGTTTGTGTTGGTAATTAGCGGGGCCAATGTGGATTTTTCAAGTCTCTTGTTACTTAAGAGGCCATGGAAAATCCGGGCCTTCCCCATATCATCATACCCAAACATGCCCCGATGGGAACCAAACTTTGCAAGCATGTGGGGGGAGCCCACCCCCACATGCATGCAAAGTTTGGTCATAATCAGAGCATGTTTGGATTGGTAATTAGCGCCCAGTGTGGATTTTTCAAGTCTCTTGGTGCTTAAGAGGCCATGGAAAATCCGGGCTTTCCCCATACCATCGTACCGAAACATGCTCTGATGGGAACCAAAATTTGCAAGCATGTGGGAGGGGGGTATCCCCTCATGTTTCCAGAGCTTGGTCACAATCGGAGTATGTTTGGATTGGTATTCAATGCCAAGTGTTGATTTTTTAAGTCTCTTGGTGCTTAAGAAGCCATGGAAAATCCGGGCCTTTCCCATACCATCGTACCCAAACATGCTCTAATGGGGACCAAACTTTGCAAGCATGTGGGGGGTCCCACCTCCACATGCTTGCAAAGTTTGGTCATAATCGGAGCATGTTTGGATTGGTAATTAGCGGCCAGTGTGGATTTTTCTAGTCTTATGGTGCTTAAGAGGCCATGGAAAATCCGGGCCTTCCCCATACCATTGTACCCAAACATGATCCAATGGGGACCCAATTTTTTAAGCATGTGGGGGGGGGGGCCCACCTCCACATGCTTGAATAGTTTGGTCATGATCAGAGCATGTTCGGGTTAGTAACTAGCGCGCCCAGTGCTTGCAAAGTTTGGTGATTTTCAACAAACAATATGGTGATGGTGATTTTCAACAAACGATATGATAGCCAAAGTGTTAAAAAATCAAAAAACCATGAACATCAACTAAAATGCAATGATCCTCAATAATGAGAAAACTCATGATGATATAAACATCAACTAAGTACATCAGAATGTGAGCTAACACAGCCACTCTGGGTTTAGCCACATCTGCCCATCCTCTCCAGGCACAATGTGACCAATCGCCATCCATACATGCTCCACAGAAGCATGCAAACCGTCGTGTGTAAATCGTGGGGGCCGCCATGCACGTGGTCTTGATGGAATGTAGGCCCAAGGTGCCAGGTACTATGTCACAATCATGGGAGGCTCTACGGTCAATCAAGCCACCATCCACATGCCAAAAAAATCTCCTGACAATCCGAGCATCACGTTTGGGATACAATGATGCTGCACTGCCACATAAATGTTGGGAGCACCACTCAACTACATGGCACACATCTCTAAACCGCTCAGCTGATGACGCCTCAGGGCACGTTTCACACATGCGCCTGCACCATCATGCTCTCCCTTCCCGTGACTAGTCTCAAAGAATGACGAAATCAGTGGGATACTAAACTGCACATGCCACCTATAAACCCATAAAAGATAGTCTTAGTTATTGTTTTCTTTAAGATGTTCTAGTGAATTTAGTTTGATTGCGAATATAAGAGAACCATAAATACTACCTGTAGAGCCAATAGAATTGTCATGATGACTTGAACTGTGCACCACAACCATCCGACCAAACCTATTGCTGGCCACGTATGATCCCACAATCTCCTAAAAAATTGTCATGGAGACGAAAACAGTGTTGCACATGTGCATCATGTGAACGATCATCCACTGATATAGAAATGATACTCTCGAATAATGACACGGGTCTCGAGGGTACTCGCTATCCCATCTGCATGAGCCTCTGCATGTTGATAGCTAATGTGGACCATAATAGCAACCTGGTGAGGTAAGCAATACAGATGTTTAGGACACAAAAAATCAAATAAGTAATATAGCTCAAACACGAAACAAATATTATGAAATATAACCATTACCTGCTCTGAGAAGTAATACTCAGATTGTATCTCCTGAAAAGGTGTGAAGGTGTAGTTCTCTGCAAAATCAATCACAGAGACGACCACACCAATAGGAAACTCTGCCAGGCATGCTCAGAACTAACGATCCTACCACTTGGCACAATGATTATGCCGTATATAGGGGTAGATCTGCTCCCTAAATGTGGGGTGAAGTGAACGTGGTGTATGTTTGTCCACGAGCTGCAACTTCTTGGACTGTCCCACCACTCTGGAGCTGGTGTGTCACATACTCATAACATTGCCATTGCACTATCTCTTGGTCACTTGCATCAAGATCTACCATCTGTAGATGTGCAAGTGAACCACATGATGTGCAATTGCTCTCCACACAAGGCATCCTATGGAACTGGGCATCCTCCATGCGTGCACACAAAAGAGAGTGGATGAAATCACGAGGACTACGAGGCAACTCTCTATGCCCACTAAGAGAACGGAACACATCATAAAAAAGTTTGAACTCAACATGGTAGCGACAACAACATGTGTCACGCTGACGTGAGTACCTCACAAACCAAGGCTTACACCCCTCAAATGACCTTTACCCAATTTTAAGCTCTGGATACGAAGCCACAAACTGAGAATACAACTCAGTTTGGGTCATTTCAAGAAAGCAAGCACTGTGCTCAATGAAAACTCCTCTTGTCACTCTCTTACGCAAAGCTTTCTTGAAAACTGGCGAGGCACAACAATTCTCCTCCCAAAAACTTTCTATCAAGGTTCTAGTGGTTTCATCTAGTAGGCGATCATGCCTAGCTACACGACCACTACTCGCCCACAAAGCACCAACCTCATTGGCATCTAAACTTTGTCGTCTAATAGACCCAACTCTAAGTGCGTGTGGTGCTATGGAAAGGATGTGAGATGTGGCACTAACCTTACCCTTCATCTGGGAGCTACTTATGGCTGCCACAATAGCCTGTCGAGCAGCCAAAGCGTCCGTAGAGTTCCTCTTCTTGTTAACTATATAGGAATGACGAACACTTTGTAGCACCGCCATGCCAGCTCTCCTCTCTCTTCGACCTCCAATGTCAGAAAGCGCCTTGCAGTTGGCCATGTTGGGCAAATCGATCAAAGCAGCACACATGCCTGTGATGAAGGCGTGAGGTCTTTGAAATAGGAATGGAAGATTGCATGGGCACGACGATGTGCCCCTGACTTTGATAGTTCTTTCCTATCCACACGATGGGCGCCCAAAGGAGGGGGGGTGGGTTCTTGTAGAAGAGAAGGGGACTCAGGAAGGGCGGGTTCATGTGGACTATCAAAACTAAGGGATAGTGGGGGGGAAGAGGGCGGAGGGAGAGGAAGTGGAAGTGGAAGAGGAGGAGCAAGGCTTGGATCATCGCCAACGAAAGGTGTTGCTCCTTGACGTGCTCTCCACTCCCTCTTTCTCTCATGAGCTACCCTTTTCCTCTCCTCCTCTTGAACTTGGTGGATGGGGGGAAGTCTAGTTCTATCATGTTTTCGACTCCTACGACTTTGAGAACCCATTCTCAAGGAAGCTAAGAGAGAAAAAATTATAAAGGCTCAATGAATGGGATAGTACTAGAGAAAAGTGTGGGATAGTACTAGAGATGTGTGATTATATAGGAAAAATAGGTTATCCACTTCAAATTTCATTAGATTTCCTATCTAAGATTGATTGGATAATTAAGATAAACATAAAGATAATTAAAGATAAACTATTATCCACTTAAAAATTAATATTATTAATAATATTTATTAACAAGTCTAAATATTTATCATTACTAGATATATAAATATATCTTTTATTTTATAATTATATATATATTTTTTTAAAAATAATATATTTTTTTAAATTTTTTTTCAAAGGTTTATTCTACACAAAATATTTTCAAGAAATATTAAACTTAAAAATTTATTTTTTTAAAATGAATAATATGAACTTTAATAATAATATTATTGATCTAATTCTAAAATATAATCCTTTAAAATTAGTGATTTTAAATTATTTTATCTAATAAATTATATATATTTTATTATTTAAAATTCTATATTCTATTTCTCTAAATTACTAAATTAACTTTTTCAAAAATATATTTTTGAAAAAAAAGGGGAGGTGGGAAGGAGGTGCCACATGTCATATGCGTGCATGATATGTGGCATTCTCTTGACACGTGACACTATTATGGTTGATGTGGTAATTCCATGATGTGGCATGCCATGTCACTAAGTGCGAGGTGGCATACAAAGGTGGCAAGAAGATGTGGCATTGATGATGACTAGGATGATGAGGTGGGGAGTAAACTAGGTTGACCATGTTGACATGGAGGGTGGAGGTGGCAAGGTGAGGTAGCAAGCTGCTTATGTGGATCCTCTCGAAGCTCATGTGGACATAAAGTGGCATGCATATATAAGATTTGTGCCTACCCAAGCCTCACACATGGAATGATATCTAAGCTTTGAAGTTTACCAAGCCTAGATTTCCAAACCTAACTAGGATTGGTTTTAGACTTGAAAAGGGGAGTGGACACAATATGGGAATTTTCACTTGGGAGGATTGAAAATGGACCTTTCCATACTCAAATTAAGCCATTTTTTTAAATAAATTCATGGCAAACAAGCGTATTGATCCCTAGAGTTTTTAGATTGAAAGATTCAATATTTAATTTTTTAGAATTAAATTACAATTGATTTAATGGGCATCTATCAATCATAACAAATTTTCCAAAGTAAATCTACAAAAATCCAACCGTTAGATTTGTAATTTTACCTTATACCCATATTATACTAATCTTTCCCAATCTAATCATCACTAGATCCATACAATTTGAGCATTTTAAATGGTAGATGTGGTGGGAGTATAGAATAGTATGCTTTTAATAATTCTAATACATTTTAAATAATATAGAAAATAGTAGAACACATCAAAAATTATTCAATAAATCAACTGAAGCTCTATGTTATTTGTATTTGTGATATGCAAAGTGGGAACATCATATGAGTAATAATGTAAAAGTTATAGGTAATTTACTCACATTCACTGTACTCGTCTAAACCTTCGACAGGGCCTGTATACAATTTTGGTTCCCAAAGAAAAGGGGATTTGAAATTATTGGATATTCGATCAGATTATAGTTTTAGATGCCCAACTTTGCATATGATGTTTCATTAGAAGACCTTGAAGTGAAACTCCTTGGCTAACTAGGAGAGATTGGCTATTCTTCTTGAAAAAATGCTTGTTTTCCGGCTAAAGCCAAGGGCGCCCACTACATGAAACTAGATAACCTCATCTTGTAACCACCCTACTATATTGTAAGAAGTTAAAAAATAGTCTAGTTTTATTTTCTTTATGTTGATACTAATCTTGATTTATTGATGCTTATCAAGGTATTAAAATCATTAGTGTTTTTAAAACATGAATCATTTCATGGAATGCACAAGAAAATATAGTAGTTTGCAAAGTATTAATACTTTAGTATTGTTATGCATGGATTTTTCTATGAAGGTTATATTAGTGTGTATGCATTAAAAATATTCTACGAGTAAAAGTTTAGCTTGATAGGGTGTATCATAAGGGTATCTATTGCACATCTAATAAAGTGAGTGCATGTGATATACATTTCTCCTTGTACATCTAGCCATTTTTCACAAATTGAGACCTAAGATGGTAAAGAGTCCCACACAAAAACCTTTTATTTGAAATGCACATAGGGGCTTCAAGTTATGAAGTTAGCGTATATACCTTTTGTGGGGCAAGTGACTAAGAGACATTTGGTAGTAGTGATGTTGAGTTCGTGTCATCACAAACCTTAATAATGGCTAATATTCTTTTAAGTTCTTGTGCAAATGAGGTATTCTTAGAGGTGGGGAAGTTATCTCAATAGTGGAGCTCTGGCTTTCAAATTTATGCACGGGTTCAATACTCCCCCCCCCCCACACACACACCCTCTCGCAACCCCTCCCACTCCATACAAGATGTGGGATATAAAGAAATGAACCTCCTCACAATACAATACAAAAAAAAAGAGATGTACTTGACCCCACCCCCCAATTCCATATAAGATGTGGGATATAAAGAAATGAACCTTCTCACAACACAATAGAATACAAAAAAGAGAAGGTCTTTTCATGTTGTACTCTAATGTCATGCATCAATTTAATATTTTTCTCGTAAACACAAGTAAGCCTTGTATGATGGAACGCACAATCTAGCCAAAGAGTGAGGGAGAGGGGGGGAGAGGGGGGGGATGCACCAAAATCTCATGGTGATGATATTCTTTTTAGCTGCTGTTGAGCATATTCTTTTACAAAGCTCATGTGTATATAAACTGCCTTCTCTCATCAAGCACGCAGTTCACAACCGGCATAGCTTGAGTTAGAGATCATGCGCCCATTGAAAGGCAAGATCATAGCTTGAGTCATGAAAGGCAGCTTGTGATTTACATTTGCATGCATAGAGAGGACCTCCTACTGGCTCATCGGAGGTCCCCGACTGCCTGGTTCACGCATTTCAATTAAGAATCTAATCCATCTTATAAGTTCCAACTCGTGTATTACTTTATCCGCCGATATGTGCTCTAGTCCAACTAATAATTAGTTCCTTGATGATCCTTGCATTCATGTGAAGGAACGAGGGTAGCCGGTGATATTTTGATGAGTTGGTAAGAGTTCTTCTATTACATGCCAAAGCGCTCGGCGATTTGAAGTTCTCTCTCACTTAGTGATTGGTTTGTTGTTCCTAGCATCTTCAGCTCTTACCAAAAAACAAACATAAAGTAACCCTAAACCTCTTAAACTTTTCAGTTAGCACTCTCTTTTTAAAAGATTATGATATTATATTATACAAATATTTACAAATTTAGGCATTAATGGACTAAAGAGGGACTAAAGAGCACTCAATAGAAGGATATTTAAAGTATGCTGATGGATTCAAGCATGGCTTTTGTGGTTGATTCAAACATGTCTTATGGTTGTTGTTGTTGTTCCTTTCTTCAGTCCTCACAGGATTTCTAGAAATGATGCAATAGCTAATGTCTTTTTGCTACTACCAGGACTTCATTAGTTTTATGCGACACAAAGTTAGCACTCTTGAACAACCACTTGGTGTAAAAACCTTGTCTTCTAGCACTCTAATTAACAATGGCTGGGTTAACCTCTTAGTGTTCTAAAATTATATCACTAAACCGGTTGGTGCCACACCCTCATCTCTTTACACTAACTAGGCTCTAGGTTCTTTGGGGTTGCATACTACAGATATTGATATCCAATAAGGATGGACAACCATGATTCATGTTTTTAATCGATAGGGGTGTGATTTGTAAATAACAATGTAGCTTTTCACGTCATGAAAAAGCACCTCTAGCCATGGACAACAAATGGGTGAGCCATTTCCCCTTACTCACATTTGTAAATGGCCATGGACAACAAGTGGGTGAGCCATTTCCCCTTACATTTGTAAACGGCCATAAATTGTTTTCTTGTCGTAAGAGCTTCTAGGTTACCATTATATAGTTTCTCTTACTTCTCATCAAGAATAGTCTCCTCTCTTTTTCCTTATTATATTGTGGTCTTTCTTATTTCTCAATAAGTTGGCATACTTTTTCATTAAAGAAATAGATGATTGTTTTGTTTTTACATTTAGTAAGAACATACATATGCATTCGGAGATTGTCTATTTGTATAGTGACCATGTTGCCTTCATTTGTAAGATACCTTTATTTTAAACTACTACAAAATGATAAAAAAATGATATTTTTATTTTAAATAGTACAAAATAATGGAAAACTGACATAGAAACAAAATCATTAGTTAATGCATCAAAGCTAAGGCAACATCCAACTCATTAGTACAAAATAATGGAAAACTGACCTAGAAACAAAATCATTAGTTAATGCATCAAAGCTAAGGCAACATCCAACTCATAGTTTTTTAAGTTTGAATTGTACATGGGAAATTTTTTATTGCTTATAGTATATCTACATAAACGTGCTTATCAAGTGTAGGAAATCACCATATAAGTAATGTTCCTAAAATTTGTAAACCCTTCATCGTTTTTCAATTTTTACGTTAAATTGCCACTATAAGTTTAAATTATAATATATTTACATAAACTTGCTTATCAAGTGTAGGAAATCACCATATAAGTAATGTTCCTAAAATTTGTAAACCCTTCATTGTTTTTCAATTTTTAAGTTAAATTGCCAATACAAGTTTAAATTTTGTTTAAACCCAAATAGCAAAGCCTTGAGTACCTCGACGATTCGCATGACATAATTACTTGATCTATTTTTCATAAGCACATAGTGTGCATGATATACAACCAATGCTAAGAATTTAAAGAGATCATCGCATAGGTGTGCAAAGGCATACTTCTATTCACACATAGGTGCATGATATACACCTATGCTAAGAGATCATCGCATAGGTGTGCAAAGACATACTTCTATTCACACACAGGTGCATGATATACACCTATGCTAAGAGATCATCGCATAGGTGTGCAAAGGCATACTTCTATTCACACATATGCAGAAGACGGCAACTATGGAGACTCTGAGTAAACCTAAGCATGTTAAAAGAATCGAAAATTGAAATCAATTTTAGAGGGACATCATATAGACTATAGGTGTAAATTTTGACCCAGGTAGGCATTTGTTATTATTAAACAAATGCTTGTTATGCAATATGGGTATATGGTGGTGAGAAGAAATTGTAGCCTATATCATGTACATATGTGTTAGTGGTAAAATTCAAAGTATGTGTATGTTCATGTTTAATCTAGATAGATTTGCCCATTATCATGAATTTCCGTGATGGTATGTCTAAGGGTAATGTGGCAATTGATCCTCCTCTAGCTACCACTTGTAATGGGTATATCTCATAATCAAAGTAATAAGGTCTAATACCTAGGCCCACTCTATCCCTCCACCTTTTTGTTGGGTTTACGAGATTAGAGAAAGGGGAGCATCGGCATCATTCGTGCACATCTCTATCAGCTTACATGCTATCAGAGTAGGGTCTACCTCGCTTTCTATCATCATTGCCATCAAGATCCTGGCTAGTCATCAAGATCCTGGCTAGTCATCAAGTTGTGTAGGGTGACCAAGACAAGCCAATGCACCTCTAGGCCTATCATGTGCCTCTGAGAGCGAAGTTGTGGAGCTAATCCAATCATTTATTAGCTCTAAGCTCAAGAATCTATAATCCTTTGAGCCAATCCCTCTTGTCAAAGCTACACCGCTGTCATAATATGAGCATGGACCAGAATTAGTCAATCGGGGGGTATTGGCAATCTAGCATTCACGTGTAATGGGTATATCCGATAAGCAAAGTAATAAGGTATATGACCTTAGTATAAAGGCTAGAAATATCCTGAGGCCCTCTCTATGCCTCCACATTTATGGTGGGTTTATTGGATTAGAGGAAAGGATGGCCCGCGACACCTACAGTTGGCCATTCATGCGTATCTATGCTAACTTATAGGTAGTGTAGGAATAAGATCTAGTTACAACTATTTAGAGGACATGTAAAGGATGGTGAGAGATAGTATGTCTACGGGTAGTGTAGGAATGAGCTCTGGTTACAATTATTTGAAGGGCATGCGAAGGATGTTGAGAGATACAATCTTCACTACGCGACATTCTCTTATGTACAGAGAGAAAATAAAGGAGCTTGGGGCTTCTTGAATGGTGGTAGAGAGGAGATTAATGCGAAAGAGATAAGCTTGGAGCTTTCACGTGATGATGGTAACTTCAAGGTCTCCTATGCTAGAGAGAAAACTACTACACATAGGTATGGCAAAGTCCAAGCTCACATGCACCCCCTTTTCTTGACATAGATTGTCCCCACCATGTGTATTTTCTTGTAGTTATTCACCTTTAAAACTAATTGTAGAACAAAGTTTCACCATGTGTATTTTCTTGTAGTTATTCACCTTTAAAACTAAATTGTAGAACAAAGTTTATGGCTGGCAAATTAGTTGATTCATGGTCTTCCAAATCAATGTAAAATTAGATGTGTGAACTAACAATCTCTCTAACCAATTTGACTAACTTACCTTTCAACCTAAACAATTTGGCATTACCAATCAAAACACTCTCCCTTAATGTAAATTACAATGTTCAACAAGTGTGTTTGCATGTGTCTAGTCAACCTAGAAACTTCAAGTCCTTTTTGATCATCACCAGTTTTCCTGGAGAGAGCCACCCAAGTTCTTTTTAGAAACCCATGGATCTAGGAAAAGGAAACAACCTACAAAGTGTGTTTTCCACGCATGCACAACTCTACACACACCATATTACAAACTATTTCGAGCACCCACAGGCTCCGAAAAGGAACCCTCATAATTTGAGTGAGAGAATACAATCCTTTTTATGTAGCAAGGTAAGGGTAGGGCACCCATATGATATGGTCAAAAATACCATGGCTTTCATGAAGTAGATATTTGCTCCATTTTTTTGCATTATAAGTAAACATTAGATATTTAATACATGACTCCCATGGTAACCTTGTAGCTCGATGTGACTATATCCATCTTCTTGTGTCTCCTATAAACACGCCTTGAGAGTCTTTTGGCCAGTGCTAGAATTGCAGCTCACCTAGCTTATCAAAGTGTAACTCTCATGGCCACTCATGATCTCAACCACATAATACATTTGAAGGGAGCCAAGGATAACTGTTTTGTTTTCCATATGAATTGGTCCTTATTCAAGTTTAGACCACAACCACCTTATCTTCTATGCCTCAATCCCTATCCTTTTAATTAAAGATTCATTGGTTGCTTTTATCTCTTGGCAATGGCGATGTGTTGTTCTTTACCACATTTAATGTTACAATGTTAACCACTTTGGTTAAAATCATTTTTCAAGCATGGTCATGCTTCTTGTAACCTATCATTTTGTAACTGCACAGAGTGCTTCTTGATAAAAGATATATGGGATGACTGAGCTTATGGCTTGTGTAATGTTAGTTGTAGGAATGCGCTAGATGTACATAGAGCTAGAAAGCCAATTTTTGGCCCTAATTATAAATGGGCGCCCGAACATTGTAAAAAGTGAGCTCATGTATATAAGTAATTTTATGGAATATGAAAAGGGACAATCCTATCTGTCTCAATTGAGTCTTTCTCTCTCTCTCTCTCTCTCTCTCTCTCTCTCTCTCTCTCTCTCTTTCTATCTCTCTCTCGCTTATGGTTGTATGCTTGTGTTGTGAATGCTTTCTTGCTTGATTGCTGTGTATGCATGGAGGGGATGGTGTTATTCTAGCTTCTCTTCTCCTCTACCTTCTCTTATCTTTTTATTAGAATCCCTCTTGCATGCACACTGACATTGAGTGGAAGTAGCACTTTCCATAGCTCCCTTCTTCTTTCCTCATTACCTAGCTTGTGAATCTCCACTTTGGTGAAACAAGTGGTGGTGGAGTGAGCCCCTAGAGGCCTCACATAAGGGTTAGCTAAATGCTAATCTTCGAATCAACCCTTGCATGGTTTCATTCCCTTCTTCTCTCCCTCTCTTGTGCAAGGTAGTATGTTTAGGTAAACATCTTTGGCGCTGCTAACTGATGGGTGAAAAGATGCAGGGGAAGAGAGCTTGAGTTCTTGCAAGCACACACACACTCACAAAAACCCTAGAAGTAGAACACACAAGGTGAGAGGTTAAAAATTCTTCTTCTTCTTCACACAACAAAAGAGGTATAAAAAGAAGATAAAGTGACTAACACAAATAATAGAGTATATACAAGCGGTCCATAATGTGAACACACTAAGTGGAGTGGGTAGATGTGGACTAGTCAATGTAGTCCAGCTGTAGAATCTCTGGCGAAGATATGTCGGTGCTGCCAGCTACCAAGCCCGCCAGTGATGTAAATGTCAAATGGTCATGGAGACGCCTCGTGAGTGTCAACTCATGTTGAGCTTGACATCACCAACTAGATCAAGATTTTGGGAGGGGTTGGAGCCACAAGTTCTTGCTTCAAGAGATGGAACTTCTAATGGGCCATCGGCAAGATAATGCATGATAATGTGTATTCTTTGTTTAATAGTGTATGTTACAATTATGTGCATCTCATGTGTTATGTGGGAGTTCACTCTTATATTTATTGCGGCATTTTATTTATTTGAAAAATTTATGTAAGTAGGGAAATACCCTCCGCCTTGTGAAACTCTGACAATTTAGTCAATCTATGTTAGCCGACAAGCATAGGTGCTTTCCAACTTGCCCATAAGCTAGTTGGACGCGTATTTTACGCTTCCAAATTTCTGATGGTTAAGCCAGCAAGCACCTATGCTATAAAGAGCCTTGAAATTAGCCCCAAATCATAGATAAAATGGTTGCACACCCATAGGAACATCTTTATTCAAATAGAACCTTTTACAATAAACCAAGCTGCAGGTGCATACATCACCATATTTTCCACAAAAAAACATGCAAGACTTATGACAAGGTCTCTTTCCATACACAAAGATAAAAAATCCTTAAAAAATATCCAAAAAATTATCTCAAAATAGTCCATAAATCATCCCCAAATAGTATTAAAATCAGCTCTAAAATATAGCCTGTTATATGGCTAGGTCTATGAGAAAACTTGTAGCTGTAAAACCACATGTGTGAGTAAGGTATAGCTATACAAATACTGAGAAGATGTTGAACAACCAACAGGACATTGTACAGCCAGCACTGAAGATAATAGAAACCAATAGACTATTGTGCGGCTAGAAAGAGAAGGAAAAAGCAAGGTTGCTATTGCCTACTATGTACGGTCAACATTGGAAGAAAGGGAACAAAAAGCAAATCGAATGCCAATTATATGGCCACAACATTGTAGGAGAGAGAGAGTTCCACAACTTCTCCCCTTCTTGACCTTCTACAAATTCATCCCCATTCCCCTTAGAATGGAATCAACTAGCCTTCTATAGTCCATGCTTTTCCCCTTTTTTCCAAAAATATCTGAACTTGCCCAAAATATCAACTGTATACTTTTCCCAATCTTAAAGTTTCTTGTAGGCACCTATTGTTGTTCACCTTTTCATGCCCCAAATATTAAATATGTCCAGCCTTCATTAAAGATATGTGAACACATTGACTTTTACGCATTATAAGTTACTTCGATAAATAAAATCCCACGCTTCTCACATGTACTATAGCTATCTTATAGGGAAAACTTTTCTAGTAAATGCTTCACCTTTTTTTTGTGGAAAATCCTTGTTTACTCCTTGGTTCTGCTTTGTGTGTGAAACACTGATCAAGATCGGTGAAGGGACCAAATAGTGACAAAAGTAAATTTTATGCTTGGCCAATGATGGGATAACTTGGTGGTCTGCATCCTCGAGTACGATAGAGACCATGCTATCAAAAAATCATCGACCTCAAGGAGTCACATGCATAATTTTCCACCATGGGCTTCCATCTAGGTTCTTGTAAAAGAACGCCTATTGTTGACAATGCATTGGACAAAGGTAAGGTTCTTTGAGGGTTTTTATGGTCTTCCTCCTCCAAACTAGAATTCTTTCATGTATCTGATACTTACTAGCACTTTCCAGCCACCTTTACCCATTATCAGTTCGTCCTCACGGAGGTCGAATTCTTCCCAAGACATTTGTAATTGCTTCTTACTTTGGCCTTTGTTAGGATCTCCAAAAGAGAGAACAACAATCATACTGCTGGGATCTGTGTGACTAGACTTGCTAATCATTCAGAACCACCCCTTGTGTGTCTTGCACCAACTTGGCAACTTGGTCATGGATAGGCTTTTGGTCCACTCAATCGATGGGTTTATCCTTTTCCCATGGCAAAGCATTCCTTTCTTTCATCACTAACTCTTGTGAACGTATCACTGCCAATACAACCATTGGTGGACTATCTTCCACTAGAATAGACTCAATGTACACCAAATTGTTGTCAAGCCTAAGAAGTAGACCCCCTCGCTTGATTTTGTTGTGACTTCCCTTGATGGCGCTTCTAGACAGGACATTCAAACTTACGGTGTCCTAGGGCTTTACAATAATAATAATAATGAAAATCGCCTCCGAGTACTCCACCCGATCTTTCATGCCCATAAGAACGATACGGAGGTGCATTAGCATTTGCTTGGTTGACGAGTACCACTTTTTATGGACGAAACCACTAGGTTCCCCTAGTTATGCGGCTCTTGGTGGGGATGATAAGCACAATTATTGTATCTGAAGGCTTCTGTGCTGTGTGCGGTGGTTGCATCAATTACACAATATGGGGTCACCTTATAGTCCTCCTTGGTATGCACTTCATTGGAGAACTTGACACAACAAACTCCAAGATAAAATCGGGATCCAGTATAACCCACACTTCCTCCGATAAGTTTTTCCAGTACTTCCAACAGTCGTTCTCATTGAATTTTTTATCCCACTTCTAGCTCCGCTGCTTTTGGTTTTGGTGCTTGGAATCTGCATCTTAATCCAAATATGAGTCCACATCCAAAGTGTCCTCTACTTCCTGGTCATCATCCAAAGAATATGAGTTCGACTTATTCTTTCCCTTATTTGATGTCACTAAAGTCCCAATGTAGATATCTAATTTCCTAAGCACAAATGGAGATTGAAGATCATTATCCATAGATCCAATTCCAGGATTTGTGTGAGTGTGTGTGCTTTCAAGAGTCAAGCTCTCTTCCTCCCTCCATCTTTTCAAACATCATATCTGTTGTGAGTAAAATCAATAATTTTATTTTAATATATCTACCCCTCTTGGTAACTTCTTAAAACTACTATGATGGAGAAATATTTTAGAATAACCTTCATAATTGAGACTAGATGCCTTAAAAATAAAGGTATTTCATCTACAAATGTAATGATCAAGTGAATCTTCTGTGACTCTTGAATATGAAATTGGTATGCTTACATACACACTCTCTCTGTCTCTCAATCTCATCTTGTGTGACTCTATGAAAATGGTATGCTTAACACATATGTAGACTCTCTCTCTCTCTCTCTCTCTCTCTCTCAACAATTAATCAATTATAGCAAGGGAAAAAGAAAATACATAATCATGCTGATATAGATCAACACTAGATAACCAAAACTTTGAACTTACAGTAACAATTCAATTGAGAAACTTAAGAACAACCATGGAGGGATTATAAATTTTAGGTACTTTACTTATATGGCGATTTCATGTACCAATTGATCGGCTCCCAATATTCATGTTTATATGGTGATTTCATGTACCAATTGATAGGTTCCCAATATTCATGTTTATATTCTTATAAGCACTCTATATTTCCTATATATAATTCATACTTCAAATTTTTTTGAAGTGGCAATTGTCTCAACTTTGATGTGCCAACTTATAATGTGTTTTTTAATAGTTTTTTTTTCTATCATTTTTGTACTAGTAGTTAAAATGAAATTATCTTACAAATGAAGAAACAACATGATCAGGATCCAAATTAAGAATCTTCACATACATAATTGTAACATACCCATTGTAAATAACAATGTACTTGCTTCATAGTCGAAAAAGATGTAACATACCCATTGTAAATAACAATGTACTTGCTTCAGAGTTGAGAAATATAACTTAGTTTGTCATTTTTACGATAAAAAAACTTCTATTTTTGAAAAATGAGCTATTTTTGCTTAGAAATTTGTAATTTTGAATCCAAATTTGGAATCTACGCGTAATTTTACGCTTAAAATAGTTTTTTCTGAACTAAAAACGGGTACCCGGAATGGGTTTAATTAAGCTTTTAAGCCTTTAATCTGCGAACTTCCGACCTAAAATAGTAACTATCTAGGCGTCTAATCAACGAACGAAACACGCCCCCATGGTCACGGGGCAAGGCCAGACATTTCCGTCAAAAAATTTTTTTGACCCCCCCGGGATGACGGCGGCGGGCGGCCAGCGTGGGCGCCGCCCGTGAAAAAACTGATAATCCACCCGGGACACCCAAGCGTGTACACGACCTAGACGCACCCTCCAGCACACCCCTACACGTACCCCCTCCTCCCAGAACCCTCTATCCACAGGTGTCGCGCTCTCTCTCTCTCTTGGGGACACCTCCACCCCCATGTGTCACACTTTCTCTCTCCTTGAGACACCTCCACCTCCAGGTGTCTCACGCCCACACTCTCTCCCGGACACCTACACCACCCAGGTGTCACCTCCTCGCACCCGAACGTCCACCCTCCAGCACTTATAAAAGGACCCTCCCAGTCCCCTTCTCCAGACAAGCCCCCAGCAAGGCCCTACGCGCAAGCCCTCTCTCAAGCTCTAGGACATGTCCTACACTCTTCTCCCCCCCGTGTGAATAGACTTAAAGTGTGCTTCTCCTCCAACCCTTGCCTTACTCTTCCCTAGGCCTCCCTAGACGTACACTCTTCTCAAGAGCTCTCCAAGTTAAGGACACCCTCTCAATTCCCCCCCATATGCGGCGACTTAAAATTAGGCTAAGAGGTCATTCCTACCCATAAGCCCAACAAGCTTTTCCTACCCCAAACGGACTCCGTATTCGAATCCGTTTGAACCAGTAGAATTCTCTCTTTTCTCTCCACGTTCCCAACCTCTTATATTCACCCCGTTTTCTCTCTATCCTCTTAAAACTCTAGTACTCCTATGGCGCCGAAATGCCGCCGAATTGAAGAACCACGTGCTGCCCAAGGAGGGAATGAAGCGAATCGCGTCCCTGCAATCGACTTCGCCCCTCTTGAAGCGAATAGGCACGAAAACGATAACCAGGTTGGTCATTTAACAAGTTTAAGTAAAATTCTTTCTTATGAAGCTTAATGCAAGATTTGAAATAATAGGAAAGGGACTAAGGTTAAACCCCTAGTATAGATGGCCTAAAGTACCTCTTAAGTAAAGTTATAAGAAAATAATCTTGCTTTTGAATCATTGTCTTTCCGAAATGATGGTTTTTGTTAATGTGTGAATTCATTGAATAAAGGCTATGTCTCTTTTTATTGGATACACTACTGGTTTATTGCTAACATGCAGGTACAGCTTCTCCCCCCCTTAGCTAACTCCGTGCTTGCCTGTGTAGCCGGGCGGAGGATATAGCGAGGCCGGGAGTCGGCCCAGGGTAATCCCCTCCTATGCCATTGGGAATTGGATTTCACCATCAGGGTGATGTATATATGCTGCCTAGTTTTGTGGGTCCAGGCTAGTGTGATGACTTAACCCCCACCTCATGAGGAGACGTCCCCTCCGAAGGGCGAGAGGGTTTGGTACAAGCGGTAGTACCTGAGGGGGTGACAGGACGGCTTGGCCCTCATCGGCTAGCTAACGACGAGGGGAGACGGTCCGTGAGGTTTACCCAGCTGGTTGAGGCTGGAAGATCGAATTCTAGATCATCGGTGTGGTTGTGGTTGTGGTTGTGATTGGATTGTGGTTATGGTTATAGTTATGGTTTGGACATGAAGTTTGGATTGGAATATCGGCCCGATTCCAGGGTCTTTGTAAATATTTTTCACTGTAAGTATGTTTGTTGATTTCAATATTGTGCTAAGGAAGATTTCTTTTAAGGAATCAAGTGTAATTAATTAACAAAGGAATTTGTTTTTAATTGTTTCACAGTGTGGTAGGACGTAATTAGAAAACAATTGAACGGGTGAGTGTGTGGAAAGTGGGAGAATGGATGCCCTGACGGTACCATTCTAAGGATGGGTGGACCCGATCAGTCAGGTAGCTTTCTACTAGTCGTAACTTACGATACTTAGGGAATAGTAGAGTCACGAACAAGACTTGTTTTAGGGGACCGAGCCAGCGGCCGTGCCTCATGAAATACGGGGAAAAAAGGCGTTGGCTTCCTTGAACCAAGTGTGGGTCTTGTTCCATCTCCACGCACATTCCGTGCTGGAGATTAGAATTTCCTTTAGGATGACTACGCTTTCCCTGTGAGATAGAGTTAGGTCCGTCCGTTTGCTCGTAATCTCGTATTTCTACGAGATCGAGGTGTCATCAATCGGAAAATAACACGAGACTTAACCGCCTATCAAAAGGATTCCCCCGCCCTACGGGTTGGGGTCCTTACATGTGGTATCAGAGCAGGTTTAGACCTGGGAGATTTCATATTGTATTCTCTTGTTACTCTAGGAATTCTTGTTAAACTAATCTAGTTACGGCTGGACGTAGGAGGACGAGATGGATCCCTATTCTCGCTTCCTGGTATTCCAATGCATGTTTATGACTGCTTGTCGCTCTTCCGAATTTGAGTTCCGTGACACTATGATGCACATTGTAGACAAGCTAATCCTTTCTCTTTACACTCGCATCGAAAGGGGATGGAATAGAGCTGAGTATTGGCATCGTCGATCTACCTATTTCATCATTCGAGCTGAGCACGTCGGCAATCTCACCAACGACTTGAGGCGGATCCGATATGCCGAGATGTTGCGGATGGTTCGCCTGTTCTGGTTTATTGGCACTCCTCGTAACACCTATGTCACTATCGATGGGAATCGCATGTTGCAGAATCGATGGGTTTATGATAGGGTGACTCAAGTTGTATCCCCTGATAGAGTAGCCGTTACCCATCTTTCTAGACGAGGTTTACCTCCCCTACCAGAGACTTATCGAGTTCTTGAAACCATGGGAGAACCCCCCTACTTTTTCAATGCTACCGCCGTAGATCTTTATTAGGTTCCCTAGAGGACTACCATGTAAATAAATAAGATTGGATTTAGTCCAATCCTTGTAAATGGCTTGGTTTACTTGTAAATATTAAAGCTTGGAATAAAAGGTTTTGATTTTCACACTCATTGTCTTATGTGTATTAAACCGCCTAAGTGACATGATTCTAAATTTAGCCTCATATTGATAACCAGGATTGTCAACTTCTTGCTCCCAATGCATTATATACAGATACACAGGAGAAGAAGCTTCTCCTCAAACAAATGCAACCTCCCTCATTTAATGGGGCAGGTTCAAAGATTGAAAGGGATGCAGAAGTTTGGATAGAAGCCATGGACGATTACTTTTCGGCTGCTGGTACAGGAATTGGGAATCAATCCATGCTTGCCAGATTCCGTCTTACCGGGGACACCAAACTTTGGTGGAAGCAATGGTGCCGAGATAAGGGCGTCACTGAAGATACCCAAACCTGGAGTGACATTAAGCAAGCTGTGAAGGGCCGTTATCTTCCCCCATCTCATGAATCTATTAAGATGAACGAGTTCTTCAGCCTCAAGCAGCTTAGCTTAACCTTGGAGGAATACTACTCAAAATTTGTCACACTTGGCAAATATGCTCCACCTATGTCGATTACTCAACAAGTGGCCCGATTTTGCCAAGGGCTGAATGAACCTTTGGATTCTCGCCTTGAAGCAATGAGGCCAACTACCCTGCAAGATGCTCTTACTCGAGCCAAACCTCTGGCTAAAGAAGTAAAGAGTGGTCAAGCAAAGAAGAGAGTCTATCCTGAGTCTAACCCAAGGGGGCGCCTTCAGAGGAATTACCAATCGAATTTCTGCCACAACACTATTGGTCAGTACCCCAATAATTTTATCCCCCGCAGTTATGCTAATTCCACTTCAGAATCCTATGGGGACCAAAGGTGCTTTTATTGCAATGAAGTTGGCCACTTCCGGAATGAATGCCCCAAACTTGCAAGACCCTCTCTCAATCCTAGTGTCACTGCTGCTCCACAAGGCGGCCGGGTAGTTCAAGGTCGTGGGATTCCTAATAACCGCCAGGCTGGACGAGGTGGTGGTGGACGTGGTAGAGGTCGTGGAGTGACTGCCCGTGTCTGCTCTATGATTGGTGAACCGACTTTAGAGATGGAAGAAGAAGAGCAAGCCACCATTCATGCAGCTATAGAACATCAAGGACCTAATCAACAGTTTTCTGTTATCCAAGCTCCGGCTACTTATCAAGGTAGATCTTTCCAGCTCTTGATTGATTGTGGTAGTACACATTCATTTCTTTCTCCAAAATGCTTGCGTAAGTTACAGTTAGATCAAAAACCAGCCCGAGCAATGATTGTTGAGTTAGCTAGTGGAAAAGAAGAAGTATCCCGACATTGTGTGGGAGATCTTGAATTTGAATTGGGTGGTGAATCAACCCACGGGTATTTCAGAAGCTTACCATTAGGGATTTATGATGGAATCCTTGGTATGGACTGGTTAATTGCAAACAATGCTGACATTCACTGTGCTGAAGGAAGCATCACCTTTAAGAATAGTCAAGGACAGGTAGTATCAGCCCAGGAAAAAACAGGTAAACCCAGATTTTATTTGGTCAAAGCTAATCGCCTTCTTAAGGGAGTGCGCAAAGGCCAACAGATCTTCCTTGTCAAACTCAACAAGGTAGAAGAAAGCAACCCAGATTTAGAACCCTCTTGGCTCCAGGAGTTTTCAGATATCTTTCCAGAGGAACTTACAAAACTACCCCCATCTCGAGAAGTAGATCATGGGATTGAGTTAATCCCTGGGGCTGAATCAGTTTTAAGGAGGCCTTACAAAATGTCTCTTCCTGAAGCCATAGAGCTCAAGGAACAACTTAGGCAGCTCATTGAGCAAGGATTCATTCACCCTAGTAATTCCCCATGGGGAGCGTCTGTTCTTTTCCAGAGAAAGAAGGATGGCATGCTTCGTCTTTGTATTGACTACCGAGGCCTAAACAAGGTCACTGTCAAAAACAAATACCCCATTCCTCGCATCGACGAACTTCTTGACAGACTTTATGGATCCAAAGTTTTCTCCAAGATGGATTTAAGGTCTGGCTACTATCAAATTAGGATCAAGGAATCAGATATCTCCAAAACCGCTTTCAATACCCGCTATGGCCACTATGAATTTACAGTCATGCCATTCGGATTAACCAATGCTCCCGCCACCTTCAACCGCCTGATGCAGGATATCTTCCTGGATGAATTTGTCCTTGTCTTCTTTGATGACATCTTGGTCTATTCTCAGTCAAAAGAGGAACATGAGGAGCATGTACGCAAAGTATTGCAAATACTGCGTGAACATAAGCTCTATGCCAAGAAAAGCAAATGTACCTTCTTCACTTCCCAAATTGAATATCTAGGGTTCATTGTCTCCTCAAAGGGCATCTCAGTAGACCCTGCCAAAGTCAAGGATATATTGGAATGGCCACCCCCTAGGACAGTCAAAGAAATCCGTGGGTTTCTAGGCATCACAGGATGGTATAGGATATTCATCAAGGATTATGCCAAGATAGCCGCACCCTTAACTGATCTCCTCAAGAAGGAATGTAAGATAGTATGGTTACCAATCCACCAAAGCAGTTTTAGCCAACTTAAGACTATCCTCACCTCAGCACTAGTTCTGAAGCTCCCTGACTTCACCAAAGAGTTTGAGATTGTCACTGATGCTAGTGGTCTTGCACTTGGTGGTGTCTTAATTCAAGAAGGAAGGCCTGTGGCTTACACTTCTCGTAAGCTTAAATCCTATGAAGTCAATTATGCCACCCATGATTTGGAATTCCTTGCAGTTGTTCATTGTTTCAAGTTATGGAGACACTATCTCCTAGGCCGTAAGTTTCTACTTGTAACCGACCACCAGAGTTTAAAGTGGATCTTCACCCAGCCCAATCTCAACATGAGGCAAAGGAGGTGGATTGAGATTCTGCAAGAGTTTGATTTTGATATCAAATTTCGTCCTGGAAAGGATAATGTTGTAGCAGATGCCCTCAGTCGCAAATCCTTCCTAAGTGCAATCTCTATGCCCAATAACCCCATCCTAGAGAAGGTAAAGCAGGTTTCTCTTCATGACCCTGATTACCAAAAGCTAGTAAGCCTAGTTCACAAGGAGGCACCCACAGAAAAGGAAAATATATTGATCAAGGGATACACCCTCGATGATGAATGCCTCTACTTCATGCATAGGTTATGTATTCCCAGGGATCTTGCACTGAAGAAGATGATCTTGTATGAAGCTCATGATAGCCCCGTAGCAGGACACCCAGGTTATGCAAAAACCTTGAATGCCTTAAGGAGAAGTTACTTTTGGCCTGGAATGAAGAGAGATATCCTTCAATACATCAGACAATGCCTTTCATGTCAAAGGATTAAAGCTGAAAGAATCAAAATGCCCGGGAAACTCCAACCTCTGGACATTCCTCAGATGAAGTGGGAATGTATCAGTATGGATTTTGTCACAAGTCTTCCCACAACACAAGGAGGGTATGATTCTATTTTAGTAGTTGTGGATATGCTTACCAAAGTGACCCATATTATCCCAGTAAAGAAGACATTTAAATCTTCTGATATTGCTCGCCTTTTCATCAAGGAAATCTTTAGGCTTCATGGATTGCCAAAAAGAATAGTCAGTGACCGGGACTCTGACTTCACTTCAAAGTTATGGACATCATTATTCCAGGCTATTGGAACACAACTTTGTTTCAGTACAGCTTACCACCCAGAAACAGATGGTCAAACTGAGAGAGTTAATCAGGTTATAGAAGACATCCTGAGAGCCTATTGTGGGCGTGAACCAAAGAAGTGGATTCAGTATCTCCCTCTAGTGGAATTCTCTTACAATACATCCTATCACCAAAGAATAGGGATGTCACCATTCAAAGCTTTTTATGGTCAGGAATGTTTGTCTCCCTTAAATTTCTCTGACCCCACACTAAAGGTTGAAGCCTCCAGGATAATGCTTGAGGAAATGGAAGAACAAACCAAAGCTATTCATAAGGATATTAAAGCCGCCCAGGATCGACAGAAGCATTATGCTGATACCAAAAGATCTGAAAGAATCTTTCAGCAAGGAGACAAAGTTTTTCTTCGAGTGCGGCCAAAGAGAAGTTCTTTATCTCTTGGAAAATTTAGGAAGCTGAGTCCAAGGTATTGTGGGCCTTATGAAGTCATCAAATGTTTGGGAAAACATGCCTACAAACTTCGCCTCCCAACCCACCTCAAAATCCATGATGTATTCCATGTAAGCTTACTAAAGCCATATGTGCCTCATCCTGATCATGTTCTTGATGATGAACAAACTGTAATGCCAACTTAGGGAGTCCTTGAAATGAGACCTAATAGAATCATCGACTCTAGGGAAAGAGTGCTTCGCAATAGAATCCTTAGGGAACATTTAGTGGAATGGAAAGATTACCCTGAGGAGGATGCCACTTGGGAGGAAGAGTCAACCCTCCAAAAGAATTACCTAGAGTTCGTGCCGAGATGAGGACATCTCGAGTTCTTTTAGTAGGGAAGGATGTAACATACCCATTGTAAATAACAATGTACTTGCTTCAGCATTAGGAACTCAATGGAGTCTTCTTGGGCCCTTTAATTTGCCATGAGGTTATGGAAACGTTTAACTTTTTGACAAATAGGAGCCCGCCATGTAAGCAAAAACCAATGGTTTGTAAGAGAGGTGTAAGAGTGGTCAAAGGGTGCACTTTTTCCCCCAAAAAGGGGAGGGGGCAATTTTACAATTTTCGGACCTCCATAACTTCTACATACAAGCTCCGATTTGAGCGGAGATTATAGATCCGTGATCTACGCATCAAGAGCTTTCCATAGATATGTTACATGATATGGTTTTATCCGCTAGATTTTAAATTCCATTTTTCTCCCAAAATTCAAATTCGAATAAAGTAGCCGTTTTGAAGCTTCTAATTAGAAAACGTTTCTTCTTAAGAGAAAAGGTTTGACTCCCTTAAACTGCCAAATAAAAGGGCCCAAGAAGACTCCATTGAGTTCCTAATGAGTCCAAAAAGATGTAACATACCCATTGTAAATAACAATGTACTTGCTTCAGAGTTGAGAAATATAACTTAGTTTGTCATTTTTACGATAAAAAAACTTCTATTTTTGGAAAATGAGCTATTTTTGCTTAGAAATTTATAATTTTGAATCCAAATTTGGAATCTACGCGTAATCTTACGCTTAAAATAGTTTTTTTTGAACTAAAAATGGGTACCCGGAATGGGTTTAATTAAGCTTTTAAGCCTTTAATCTCCGAACTTCCGACCTAAAATAGTAACTATCTAGGCGTCTAATCAACGAACGAAACACGCCCCCATGGTCACGGGGCAAGGCCGGACATTTCCGTCAAAAAATTTTTTTGACCCCCCCGGGACGACGACGGGCGGCCGGCGTGGGCCCCACCACGGGTGCAGCCCGTGAAAAAACCGAAAATCCACCCGGGACACCCAAGCGTGTACACGACCTAGATGCACCCTCCAGCACACCTCTACACGTACCCCCTCCTCCCAGAACCCTCTATCCACAGGTGTCACGCTCTCTCTCTCTTGGGGACACCTCCACCCCCATGTGTCACACTTTCTCTCTTCTCGTCGAGACACCTCCACCCCCAGGTGTCTCACGCCCACACTCTCTCCCGGACACCTACACCACCCAGGTGTCACCTCCTCGCACCCGGACGTCCACCCTCCAGCACCTATAAAAGGACCCTCCCAGCCCCCTTCTCCAGACAAGCCCCCAGCAAGGCCCTACGCACAAGCCCTCTCTCAAGCTCTAGGACATGTCCTACACTCTTCTCCCCCCCCGTGTGAATAGACTTAAAGTGTGCTTCTCCCCCAACCCTTGCCTTACTCTTCCCTAGGCCTCCCTAGACGTACACTCTTCTCAAGAGCTCTCCAAGTTAAGGACACCCTCTCAATTCCCCCCCCCATATGCAGCGACTTAAACTTAGGCTAAGAGGTCGTTCCTACCCATAAGCCCAACAAGCTTTTCCTACCCAAAACGGACTCCGTTTTCGAATCCGTTTGAACCAGTAGAATTCTCTCTTTTCTCTCCACGTTCCCAACCTCTTATATTCACCCCGTTTTCTCTCTATCCTCTTAAAACTCTAGTACTCCTATGGCGCCGAAACGCCGCCGAATTGAAGAACCACGTGCTGCCCAAGGAGGGAATGAAGCGAATCGCGTCCCTGCAATCGACTTCGCCCCTCTTGAAGCGAATAGGCACGAAAACGATAACCAGGTTGGTCATTTAACAAGTTTAAGTAAAATTCTTTCTTATGAAGCTTAATGCAAGATTTGAAATAATAGGAAAGGGACTAAGGTTAAACCCCTAGTATCGATGGCCTAAAGTACCTCTTAAGTAAAGTTATAAGAAAATAATCTTGCTTTTGAATCATTGTCTTTCCAAAACGATGGTTTTTGTTAATGTGTGAATTCATTGAATAAAGGCTATGTCTCTTTTTATTGGATACACTACTGGTTTATTGCTAACATGCAAGTACAGCTTCTCCCCCCCTTAGCTAACTCCGTGCTTGCCTGTGTAGCCGGGCGGAGGATATAGCGAGGCCGGGAGTCGACCCAGGGTAATCCCCTCCTATGCCACTGGGAATTGGATTTCACCATCAGGGTGATGTATATATGCTGCCTAGTTCTGTGGGTCCAGGCTAGTGTGGTGACTTAACCCCCACCTCATGAGGAGACGTCCCCTCCGAAGGGCGAGAGGGTTTGGTACAAGCGGTAGTACCTGAGGGGGTGACAGGACGGCTTGGCCCTCATCAGCTGGCTGACGACGAGGGGAGACGGTCCGTGAGGTTTACCCAGCTGGTTGAGGCTGGAAGATCGAATTCTATATCATCGGTGTGGTTGTGGTTGTGGTTGTGATTGGATTGTGGTTATGGTTATAGTTATGGTTTGGACATGAAGTTTGGATTGGAATATCGGCCCGGTTCCAGGGTCTTTGTAAATATTTTTCACTGTAAGTATGTTTGTTGATTTCAATATTGTGCTAAGGAAGATTTCTTTTAAGGAATCAAGTGTAATTAATTAACAAAGGAATTTGTTTTTAAGTGTTTCACAGTGTGGTAGGACGTAATTAGAAAACAATTGAACGGGTGAGTGTGTGGAAAGTGGGAGAATGGATGCCCTGACGGTACCATTCTAAGGATGGGTGGACCCGATCAGTCGGGTAGCTTTCTACTAGTCGTAACTTACGATACTTAGGGAATAGTAGAGTCACGAACAAGACTTGTTTTAGGGGACCGAGCCAGCGGCCGTGCCTCATGAACACCATATTAGTGAATTTGGGAATTTCCCAATTCCTATTTTTGAATACTTAAAAAAGGGGACATGGATAACATGTTTGTAAGTTTCTCAAAACCCTATCATATGACCTATCGTTGGAAAGCGCTTGAAAAATGGAATCTAAAGAGCTATAAAGCGCTCATTTTGGATTAGTGGTGTTCAAGTTATGGTTAATCCAAACTTTTGACCACGTGTCCCAAACTTGTGGGAAATTCCCATATTCTCCAATATGGTGTTCATGAAATACGGGGGAAAAAGGCATTGGCTTCCTTGAACCAAGTGTGGGTCTTGTTCCATCTCCACGCACATTCCGTGCTGGAGATTAGAATTTCCTTTAGGATGACTACGCTTCCCCTGCGAGATAGAGTTAGGTCCGTCCGTTTGCTCGTAATCTCGTATTTCTACGAGATCGAGGTGTCGTCAATCGGAAAATAACACGAGACTTAACCACCTATCAAAAGGATTCCCTCGCCCTACGGGTTGGGGTCCTTACAATAATCATAATATGTATATTTTTTCTAGATATTAAAACAAAACAATCATCTATTTTTTGGGAATAAAAAGTATTACAACTCATTAGAAACAAGAAAAGATCATAATATTAAGGAAAATGAAAGGAAACTATTCCTAAGACGTAAAAAAACTATACAGTGCTTTACAATCTTAACCTAGAATCTCAAAAGACAAGAAAGCAATTTAAAACCATTTGAAAAATATGACTAGAAATATGTATAGGGGTAATGGCTCACCCATTTGTTGTCCATGGCTAGAGTTGCTTTTAGAGGAAGTGAAAGAACATGTATATATTGTTTTTTGGTTTTTCTAGGAAGTGAAAGGCTACATATAGCAAGTGATACCTTTTTAGAGTGCCAACAACAAACCTTGTTAGAGTGCCAACAGACCTTATTAGAGTGCTAAGAGGCGACACTACGTTGTTAAGAATGCTAACCTTGTACATTAGAAAACTAATGAAGTCTTCGTAATTCCAACAAAAAGACATGAGTTACTGCATCAATTTTGGAAATCCTAGGAAGTGAAGAAAGGAACGCAACAACAACCATAACCCATGTTTAAATAAGGAACATACTTTAAATATCCATTGATTGAGAATTTTAGTCAACTTTTGACTAGAGGTGTTAGTATGTACAATATAATATTATAGTATTGAGAGTGCTAATCTTACTAGAGATTGAAAAGGTTAAGAGATTTAGGGCTACTATAATATAATATAGTATTGAGAGTGCTAATCCTGCCAGAGATTTAAAAGATTAAGAGATTTGGGGATACTATAATAATCTTAATAGTATTGAGAGTGCTAATTGTTCTAGAGATTAAAAGGACAAAAAGACATGAGTTGTTGCATCATTTCTAGAAATCCTAGGAAGTGAAGAAAGGAACACAATAAAAACAACCATAACCCATGTTGAAATTAGGGACATACCTTAAATATCCATTAATTGAGAGTTTGTTAGTCCACTTTTGGGTAATGTTTTTAGTACAAGTATAATATATTATTATACTATTAAGAGTGCTAATCTTGCTAGAGATTGAAAAGGCTAAGAGATTTAGGGCTACTATGATAATAATAATAGTAATGAGAGTGCTAATCTTGATAGAGATTGAAAATGTTAGGATATTTAGGGCTACAATAATATAGTATAGTATTGAGAGTGCTAATCTTTATAGAGATTGAAAAGTTTAGGAGATTTAGGGCTACAATAATATAATATAGTATTGAGAGTGGTAATCTTGCTAGAGATTGGAAAGGTTAAGAGATTTAGAGCTACTATAATATAAAATATTATTGAGTGTAAGATCCCTGTTCCCACCGCGCAACGGATTCGGGGTGCTAGCAGCGGAAGTAACACATCTTGTGCGGGTCAGGGTCTCACACTCGGGGCCTCGTCCACGGATATCTGGACAAGAGACTAATCCGTCGGTTTTTCCAAAACCGAACCCGAGAAAACTTCCCTTATCCGGAAAGCTCGGGCGATTCCACCAGGATAACTCTTTACTCTAACGTGAGTCAAGATCATTACTGATCCGACTGTACCTCTAACGGTACTTGGTCAGATCAAGGAATAAACTTGCATTTGGATCATTGGGATCAACGCTTTTTTTCCCATCAAGAAGCACAGCCGTTGATTCCTATCCATAGAACAATTACTATCCGAGATTTACTTCATCTATCGTAGTAATAGAAATTAAATCTCGATTTACGGATCCATCAGTCCAGCCTAACTCCATCCAGTCCCATGGGTTAGCCAACCTCCCAACCACTGTAGTGATGGGATCCAATTAGGAATTTGGTTAGGTTTTGTCCCAGGTACCAGGGAAAAGAGTTCCTAGGCCCCCTAGTCGGAAGTTCATACAAACATAAAACTAGTCACACCACTTACACACCCAATATGAAATTGCCTTTTTCTCAGCATCAATTAACTTTCAAACAATCCTTTAATGAAACCATTATGTCACTGATGACAATCCTCAAAGTCTCTGGTTAAATCCTTATATACCGTGATTCATTCATCGGTGTACTTATGGCATCATTGGCAACCAGAACGCTCACCACCTGTTCACTCAGGGGCCTTTTCCATAGTTCCTAGCTCATAGTAGTAACCGGCAATATATTCATATAATAGAATGGAATCTCCGTGGAAGATCACCAAGATCAACCCACAGATCTATATAAAAGAGCCATGGACTCATCCGTTGAGGACCAGCAAGGTCAATCAACCAGATCCATGCCCGGTTTCAGAAAACAACTCTTACTCCTTGTTCCAATATCTTCCATAACGCACGTGTGGGTATCTTCGGTGACCCAGAGCCCGAGCACCGTATGGTCAGCACCCTCTAGGATCCTTCGCAGGTGACCTAGCGCTTCACTCATAGGCCGCTTCCTTGGTCCCTCATCCACCGTACCGGAAGCTCACCATTTAAATCGAACCGAGGCTGGTCAAGACCTCGATCGACCTTGCTACGCGAGACGTCCTCCATTGACTCTCCATCAGCAGTTGCAATTTTATCACTTCGGTCTTCATGACCTTAATCCTCAAGACGGTCAAAATGCTTCCCTAGCATTCTTTGACATAAAACAGTCATTTACAAACAGTCACAAAATACAGTTTCTATAACGAACTCTCGTCTTTCCATATTATCCACTCTCGGACCACATTACTTATTCCACATTCCATTCAATGTGTACTCGTTCTCATCCATTCACTCATATAGACTACACATTATCTCACATACACCTTCATATTCATTATTCTACATACATATCCATGTTCGTACGTCCACATCATACATCCAATTTCACATTCATACATACGCATCTACATGCATACATCCACATCCATACTTCCATTTCCACATCCACACATCCACATTCACATTCATACATCCACATTCACATGCATACATCCATTTTCACATCCTCATTCATACATCCACATTCACATACATACATCCACATCAGGGATTTAATATTCACGTGATCACAAGATTTTTTGTGATAATAACACATGTGAACAAGTTATTCACATGTTCTCATGTTACCGTTCACAAAATAACAGGTCACTTGCCATTTGGGAACCCCTTAAAAGCTTGGCTACACATGGGAATAAGCTATTCACATGTTCTCATGTTACCATCTTCACATAATAGCAGGTTAGTGGCCACCTAAGAAGATT
Organism: Cibotium barometz; assembly: GCF_041138505.1. Taxonomy (NCBI): domain Eukaryota; kingdom Viridiplantae; phylum Streptophyta; class Polypodiopsida; order Cyatheales; family Cibotiaceae; genus Cibotium; species Cibotium barometz. The sequence continues at coordinate 31,003,510 of NC_141102.1, read as the reverse complement.
TTTTATGCCCGACAAAGATAATTTTTTTAGGCCCTTGTGAAAGCTTTGTGAATATAACATGTGATCACAAGATTTTTTGTGTTATTAACATATGTTATTAACATGTTCACATGTTCTCGTTTACGTCAGTAAAATCCCTGATCCACATCCGTATCTACATCCATACATCCACATCCACCTCTTCATTCACATTCACATCCATACATATACATCTACATGTATACATCCACATCACATTCATACAACCATATTGCATCCATTCTCGTCCTAACACATCCCATATATATCTTAACACATCCTAACTCATCTAATTCCATTTAAAGAGACTAACACTTTCGAAATAAAAATCAATCTTTTATGCATCTTCTTATGCATAAATTCAATTTGGTAGGAATTACACTTTTAGAATAAAATAATTTCTCTTATGCATCTAAGTTATGCATAAAATCCATTTATGATGAAAATCATACTTTTAGTATAAAAAGAATATCTTTTATGCATACCTCTATGCATGAAATCCAAATATAATAAAAGTTACACTTTTATAATAAAATAATCAACTTTTATGCATACCTTTATGCATGAAATTTAAATATAATAAAAGTCACACTTTTATAATAAAATAATCAACTTTTATGCATACCTTTGTGCATGAAATCCAAATATGATAAAAGTCACACTTTTATAATAAAATAATTAACTTTTATGCATACCTTTGTGCATGAAATCCAAATATGATAAAAGTCACACTTTATAATAAAATAATCAACTTTTATGCATACCTCTATGCATGAAATCCAAATATGATAAAAGTCACACTTTTATAATAAAACAATCAACTTTTATGCATACCTCTATGCATGAAAGCCAAATATGATAAAAGTCACACTTTTATAATAAAACAATCAACTTTTATGCATACCTCTATGCATGAAATCCAAATATGATAAAAGTCACACTTTTATAATAAAATAATCAATTTTTATGCAAACCTCTATGCATGAAATCCAAATATGATAAAAGAAACACTTTTATATTAAAATAATCAACTTTTATGCATACCTCTATGCATGAAATCCAAATATGATAAAAGTAACACTTTTACAATAGAATAATCATCAATTATGCATAACATAAAAATTAATTTCTCCATGATTACAATAAAATTCTTTCAATTAATCTAGGATGATAATTCCTAGAATATGGTAGGAAGTTCTCTTTTCATGCTTTGAATAAAATTATTTTATGTGTAATTTTTATAAAAAATTTGCCATAGCTCCGCTACTATGTGACTGATAAATCTCAATTTATTTTGAAGGATAAAGCTTATCATTAAGAAAATGATTAGAATGATCCCTAATTGGATCATTAATCCAATAATGGATTGAATCATCAATATTCATGAAATACATAAACTAAAAGCATAGAAAAAAGCCATTAATTTGGCCTCAAGCATAGATTAATCTTGGATTAAGGAAAAGCTTTATGAAAAGCTTCATTTGGATTGAGAATGGGTCATGAGTATGACCATTTCTTGAGTGAGAGAGAGAAATTACATAAAACCATTAGAATTAAGCATAAATAAAAATTTATGTAATTCTTAACTATCATTAATCAATTAACTTCAATAGCATTCATCATTAACTATCATTAATCAATTAACTTCAATAGCATTCATCATTAACTATCATTAATCAATTAACTTCAATAGCATTCATCAAATTATGTAACTCTTCACTACCATTCATCAATTAACTTCAATAGCATTCAAAAACCATTCCAATTAAGCTTCTCAAGCTTGAGAGGGGTTGAGAAGAGAGAAGCATTGAGAAATTATAGAAAAGATCAAAATTCACCATTTACCTTACAAATTGCTTGATTCTTTGTTCACGGTAGAGGCCCCCAACCAATCAATTGGTTAAGAATGTTGATGGAGCCACCAATGGGGATTGAAGAAAGAGGGAAGCTCCAATTTCTTCAATTTGGAGAGAATTTTAGAGAATAGTAGAAATTAGCATTATTTCAACATAACTCTAGTATAGTAAAATTCTTCTATTTTTTTCAAAGGACTCATGTTCTATTTATAGAAGAGGGAAGCTCTAACCAAAGCTAACTGAATTCTAGAATTTTCCAGATTCAGTTTGGTTGAATTTGGACTAGATTTGGACCTAGTTTGGTTACTTTTTGATTCGGTTTGGTTCTATTTTGATTTGGTTTGATTCAAGAGAGAGGAGAGATAAAAATATTACATTATTTTTGAGTTTAAAATTCATTCAAGCATGTGAAATATGCACCTCCTTTAATGGACTCCCCTTCCTTACATATGTGTCAAAATGGAATTATTATACCCAAAATATCTCATATTTTTAATATTGCTCATAGTTTTTTACTAATAAACCTTGTACATTTTCAACTCTTCATCTTATGTGAGCATTTACTCATTTTTGGATACCCAAAATATCTCATATTTTTGATATTACTCATAGTTTCTTACTAATAAACCTTGTACATAGTCAACTCTTCATCTTCTTTTACAAATTGGATTTATCTCCTCCCTACACATGGATTGATCTTATTGGCCCAAAGGAACCTTAATTGGACTATAATCTAAAATTTCTGAAAATCTAGACCCTTAGACTAAGGTCCTTTATACCCATTTCCAATTAATTCCAATTGCACATTGGAAAATTCTTTCTGAATTTCTGTTTCAGGGGAATTCATTTTAATAAGATGAGATATTTTTCTATCCAAAAATATTCAAAATTTGAATATTCTCTCTCTAGAATATTTTCTCTCTCTATGCCAAAACAGGCAGAGACAAGATCTCTTATATTTCTGAAGAGGAAATTGATTACAGGGGAATATGCTGGACATTTTGAGAGGATGGGGAGGAATCTTACATTGAGAATGCTAACCTTGGAAGTATTATAGTATTGAGAATGCTAACCGGGTTGGTAGAGATTGAAAAGGTTAAGATATTTACTAAGTTAGAGAGAATCACCGAAGCAATTTTGCATGTAACGGAGCATCTCTTATCAACTCATCAAAATATCACATGCTATTCTCATTCCCATGAATGCAAGGATCATGAAGGAGAGTAATTAGGAATTGGATTCAAGAGCATATTGGCATAAAAAATACTACACGAGTTGACTTAAGGTGGACCAGATTCGTAATTAAGATGTGAGTATTGAGCATTACCAGGCAGTTGGTGTGATTATTGAGTATTACTACTAGGTGCAAGTATTGAGGCATCAAATTTCTTGAATTTAGAAATTTGTAAATGAGTGTCTCTTTCATTAAAGGGGATGACTTGGTGAGGTTCTTTCTTCTAATAATTTTTGAGTGAGAAACTATGAGGGGGATGGCTAAGGTAGTACCATTTTTATTTCTTTCAATAATTTTACCTCCACGGTTGGGTTAGGGCACCATATGAAATTTTTACAAGCTTAAAAAAAATGTTTTGTTAACTTTATGCATGTTCAACTTAAATTACACAATAACAAAGATAGAGAAGACTATTACATTACTAAAGTGATACAATAGATGGAAAATCCCCACACCTATTTGCCCCTATAAAGAGAGCTTTGATGGCTAATCTAAAATTGCTAAGGTAGAGGCTATATGCCAGTAGAAGCTATGGAGTAAACTTAGAGTTATGAATGATGATTTTTATTGAGAAGGGGAATCTGGTTATATATCTATATAGGTTTGTATATGTGGAATAGCCTTGACAAGACTGCATAGGTCTATGGTCATAGTCAAGGCCGCCGTCTATAGTGTCACCCCATAAAGATGTACTAGATACTGCATACTAATTATCTCACCTCCTACGGCCATTCAGGTTCCTATTGTGGTCATGGAATGTAGGTGTCCAAGAGTAAAATTTACCTACTCCATGTGTGAATCATTATGAGATAATAGTCTAGTGTAGCATGTAGCATATTTGGTAGTATTCCAAATCTAATTCAAGCCATCTCTAGACCATCTAACTTTATAGGACACCTTCTTGTGTGAATACAAGTATGCTAGATGCCCACGATGCTCAGCCATGTCTACTTCTTATAATGGGGGTGATGAAAACATGAGCTAGCCCAATGCCTAGATAACATAATATGAGGGTGAAGGAGCAATTCATGCAACTCATGAGTTGCATGAGTTGTATTGGAGTTAATTCCTTTGTAATCCATATTTTTTTACCTTTGCATTTGTATTGCTATTTTAAAACCCCATTTTTTAAAGTTTTGTAATAAGTGATTATCAAACTATTTTAAAGCCCAAATCTTTTTGCATTTAATAAGTAATTATCACATAATTGCCTTATCACAAAACATTACAAATCCTAGTTTCCATTGAATCATTTAAACAACTTTATGCAATTTACACATCTAATTATCTCTCATTATCTTCATTCTTTGGGTCAACTATCCACCTAGATTTGAAGGGCATTTAATTACATCAACTCATTTTTTTGGGATTTTGATTGTGATGCTAGATATAATGTGTTACTTTTTTTCTCATATATTTCTATCTATACTCAAACATACGTGAGACCAACCCCCCCAATGCCCCTCGCATCCCCTTCCACCCTGACCATAATACTATCATAACTACACTTAACAACTTAGCAATAATAGAAATTGAGTCCTTCCCCCATGTGAGACCAACCCCCCAATGCCCCTTGCATCCCCTTCCACCCTGACCATAATACTATCATAACTACACTTAACAACTTTTATTTATATCAAACATATGTGAGACCAACCCCCCCCAATGCCCCTCGCATCCGCTTCCACCCTGACCATAATAATATCATAACTACACTTAACAACTTAGCAATAATAGAAATTCAGAGTCCTTCCCCCATGATTCTAGTTCTCCATAACCACTTGAGTTATGTTAGATTTGATATATTCTCTCAAACCTTCATTGAACCACAATCTTGAACTTCATCTCTTCTTTCATCTTTCTAGCCATTTCTTCTTTCTATGAGGTCTTAATTACCAAGCTAGGATTTATTTCTAGAGTTACCAATTGATGTTCTACTTTATGGAGTCATAACTTGATTGTGGAACTCTCTTCTAAAAATTTGTTCATTTATCCACTAGGTGTGAGTATTGAGCATTACTACTAGGTTCAAGTATCAATCACCATGTCTCGTGTGATAGGGTTTCGCTTTGGGATCTAGACTTGTTTGGATTTTGGTGGTGAAGGTTTCCTTATAATAGTCTTCTCTTTGTTGGAATTTAATATATTAAAGATTTGGTCAATTACTAAAGGAGACTTGAAAATTTGCAAATACTGGGAGTGAGGCTAATGGTAAACATTTATGTTTTGGTATCCAAATACAATGGTTACCCTCATAGTAGCCTATAAGCATTTGGGTATCCATTTTTGGGTAACTTGTAATTCGGACTTCCTGCGTTGATTGATGGTACCTAGATTAAGAGTGGGTGTAATTGAAAAGCTTGGGGATAATGAGTTAGTTGAACATTAACTCACTTTGGAGCGATAATGAGTTAGTTAAACGTTAACTCACTTTGGAAACGACTTGAGGAGGAGTGAAAACTAGTAGTGAAAACTGTGCTAGTTAAGGAAAACAAAAGAAGAAACATGTCAAAGATAAGAAAATTATCGTTGGAGATCTTGTACTTATGTAAAAGAATCAAAAATATAAAGAAAAAGATTAAATATACGAGGAAGGGACCATTTAGGGTATGTGAGATTATTACACCCCAAGGGACAATACGTGTGGAAACTCTAGATGGAGTTGAAATTGTTGGCTTCTTAAATGGGAGTTAATTTAGAAAATACTATGGTCCTCTCACTAAGGAAGCATTACGTGCTGCCCACCATGATAAGCAAGATCTAAAAGTAGGGGCTCGTAAAAGAAATTCAAGCTTGAGAAAAAGCTCAAGCTACATAAATCAAACTTTGGCAACAATGCGGAGAAAGGTTGAAAACTGCATAGGCCTACATAGGAGAGGTTGTTGGAGAAAACAAGATTACATTGCACCTCTCAAATTGCAAGTTGAATTACCTAGCCCTTATGGTAAAGTGCTCTACAATGCATTTCTTGATACTAGAGCAAGTCACAATTTACTCTCATTTAATGTATGGAACCAATTGGGACATCCACAGTTGGTAAACTCTCCTTTGCGAGTAAAAGCCATCAATAGAAAGAATAGCAGAGTGCTATGCATTCTTAAAACTATCATCTATGGTGCAAATGGGCTCTGGGTGAGCAATAGTTTTGTCATGCCTACCAGGGACAATGAAGGAACAAGTCATTCTTGATCAATCATGAATGAAAGCTACCCAGTGCACTATGGACTAGGCCACATTAAGTGTCTCCACTAACTCTAAACCGTTACATTCCACACATATTGCAACTATGCTACAACACTTTTAGCACTTAAATGCCGTAAGGATGAAGCCTTAGGATCGGCTCAACCCAAGGCTCAAATGGGTTCCCAAGGCTAGTCAACCTACTCTAAGTCGCAAACAAATGGCCTAAAGTCCTTGGAAAAGCTTCTTCTACCAAGGTAACAACTCAATTTGGGTTCTCAAACACACCCTCGTCATCCCAATAAAAGTTAATGTGCAAACCTCATCAACAACTCCTAGATCCATCCACCCAAAATTAGATAAGCAAAAGAAGGTCATGATTGAACCCTTACCATCCCTCTCTCAAAAAGTTTGGATTCCCGAATGCATTCCAACATTGGAATCAACCTTGGGAAGGGGGGAAAGAGAGGATGCTTCCACATCATCAACTTGTACTTCACTAAGAGAATCTCCACATGTAGCTTCTTCATCAAGCTCACCCTTATCTCCATAGGTTTTGTACGATGAATCTACTATAGTGAAGATGCTTGATGTACCGCACAAACTTCAAGTATCGACATCTCCTTTAAAAGAAGAATCCATAGGCCTAACTAGGTCTTATGAAAGTTCTTTTCCAACATTGGATACATTGGCTTAAATCTATTACATCACCCTGGGAGAAGTCCATGGAAGTTGAGAAACAGGATGGGGGGCGTACAACAAACTTCTGTATTTGTATCCCCAAATAAAAGTTACCTCCCTAACAACTTACATTCACGCAAGTGGGAGCATATTGGGAAAACATAACTCCCACAAGTATAGTACATATTAAAACCATACTAAAACATAGAACACACACAACATATTTCACAAAAAAACCCCTTAAAAGATGAAGAGTTGAACACACAACAATACAAAGAGAATGCGTGAAAGCACAAGGTTTTCATAACTCATTTGGCTAATGTACAGGCCTTGCGCAACAACGAATTTTATTTGGCACAACACCAACACACCAACATTCGATGGAAAAAATCTTCTTTTTGTGAGATTTTTAGCAAGATTTTTTTGACAAAAAAATTAAAACTGCAAGCTTTTGTTGAGCCCTTCTTAAACCACACATAATACTAACAAAAAAATTAAATGAATAATACCTTTTTCATTGTGGGTAAATACCTACCATCAACTTTAATTAGTCATCTTAAATTATACACTATCAACAATTTGAATAAATAATATAAAAATAGACACAGTGTGAATTCTTGCCAGAAGTTTCCAAACAAACATATCTGAGACATATCCACCCAAAAAGTTCTTCAAAGACCTTACAAAACGTTTCCTTCCATAAACATTTATGTGTTCATTCTAGGACACAGCAATGAGGTATCAGGCCTACTTGTGTTCTAGAAAGATTTTGCTGGTGGGCATATCCTCGTTCTTATTTATGCCAAAAACATGGAGGAGGATGAAATATATGTGTTTGAAACATAGGTAAGGTTTTGTGGAAAGCTCCCTCTTTTGGAAATCCCGACAAGTGCACATGGTGTGCACCTAATTTTAACCTTGTATGTAGTGCAATAAGCCCATAAAGCCATTATGAGTTTAAGCTCCATGTTATTGCGTCGAGCTTCTACTATCTTAGTAAGTATAGATAGGAAGACCTTGCTTGTGCTCTCTCTTTTTGACCATTATCTTGTGGGTAATAAGTTGTTGACTTATGATGTGAGATAATGAGAGTGCTAGTGAGATATTTGATCACATTGTATGATAAAATGACTCCTTTGATCACTAATTATCTGAAATGGGCATCCAAAGCATGTTATGATGTTCTCATAAATATATTTCGCAACTACACAGGCATCTGCCTTCCTTGAAACTTTTGCTTTATCCCATTTGGTAATGTAATCTATTGCAACAATGATATCTCTTGCTTGTGCTTCTCGTGCAGGAGGACTAATTGGTCCAACATAATCTATATCCCATTTTTCAAAATGTTGGTTTACTCAAACAGGATACAAGGGCATTGTGTCCTTCCTTTGTGGTTAGGCATAATGTTGGCGCACTAACCAATACCCCGATTGAAGTATTTTCTTAGCTGTGATTTTAGTTGCAAAATGTCCACCCACTATCCCTTGTGCACTTGTTTCAAGATGTACTAGTATTCATCCTCCTCGGAGCAGTGTCTTAGTGTATCATCTTTACTTCTCTTATAAATGGTTCTAGAGCTATTGGTAAGTCTTCAATTCTTTCAGCAATTTCCTTGGTAGATCGTGTCATAACTTTTTTAGTGTTGGGAAACCATTAAGTGAGAAAGTTAACAATTCTCTAACTCCACTGTAGTGTAGATCTGACCTTGCATAGTGTAGCATTAGGTAGATCGTCATCAACTCTAATTGGTGTTTCACCATTAGGTATGCATGATAGATGATCTGCCATGACATATTTTTTGCCAGGCCTCAAACTACGGTGAAATCAAATTCAAGAAGAGTCAATAACCACCTTGTTAACAAGGTATAAGAGGGCTTGTGGATAAACATTTTTAAAAAAAATTAGGCAATGTGTAAATTTCTTAAAAGCATAAACAATTGCTAATCCCTCATGCTCTATGGTGGTATAATTAGTTTCAGTCATTCAACTTACAGCTTGTGAAACGAATAGGGTAATCCAATGTATAATCACCTAGTCACTCTGGGACGCGTCCAATGGCATGAATCAATATGCAAATGGAAGACGACATGTCAATTTGTCACTCACAAGATTGGAGCACTAGACAAGGCTTGCTTTAATAGATCATAGGCTGCTTGTGACGCTCCTTGGTCCATAGAGATGCAATGCTTGTACAAAGGTCTAGATATCTCAACATAGAATAAGAATAATAGCCAACATGACCCATAAATCTTTGAACTCCCTTGTAGTTTGTGGGTGGCAATAAGTCCATAATGACTTTGATTTTCCCTCATCTTTATAAATACCATTTTTGGACAATATATATCCAAAGATCACTCCATGTTTGCCAACATTGGCATTTGAAAGGGATAAATGATATGTGATAAAGCCTAAACATTTTAAAGATCTTTCTTTATCCTGCTAGATGTTCTTTCCAAGATTAATAAGTGCATAAATCATCTAAGAAATTTTCAAGAAATATTATGGAGCTTTTAATCTCTAGAGCTAAACCGAAGCCCAAGAACACCTAGCAAATAAATTTTTTGAAATGGTGGCTATCCTCTAGAGCTAAACCGAAGCCCAAGAACACCTAGCAAATAAATTTTCTGAAATGTTGGCTATCCTCAACTCCCAATACCAAGCCACAAAGAAGAATGGTTCTATGGTTGGAGTGTATGATTATCTTCTCATGCAATGTAATCTCAATGCCACAAACTGAAAAGATGCAGAAGAGAGCTTGAGCTCTTGCAAGCACACACACACTTACAAAACCCTAAAAGAGAACACACAAGGTGAGAGGCTGAAAATCTTCTTCTTCACACAACCCTCAACACACCATATACAAAGATAAGAGTACACACCATATGAAAAGGTACTCAACCAAATACATACTAGGGTTCTCTATAGTGTGAACCCAACTAAATGAGCTGGCGCTATAACTATGCCAGTCTTTAGAATGGCTCTCACACAGCCTATCATCCCACTAGTCGCATATCACCCATGATCTCACCAGCCATGCCAGTGGTGTAAGTGTGGGGCCTATCCCCCAGGCGGGTCATCAATGTCCACCGCCTCACTAGATGAGCTCGATATCTCAACACTCCCCCTCGAGCTCAACTCCATCTCATGTACACCAAGCAAAGCCCTGCATCTGCGGAGTTTCTCTGTACCCAAAGCTTTAGTGAAGATGTCAGTGACCTGATCCTATGTGCTGACATAAACAAGCTCAACATCTCCTGCCAAAACCTTCTCTCTGACAAAATGGTAGTTGACCTCTATATGCTTTGTGCAAGCATGAAAAACTAGGATCCTGGCCACCTGTATACTGCTAATGTTGTCATAGAAAATGACAACTTGTCTATACTGATAGACCCAAATCTGCAAGTAGCTTTCTCAACCAAGTTACCTCACATGCTTCCATAGCAGCATCTCTGTACTCGGCCTCTGTACTGGATAGAGCAACTGTAGGCTGCTTCTTGCTGCTCCATGTCACAGCAGCACTCCCCAAAGAAATTATGAAGCCACTAGTAGATCTTCTGTCTGAGATACTACCAGCCCAATCTGCATCTGTGTACCCATGTACACATATCTCTGTCCCTGTTTCATAAAATAGTCCACAATGCAAAGTAGACCTCACATACCTCAGTATGCATCTCAATGCATCCAAATGCGGCTTCCAAGGAACCTACATAAACTGACTCAACAACCTAATAGCATAGCTCAAATCTCGCCTAGTGATCGTCATGTAGATCAAGCTTCCCTCTATGCACCTATACATAGTAGGATCCTCCAAAATCTCTCCTGAATCTGCACTCAACTTGCCATTCTGATCCAATGGCACTGAGATAGGCTTACAGCCTATCATACCATACTTAGACAACATGTCCAAGCCATACTGTCTCTGCAGTAATCCAATACCATGTGGTGACCTAATCACCTCAATGCCCAAGAAATATCTGAGCTCCCCCAAATCCTTTATCTCAAACTTCTGTCTAAGCAAGATTTTTACATCAAAGATATCTGCACCATTGTCCCGCGTAATGATCAGGTCATTTACATAGATGACAACAAGCACAACCCCTCTATCACTGTGTCTCACATACAGCGAGAAATCTACATTGGCTACATAAAAGCCAATAGTGACAAGATATTTAGAAATCTTTTCAAACCATGCTCTTGGTGCTTGTTTTAAGCCATACAAGGCTTTCTTCAACTTGCAAACATGCTCAGGGTGACTCACATCCTCATAACCAGGTGGCTGCAACATATACACCTCTTCCTATAAATCCCCATACAAGAATGCAGACCATTGCTTTGACACAGCCACTGCTATCACAACTCTCACTGTTGCCATCTTGGCAACTGGGCTGAAAGTTTTCTCATAATCAATGCCATATGTCTATGCATATCCTTTGGCTACCAATCTAGCCTTGTACCTGCTTATGCTTCTATCACTGTTATGTTTTACTTTGTACACCCTTTTGCATCCACTGGCTTTCTTGCCTTTGGGCAATTGCACTAAATCCCGTCTCATTTCCATATAGTGCATCCATCTCCTCATCCATAGCTTTCTCCCAACACACATTTCCAACAACCTCATCAATACATGTGGGCTCTACAACCTCTACAACTTTTGCCATGTATGCATAGTGATGTGCCACATAACCATCATAGGTAAACCTTTGCACAGGATTCTTCACTCTCCGAGATCTTCGCAGCTTTGCATTCATGGCTTCCATAGCCTTCTTTACACTAGGTGTTCTCATAGCTGGTATCCCAAGATCCTCATCAAGGCTCGTCTTTGAGCCACTAGACTCTCCATCAGCATGAGAATGCCCTACAGAAATGTCAGGCATACTAAGGGGCTCAACCACTTTCTCTTTGCCTTTATGTGATGTACTAATCACATTTTCAGGACTGGTATTATGTGATGTACTAATCACATTTGTAGGACTGGTATTATGATGCAGCGTGCCACTCCATGGTCTATCAATTGAACCACTAGATGAGGACTCTCCTAGGTCCACTCCAAGACTATGATTGCTGACTTGCATTTTGTGCAACCGCATTTCCACTCACATCAACCCCAACAACTTCTTTTCTAGCAGCATACCAGCTGCTCATCTCATCAAAAACAACATCCCTGCTTACCCTCAACTCACGTGTAGCAGGTTTATAACACCTGTATCCCTTTTGCTCAAGGGAATACCCAATAAACACACATTTTTCAGCTTTTGGATCCAGCTTAGTTCTCAGCTCATCTGGCACATGCACATATGTAATGCGTCCAAAGACTTTTAGATGAGACAAATCAGGTTTTGTGCCAGTAAACCTCTCCTCTGGAGTTACATCATGTATGGCTGCAGTTGGAGTCCTGTTCATGATGTAAACTGCTGTAGAAACAGCCTCAATCCAATAGCTATGCGGCATATTCTTCTCTCCCATCAATGCTCGTGCAATCTTAGCAATGTGCCTATTTTTTCGCTCAGTCCCAACTCCATTTTGTTGTGGAGTGTATCTGCATGTAAACTCTCTCTAAATACCATTCTTCTTCAAAAATTTAGAGAACTCATTGGAGAAGTACTCTCCCCCTCCATCTGACCTTAGGCACTTTACATATTTCTATGTTTGGCTTTCAACCATTACTCTGAAATTCTGAAAATGAGTGAACACCCTTCTCCTTCATGAAGTATGCCCACACTTTCCTTGTGTGGTCATCAAAAAATGTCACATAATACCTGTAGCCTCCCATAGACATGGTCTTTGTAGGACCCCATACATCTGAATGCACAACATCTAGTGCATTTCTGCTCACGTGGAAATACATCTGAATGCACAACATCTAGTGCATTTCTGCTCACATTTCAGTCACGTGGAAATACATGCTTTGTTTGCTTTCCAAATTGGCATGCTTCACATATTTTCTGCATACCTTCAACTTTAAACTTTGGCAGCCCTATCACAATTCCTTTAGTCTACATAGACTTCATTCTCTGCACATTCACATGTCCAATTCTTTTATGCCAAATGTCTGTATATGCAACAATTCCTGAACCATTTGCAAACATCGCAACACTCACTTCAGGCATGTTTACATTCAATGTAAACATTCTACCCACTTTGTTGCCTTTTGCAACCAACCTACACTTGTCTTTAAAGTCTTCAACATAACAACCACCATCAGGGTTAAACCAAATGTGCAAACCCTGCTCAATCATCTAGCCAACTAAAAACAAGATTCTTTGTTATGTTTAGAACATGAAGTACATCTGCAAGGTACTTCACTTTGCCATCCTGCATAGACAATGGCACATCTCTAACATGAGCAATTGGATGAGTAGTGTCATCCCTTATTTCCACAAAACTTGGTCTTTCAAGGTTTTTCATCTCCTTGAACCACTCCTCATGACTTCTCATGTGGAAGCACCTGAATCAACATACCATACATCATCTTTATGTGCTACTTCAACATTTTCAGACATGGCATTAACAACATGCTGCATAACAAACAACCTTTCATTATCCTCATTGTTTCTGCTCGAGGATGCATAGCTGTTTTGCTGCAATTTCCCATTTTGCATGTCAGTCTGCTTCTTATAACAATCTACCTGCACATGCCCAGGCTTACCACAATAAAAGCATCCACATGTATCATTATACTACCTTTGCCAATTTCCACAACCTCTTTGACTTCCCCTGCCTCTGAGTTAGCCTCTTCCACCTGCGTGTTGTTGTTCTTGTAAATTCTGGGACTGTTGTTGTTGCTGGTACTGGCCATAATTCTGATTACCTGTTCGGCTACCTCCTTGGCCGCGTCCACAGCCTCCTCTACCTCGTCCTCTTCCTGAACTTGTGTAGAAGGCATGTTGCTCTGAACTGTTTTTGTTTTGTGAAGACTGTTGGTCTTCACCCAAGCTCTTCTCTTCTATAATCAACATAGACAACAAGTCTATGAAATTGGGAATGTTTTTCCGAGTCTGAATAAACGTCTTGAGAGCCTTGTATTGTGGCCCGAGACGACGTAGACAGACTTCCACCTTATCATCATCAACTACTGAAACATAAATAGATGCAAGGGATTCCACAATACCCTTGATCTTCAGTGCATAGTCATTCACACAGACATACTCTTTTTCTCCACAGTATGAAGTTCATTCTTCAACTGTATCTTTCGTGCCTTGGTATTCATTTCATAAAGTTTTACCAAGGTGTCCCACGCCTCCTTGGGGGACTTGACATCTTATATGTGCCCAATCATGGTGTCTTGTATACTGATAGAGAGCCAATACGTAACTTTTCTAGCTCCTTGGTTCCAATCCTTGAAGCCTTTCACATTTGCAGCAGCAGTCGGATTGATCTTCAGTATCTCTGTTGCCTCTTCATGCTCACATTCTATGTAGTCCCAGTAACCCTTTCCCATCAGGAAATTTGTCAACCTGAACCTCCAAGCATGGAAGTTGTTCTTATCAAGCTTCTCAGCAACAATCTAGTTTATGCCATCGTTTGACATCTTGCCAGACACACAAATTTACCAGAAATAGCACTCTGGTTTGTCCTGCACAAACTGCTATAACAAAGGCCTCTTTTTTAAAATTCTTCAAGGCTCAATGGATATAATGAACTACTCTCTCTTTTAAGATCTAGCTGGCAACCTTTGATCAAGTTTTGTAGTTGGTAACCCCTTCTCCACGTGCTGGACTGCATTTATGTTGTGCTGCAATTTTGATACCCTAGGCTATAACATGCAGGGTTCATTTATTGGGGGTGAGGTGCAATTACGCAAGGTGGTGGAGAAGCAAGGTTCATTTACTGCTACTGCACTAGGTTAGCTGCAGCACAAGCTTATGTTGCTATGATAGGTGTCATTCACAAGGTTTCTTTTCTTATCTTAAAATTACTGCTCTGTTGTTGGTTTTTCTTCGTGCAAGGTGGCAAAGTGTTGGGTGGCCAAGCCCCCCCTCTTTTGCATGTGCAGGTGGAAACCTCTTCACATTCCCTTCTTCTTATTCATATTTTATAGTTCTCTTTGTGTCTTCATGCACAGAATCAGCTCCGCCTTCCCATTGCATAGCCGGCTCTACCTATTTTATATGCTTGTGCCCTTCTACTTCTTATATGGTGTCAATGCCAACCCCCTCTTTTTTGGTGTTGTGTCACCCCAAATCCAATCAAAAGATGTGCCCCTCTCATGCGTTGTTTTCTTCTAACTAGTTTCCCTTTGTTATGAGTGCGCCTCTCTAAGAAGCCTCATTTTGATCATTTTAACTTCCTTGTCTAGTAGATAATTCTCTCACTCTTCTTTATGGAGAATGTCTTTCAATAGTTGCATGGCCTCCTCATCACATATGGCCTTCTACTTAGCCATCCTCTAGTAGTGTGCAGGTGGTAGCCCTCTCTCAGCTTGGCTCTGGTAATGTCTAACAATGGGCATTGAAGGCCTCAACCTTGTGCTCTTGTTGCATTGTCGATCCACAAACCTGTCAAAACAGCTCCTCAAGGCCAACCAAGTGAGATCATCATGTGTGTGAGATAATTATTATGTGAGATGCACATAACGGCAGCAAATGGACACGTGCGGACAAACAACATATACATGCAATTCTCATACAATAACATGCATGCAATTCTCATACAGTAACATGCATGCATGCAATTCTCATACAATAACATGCTCCCAAGTCTCCAAAAAAAATGCAACAGTGGCATCCTGTGGGGAAACTATCCTGCTAGTGTAAACCCAGATTTCCAATTAGACATGTGCCTTATCCATTGGCAAGTGTTTTGGCTACCCCATTTTCTTTTCTTTGCCAAACACAAATTGTCTTCTTCTTTGGCCCCCTAGCCCTTTGATGAATATTTTTCCCCTTCTCAAGGCTCCCTAGAGCATCACTTTGAAAATGGCACACTTTTTATGATTGCTTGTTGCTCATTTTGGTTTCTCTCACCAAGTCTACAATTTGTCACATCTCTAGGACTTCCAAGCTTATTTTGAACTACATTTCGCTTTGGCTCTTGAATAGCTCTCAATCGTAGTGCTAAATTTGTATCCTGAATGCCTTTTTCTACCTCAGACATTTTGGTGAATGCTTCTTTAAGTGATGGTGGCCTTTGTAACCTCACATGAATTTGCAACAATGAGCCTACCAATCTCTTGATAAAGCTCTCCATCATTATTCTTTTATCGAAACTATGTGGATCATAATGTTTTCTTTTAAACTTGGCAAATATACCTAGATGGCTTTTCATTATTTCTTGCAAAATAAAAGTTTATTAATACAAGAAGGTTTGGAATCCCAAGTACAAGTCTGATGGTACATTGAATAAACACAAGATAAGCATTCTTGTTATCCTTATTTATGGGAGTTTCTTCTAGCATCTATTTGGTTTAGGAAGTGGTTCTTATGGCTCCCTAATTGTGATTTGGCACTCGTGTGGTGTTGAGTAGTTGGTTCTTGTGTCTACCACCTTTTTTAGGAGTGTAGGTGCTTTTGTCTATTGAAACCTTAGCTACTGGTACTTCAGAGAGTGGTTTCATGTAGATCATCTCTAGGGACATCTCTAATTGAAGCACTTCATTGGATGAAGGGATATTCAAGTCATCCTAGAGTAGGTAATTGGAAGGCCTCAATCTTGTTCTCTTGTTGTGCTAGATGTTGTGCATTACATCGTCCATTTGATCCAGGAGGATGCAGGATTGATATGGTTATGGGTCAAGCATGTCGTGGATTTCCATTTGATCCTCCAGGTATCATTATCTCTAGCCTCACCATCGACGACACCCTCCTATCCTTTCCATTCAATCCGAGCAGGTGTTGTGGACATGTTTTGATGGCAGATACATCTAGGCCATGAGTGAATTTTTGGCTTTTGTATATAGCCTTTTGTATATGCACGATCACTCTTCAATTTTGAGGAAAAATTTATTGTAGGAGTGGATGGTTTGTAACAAAGTAGATTTAGGGGTTATAGGATACGTTGGGCTCATAGGACAAAGTAGATTTGGTGTCACATGCACATGGAGGATGGGACCTAGGCACTTGGGTTTAGAGTCATTTACATATGTGCCTTTGGGGGCCTTGGGCTATAGGATACATTGGGATCATGAGCATTGTACACTTAAATCATGTAATAGTCTTTAAATTTGTGAAACCCTATACATAACATGTAGAATACCATCCTTCCACATATACAACTTATATGCATGAAACTCTTCCATGTATATAACTCATATACATGACACCCTTTTACATATACAACACCATATACAACACCATATATAGAACTTAGATATGTAGAATATCACCCTTCTACATATATAATACCAAGCATTAAGTCATGTATATAACTCATATACATGACACCCTTTTACATATACAACACCATATATAGAACTTAGATATGTAGAATATCACCCTTCTACATATATAATACCAAGCATTAAGTCATTAAAAAATATACACCACTATTTAATATACCGCAAAATAATATCCATATATATCAAGTGTAGGATAAATATCCCATAAAGCATTACTATCAAAAAGTGATGAAAAAAAGTATCTAGACTATACATATTAAAGAGTAGGCCTTGTCTAAGTTAAACCTACTTGGATATCACATAGAACATCTTGTCTAAGTTAAACCTACTTGGATATCACATAGAACATCTTGAAGAAGAGTGTGAGGCATGTACTCATCTTCTTTAAAAAGGCGACAACACCTTAGCATTTCCTTGACACAGAAGCACTAGAGGCTAACACACGCGAGTGCATGTGCATATAATTATTAGAGAAAGAAATTGTAGATCCTTGAAATAGATATATCATGTTTATCCAATGGAAAACCCTAATCCAATCCAGTCATTAGGTGAAATATGGACTATCATTTTTGCCCCTTAAGGATTTCCACACCTGCTCTCTCTAGAAAAATAGACTCATGGTGAAATTTTTACAAATTAAATGAAAAGTTAGCTTGCACATTTGGAATCTACTCCTCGAGACCTTTCCAATGATATATAGTATGATGGAAATTTTTGATTATTCAAGGAGTCCCCAAATTGGTGATGATGTGGCATGTAACATGCCACATCATCACCAATTTGGGGACTTCTTGAATATTCAAAATTGCTTATCATGCTATATATCATTGGAAAGTTCTCAAAGAGTAGATTCCAAATGTCTAAACTCCGCTCACTTTTGAGTTGATTTGTAAAAATCTCACTATGAGCCCATTTTTCTAGAGAGAGGAGGTGTGGAATCCTTAAGGGGCAAAAATGAGAGTACATATTTTGCCTAGTGACAACGATCAACACATATTGTAGATAAAAAATTATAGTGTGGCTAGCATAATGCCACTTATTTGGATCACAAGGAAGGTCTAAGAGGTGAGTATGGACTATGTTAGCATCTTCCTCAATACAGAGACATAGGTGCAATAAGTCCCCTGCTGATGCCCATCCCATTAATCCACAACTTGCAAAAGCATCGATTTCATTGAATCCCCCCTAGCTCGGTGAAGGTGAGTAGTAACCACCTGGCATAGCAAAATACAGTATTCATATCTCTCACATGCTACATATCAAGATCATGATAATGATGTTAATGTTATAGAAACACCATAGTGGAATCCACTCACCTATGTATGTTCTTGGATCTTTCAGAACCTCCCTAGACATAAGACCTACCTTGAATCATGCGTTATGTCATTCCATGATGACTCTCTCTCAAAACACTGCTTTGAGCTGGAAATAATGGTTTGTCTATCTCTTCTCCATCTTCTCAATTCATATCTTAGATTGGCCGGTATCCCTCCCGCCAAAAAGAGATCTAGGAGAAAATTTCTCACGTGGAACACATATCCATTAAAAAAATTCCACAACATGGTTAATAGGCAAGAAAGTAATAATGGGAGTTTCCATGTTACCTGTTCCCCATCCTCACGCACATATCCTCCGTCCCATCAACATATATGTCCGATGAAAATTAAATCCTAGATTCTTGGAATGGTAATGTATAAGAGGTAATTGGTCTACCAAGCTACGTGTAATGTACCATCCCTCATCAACAGTATAGTTAGCCGTGAACTTCTAAACCTATAAGAAAACAACCCTCGTAATGATGACCCTACATAAATAAAGTAGTGATTGAAGACGTTCCATGTAAACATTATTCTAACTTCAAATGCGAGATCACGATTAAACATATTCCATTTCGGAATCTCATTTGAATCCAATAGCTCGACTGGGGAAGTCAGGCCATACCAGGTTCACTAGCTCTTGACTACGTGAGCCATTGTATCATAGGTACTTTGCATCCACCTTGTCCAAGAAGTTAGATATTTTGAAAGAAATAATCATTTAATAACCTACATGTAATATAATTTGTTGAGATTACAAGCTCGAATGAGAGCTAGAGCCAGGCACGATATGTGCTGGAGTGGTAAATAGTAGCATGTGTGTGGTAATAAAAATGGCCACGTCTAGCTGGCCACAATGTGTGGACATTAGTTAGGGTTATTTGGTCTATGAACACAACACATGTATTGTTTTGTTGTGTAGTCTTCTTCTATTATGTATTGTGTGAGAGTGGATATGGATTCCCTCTATGGTCAGGGTTACATAAATATATTGGGGTTTTCTCTTGTGTGTGTGCTCTCCCTCACTATTTGTCTTTTATCATGGTATTAGAACCTGGTGCTCTCTTTTAGGGTTTTGTGAATGAGTGAAGAAGAGAAAAAATTCTATTTTGGAGCTACCCATTGGATCTTGGAGCTTGGAGCAAAGAAACTCTTGGAGCACACACCTACTCAACAGATCTGAAAGCTAAGGACCACAGGTAAGCAAAGCTAAACACCGTTGAGCAGATTGTAGGTGATTTGACACTAGAAACGCAAGATTTGAGTTGCCCAAAGCAAGTGGAAATTCTGGTTTTTTGCAAGCTTTATTGGAAAACTTGAGAGATTGAATGCAAGAGGAAAATGAATGTAATAGGTGAAGGACACATTTATGTGGCATTGGTGAATGGAATAGCAACTTATATGCAAACCCTTGATTGGTCCAGAGCAAATCTATGCATTATTGAAGAGTTCAAATTCTAGTTTTTTGAGCTACATAAGAATAGAGAATGTATACATGAAATTGGAGCCATTGGAGGGTCACCCTATGCACATTAATGTGATTATAGTATTGCAATAAACTAGGGTTTGCCACTCAAGGCATGAAGTTACAACATGGGTGTGGGTCACCATCCTCACATCTCATATGGGAGAAGTTCACCACTGAAAGCTTGGGCATGAGAGCTCCAAGAAAGTAATAGTAATAAATGATGATCAGTTTTGATATAAGGACATATCCCTATGAATGGGTCTTACAAAGAAGTGTACATGTTTCTTTTCTAAAGGAAATATCTCATGGAGGCTAGTATTGGTAATTATGGCATGAAGGTAGTGCATGGTGGAAACGTACGAGAGGTAGTGCATGATCTAACTAAACCCTTCAATATATTATGCAATGTAGTTGTTGCATGTTGGCCATGATAGTGCTATGCTATGAAAAGTGTGTGTATAGATTTGATGGAGTGTGTAAGCTTAAAATTTGTAGTTTAGAAGCTATTGGTTAGAATTTCTACAACACATCTTGGAATTGACATATGGGTTACAAAGATGTTGGCAAAAGCTCGCAGTTAGAAGATAGGTGTTATTTTTAAACTTTTTCTTTATCCTGAAGGGTCCTTCTCAGCTTCAAAGAAGCTTCTTATCTAGCCGTTTCTCCACATGGCATCATACCTCATGAGACTAAGCTTCCTTGCTTGAGTTTTGGCTTCTTCTTCTTCTTCGTGAGAGTGTCATGCCTTGCCTTGCGCCGTTGTTGTGCAGCCTCCAAATTTTGAAGTGCCTGAAGTCGCCTCTCATCCAAGGTCTCCAGTTATACTAGGCATTGGGCATGTGTTTCTTCTCCATTATTCAAGCGTGCAAAAGATGTGCGAAGGCTTGTGATTTCCAATTCTATTGGCAAAATAGCCTCTATTCCATAAACTAGATGCAAAGGTGTGAAACCAAGAGAGAGTTTGTGAGTTGTCCTCCTATAGGCCCATAGGACCTCTGGCAAATGCACATCCCACTTTCTCTTCATAGTATCCACTAGCTTAGACAAAGATCCACAAAGCAATCCATTAGTTTTTTCTACTAAACCATTACATTGGGGATAATAGGAAGTTGACATAGCATGCTTTATTTTTAATTTCTGCACCAAATATTCAATCAAGTCATTCCTGAAAGACCTCCCCCCATATAATGGGCACCCAAATCGGGCACATATGTATTCCCTGAGAAAGGATGCCACATCCACACTGCTTTACTATTGACCATGGCCTTTGCTTCTGCCCACCTTGTTGCATAATCTGTGGCCACCAATATGTAATACTTCCCATGTGAGGAAAGAGGAAATGGGCCCACAAAATCTAATCCCCACCTTTCAAATGGACCATATATGCTGGGATAGGGTTTAAGGGTCCAGGAACCAATTGCTTATGCTCATATCCCTGGCATACTTCACAGCTTTTGCACCACGCATAGACATCTTTGATGAGTCGAGGCCAATAATAACCTGTGTTAAGGATCCTTCGAGTTGTGCTGGCTGAGGCAAAGTGACTTGAACATTCATGACATATTTCCATAATCCTTTTAGATTCTTCCAGGCTCACTACCCTCTTAAGAATCTTATCCTTATCTTGCTTGTAAAGAACATCCCCTAGAATTGTGTAAGGATGAGCTTTCCTTATAAGCCTTTGCTTATATTGAGGATTCAATTCAGGAGGGAAGTATCGTGTATCTAAATAGTGTTGAACATCTTGGAGCTCAGGCCAACCTATATCCCCATTAATGCAAGAATAACTACTTTGAAAGAAGCCAAAGTTTTAGTAGCCAATTCATCAGCCTTTTGATTATCCTTCCTGTTAACATGCACAAATTTACAAAACTCAAAAGCTTCTTTTAACTCCATTGCCCTTTTATACAATTCTTGGAGATTAGGACTCCTTGCCTTATATTCTCCTTTCATTTGTCGGATGACCAATTGCAAATCTCCTTTAACCTCTACCTCTTTAATTTCATATTTTAGGCAAACTTCTAATCCCCAAATTAATGCATTGTACTGAGCCACATTATTTGATATAGCCTTTGGAAATTCCCTATCCTTGGCCCATATCTATTTTCCTTCTGGAGATCAAATAAAACTATCCCCCTAGCCCCACATTGCCTGGAAGGACTAAAGGCTCCATCAAAATGCATATAGTGAAAGCAGTTGGTGGTGTCTCCAAATCTTCATATACTTCTTCCTTTGTTCTCTTGTTCCTTCTTTCTCTTCCTTCCTTGTAAGCAAATCTGCAAGTGAGCAAAGGACTTTGACTCATGCATTCCTTGAGCAAACAAAAAGATTGAATTTGATCGGGCCCCCATTGGAAAGAAACATTCTTCTTTGTCAACAACAGATTTATAGGATACATCTTCTCAGAGAACATGTCAACAAAGCGTTGGTAATACTTTGTTTTACCCGAAATCCTCCTTACCTCCCTCACATTGGTAGGTGGTGGGAGGGCCACAATTGCCTGCACCTTCTCAGGATCCATCTCTATGCCTTTTTGTGAGATAACATGTCCCAAGAGAACCACCTTCCTTCGTGCCAAGCAGCATTTTCCAGGATTAAGACACCCTTTTGCATCATCAATACTTTGCAAGGCCAACCTCAACTTTTCCAAGTGATCCATGCGACTTGAATGAATGGAAAAATCATCCAAAAAGACCCTTATAAACTTTCTCAAGTAAGGTGCAAATACCTGACTCATGAAGCGTTGAAAAGTTGCTGGTGCATTGGTCAAGCCAAATGGCATCACCCTATAGGTATACACTCCCCCAAGGGGTGATAAATGAGGTTTTCCTTTGATCTTCTTCACAAATCCGGATTTGAAAGTATCCAGAGTATCCATCACACACTGAATACAACTCAAGACCTGCAATTTGATCCAAAATCTCATCCTAAAAGGGTAGAGGATAATAATCCCTCTTTGTGCATGCATTCAGAGGCGAAAGTCCACACACACAGGCCATTTTTCACCCTTTTTGGGAGTGAGTACAACTTCGGAATTCCACTCTGAATTCTCTATCGGAAAAATAAATCCAGCTTCAAGCAAATTAGTTACCTCATTCTTAAGCACCTCCGCTTGCACTACTCCCAAACGCCTTAGCCACTGTACCACTAGCTTACTTTGGGGCTTGAGATCAATCTTGTGCTCTACTAGGGTAACTTGGTGTACTTGTGAGTAGCTATTCGCAAAAAGGCTAGGAAATCCATCCAACATTTTTAAGTAATTCTCCCTTTAAGTACCTGCTATGGACTAAGATGAAGTTCATTCTGTTGGTGAAGACTAGTGAGGTCCACATCTCCTTTCTTGAACATGGTTGAAGAAGCTTCCCCTTCGAAGGCTCTATTGTCTTCAGCATCCCCTCGATCCCTTCCCAGGGAAAGACCAAATGCAACTCCCTCCACCTCCCCTTCTGAGATGGAATCCTCGGAGCTACCACTTGTCTCCTCTTCATCGGATGACTCTGACTCTGAGCTTTCGAAAGTTGAAGGTTCACCTCTTACCACTTTCTTGCGAGACGACTCTTGATGTTGTAGTGGACCTTCTTATTCTCACCTTGTAGAATAAGATCACCTGTCTCCCACTTTTGAATTGCCTTCACTTGGTGAAGCCATGGCCTACCCAATATCAATGGGTAAGCCCTAACATCAAGCTTTGTAGGAATGACTTATAGGAATGACCTGGAAAGTTGTAGGCATCAATGTTTCCTCTTCTTCTCCTGAGCATGTTTCCTCTAAAAGTGCTAAACTTTTATCGTCCCTTTTCTTCAATTTTGGACACTCAGTGTGCGATAGTGTCCCTTCTCTTGACATTCATAGAATGTGACACTACCTATATTCCTAGGTTTATCCTCAACTCGTGGAGCCCTAGGTGGCCTTGAGTTGACTAAGTGTAACTTCAAATCAGCAAATTCTGCCATAAGTTGTGCAATGTTATGATCCAAGGATGGAGCTTGCTAAGATGTTGAGGCTATCTCTACTCGTGGTGGGGTCGGCACACTTGGAGAAGATTGGAATGTGGACTAAATATGAAGAGTGGCCTCCTTCTTCAAAGCAATACGAAGAGCCTCTTTAAAATTAGTGGGATCTTTGCTAAGAACTTTTCCATGCAAGCAGGGGATCCAAAGCCATGATAAACTTGCTCATCTTGAGGTGTTCCATTGCTAAAGAACTCTTTGAATCTCCCATAGAAGGTGAAAAAGACAAAGCAACAACATGTAAGCAGCTTGTTGATATTTGATGAACAAGGCTTCATACCTCACTGAAAAGGCAGAAACTGACTCTCCTTCCGACGGAAAATCTGATCCAATTGCAATAGTAAAGCATTTGGTGACTCCACTGTCCCAAATCTCTCCTTCATTGTTTTGGTCAACCTTTCCCAATTATTCTTGGACTCCTCTTGGCAAAGCCTCATGGCAAGTTAAGGCCACACCCTCCAAGAAATCTAGAAGTATTTTTGCCCTCTCCTTCATAGACCAACCCGTCAAGCGGCATGCTCGATTAAACTCTCGGAGATAACTCCCCGGGTCTTCTCTTTCCGATCCTTGGAACACCGGAATGTTGAACATCTTGCACCAAAAGATGAGTAGCAACAAGGAAAATTTACTTATTTTAAAATAACTTTTCTTTAATCATGCGGGACCTTAAGGTTAAAATATAATAATTCTAAGTAAAACCTGCCTATCATCTCCACCAAAAGATGTGACACAAAGTTGGGGTTTTGACTTCGGTCACTTCTGAGAATCAAAACACACTTGTATGAAACCTCACAGCCTCCTCACCTCCCTTTCTCTCCCTAGGTTAAGATAAAGATAAATAAATCAAAGGTGAGATCATAATTCATGGAAGGAAAGATGAAAGACTCAGGAGAATCAAGAATTTCTGCCAGTCTTGCAGCTCTAAACAAGAGGGAAATTCTTTGTTGGAAGAAAATCTTCCGACTCAGGATTATGTGAACGAAAACATATGGGAAATGTTGGTAAGGCTCATCCATTCGAATTGGGAAATTTGGACGGAACATCTTAAAGTAAAAGAATATAGTAATCACTTATAAGAGGATAAGATACATGGGATTTGCTTTTTGATAAGAGATTAAGAGAAATTAATCATTATTAAGAAGAGATACTGGCCAAAAGTCTATAAAAACAGAGATACACAGAGAATTACAATTTTAAATTTGTATAGACTATACAAAAGAGGATTACAAGTATTTGTAGAGCTTGAAGAGAGCTTCGTGCCTATATAAAAAATTTTAAAAATGGGTAACCGAGTGAAAAGTTATGAGCATTTTACTACAAGACTATAAAACTGCCAAAATTTGCCTAAAAGTTAGCAACTTTGGGAGAAATTCTGATCATCAATGAAGTAAAGGATTAAGAAATTAGTTATATGAGTGGAAAGAGCATTTAAAGAGCTTCCTAGCCATATGATCAATTTTAGAAACCAATACCTGAGTGATGAGTAATTACCGGTTGTAACTTGGGTATTAAACCATAAAAACTGCACTTTCCTCTCTTTGCATGAAACCTCAATTTTCACATAGCCTCTTGCCTTTCATCGCCTTCATGATTCAAGCTAGCGGGTAAGGGTTAACATTGCTCAGTGGACAATCTTAAAGATTTACCTATGGTCCCCAAAGTCTTTCCGCATGCTCATTACCGCTAAAACCATTGGTACCTCCAAAGGAGGGCGGCAATAAGGCAAGGGCTACCTTGAGAAGTCATAAGCCCACCAAGATAATAACTCCTTATCCCACTTATCATGAATCATCAAAGAGATCCAAAATTGGGTTAAGCATGAGGAGCTAATGCTAAATGAGACATTAACATGTAAAGAGAGTGTTTGAAGATATGAGAATGGCAATGACACAAAATACTCAATTGAGGAGGTTCATTCATTGATTTGAAAGGGAGAGGAGGGCTCCTTTTATAGGTGGAGTATCACCCTCTCATCCATTGTTACAAATTATAACATAAAAATCTTCAATCCTTCAGTGACATAAGGGTAGATGTCACCATCAATTGTCCTCTTAGGCTAAGTCTTCTATTGATTATTAAATTGACTTTGAAAGTGTGATGATATAATAGCCAAGTCTAAGTGGCATGTAGGTGGAGATCCCACTTACACATGGCGGAATTCTCCTCTTCCATGTAGGCATTCTAGAAGAATCTTTCCAAATTATGCACCTACACACACTCCTCCACATGCCTTCCACACTCCCCAACTTTTAGCCTTATGGTGAATACTATATTAATAATACAATTAAAATCTATGTGAGCATGAAGACCCACTTTTATTTTTCACATCACTAGCCTATCTACCATACCAAAGTATTTATCAAGCATACTTGTGGCATTTACAATGTGTGCACCCTAAATCAAGTAAAACCATTATATTTGAAGCACGTTTCGCAAGCAAAGCAAGATTTTAGTTGCCCAAAGCAAGTGGAAATTCTAGTTTTTTGCAAGTTTTATTGAAAAACTTGAGAGCTTGAATGCAAGAGGCAAATGAATGTAGTAGGTGAAGGACACATGTATGTGGCATTGGTGAATGGAATAGAAAATGAATGTAATAGGTGAAGGACACATGTATGTGGCATTGGTGAATGGAATAGCAACTCATATGCAAACCCTTGATTGTTCGGAGCAAATCTATGCATTATTGAAGAGTTCAAATTGTGGTTTTTTGAGCTACATAAGAATACAGAATGTATACATGAAATTGGAGCCATTGGAGGGTCACCCTATGCACATTAATGTGATTATAGTATTGCAAGAAACTAGGGTTTGCCACTCAAGGCACGGAGTGACAACATGGGTGTGGGTCACCATCCTCACATCTCATATGGGAGAAGTTCACCATGAAAGCTAGGGCATGAGAGCTCCAAGAAAGTAATAGTAAAAAATGATCATACGTTTGTGTACAATGCTCATGATCCCAATGTATCCTATAGCCCAAGCCCCCCAAAGGCACATATGTAAATGACTCTAAAGTTCTTAGGCCCCATCCCCCATGTGCATGGGACACCAAATCTACTTTGTCCCATGAGCCCAATTAAACCAAATCGATGCCAGAAGAAACTCCCATAAACAAGGATAACAAGAGTGCTTATCTTGTGTTTATTTAATGCACCATCCGACTTGTACTTGGGCTTCCAAATCTTCTTGTACTAATAAACTTTTATTTTGCAAGAGAATGAAAAGCTATCTAGGTATATTTGCCAAGTTTAAAAGAAAACATTGTGATCCACATAGTTTTGATAAAAGAATGATGATGGAGAGCTTTATCAAGAGATTGGTAGGCTCATTGTTGCAAATTCATGTGAGGTTACAAAGGCCACCATCACTTGAAGAAGCATTCACCAAAATGTTTGAGGTAGAAAAAGGCATTCTAGATACAAATTTAGCACTACGATTTAGAGCTATACAAGAGCCAAAGAGAAATGCAAGTCAAAATAAGCTTGGAAGTCCTAGAGATGCGACAAATTGTAGACTTGGTGAGAGAAACCAAAATGAGCAACAAGCAATCATAAAAAGTGTGCCATTTCAAGGTGATTCTCTAGGGAGCCTTGAGAAGGGGAAAAATATTCATCAAAGGGCTAGGGGGCCAAAGAAGAAGACAATTTGTGTTTGGAGAAGAAAAGAAAATGGGGTAACCAAAACACTTGATAGAAGCCCAATGGATAAGGCACATGTCTAATTGGAAATTTGGGTTTACACTAGCACGATAGTTTCCCCACAGGATGCCACTATTGCATCTTTTTTGGAGACTTGGGAGCATGTTATTGTATGAGAACTGCATGCATGTATATGTTGTTTATCCCCACGTGTCCATTTGCTACCGTTATGTGCATCTTACATAATAATTATCTCACACCAATGATGATCTCACTTGGTTGCCCTTGAGGAGCTGTTTTGACAAGTTTGTGGATCGACAATGCAACAAGAGCACAAGGTTGAGGCCTTGAATGCTAAGAGAGGGCTACCACCTGCACACTACCAGAGGATGGCTGAGTAGAAGGCCATTTGTGATGAGGAGGCCATATTACTATTGAAAGACATTCTCCATAAAGAAGAGTGAGAGAATTATCTACTAGACAAGGAAGTTAAAATGATCAAAATGAGGTTTCGTAGAGAGGCGCACTCACAACAAAGGGAAACTAGCCAGAAGAAAACAACGCATGAGAGGGGCACGTCTTTTGATACAACACCAAAAAAGAGGGAGTTGGCATTGACACCATATAAGAGGTAGAAGGGTAGCGAACTGCACAAGCATATAAAATAGGTAGAGCCGGCTATGCAATGGGAAGGCTATGTCTCTCTGTGCATGAATAAGGAAATGTGAAGAGGTTTCCACCTGCACATGCAAAAGAGAGGGGGGGGAGCTTGGCCACCCAACGCTTTGCCACCTTGCGCGAAGAAAAACCAACAACAGAGCAGTAATTTTAAGAAAAGAAAAGAAACCTTGCGAATGACACCTATCATAGCAACATAAGCTTGCGCTGTAGCTAACCTAGTGCAGCAGCAGTAAATGAACCTTGCTTCGCCACCACCTTGCACAATTGCACCTCACCCCAGTAAATGAACCCTGCATGTAGCCTAGGGTATCAAAAAGGTGGCACAACATAAATGCGGTCCAGCATGTGGATGAGGGGTTACCGACTATATCCTATCCCCCCTAGAATTGATGAGCTTCTGGTGGATAGGCTAAGTGGAGCCCAGATCTTCACAAAGTTAGATCTCAAATCAGGGTATTATAAGAAAAGGATTAATGAGCAAGATATCCCGAAGATAGCCATCAATACTCGATATGGGCATTATGAATTCACTGTCATGCCATTTGGATTGACAAATGCCCCAGCTACATTTAATCGCATAATGAAGGACATTATCAGAGAATACTTGGATGATTTTGTTCTTGTTTCCTTGGATGATATTTTGATTTACTCAAAGAATGTAGCTAACCATGAAGCTCATGTCAGAAAAGTTCTTGAGATTCTAAGGAAGCACCAACTCTTTGCAAAAAAGAGCAAATGCACTTTCTCTGCCGACCATATTGAATACTTGGGCAATCTGGTATATCCAAAGATGGAATTTCTCCAGATTTTGCAAAAGTCCAAGCAATCTCATAGATTGGCCTGAACCAAAGACAGTGAAAGAAGTTAGAGGATTCTTGGGATTGACTGGTTGGTATAGAATTTTTATACCAAAGTACATGCTCTCATAGCTTCCCCCCTGAGTGATTAATCTTCTCAAGAAGAATATCCCGTTTCAATGGTTTGCCAGGTGCCATAGTGCTTTTGATAAGTTGAAGACCGCCATGGTAACCATCCCGTTCTGAAGTTGCCAGATTTCTCTCTACCCTTTGAGGTAGTAATTGATGCCAGTGGTTTTTGCCCTGGGAGGTGCACTCATGCAAGAAGGTCATGCAGTGGCCTATGAATCCCAAAAACGCAGAACGCATGAGAGAAATTATGCTCTCCACCACCTGGAACTACTTTCAGTAGTATATGCCCTGAAGTTGTGGAGAGATTACCTACTGGGTCAAAGATTCACTTTGATGACAAATCATGAGAGCTTAAAGTGGATCTTCACTCAGAAGGATCTCAACATGCGCCAAAGAAGGTGGATGTAGACCCTGCAGGAATTTGATTTTGAAATCAAGTACCGCCCAGGCAAAGAAAATCTGGTAGCAGATGCCCTCAGCAGAAAAGCCTCCTTGATTGCAATTACTGTAGTGTCAAATCCTTTGATTATTGAAGCAAGAGAGAAGATCATGCAGGATAGATTCTTTGGCCCTATTGCTACCCTACTTATGCATGAAAGCAAAACTCCACAGGAGTTGAACCGAGTTCAAGGGTACAACAGCCTGGATGATGGAATTATGTATTATAATTGTAAGCTATGCATTCCCAATGATGAGGGAACTAAGGGTTAAATTTTGAATGAGGCCCATGACAGCCTTATTTGCAGGACATCCAGGTTTCATCAAGACCTACATGTCTGTAAAGAAAAGCTTCTTTTATCATTTCACATCCATTCACATCATGTCACATCATTTCACATCCATTCATATCCATTAACATCATTTCACATCCATTCACATCCATTTCACATCATTTCACATCCATTCACAACATTCTTATATCCACTCACATCCAATCCCATTCATTCACATCATTCTTACATCCACTCATATCCATTCACATTCATTCATATCATTCCTATACCCATTCACATCATTCTTACATCCACTATACTAAACTGAAAATTACACTAGCATAAAGTTACTTCACATGAAAATACAAAGGAATGGGAGTCTAATTATAGGTGAGGGAGTCCACCAACCAAGTCCAACTCGGTTCTAGAGGTTTCCATCTTTAGTTTGACCCAATTTGGACAAGATATGGATTAGTTTTGCTCCCTTTTTGATCTAGTTTGCATATCAGGAGAGAGGAGAGATGAAATATCTTAATTTTTTGAGTTAAAAATGTTAAGCAATGATGATAAAAAAGGCACCCACCTCAAGTGGCTTTCCCTCCTTAACTGAGGTGTCAAAAATGCATCATTTAACCAAAATTTTTTCTTTTTTTACTAACATACCTTAATTGTTAACTAATAAACCCTATACTCAGGTCAACTCTTCATCTTATCTGAGCTTTTGCTCATTTTGGGGGTATTTTCTTTTATTCTTTGCATTCTTTTTATCCTAACACGTGGATTAATCGTATTGGCCCTTTAGAACCTTATTTGGACCTTAATCAAAACATTTCTGAAATGTGGACCCTTAGGCTAAGGTCTCTTATTTACATATTCAATTAATTCCTAATGCACATTGGAAAGTTCATTTTGAACTTCTGTTTTAGGGGAGTTCATTTTAGATATCAGGAAAATTTTTGTATCCAAAATATCTCAATTTTGAATTACCTCTCTCTAGAAATTTTCTCTCTCAAGGCCAAAACCGGGTAAAACAAGATCTTTTTCCATTTCTGAGGGGGGGATGATTACAAGAGATTGAAGGGAATATTCTTACACCTGTACATCTCAAAAATTGGGGGAGAGGAATCTTACAATTATTCTTGTTCTCTTCTTTCTAGCTTCCAGCTTATTATGGTGTTCGTGTTTTTCCTCTCACTCCCTTCTCACACTTCTTCCTTAATACTCACTTCCCTCTCACTCCCTTGTTACATCTATTCCTTAATACTCATTAGTCACTCTCCTTCTCTCACTCTTCTAAGTTCTCCTACTCCAATGCCACCTATCTTGCCTATCCACTCCTATTCATCCAATAATGCAACAAAAGCAAAGAGAGTTTTTGCTTTCACTCAAGAAGATCTTATACATGTGCAGGTGCTTTAGAGACATATAGAATCAACGACTGTGCCTCTTGTGACGAGGAAAAAAGCGTTGGTCTCTATGATCCAAGTGCAAGTTCCTCCCTTTATTTGGCCATGTGATCCGCAGGTTCGGTCGGAAAGAAAAAGGGAAGTTAAGGCCCTTGACTACATTAGAATAATTATCCTGGAGGAATCGCCTATGCTTTTTGGGTGAGGGAAGTTTTTTCCAAGTTCGGAACCGAGGGATTACTCTCTTGTGCGGACATTCGTGGGCGAGGCCCCAAGTGGGAAACTCTACCCTGTGCGTAAGGTTGCTACTTCCGCTCCTAGTTCCCTGGATTGTGGTGCGTGGAGGGGGCAAGGGTCTCACAATAATTTAGAGTTCTGGAAAACATATTGGGCTTAAAAGTGATTGCACACAAAATAGGTAGTCATAGGTCCACTACCAAAAGTCAAACATAGAGGGTAATTACAATGCCCCCTCAATGCAAAGGTGATTGTAGGGTGATCCCACGACCACACTACCAAGGGTTTACATAAGGGTTTCTAGATAGTAGAGACATCACAAAGGGATAATAGGCAAGGCAATCATCAGCCATGCCATGTTTTCGACAAAAACAAGAAGGTCTCAACATGTACATTAAGAACTTATAGTGGAAGGTGAAGCTTAAGAATCACAATCTCCATGAACGGTTACATTATTTAGGTAAAAAAGAGGGAAGGGGGTGTAAATAAGTAGGCCATGTCTAGTTGCACATCACAATAGTGTAGCTACTTGCAACTACACCATGAATCTTGGGTAGACATTTGTGTGCCCACAAAAGTTGGGTTAACAATATGCACTATATAAATCTAAATAATGTTGTATTAGACACACAAATAAAAAATATTGGTGATTCAAGAACCTTGTTGAATATCACCATTTTTTTAAGGAAGGTGAGGAATTAAAACACATAATGGTAGATTATCGTTTAATATGTGTGGATGTGAAATTTAAGTATTATTCTAGGAGACATGATTGAAGTTTGTTCTTATCTAATATTTGTTAATTTAGTGCATACATGCGTATAAAGCATGGTTTTTAATTTTTATTTGATTTAGCCTAACTCAAATCCATCACTATATGTAGGGATTCTTTTTGTGACTTGTCAAGATTATATTGGTGTTTATACATTAAAAGTCTTATGTGAGGGAGAGTTTAGCTACATATATGTAGTAGATCCATGTAGGTTGAATAAATCATACCATATACACAAGAAAGTATTTTGTAATGATTTTAAATATCATCATGTTATACATACAATGGATAGATCATTTATTGGTCTTGAGTGAGAGTATATTCTACATGTATTAGTCTAGTGTTAAAGTGTGTTCTACATGTATGTGTAGTTAAATATTATATAAGCTACCAAATTTTCCTTTAATTTATCACCCACAAAGGTGATATAGAATATTGATAACTTAAGAGATGCTCACATACCGTAAGGTATAGTAAAGGTCTCTGAAAAAGTAAAGAAAACTTGAAATATTTTAATAACAAATCTAATAGTAATTATTGAGAAAGGAATGTTAGGTTCCCCTCTTAAATGCAAAAGTTGTATCAAGTTAATACATTTTCTTTAAATAAATTTATAAAAGTTTTATGCACCTTATCAAAAGTATACTTTTATAAAAAACCAAATGATTCTAATTTTGTTTGTTTATTAGGAAGCTACACTAAACATTCCATTTCTGTTCATATGTTGGCATGCATTACCAAATGTTGGGAAACTCTTAATTGTTTAACATTAAAAAAAGTACAGTCTACCTGCATTTTTAAAGATAATGTATTTTCCAAATCTTTCTTGCATTACTCTAGAGGATATGCACATAAAGCCACATGAGACTTTATACATGCGAGAAGCATAGCTTATTAATAATTACTTCCCACTCATGTGATCAGTGATATATAGAAGCTTTTTATGTACTCTCCTTGGTTTGGCACTCCCTTTAGTCTACAATATCATTAAAAAGGCATAACTCACACTAGCTATTGTAGGTTTACTGATTCTCTCATATGATGTATTTAATACAATTTCTTACCGTTTGAGAAATGCAACTTGATTTAAACATCACTTACATAACAAGGTAAACAATACTTGGGAGAGTACTGACCTCTTATGGTACATAGAACACGAATGTGAATAACTTTAAAAAAAGCCACTTTTATAAAGAAAATTGCTTCCAAGCCGTGTATAAATATCAGCATAAAATCTCCACACGTTTCCATGAGAGGGAGGTAAGATGTCAGTGAGTTTCCCTTCATGGGAGTTAGTAATAAAGTCTTGGTCAACTTTCACCATTTACACACCAATGTAGTGCATGAAGTTCTTTGCCGATCTCTTTAGTATGATAGGCTGTATCATAAGGGTATATATTGCACATCTATTAAAGCGGGTGCATGTGATATAGGTATATATATATATATATATATATATATAATCTTCCTTGCACGCCCACCATTTTTCACAAATTTAAACCTAAGATGATAAAGAGTCGAGCACAACTGTTGGAATGTAAATAGGGGCTCAAACTTATCAAGTTTTTGAAATTTTTTGGAGGAATCGGAAGTGTTAGTATGGAATTGAAACCCCAAAGGGTGAGGCGCCAAGGGGATTTGAACCTAGGGTCAAGCCTTGGGACTCGAATCCCCAAGCCTCCAACAAGCTACACCCTGTTAGTGCAAATAGCTATAGTGACATGTTGGTAGTGACAAAACCTTAATAAGGTCTTGTGCAAATGAGAGGGTCTTTTCAAGTGTACTCTAATGTCATGCATTAATTTTATATTTTGACAAGTCGCACAATTTAGCCAAAGATTAAATAAAGTGACAAGTTACACCCAGTTAGTGCAAATAGCTAAAGTGACAAGTTGGTAGTGACAAAATCTTAATAAGGTCTTGTGCGAATGAGAGGGTCTTTTCAAGTGTACTCTAATGCCATGCATTAATTTTATATTTTGACAAGTAGGCATACGCACAATTTAGCCAAAGAGTAAAGGTGAGCATGCTCTTACAAAACTGTGTATATAAACTGCCTGCATGCTCGCTCTCTCAACAAGCGCGCATTTAACAGATCAGCGCAGCATGGAAAGGCAGCTTGATTAATTAGAGATCATGCGCCGCCCATGAAAGGCAGCTTGTGATTCACATTTGCATGCATAGAGGACCTCCTACTGGCTCATCGGAAGTCACCGACTTTCCCGTCCACGCATCTCAATTAAGAATCTAATCCAGCTTAATTCAACTCGTGTAGCCTTTTATCGGCCAATATGCTCTCTAATCCAACTTCTAATTACTCTCCTTGATCATCCTTGCATTCGTTTGAACGAGGGTAGCCGGTGTTATTTTGATGAGTTGATAAGAGATCCTCACAGGCGAAAGCGCTCGGCGGCGATTTTCAAAGGTGTAGTTTGTTCTCTCTAGCTTAGTAAATCTCTTAACCTTTCCAATCTGTAGCAAGATTACCACTTCAATACTTTATTATATTACAGTAGCCTTAAATCTCCCAACATTTTCAATCTCTAGCAAGATTAGCACTCTCAATAGTATGTTGTATTATTGTAGCCCTAAAACTCCTAACCTTTTCAATCTCTAGCCACATTAGCACTCTCAATACTATTATTATTATTATTGTAGTCCCAAATATCTTAACCTTTTCTATCTCTAGCAAGATAAGTACTCTCAGTACTATTAATATTATTATAGTAGCCTTGAATCTCTTAACCTTTTCAATCTCTAGCAAGATTAGCACTCTCAATACTATAATATTATATTATACTTGTACTAACACTTTTACTCAAAAGTGGACTAACAAACTCTCAATCAATGGATATTTAAAGTATGTCCGTGATTTAAACATGGGTTATGGTTGTTGTTGTTGTGTTCCTTTCTTCACTTCCTAGGATTTCCAAAAATGATGCAGCTACAAATACTTCATTAGTTTTGTAATGTACAAGGTTAGCACTCTTAACAACCACCTGGTGTAGTAGTGTTGCCTCTTAGCACTCTAACAAGGTTTGTTGGCACTCTAACAAGGTATGTTGTTGTTGGAACTCTAAAAAGGTATCACTTGCCATCACAAGCTCGTCTCTTTGCATAAACGAGGTTCTAGCTTCTTTGGGCTTAGATGCGTGACATCTTGGCCCAAGAATGATGGATAGCCAAGAAATGTGTTTCCTATGGCCTATGGGTGGGGTACAGTGTTTTGTAAAAACCAATGAACTAGTATATACATGTAGCCTTCACTTCCTGTAAAAGCAATATATAGATGTAGCCTTTCACTTCCTGTAAAAACTAAAAACCAATATATACATGTCACATTTCACTTCCTCTAAAATAAACTCTAGCCATGGACAACAAATGGGTGAGCCATTTCCCCTATACATATTTCTAGTCATATTTTTCAAATGGTCTTAAATCGCTTTCTTATCTTTTGAGATTTTAGGCTATTATTGTAAGGCACTGTATAGTTTTTTTTTACGTCTTACACGAATAGTTTCCTTTCTTAATGAGTTGGAATACTTTTCATTCCAAAAAAATAGATGATTGTTTTGTCTTAATATCTAGAAAAAATATACATATGATGACTATGTATGTGAAGATTCTTAATTTGGATCCTGATCATGTTGTTTCTTCATTTGTAAGATAATTTTATTTTAACTAGTACAAAAATGATAGAAAAAAAATCTATTAAAAAACACATTATAAGTTGGCACATCAAAGTTGAGACAATTGCCACTTCAAAAAAATTGAAGTATGAATTATATAAGAAATCTAGAGTGCTTATAAGAATATACACATGAATATTGGGAACCTATCAATTGGTACATGAAATCACCATATAAACTTGAATATTGGGAGCCTATCAATTGGCACATGAAATCTCCATATAAGTAAAGTACATTAAATTTGTAATCCCTACATGGTTGTTTATAAGTTTCTCAATTGAATTGTTACCATAAATTCAAAGTTTTGGTTGTATAGTGTTGATCCATATCACCGTGATTATGTATTTTCTTTTTCCCTTTCTACAATTGATTAATTGAGCGAGAGAGAGAAAGAGAGAGAGAGAGAGAGAGAGAGAGAGAGAGAGAGAGAGAGTCTAAATATGTGTTAAGCATATGATTTTCATATTCAAGAGTCACACAAGATGTGTGTGTGTGTGTGTGAGAGAGAGAGAGAGAGAGAGAGAGAGAGAGAGAAATAGAGAGAGAGAGTCTACGTACATGTTAAGCATACCATTTTCATATGAGAGAGAGAGAGACAGATTGTACACACGTGTTAAGCATACCAATTTCAGAGGATTACTAGAAACCGAGCGCGTAAGAACCGAGCGAGGACCAAAATCGAGTAACATGAGATGAAGCAAATTGTTTTGACATTGTCATTTGATCCATGGTAAACATGTGTTTTCATTAGAACTCATAGTCATAACTTGAAGTTTTAAATTTATAAAGAATGTGCATACATAAGCCTACAAAAACTCTGATTGTAGTTGCAAAGGAATTCTCATTCACAGACAAAATAGCAGCATCTTAAAGACATTAGCAAAAGAAAATTGTATTGTCTCGAGAAAGTGCAAACATAATTTCCTGCATTACATAATCTGCAATGGACATAAATCTAGAAGGCTTTGCATATCTGCAATGGACAAAAATATCCAACCAAAAGCCAAAAATCCCTAATACAATCCTTCTATATAACACCATAAAAGGAATATTGCGGTGTCCCGAGAGTGCTTGATTGATCTCCAAATTTGTATTTTGGCACATATGACTCTTTTTTCAGATCCCTCAAAGCAAACTCTGGACACAAGAGCATGAGCAGCAGATCTGAATTAGCTGGAGCAACAAAGAGCAGCAGGGTAAGCCAAGAGATAGAAACGCTCACCACCACAGAGGGCGTGGCGCTGTACTACTGGTACATGCAGAGAGTCGACCATGTTGCTCACAGTACACAAGCCGTGAGCTGAGGTGTATCTTAGAGAATCTAGCTATTTTGAGCAGTAGATCTGAATTAGCTGGAGCAACAAAGAGCAGCAGGGTAAGCCAAGAGATAGAAACGCTCACCACCACAGAGGGCAAGAGATAGAAATGCTCACCACAGAGCTACCATGGCACAGTCAGACTTGATGAAGCCAAGAGATAGATTAGAATTAGTTGATTGCCTACGGTGCATTTGAGGGCAAGGAAAGAAACGCTCACCAGAGCTAGGTCGATGCAAGGACCCGAGAAGATTGTGTACATGTTAGAGAAGCACACGAGACATGTTAGAGAAGCACACGAGACACAAGACTGAGTCCCCAAAGTGTGTAGAATACACACGAAAGATGAGTATATATAGAGGAGATCCTAGGGCTATATATATAGAGACATTCTATATATAGCCAACACCCCCACTCAAAGAAGGGTCTCTAACTGTGGATGAAAAAACCCTTGGGGGCTCAAGGGAAAAACCCACAGCTCTATATACACCTACCGCTATATTAAATTATTTTATAGTTATAAAGTATTATTCAAAGGAGCTACATCACTCCCATATATACAATAGCCATGGAGGCTGCGAAGGAGCTACATCACTCCCATATACACAATATCCATGAAGGAGCTACATCACTCCCATATATACAATAGCCATGAAGGAGCTACATCACCCCCATATATACTTCATTACTCTTATGTGTACAGTAGCCATGAAGGCTTTGAAGGAGTCATCGTCATCCATCTTCATGTTGTCTTGATCCATTCATGTGGAAGATCATCCAATCAATGTTAAATGAACTAGATTTGGTAAGAGAATCTGGTTACTTGGAGAAGTTGACTTGGAAGATTGACCTGTCAATAAACACTAAAATATAAAATGACACTCATTCTAGTTAGTAAGGATATCATGGAAAGCTAGAATCATATCTTTGCCATGGGAAAAATCTATGACATAAGATCAAACCTCCAATATTATGAGTCAAGATAATGAGACAACTATAACTTGGATCAAACCTCCAGGATGACATGATATGAAAGTAAACCTCATAAGATGACAGGACGAGAAATCAAACCTTTGACGTCCATAGGTAGGTTGACCAGACATGATGAAAAAGCGAACCTCTGACATGAAACAATAATTAAGATGTAGACACCTCTGACATGAAACAATAATTAAGATGTAGACACCTCTGACGGGACGAAAAGGCAAACCTCTGACATGACGTACTTGCAAGTAAACCTCGTAAGATGATAGGCCGAGAAATCAAACGTGTGACATTCACAATCAGGATAGTAAACCTCATACGAAAAGGCAAACCTCTGACATGACGTACTTGCAAGTAAACCTCATAAGATGATAGGCCGAGAAATCAAACGTGTGACATTCATAATCAGGATAGTAAACCTCATAAGATGACGGAACGAGAAATCAAACCTTTGACATCCGCAGGCAGGATGACATGACGTGAACATAAACCTCATAAGTTGATAGGACGAGAAATCAAACCTCTGACGGGAAGAGAAATCAAACCTCTGACATGTAGTCAGAGGAGGTGACATGACGTGAACGTAAACCAACCTCGTAAGATGACGTGAACGTGAACCAACCTCGTAAGATGACGGGAAGAGAAATCAAACCTCTGACATGTAGTCAGGATGACATGACGTGAACATAAACCTCATAAGCTGATGGGACGAGAAATCAAACCTCTCGGGAAATATGCTCCACGGAATTTCTTGTTAGTTGCCATAGATTGAATTCCAAGACTTGACCACCCTTACAGCCATTTAGACCTGCATGGTTGCATTGTCGACCATAAAAGACATTGATAGACTTAAATAAACCTAGTCAATCTGATGAGCCAAAGCCAAGGCACGGTGCATCCAATGACCATGGCATCATGGATACAATCCATGGAAA
This sequence comes from Cibotium barometz, assembly GCF_041138505.1. Lineage (NCBI taxonomy): Eukaryota > Viridiplantae > Streptophyta > Polypodiopsida > Cyatheales > Cibotiaceae > Cibotium > Cibotium barometz. The sequence continues at coordinate 30,964,111 of NC_141102.1, read as the reverse complement.
CGTAGTCAACCATCATTGATGAAACATGTAACCATCAGCATGGAACAACACCATGGCATCATGGATAAAATCCTTGGAAACACAATCAACCAATATAGATTAGTCAAGTGAACCAACATCAACGAAACATGTAGCTTGGAATGACCACCATCAATGAAACATGTAACCATCACCATGGAACAACGATCCATGAAAACATAGTCAACCATCATCAATGAAACATGTAACCATCATCAGGGAACAACACCATGGCATCATGGATAAAATCCTTGGAAACACAATCAACCAATATAGATTAGTCAAGTGAACCAACATCAACGAAACATGTAGCTTGGAATGACCAACATCAACGAAACATGTAACCATCACCATGGAACAACGATCCATGGAAACATAATCAACCATCATCGATGAAACATGTAATCATCATAAAACAGTACCATGGCATCATGGACATTTTGAGGAAACGTGTAACCATCATCATGGAAGGAAACCAACACCAAAGCATTAATACAAAGGTAAACCAAGTCAATGGATGCACATTCCATCAATATGAAAGAAACAAGATGCATTTAAAAGCATCACAATCAATATGGGAGAAACAATTGACATACCTGAACATTGATCAAAGCCTTCCCATCCTCATTGTTACTAAAAGATGACCTGCTAATCATGTCGAAGAGCCTGTGTGCTGCAATTCTTCCTTGCTTGAAGGCATAAAAGTTTGTTGCTGCTTGAATACTTACAGAAGTATTCAAGCCACTTACAGAAGAAAAGTGCATACTTAGCACCTCATAGAGAACTGAGTCCACCAGAGCACACCAACAGCATTACTATAGTAGATGCATTTCATATTTGTGGTCAAGATGCGAGCTGAACATATTGATAATCTGTCCGAAGAAGTGCAAATAGACTGGCAAAGCAGCTCCATGAGCTGCAGCTGCTATGGCAGCAATGACCATCAGAAACTAGTCAAATGGGGTGGCATATGCAAACAGCCTGAAGAAAGCCAAACAAGCCCTTGGGCAGCATCATAAAGAAGAGTAAAGCCCTGAGGTCAATTGAGAGGGTAGCGCTGCTGCTGCTGCCAAGCTTTAGTATAAAGCTTGCTATATTTATAAAAGTTTGCTGCCAAAAAGTATGCAACGAGCCTGGAATTCGGGGGGGATCATGCACAAAGCGGAAACAGGAACATGCTGCCTGGTGGTATCTCATACGTATATAGTAGTGGGATAGCATAAAGAAACTATCCGTCTGATTGGCACCTCCCCTGCTACACTCTATGAGGTACTCCAGCACATATGCGGCCAGGGCGGATGCGATGGGGCTGGTATCTGGGGGCAGTGTATGAAAGAGAGAAGCACATGATCGAGGGAGTTGGGTCTCTCTCTATCCCACACCGTCTTCACCGACACAACACCTTCTGTGCTTCAAGAGGCAGAACAAATTTGGCATAGGTATCAACCAAAGTGCTGCCGACCATGAGATCTGTTTTGATAGCTCTTAACATAATTTCACCATGTATTCCTTAATTGGAGATCGTACAAGCTTTCAGGCATGAAAATCAATCAAGCTGCTGCCAATAAAAAAAGTTATGTCCCAGCAGCCCCCTTTGCGCGATCTCTGCATGCAGTGTGCATCCTCTTTGCGCATCTTCCAAGACAGAACAAGATTTCAACAAGGCCACAAAAGTGTAAGCACTAGGGTGTCGAGCATCTTCTTCTTGTATCCTCTGGTGAATGGCAAAAGCACGGAGCAAATCCCCATGTCTAACATAGCCTGTGATAATCTTATAATCTTATAATCAATCAATCAATCAAGTTGCTATAGTGCTAATGATAATTAAGCAAAACTTAATTACGAAATTAGCAAATTAAGCTTCAAATTTGGCACTTATCTGTGCATGTGTAGCATCCCTAGTGTTGAAGAAAACAGCCTGAAGAAAGCCAAACAAGCCCCTGGGCAGCAGCATCTTTAAGTAGGCAACCTTGCCCGATGAAGCTTTGAAACAAAAATATACTCCACTAAAATCCTTTTTCCCAGAGCATTCATGGCGCCCAAACGGCCCCTCTACCTTGGCGGAGGTTTCATGACCACAACTACAAAGCTGGCACCAAATTCCGTGTGAGAAGATGCTTCGTCAATCAAGCAGTTCGCTGCTGGTGGTGCAGCGTGCTTGCTTCCTTCCTTCCAAGCTCGCCATGGCTACCGTCATCGTCGAAGGCTACGCTGCCCACGACGCAGGTAAATCGATCTTTCTTTATTTCTTCTGCTTCTGTGTTTTCGCAAGCTTTCCTTCTGCGTAAGCTATGGTGTTTATCAAGGATCAGCTATTTCAAGCTTTGTTTGTCAAGGACCAGCTATTTCAAGCTTCTCTCCTGACTCTCAAGGGAGAAGGACGCAAAATCAACTGCCTTGCTTATCGTATGGAAAGAAGAAGAGAACCGTGATCGCCATGAATTGCACACGCTCTGATACCATGTTAGAGAAGCACACGAGACATGTTAGAGAAGCACACGAGACACAAGACTGAGTCCCCAAAGTGTGTAGAATACACACGAAAGATGAGTATATATAGAGGAGATCCTAGGGCTATATATATAGAGACATTCTATATATAGCCAACAGTACAGCTGTAGCTAAGTTATAGGAGGATAAGCCCAATAGCAAGATAAGCAACTTTATGAAAATTTGTGCAGCATGGCTATGAAACTTATATGATTATGAGCAACTACCGGATTCTTAAGCAATCTAGTTATGGGGTTCACAAAACCTCTGTCCAAAGCTGCTAAAGCCCTAGCAAAGCTTATGAGGAGGAAGAGTGCTGCTAGTGTTGAGGAAGAAGGATCTAATACTAAGTTGCGGCTGTGGAGGTGTGAAAGGGAGGAGCGGGTTCTGTCGGACATTGGCTGAAGAAGCAGCCCCCCAAAAGAGAGAGAGAGAGAGAGAGAGAGAGAGAGAGAGAGAGAGAGGAGCCTGTGTTTTTGTTTTGTGTTTTCCTCGTTCATCTAATGTTTTTGAGAGCTGGGCGAGTGAGAGAGAGAGAGTGAAAGTGAGGGGCCACTGGAAGAGTGTGAGCCTAAGCTAGAGAGAGAGAGAATGGTAAAGAGAGATATGAGAGAGAGGTTAGAGACCAAGTAGAGAGAGAGAGATTAAGAGAGGGAGATGGATAATGGTAGGTAGAGAGTCAGAGATATGATATGGGGTACAGAGAGAGATGAGGGAGAGATATTGTTAAAGAGAGGGATTAAGATAGGGATGTCTAAGAGAGATAGAGCGATAGAGTCAGAGAGATCGAGAGAAATATTGCTGGCTAAGAGAGATAGATAGATGGATAGAGATAGAGTCCAAGATAGAGAGAGGGGCCGCTCGGAGAGTTAGAGATAGGTAGAGATTAGAGAGAGAGAGAGAGACAGAGAGAGAGCTAGAGTTAAATAGGTATATTTATGTGTATGTATATATATACATATATATATATATTATGTTTGATTATTTCTATATATATATATTATGCATTAAATTGTTTTTAATTAGTGATACTAGCATATATTAGTGGTGAATATATTCAATAAATGAATTATACTCATTAGTCACTATTTGAAAAGGATATATACTAGTGGCGCATATATTCTGTTTTAAATGCATTCTACTCAGTACTCAATATTTGAAAAGGAAGGGCTATGCTTTTGAATTTGGCCTCCTGGATATATTTCCCAAAGTTTATCAGTAACTGCATTTGGCAAAGGAAGGGCCACTCAAGGGTGTTCCCGCACCTTGCTTCAAAGGACGTCAATAGTATAAAGATAAGGAGAGCTTACAGATGTTTTACTTTTGTCCATTGTCATTCATTCAAATAGAGTGGATGAGAAGATTTAAAGGACTTGTGGGCTAGCTCCTCTTCTTTGGAAGGTTGCTAGAGCCACATGTTCGCCTGTAGAAGAGACAGCCAAACTCATAGCTGCGAGATTTATTTTGGAGGGTGTCAAACAAAGTGTCTCCACTTTTCACACTACACCACATAATGTTTGCCGAACGAGCAAAGGTGATGGCCGCATTGTTAGATGGAAGGAGAAGATAAGCAAGGCAAGCCAAGATTGCATAAATAGAGCACTTATTATGGAAGGAGAGATAGTGTGTGAGATAGTTGTCAGTCAAGTAGAGTCACTCATTTTTGGGATTACAACAATTGATTCAAAGAAATCTGGAATCTCCTATACAGTTATTATATGTGCATGCATAAGCAACCACATCAATGAGTCGGTAGTACAGGTGTTGCGGCTACTGAGCATCTGCTTAAAAGGGGATGCAAGGACCTGGTACAGAGCTTATGAGGAGTCATTGAGGGTTGCTGTTCCACGTATTGATATGACTGAGAATGGATTAAAGACAGCACTTAGAAACAGGTTCAAGAAGGTAGAAGACCCGACAAGGCTTGGCATGGGGTGCAAGCTCTGACATAGGGTGAGTTGGAATCAATTGATGATTATGTGAAGAAACTCTCTTTGCTGTGGGAGACTTTATGCAGGGCTTTAGGGGAAGACCAGGTACCTCCTGACATGATGAAGAAAAACAAGTTTGTAGCCGGGCTTAAGAGGAGTATTCGCTGGAAGGTGGAATTAAAAAAGCCCAGGTCTTATGAGGATGTGGTGGAAATTGCCAAATCAAAGGATTGGAAGTTGCAACGGATGAATCAACTGGGGATGATTCCAGTTGTAGCACAGCCGGAGATTCGTAGAGTGGAGGCTACACCCATGAATGCAATGATTGAGAGGATGAAGCCCGCTGAAGCCCAGGCTATGCCGATGATACCACAAGTTAGTCAAGGAGTACCTATGGTTCCTGTAGGTTCTGATGAGGCATTGCGACAGGATATGAAACAGATGGTCGATCTTATGAAGAATTTGAGCTTAAGTTTAATGGGAAGTACAGGTGGTGGACGTGGTAGAGGTAGAGGCAATAATCAAGAAGGGGGAGATGGACAAGCAAGGTATGGACGTGGTCGTGGGGTAGGGGCCGTCGTTTCATCCCTACATGCTAGAATTGTGGTGAGCTTGGTCATCTAAGTACAGATTGTGATAAGCCTCAGCGAATGGGTGGTGATATGTATCCACTACCTTCACAGTTACCTGATAGGCCAAATGACTATGGTATTGATATTAGGGATCAAGCAGGCCCCAGTGGAATCACAACAGAGGAGAAGGGGAAATCAAAGGTCGTGAATGTTGTCACTCTGGAGAATGTTCAGGCAAAAGAAGAAGGGGATGTGATGCTCGTTGGCAAGCGCACAACGGATGAAAGAGAAGGAAAGGGGGTGGCTGGACCCAACCGTAAGAAGGGGAAGCAACAAGAAGGAGAAGATGTGAAGGTTAAAAGGAAATGGAAGCCTCGTAGAAGGTTTCAGGTGTCAGACTTCCCACTAGGGGATGGGCAAACCAGCTATAACCTGAAATCTGATATGGTGAACAGGAAGGCCAACATCACCTTTGGGCAGTTGGTGGAGATGGTGCCAAAATTGAGAAGGCAATGGAAGGGACTTGTGAATCCAATGGAAAAGGAGTCAGAGAAGAGGTCAATCAAAGTACTATCTTTAGAAGAGCTTCCAGATATTTGCCCTATTGTGGAGGTGTGGAGTAAAGGTAGGAACCTTGGTCAGGCCTATATAGATGGAGGAGCTCAAATCTGTGTGATTACCCAATCATGTGTGGAGAAGTCAAGCTTGAGGGTGTCTGGGGTTTCTGGTTTTCGAATCAGGATGGCTAATCATCAAAAGGTAAAATGTCTTGGTATGGTAAAGGAGTTGGAAATTGAAGCTTTTAATGTCAAAGCTACTGTAGATTTTCATGTGATGCCTGCGGGTCTTGGTGCTTTTCCAATTATTCTTGGACGACCCTGGTTGGGTGCAGTACAAGACTGGAGGTATGGGACCATTTCTTTGCATAATAAGCGGGGTAATAAAAAATCTTTTGAGATGCATAGTAGGATATCTTTGAATGATGTGTGGGAGAGGCCACAGGATTCGAGTGAAGAGGAAACTACCACCAGTACTTCTGAATCGGAGATGGATTCATCGACTACTGCTTCTAGTGAAGAAGAGGCAGATGTGGCTTTCCTAATATCGGAGCAACAAGGTAATGAAGATAAAGAAGTGCATGATGTGGGTGCTGAGGGAGAAGATACTTTGGGGTCATATGAAGTGATCGAGGAGTTACTGCAGCCAAAGATAAAAGTGAAGAAGAAGCAGGAGCTGATTGAAGGAATGCTGAGTCCGGATCTTTCGAGTGGAGAAAAGGTTAGGTATGTTAATATGCTTTCTCATTTTCCAGAATTGTTCATCACCTCTTATAAGGAGATTCGAGGATTTAAAGGGCCAGATTTGAGGATTGAATTGAAAGAAGGTGTAAAAACAGTTAGGCAGCAGAAGCTTCGCAGGATGGGACGAGAACAAATGCAGGCCCTGAGAGAGGAAGTTGATAAGTTGTTGAGTGCAGGTTTCATTACACAAGTGGACACAACTGAGTGGGTAAGTCCTGCAGTGGTGAGTCCAAAGAAGAATGGCAGGTGGTGTATATGTGTGGATTTCAAGCCCTTAAATGCTGCTACAAAAAAGGATCCTTATCCCCTACCTTTTTTGGATGAGATCTTGGATACTGTGGCTGGATATGAAAGGTACAGTGTTTGTGATGGGTTTTCAGGTTATTTTCAGTTAAAGATTGCAGAAGAAGATCAGCGCAAGACGACTTTCATTACACCTTGGGGGTGTTTTTGCTACAAAGTCCTTCCTTTTGGATTGACGAATGGGCCAGCCTACTATTAGAAAAGGGTAAATTGGGTATTATCTCCTTTTTTGGGCAAGTTTGTCAAGGATTTTATTGATGATTTTTGTATATACAGCTCCAAGCAAGAGCATTGTGATAGGCTAGCTACAGTTTTTCAGCGTTATGATGAGTGTGGTGGTCAATTAAATCCAAAAAAGTGTTTTTTGGCTCAACTGAGGGCGAAACTCTTGGGCCATGTTGTTTCAGAGAATGGTATTGATCTAGATCCTGATAAAGTCATCTCTTCTTCTTCTTCCTACACCAATGAATACAAGGCAACTGACTACTTTTGTGCAAAAGGTGAAGTATATGGCTCGATTTATCTCTCTATCTTCAAAGTTGTTATATCCTTTGCAGCAAGCAGCAAAGCATGATCCTTTACATTGGTCGGAGGAGTGTGAGGTAGTTTTCCAAAAAGTGAAAGAGGTGTTGGGTGCTATTCCTACAATGCAGGCGCCTAACTGGGAACAGGTATTTTATGTCAACCCTTCAGTAGGTGAAGATGCAATTGGAGCTATGTTGTTACAGAAGGGGAAAGAATCACATTATATGCAACCAGTCTACTGTGCTAGCAGAGTAAAACTTGCTAGAGAAAGGTTGTTATCAGAGGTGAAACTTGTTATGGTTAGTGTGATGTATGCATGTAGACAGTTCGGCCATAACTTGTTGCCTCACCCCTTTGTGTTTTTGACGAGCTACACTTTTTTGCCTCAGTTGATAAATGGCACAAATTTATCTAAGGCTATGATGAAGTGGGTGATTGAGTTGTAGGAGTTTACTTTCTCATTCTTGGTGGAAGAGAGTACCAGGGCTACCTTAGCTGATCTATTGACATATAAGGAGAGTCCTCTTCTTATAAAGGAGGAGACCATCAAGAAGCCAGTTGAGGATGCGGCTGAGTTGGTGAATGAACACTTATTATATTTTGATGGTTCCTACAGGAAAAGCCATGATGTAGCCTCAAGAGGTTTGGTGCTTTATGATCCACAGGGTTGCCTTGTTTTTAAGAAGGGTGTTAAGGTGGATGCACATAGCAACAATGAAGCGGAGTATCTGACTTTGGAAGTTGGATTGCAAATATGTTTAAAGCATGGTATACACAGGATTCGCATTCGAGGAGATGCATTGCTTGTGGTAAAATAGGTGTTGGGAGTTTGGAAGTCAAAGAATATGTCACTCAAAGAGATGTGTTTCAAGATTAAAGGTTTGTTGAAGGAATTTGAAGCTTGGAGTCTTAAGCATGTGGATCGAGGCCATAATGAGGAGGCTCATGAAGCAGCCCAGGGAATGATTGGTGAAGTTTTTGTTCTTAAAGCTCATGCATCATTTTATTGTGGGAGGGAGAATTTACAGGATGTTGAGGAGTTTTTGTTAACAGGGATGATTCCTAGTGGTATTGAAAAATAAAAAAAAATATGGTTTCATCAGGAAAGCTGCAAGGTATGTGATGGTTGGTGATGCTTTGTATTTGAAGGGAATTGACTTGATAATGTGATGGGTACCTTGGAAGGAAGAAATCTACAAAATTCTTAAGGAGAACCATGAAGGAGCATGCGGTGGACATTTTGCCTCAAAGATTACTTTGCATAAGGTATTGCAGGAAGGTTATGTATGGCCAAGTGTACATAAGGATGTTAATCATTGGTGCAGGTCATGCAAACAATGCCAAGGTCATAGTAGACGGATATTAAGGCCTGAAATGAGGAAGACAATTCTTGCTTATGATGTTTTTGAAAAATGGGGAATTGATGCTGTGGGACCATTGCCTATTACTAGCGGAGGGAAGTGCTACATCTTGACTGCAGTTGACTACCTTTCTAGATGGGCGGAAGCAAAGGCAGTGAAACAAATTACTGCTAAGGAAGTGGCAAAGTTTGTATATCAGGATATTTGTTGTAAGTTTGGTGTGCCATTGGAATTGCTTTCTGATCAGAGTCCAGGTTTCATAGCAGAGCTTGTGGACTATTTGTGTACAAAGATGAAGATCAGTCGCAGTTTTACCACACCTTACTATCCACAGTGTAATGGCTTAAATGAGCATTTCAATGGTGAATTGATCAAGATTTTATCTAAGGTGACAGAGCGACAAGGCAAGAATTGGGATCTGGAGTTGCCTGCTGCCTTGTGGGCATACATCTATAGATGCGTTGTTATACGCGAAGATAGACGCTGTGTTTTTTCTATCTTTTTTTTCCTCTCCTCTATTTTTCTATCTTTTTTTCTCCTCTCTTTTCCTCTCCTTTCTCCTCTCTTTTATCCCCACTTTTTCTCCTCTCTTTTCCTCTCCTTTCTCCTCTCTTTTCCTCTCCTTTCATGGAAATAAGTGATTGCATGAATGAAGAAAGGGATTGCATCAATGATGGAAAGGGATTGCATGATTGAAGAAGGGGATTGCATGAATGATGGAAAGGAAAAGCATGATTGAAAAAATGGATTGCACTCTATATTTTCCTCTCCTTTTCCTTCTCTTTTATCCTCTCTTTCCTTCTCTTTTCGTCTCTCTTTTTCTCTCTTATTCCTCTCTTTTTCTCTCTTTTTCTCTCTCCTCTTTTCCTCTATTCTCCTCTATTTTTCTCTCTTTTATCCCCTCTTTTTCTCCTCTCTTTTCCTCTCCTTTCTCCTCTCTTTTATCCCCGCTATGCATGCCTTTTCTACTCTCTTTCCTTCTCTCTTTTTCTCTCTTTTTCTCTTCTTTTTCTCTTCTTTTTCTCTTCTCAGTTCATCAGTAATCTTCTTTTTTTCTTTTTTCCAGTTCATCATGTGGCCAGGAAGCTCTTCAGGCTCACCTGATCTTCGGGAGACCATCTTTCGAGACTTATATAACCTTTTGGGGAGTTATAAGGCTACATGATGGGTACTCTAAACACCCCCCATGAGTCGGCACTACAGACTCCAAACCACCCCAACCCCACACCTTTTGAGATTACCCCAGTGGAGTCAACACAGCCCAGCCGGCGGCTACCTAGTCGAGGCCCTTCCCCCATGTCATCCTATGCCCATTCCCCCATGCCGTCAGAGGCCCTTCTGCCTCGCAGAGTTGTCAACGTACTCCCGTGCAGTTGAGACTTGGTTCTCCAACTCTACAGGTGGCCAGGGTACTAGCTCGACACGACACAGTAGCAAGCATAGTAGCAGGGAGAGCGGTGGGGGATGCATGGCACAGTGCTTTGGGAGGGGTGGTGGTGGGGACGAGAATAATTCAGATGATTTAGACGTGCCTCCGGGTGATGGTACGATCTACTATGACATCACTCATACAGGAGTTTTAGACCGTGATGCCATTCACCAGTTGAAGCAAAGTCACAAATGCACCACGACCACTACTCTGGCAGCATCACCTTCGAGGCGGCTCCCTCTGCACCCACCTGTCTCACAACTCTTCAAAACCAGTCGCCAGCCCTTGTGCAGAATTACCTGCTTCTCTGTGCCCAGCTGCACACGTCACCCAAACACAAGAGCCTCTCACCTCCTAACTCACCACCTTGAAGTTACAGCCGGCACTTCCTCTCGTCACCTTCAGACCTTCACCCTCTACCCCCCCCACTCTAGACTGGCAGCAGCCGCCTCTGTCTCAAGCTAACCGCACCCACTCAAGCTTCATGCACACACCATAGTCTGCAATCGGCGCAAAGGCTTCTCTCCTCTCTTGCTTCCCTGGTCACAACAGACCCTTGCCTTCCTTGTGTTGGCTGCATACCATGGCACACACTCATCAAGACTGTGTTTTTCACCTGCATACAGACCCTCCTCTCGTCGCCTTAGCTGGTCAACACTTCTCCAGCAGAGCTACAGATACACACCCAGCAGCCGGCGCCTCTTCCATCTCTCTCACGTCTGCATACACAGCCGGCCCTCAGTCACCACCTCTGAGGCGGCCACTTTTCGATTCGCTGCAGCTCTTCTTTCCAAGCGATCTTCTACAAGGTAGCTTCTCACCTCGTCTCGCCTCTCTGCAGCGTTCCAGCCCGGGTCTGTTGCCCTTCTGCTCCCTGCACTTATCAACTACCACCACCTCCCTGATCCTCCCTTTCTCTGGCTTTTTCTGCACCGTCCGGCTCCCTTCACACCAGCGGCCGTCTTCTCTTTCTCTCCAGCCTTCTAGACGTAGAGCTGGCGGCTACGCTGGCATCCCCCACACAAGTAGCCATGTGGCTCCTACTTTATTGGCCATATTATTTATTATTATATTTTGTTTAAAGCCCAATGTAATGGCCACCATCACTGTCTCCACACAAAAGCTCAAGGCTACCTCCTTGGTCCCTTCTCCTTTAAATTGCCCATGTCTCCACACACATTTCAAGACGACCGAGCAGTTAATATCATCACCAGCCGACCTTCGTTCCGGACAGGCCTGCGCTCCCAGAATTTCATCATTGTCCCTGCACATACACTCCATCAAAGTCCCTAGCTTGATTGCCGCATCCATGACGCCCTCAAAAGCAAAACCCTCCACACGCCATACATCTCGTATGTACACAGACACTTAATCCCATGCATCTGGATTTGGATTTTATGGCCTCGCATGCATGGTTTCACACCATAGACGTGCTGTGGCACGACAGCGTAGAAGGGAGCGAGGAGTAGTGCTAGCTACTCTCTTTTGTACTTAGCCACTGGCTTGGCTTCGTGCCTCTTGTATATACACTCCTCTTATTTTTGGTACTTGAAGCCACGGGATGTGGCTTAGCTTCGTGCTATATGTACATACAAGCACTTTTTGAGCTATCAATTAATGCCTTTGTAACTAAACGTTTTGGAGTTGTAATGTTTTATTTGGAATTGTAATTAATGTCAGCTATAGACGTGCTTGCAAGAGTGCTAATTAAAATGCGGTTGACCGTAAGAATTGAATTACACAATGTGAAAATGGGATTCCTGTAACTACATAGCATACATAACATACAGAGCAATCTGTTCAAGCACACAAAATTTAAAAAATATTCTGTAGCGCATCTATAAACGCATCTATATACGCGCCTGTCTTTTAAAAAGCGTCTATTTGCACGTCTACAAACACCTCTATAATTGCATCTATAAACGCATCTATGCATGCGTCTGTATGTTTTTTAAAATTTCTTCCTCGAGCGTCTATTTGCACGTCTATAGGCACGTCTGTTTGCTATCTCTTAAACGCGCCTTTAGACGCAGGTCTGTAGACGTGCAAATAGACGTGCTCATAAGTTTTTTTTTTGGTTGAGTAAACGTGTCTGTGTGCGTGTCTGTAGGTGCTTTGTCTTGTTGTGATACACCGGCGTATGGGCTTGGAGGCCCATGGTGGCCTAAAGAGAGAACATGCCCACCATGGTGGCCATGGGACAGAGGGCATATGAAACAGTTATATGCCCTCATGCCCACCATGGTGGCCACGCGATAGAGGGCATATGATAGAGTCATATCCCCTCTCTCAAGGCCACCACCACGGCTCCAAGCCCATACGCTGGTGTATGGGCTTGGAGGCCCATGGTGGCCTTGATTGAGGGGATATGACTCTGTCATATGCCCTCTATCTCGTGGCCACCATGGTGGGTGTGAGGCGGAAACAAGGAAACCAACACAGGGCCTCTATAGCCACTCCGACTCACAAACTTTGAATATAACAACAAAATGGGGGCACCAGAGACGATATCCTACACGTCTCACCACATCTCTCTCTTATCCCATACAAACCAAAGAAGAGATAGCTTCAACGGCTCACACATCTCATTATCAAGGCCTTTTATCTGTCGGCAAGGCTAAGCCACTCACATATCATCAACACAAACCCTATTTGTCCATTGACAAGGGGTCATCCATCACACATAGATTTTATCAATTGACAAGCTTCAACCCACTCTTCCTCGCACTTTCCTTTTATCACACACTCACAGCAAACATCTCACACACACTGCTGCCCAAAGCTTTCTCTTGATCACACACCAGAGGCCTTGAAACAAGGCGGCCACCGCACCTTTCTCTGCAGCTGTGCTACCCGCCAGCCTTCCTCAGGCGGCAACCTTTTCACAAGTCCCTCGGCTGCAGCGCTTTGCCACCTCCCTTTGCTCTTCCAGAAGAACCCGCCTTTTTTATCCGCTGTGCACTCTCCCTTCTGTGACTCCTCTCTGTCGCCAGCCACCCTGCTTTCCCTTAGGCTTCAACGGTGGCCTACCAGCCATGCCTATGCACACCAGAGAAAAAAAACCGGACCACTGTCCTTTACCTGCGGCGGCTGCGTCTTCCAGTCAGCCACCTTCACGTTGTCGCCAGCCCTGTTGTCTTCGCTTGCGGCTACGCCAACCGCACAAAGAAAAAACTTGGCCACTTCTTTGGTCACTGTGCTCCACGCTCTCTCTAGCCACTGCAGCGCGACCACTTCATCTACCCGGCCCTTCAGAGGCAGCTCCTTCCTCAGTCGCACCCCCCGTCACCGCTACCAGCCCCGCTACCCGCCGTTGTTAGCCTTTCACACACACAAAGGGAACCTCTTCTCCTTCGCTCTGGTCGCTCACACAAGAAAAACCCACCTTCTCTATTCTCCTCTGCACTCTCCCGCAATCTTCCTTTTGGTCTCCAGATGCCAACTCTTCACACCCACCAACCCTTAGCGCTCGCCACCTTCTGGCTCCTTCCTTTCACGATGGCGATCCTGCTGGCAGCAAGGCAAGCGGCTAGCTGGCTACCTAGTTGTTTGCCACTTGGTGATGTTTATATATATATATATATATTATAAGGTGGTTCCCATGTCACACTGCAGTGCCTATATGGCCTTTATCAAGATCTTTTGAAACACCAGAATCAACACAAATACCACGTCTCATCACCATGGCTATCATGCCCAGACCCCCTGCGATGTGGAGACATACGGCCATTCCAAATCTGCACAGTACATCCAAAATCAAGCACAAAGAGCAATTTATAATTAAATTGGTGTCCCTTGTAGATTTCAGTATTTACAATCTAGATTGGGCTCTCTCCACATAACCAGCATATGTACATCTATTTCCACCAGAGAGGCTCATCAAAACCCTATCATTGACACCCTCATGCTCTTCCACCTCTTGTTTCATACATCCAAAACACCCTCTTGACAAATAGAAAGCTCATACAATAAAAACTTCAAGTCTCAAACAGCTGCTCAAAAGAAAAATGCATGTACTAACTCACTGTAAGCCATTCAGTATGTACATTTGCCAGGACATTCAGGGCAAAGTTTTATTGCATACCATGCATCCCATATGTACACGGACTCAAAACACCTTTACAGAATTTTGCCTGACATACTTTGCCCAACCCCCAGCTTGCTGAATCATTCATGGTGATCAGCAGTAAAAAGCATTTCAAGACCTAAATCCATATCCAAAAACTGCCCTTCATTTGAAATCACATCTTCAAATACTGCATCCTGTACAATCACCATCAAACGTGCATAATACTTCTTCAGCCTATATCCATTTACCCTGGAAGCAGCAAAGTCCCATCTAAATCTGCTAATTGATAGGTACCATTTGCAAATCCTTGCATCACCAAGAAAGGTCCCTCCCACTTAACTTGAAACTTCTTATGAAAGGAATTATCCAGCCTGCTATTATAACGTAATACCAAGTCATCCTTCATAATTCCTTTGCTTTTAATCTTCTTGTTGATCTTCTCTAACATCCTTGCCTGCATATCTTCATAATGCTTCAAAGCATTATCCCTGTTCAGTTGTGCTTCTTGTAAATATAACAGCCGCTCTTTAAGGGCATCTTTAGGCTCTTCCAAAAGCTTTTCCAACATTTTAACAGCTGGTATCTCCACCTCAATAGGCAATAAGGCTTCTTTCCCATAAGATGAAATGGAGTGAAACCAGTACCAGTCTTGTTTCCAACATAGAGTAGACGCGTCTATAGATGCGCTGTCGTGACGTGGGCGGTATTGCTGGGCAAGTGCGAGACTTCTGGCTGTGAGAGTCGTTTCAAATCCGAGCAAGGAAACAGAATATATATCTCTTTAAGGGGCACCACCAATAGAAGCTGGAACCATAATATTTACATACCAAATCTCAGCAAGACATATGAGTTGTACCAAAAACCATTATAAGCATCATGGTTCAAACCAAAATCCAAGGTTGATAACATTATAACCTCACATAAAACTCAAAACATCAAACCCCAGAAAAACATCTCATATGTAGGTTTTTGCACTCCAGAAAATCAACTCATGGCATATACATCCAAGACTCATGGCCAACCATCATATGGTTCCAAAACCCAACTCCACATGGTATTGTGTTCCTATGATCCTTGCAGTAACAATTTCCACCTTGGGCCAGCCAAGTATCATTATAGACATCCTTGTATAATGATAACCCACAAAATCAACCTCTATGAGCCTCTATAAACCTGCGCTTACGTCCCCATATGCAAAATTCTTCCTGTCAAGAACAAAGTAATTGGGTACTGCAAATCTACGCTTACTCAATTTGCATGCACCAGCTTCTCTCCAAGATAGTCACCTCTTTGTTGGCAGTGCATACCATCACACCCCTTGGTATTCTGAAGAGCCATTTTGAAGAGCTGTACTCCCTTACTCAGCACGATCAGCCGCTCCATTTCATGAGATACCCACCATAATTACACCAAGCCTTCTTCACCTCTGCAGCATGCTCCTCGAAGGTGCTGGTCTTCCTCTACATGCAGTTCTTGGTGGTTTCATCTCTGCAGAACTTCCACCATGCAGATTCTTCTCTTTCTTCTCTTGAAAAAAAATGAGGCTCTACGTTTCACTATAGCACACCAACTACATGTAGATCCTCACGGTTCCTTCGTGAACACCATGTTGCTGCTGTGCATCTCCTTGGCCATCTACTCTTCACGCGCTCCTCTTCATGCATTTACTTTCAAGGCTCTCATACGCAGCAACATCACAGCAAAAAAAACACTCTCTGGTTTCTTGTTATAGAAGAGTCCCTCCACAAACAATACACGCACAATTTCTCTCCCATCTTCAGAAACATTCATGCAATAAAAATGATGCTGGTGTGTTTAGGTCTCTCCTTCCTGCAAAGTGAGGCGTCCATCATTGCAGCTCACACATAGAAACGCATCCGTCTCCCCACAGCAGAAACATGCACTTGTTTTGATCATCTCTTTCTTCATTGAAAACATAAAAATGCTGATTTTATAGCTTCCAACCATGTAGAAAACTGCGCTTTTTCCATTTTGATGAAGACAAGCTTATTTTCTAAAAAACTGCAATTTTTCCAAGTTTGTATATGTTATAGAGCTCCCTCTACTGATTACATCGAGCCCCTAGAAGCCCACTTTTTATAAGAAAACACCATGACTGCATAAGGGAGAATCTCCAAGCTCTGTACATAGAATAAAACGACCCCCCCTAAAACAAAACCTGCGCGAACTAGTCTTTTTGCCAATCCCGCGGGTGATGGGGCCAACTTTCACCTTTTTCAGCTGAATTCACGCATTTCCTATTTCAAAAATTGGCTACGCCTGATTTCCTCCCATTTATTTGGATTGATAAGTATCAACATTACTTAAGGTTCATTTAAACCAAATCCCTCTCAAGGGGTGTTCCCATGCAAATAAACCCAATTCGGCATCCTTTATTCACGACCTTGCCATCTTTGGCAAAAGCATGTGATCATGACCACGACCATTATATACCATAAAAGTTTTCTGCCTCAAATAAGTGTTAATATCAACTCAATCATGATAGGCACGGCTTATGAGCATTTCACCGTCTCAAAGACCAGTAAAAGCAGTCAAACCCACAAGCATAATCCAAACCTATGTTCAAAGGCAAAGGGACTTCTGCTAGCCCTCAGAATCTGCTTCAAAACACCAAGCTCACATGAAAATCATGTACACAAACATGAACAAAAAAAAGCCCTGTTACGTGTAAAGGCATATATACATCATGTACACTGTGGCACTTAATCCCATGCATTTGGATTTGTATTTAATGGCCTCACATGTGCATGGTTTCACACCATAGATGTGCCATGGCACGACATCCACCCCTTCTAAACCTGCACATCCTCCGGTATGTGCCAAGTCATCATTAAGATCCACATATATCTGGATGTTGTCTTCATCTTCTACATTACCAGGAAGATCATCCTCTTCCTCTTCAACCATATCCATGCTATCACTATCAAGCCTCTCATCTTGAGTCTCCTGCGTAAAAGGATCACTGTCATGCCTTCTTTTAAACATCTTGATCCTTTTGCCTGCTACAAGATTCTTTATCTCTGTTCCATCAAGCTCACATAGGGTATACGTGGCATTTCCATGCACATGCTTGACAATGTAAGGACCAAACCATCTTTTTGCAAACTTCCTTTGCACAGTGAACTGGTTGTCAAGACTACTATCATACATTAGGACCCAATCACCTTCTTTAATGGGTTTTGGTCGGAGTCTGTGTCTTCTATCAAATCTTTCTTTATTTTTCAACCTTGCATCTTTCAAACGAGCTTTAGCAAGCTCTACATCTTCAGGCCTTCTCTCCAACTGCCTCATTCGCAATGCAAGGAGGTCTTCCCTGTTCAATTCTTCCACCCAGGGTAATATATTCCAAGTTGGGACTACTTCTTCAACTGGCATTATTGGCTTCTGACCATACATTAATTCTGCAGGCATGTATCCTGTCACTGAGCTATGAGTTGTACGGTCGGCCCATAAAGCATATGGTAGCAGCCTTGGCCACTCCCGCATTCTTCCTCTGCATGCCTTAGCCAAAGCTTTAATGATTGGAGAATGTCCTCGCTCGCTTTTACCATTTCCCTCAGGGTTGTAAGCACATGTTAGGGCCAATTTGATGCCAATTCTAGAAAAGAATTCCTTGCTTCTTCAGCATCTAGATCACCCCTGTCAGCTGTTATTTTCCCAACACAACCATACCGACAAATCACATCTTCCAAGAGAAATTTGCATACTGTTTCCGTTCTCTTTATTTCTAAGAGCACGCCCTTCCACCTGATTTATCAGGTCTTCTCTTGCAAGTACTACATATCGCATCTGCTAGATTCCCAAGGGCATTGTAACTAGATCCACTACCCATTTGTAGTGCATGGCAGGTGGGTAGGTTGGTTACAGGCCATCACGATGTCGCACATTCGAGTACATTTGACATACCATGCATGTTTCCACATATTGGGATACATCCTTGTACATTCCTTTCCACCAATATCTTTCCTTTATTTTGGTAAAGGTGGCCCACACACTTCGATGTCCAGCCCAGAGATTCTCATGGAATTCTTTCATGAGCTTCCCTTGAGTCTCTTTATCACATACCAGCTCAAAGCTTCGAACCATATCCTCCTCAGTCACCCTGTTTAGCTCCATTTCCTTTGTGTAATTGCGCAGGTACTTTGTGATGTCTTTACCATCAAATTGATCCACCTTTTTCACGATTGACTGCAATGCTTTAGTCGTGGAAATTTGCCCCCTCTCAGTCGCTTGCTGCTATTGCATATACATAGTAAACATCTGAAACATTTGCATAACCATAGGGTCAAAACAAACCCCCTGTCCCTCAGGATTCTCAGCCATAGCTTGCACTGTGTATTTCACCACTAACTCTCACCCCAGCAGTTCCACGTCGGGTTCACCAATGCTGTCGCGACGTGGGCAGTATTGCTGGTGGGCAAGTGCGAGACTTCTGGCTGTGAGAGTCGTTTCAAATCCCAGCAAGGAAACAGAATATATATCTCTTCAAGGGGCACCACCAGCAGAAGCTGGAACCATAATATTTACATACCAAATCTCAGCAAGACATATGAGTTGTACCAAAAACCATCATAAGCATCATGGTTCAAACCAAAATCCAAGGTTGATAACATTATAACCTGACATAAAACTCAAAACATTAATCCCCAGAAAAACATCTCATAGGTTTTTGCACTCCAGAAAATCAACTCATGGCATATATATCCAAGACTCATGGCCAACCATCATATGGTTCCAAAACCCAACTCCACATGGTATTGTGTTCCTATGATCCTTGCAGTAACAATTTCCACCTTGGGCCAGCCAAGTATCATTATAGACATCCTTGTATAATGATAACCCACAAAATCAGCCTCTATGAGCCTCTATAAACATGCGCTTACATCCCCATATGCAAAATTCTTCCTGTCAAGAACAAAGTAATTGGGTACTGCAAATCTGCGCTTACTCAATTTGCATGCACCAGCATCTCTCCAAGATAGTCACCTCTTTGTTGGCAGTGCATACCATCACACCCCTTGGTATTCTGAAGAGCCATTTTGAAGAGCTGTACTCCCTTACTCAGCACGAACAGCCGCTCCATTTCATGAGATACCCACCATAATTACACCAAGCCTTCTTCACCTCTGCAGCATGCTCCTCGAAGGTGCTGGTCTTCCTCTACATGCAATTCTCGGTGGTTTCATCTCTGCAGAACTTCGAGCATGCAGATTCTTCTCTTTCTTCTCTTGAAAAAAAATGAGGCTCTACGTTTCACTATAGCACACCAACTACATGTAGATCCTCACGGTTCCTTCGTGAACACCATGTTGCTGCTCTGCATCTCCTTGGCCATCTACTCTTCACGCGCTCCTCTTCATGCATTTACTTTCAAGGCTCTCATACTCAGCACCATCACAGCAAAAAAAACACTCTCTGGTTTCTTGTTACAGAAGAGTCCCTCCACGAACAATACATGCACATCTGCTCTCCCGTCTTCAGAAACATTCATGCAATAAAAATGATGCTGGTGCGTTTAGTTCTCTCCTTCCTGCAAAGTGAGGCGTCCATCATTGCAGCTCACACATAGAAACGCATTCGTCTCCCCACAGCAGAAACATGCACTCGTTTTGATCATCTCTTTCTTCATTGAAAACATAAAAATGCTGATTTTATAGCTTTCAGCCATGTAGAAAACTGTGCTTTTTCCATTTTGATGAAGATAAGCTTATTTACAAGCTATAACCACTCTTCGTTTCTAAAAAACTATAATTTTTCCAAGTTTGTATATGTTATAGAGCTCCCTCTACTGATTACATCGAACCCCTAGAAGCCCACTTTTATAAGAAAACACCATGACTGCATAAGGGAGAATCTCCAAGCTCTGTACATAGAAAAAAAACGACCCCCTAAAACAAAACCTGCGCAAACTGGTCTTTTTGCCAATCCCGCGGGTGATGCGGCCAACTTTCACCTTTTTCAGCTGAATTCACGCATTTCCTATTTCGAAAATTGGTTGCGCCTGATTTCCTCCCATTTATTTGGATTGATAAGTATCAACATTACTTAAGGCTCATTTAAAGCAAATCCCTCTCAAGGGGTTGTTCCCATGCACTTATCAAATAAACCCAATTTTGCATCCTTTATTCACGACCTCGCCATCTTTGGCAAAAGCATGTGATCATGACCATGACCATTATATACCATAAAAGTTTTCTGCCTCAAATAAGTGTTAATATCAACTCAATCAGATGCTCCAAGTAAGTATTTTATGTGCATAATATCTTTTTCCTTTCAAATTTTTGAGTGTATTAGAAGCAATTAATCAACCATTCCTCATGTGTTTAGTTCATACTACCTACTAGCATTTCTCGTAGTGCATCGAAGGACGTGAAAGATTGTATTTACAAGATGGGCGAGCTTGTGAGGTACTTTACATGATACAAAATGTGATACGTATCAATGCTCCATGCAAGGTGTTCATATTGCTAATATGGTGTACTTTTTCATTTCTAGGTATGTGAGCTCAAAGGAAATAGATCCCACCATGCTTGAGAATGCTCGAGTTGTCAGTGGAGGTGGTTTGTTTAGTGGAGGAGACATTTCCACGTTCTATTCTCACAAGCCAACTACATCTCATAGTGCATTTGGTGGATGAGATTGCTATATGCGGTACTATACATGCTCGATGGTTATTCTTCCTCGAGCGCTTCATGAAGACCTTGAAGGGTTTCGTGAGACAAAATGCAAGACCCGAAGGTAGCATGGCCGAGGGTTGGTTGGTTTAAGAGTCACTTGTATATATTTCTGAGTTTCTTGTTGATGTGGATAGCTCTCTCCCACGACTATGGAGAGATGATGAAGACCTAAGGATGACCTCTATTGTGCCTCAAGGGAAAGGACGCAACAAAGTAATAGACACGGAGTTGCTTAATAATATCAACCTCTATTGCGTGCTTAATAGTGATGTGATGAAAAGATGGGTGACAAGATATGAGGACGCAAAGGCAAGAAGACAAGAAGAAAGGGCCCTCTTTCGTACACACCACGGATCTCGTGTGCCATACCCTCAGTATCTAAGAGCACTTCCAAAGGATATTCATGTGGATTGGCTACTTGACGAAATGGAGAAAGCAGAGAAAGACGAGAGGATGCATATCACAATGGAAGAATGGGAGTATGCTAGGGGATGCATGAGCAAGGTCGGTATATAGAATGTTATGCATAAGTTAGGAGCTTTCAATAATTTAGATTGCTTATTTAATTGATTTTGTCTTGGTGTAGTGCACTCTGTTCAATGCTAAATGGTGTTAGGGGGCAAGCATCTTCGAACATAACGGATTGATGATAAGAGAAACACACAAGATTGCGGTGTCATTGCTAGCTTTGAGGGAGCCAATGGAGCCATGGATGATTATTGTGGCATAATCCAAGATATTATTAAGCTTGACTTTCGACGCTTCTTTGTGTATGTTTTGGATGTAAAGTGGTTTAAGGACGTGGTAGAAAGAGGCCCTAATGCAACAATCAAAAGCCATGCAAGTGGCTTTGTATCTATTGACTCCATAAAGTTTTGGCAAAGTAAGAAGGACACACTAGTACTACCGCAACAATGTGAACAGGTACTGTACACACATATAAAAATACTCACTTTTAAATATTTGATACCTTCGATGCAAGGAAAATAACATGATTGTATTTGTGTCTTAATTAGGTTGTCTACCAATGGTGGATAATAACAGATGGTGGTATGTCATACCTATTATGCCATGTTCCAAAGTGATGTATAGTACATTTATGAATATGGAGCGTATGGAGGATGATCATGGCCATGGAGGTGATGATGACTGTGATACGAGAGAGGAGGATGATCATGAGATAGGAGATACAGATATTGAGGCCATTACCCGCCGTGAGGACGAGCCTACCATCATTGGTGATGCTAATTTCTATGAGCACATGAGTAGCACAAGTAGTAGTGGGTTGAATGTATTTGCAGATCTAAACACTTGTTTGGATTTTGAAGTAGATAGTTTGGCAAGGGTTGATCTCATTGAGGATGAGATTGAACCGTAGCCCATCATTGATATTGGCTAAACTATTTTACATATTGTCTCATTCTCCTCACCTCACTTAATTTTTGTATATGTGGGTTTGCAAAAAAAGCATTGATGTTTTTGTTAAAATTATGTGCTTTGGTAATCATGGGCAATTTTTGGAAAGCTGTGATGTACATTTACCAGCCTACACCAAAATCTCACTTTTTGTATTCTCTGTTTTGCATCTAAATACACGTCTAATTCTCAGTGTAGACACACTAATAGACGCACTAATACACGCATAAATAGACGCGCTTTTAGACGCAGTGTTAGATTCTCAGTGTAGACGCGCGAATAGACGCGTCAATACATGCGCAAATACACGCGCTATTAGACGCGCTGTTAGACGCGCCCGTAATTTCTCTATTCAAGCAACGCCTATAGACTCGCCCGCTATTTTTCGCATCTATCAAGCGCGTCTATAGTTGCTTTGTGTTGTTGTGTATGGGCTTGGAGGCCCATGGTGGATTAAAGAGAGAGCATCCTCACCATGGACCTCCAAGCCCATATGCGTATGGGCTTGGAGGCTCATGGTGGCCATGAGAGGGAGGCCCATGTCTCTGTCATTTGCCCTCTCTCTCATGGCCACCATGAGCCTCCAAGCCCATACGCCGGTGTATGGTCTTGGAGGCCCATGGTGAGCATGAGAGAGAGGGCATATGACAAAGGGCAATGTCATATATAATATGCCCTCTCTCTCATGCCCACCATGGGCCTCCAAGCCCATACGCCGGCATATGGGCTTGGAGGCCCATGGTGGGCATGAGAGAGAGGGCAACATCAATATGAGGGTCTATAAGGTTCTGTTTATAGGTCTTGGAAATGCAACTAGTTAAAGATGGGAATATTTCAACTAGGGAAGCAAAATGGGAAAGACGAAGAACAAACTTTTGACTAGAGGAGCCCAAAGTGGATTGATGGAGACAAAAAGGGCTAAATTGAGACCCACATATGATATGTGCATGTGCTAATGATGTGCATGCGTATAGAATACATTTACATAAAGACCCAATGGAATAGGGTATGGAGAAAAGATTGAAATTGTGATTTTGCTATCAGGTACATAGAGCCTTGATGGTCACATCAATAGTAGATTGATAAACAAGTGTAATGGTATTAATAACATTATAAAAAGTCATTGAAAATGCATTGCAATGATACGGGTGATGCAATAATATATGCTATTGTTTGATGTTGATATACTAATTAGTGCAACCCAAGAGAATAAATCTTTACTCTTAAGCATTGCAAGTAAAGATTTTGCTTTTGCACGCACAACACATTATAAATTCAAGGTCACAATCGCATTTGCACACTTCTCCAACAATCCAAATAGCTCATGTGCCCTCATGGCTCCATGCATTCAAAATAGTCCAATTAGTTCAGTCCAAGAGAGACAATGTTACGAGAAGGGAGACGTAGGCACTATGCTTGCCGAGAGAGAGAGAGAGAGAGAGAGAGAGAGAGAGAGAGAGAGAGAGAGAGAGCCCCATACTTTCCATTCAAGTCCATAAAAGGAGTGACCAACCTTTGGGTGGTTGTGTGCAATCAGTGCATTCCAAGTATGTGAGTGTGCATGCGCTTTGATTAGTGTATACATGTATGTGCATAGGTGAGTGCTCCTTGATTGGTGTATGCATGCACATTGGTGTAAGAGATTTAATTCAAATAAAGAATGAGAATGTTATGTCTCCTCCCCTGCTTGCTACTCTCTCTCTCTCTCTCCGGTCCCTCCCTTTTTATTATAATGTGATGACAAGCAAGGTGATCAGATATTCACGTCCTATTACCTACATGATTCTATAGAGTTAATGCTTATTTTTTATGTGATGGCTATAGGAAGGGGGAGATCCCAAGATCCTAAAGCATTGGTGACTAGTGGCAAACTAGTCACACCAATGCTTATTTTTTATGTGATGGCTATAGGAAGGGGGAGATCCCAAGATCCTAAGCATTGGTGACTAGTGGCAAACTACAAAAACCAAAGGGAAAATCAAATAGCAGAGTTCTCTATTAAATGCGCTCTTGTAGGCTGCGAACAAAATCAACCACACAATATGGCCGATTATTCTTCTATATGTAGTGGTTTACTACACCCTCTATATCTTAGAATGCCCCTAGTAGAATGTGCATAGCTCATTTAATCATTCACTTTCCAATCAATCATTAAAAGTCCCTAGCCAATTATGAACAATTTGGCATAACTTATTTGTTCACTCACTATCCAATCAAGCTCTAGCAAGCCCCTAGCCATGAGTGATAGATGTGTTATAGACCATTCGTTCACTCGATGACCAAACAAGGAATCTAGACTCCCGATCTCAATCCTTGTAACATTTTTAGCTCACACCAAGTAGCTTGTTACAAATCCAAGCAATTTCCAAGTCTTGATGTGATCACTCAGCAACAAGCTCAATCTACACCCCTAATTGAGGCTAAGGTTTCTAGCAAGACAACTAGTCAAACGAAAAAATGCCTCAAGAAAAAGAAAGGGAAAAAAATTATAGGTACTAAAGAAGACCTCGTGACCCTTAAAGAGATTAACAATAACCCAGATGAATCTTTGTTGTCTAAATCAGCTCAAAAAGAGTTACAGAAGGCTCCTAGATTTTGTTAGGTTTGTGGAAATGCAAACATATCTTGGAGAAGAAGAAGAATTTTGGAGCTTAACATAGTGGTGTATTATGAGTGCAAATGTGCAAAAGATAACAACCCCTAGAAGTGATGGGAATATATACAATGCACGGGGGAAAACCCTACTAGTAGTGAGCGAAAAAGTGCCCTAGCAGTCTCATGCTTCTTTGAGAATGTTAACTCTCTATGTTGGAAAATTTGTAGTCTTTTCTTGTAAAATTAAATTTTTTGTTTCTTTGTTTTGTATTAATTCGTAATATCCTTGTTTATGATAGTTCACCTCCCCTCGATGTTGGTATGCATGGTAGCTTTCATAGTGGTATGCTTCTATTTATGCATTTACACAAGTAGATTGCTTTGTTTGTTTTGATTGTTATTCGTTCATTATACTTATCATCATGATTGTTTAGTTCCATCCTCCTGCCCTAGACCATTGTCCCAAAAATTCTATGGGTAAGGATTTTGCATCCTCTATTAGAAATGAAGATTATTCAAAGATCCATACATTTTTTCCCGACGAATAAATTGGGGGTGGAGTATAGGAAAAAGAAAAAGAAGATAGCATGGGCTTTTGACTTTGTGCTTTTGGATCTTCATATGGACTCTATGCATGGAGGGGAGGGTGTTTCATTGTGGAACAAGGTGTCGGAGGATCATATTTGGCATGGACTTGGAGTGGCGGTAGCTTGTTTGGCCGATTCAAGATGGTGGGCTGTTTGTCTTGCCTCTACTTTCCGGGGATTCTCCCTCATGGGTGGAGAAATATGTCTCGCAGTGTGACATGGAGATTGTGCGGCGTAGATTCATCGTTGAGGATGTAGCCTTCATGGGTGAGGTTATGGTTGATGGCATTGCCATAAAGGTATTTGACATGGTTAGGTACCGTGTTGTTCTTGAAAATTTTGTGAGATGTCTTGATTTTTTGTATTTGTTATGTGATAGAAGGATGCCTTCTACCTTTACTACATGCTGCTACATCAAGGCTACATGGCCTCTTTGTGCCTTCAAGAGAGTGCCACATTGCAACATGTTCATGGTGTGTAGTTCTTGCAGCACATCATTCATCAGATACTGCGAAGGTATTGGAGGCTAACAAGGAGGCACATTTGACATTAGGTGTGCAATTGAGTGTGGGTTTTGTGCGATGCTTTCTAGAGGCTCTTTGTCCTCCCCGAGGATTGGCTTTGGAGACAGGTAGTGGTAGAGCCCCTTTGATGCATGCATGTATTGCATATGGCCGCCCGTGCTATTCATTTGAAAATGACCCTAACATTGTTGGTTGCATTCTACAACCTATAAGCTCAACTTGTGGTGACAAAGTGGTTCTAGATATGAGGCTTGCACAAATTGGCTAGACTGGAGGTCCCTAACACCTTAAGGTTCTGGGTCTAGATGGGTAGACCAATTTGTGGAAAGTTTGTTAAGCACGTATGCATGCACATAGATGGGTGACCTCTTGGGAGGTTGTTGCCCCCACGACCTACAGAGGGACCTCTTACAAGTACTAGAGATCCGTCCACAGCTCCAATGAGGAGATTTGAGAGAGTGAGTTGGTGGATTATGCATATGGTTGTCCTTTTAATTAGTATGGTTACTGCTATTAGTTGTTTTTTAGTCATGGTTGTTTGTATGGTTTGGTTTGGAAAAATTTGATAACCTCAGGTCTTCTAATCTCTTTCATGAATTTGTATATATGGAGTAGATAAAATGTGTGCAATTAAATTTTCTATTGTATGGTTTAGTTATCAAATTTTTCATGACATGGATATAGAGATTCCTTCTATGGTTGAGTGTTTTTTTGTTGTAAGGTTTGTTTTAGTGTTGTAAGGTTTGTTGTGTAGTGTTGTAGAGTTTTCAATAGACAATCACAATAGATAGGAGGTGTGAATTTAATCCTACAGTGGTTGAATTCTATCACTTCTCTCAAAGTTGCTCTTTTTTACCGCTCCACTCTGTCTTTGCATGTTCAGTTTTTATCTCTGCTCGGTTCGTGCACGCTCGCTTTAAAGTGAATTCCCAATTTCATATTCAAGAGTCACACAAGCTTAACTTGATCATTATATTTGTAGATGAAATATCATTACTTGTAAGGCATCTAGTCTCAATTATGAAGGTTATTCTAAAGTATTTCTCCATCGTAGTAGTTCCAAGAATCAAGAGGGGTGGATATATTTTTTAAAAAATGTTGATTCAACTCATAAACAGATATGATGTTTTGCATAATTTCTATGATTATGTCTCTCTCTCTCTCTCTCTCTCTCTCTCTCTCTCTCTCTCCAATCTACATTAGATATTCCTTTTAGAAAGGTTCCATGAGTTTCCATCTGGGTGCATCCTCTTTGTCAACCTAGTAAGGGGAGGTTAACTTTGAGACGTAGAAGTGATGACAATAAAGGACCTACTAAGGGGAGCTTAACTTTTAGGCCTAGAGGGGACGGTTTGTTGAGGGTTTGTTGGTGTTGCTTGAGTAAACTATGCACCAACCACCACTATATCTTCCAATAAATCTTGCTTAATAATACCTAATTTAGATGCCACTTATCCCCTACAAATCTATTTTAGTTAAACATGCCCCATTTAGATGCCACTTATCCCCGTTAGTCTAGATCTCGGAGGGGTCACTCATAAATAAGTAAGCATATCACGTGGGTTCAATAGAAGGGATTTTTATAATCATATTTTTACACATTTTTTACATACATAAGGGTACCATTTAAAGGGTGTATTCACAGGTTGAATAGAAAAAGGGTGCATTTTATTCATGAGAAATTCATAGATAAGGGATTTTTAAAGTAGGCCTTCAATGCACATGAACCCCCTAAGGTCTAGATTAGCCACACAATTCATCCCCCTATTGGTAGCCTCTCCCTCTTGTTTGACATTTGCTAATAGCACTCTAGTAGCTCTGCCTTTATAATGTGAACCCTACACCTTCACTCACCTTTACTAGAATTCATAATAGCATCTAGCCCTAACATATCTAATTATATCTTATCCTCTATAAGAGTGGGCTCATATGTACTTATAATATTACCCTCAATCTCAGAATATCATGAATCTAATCTAATTATATCATATCCTCTATAAGAGTGGGTTTAGATGTACTTATATAAGTACCCTCAATCTAAGCATGTCATATCCTCTATAAGAGTGGGTTCGTATGTACATATAAGACTACCCTCAATCTAAGCATGTCATGAATTTCCTTCATAGGCACTTTGTCATCACCAAGGAGACCTCCACCCACGTGACAAGGTGAGTAATCTATGTGAATCCTAAAGTAAATGAGAAAAATATAAGAGTACCCTCAGTTTAAGCAAGTCATGAATTTCCTTCACATGCACTTTTGTCATCCACACCAACAAGGATACCTCCACTCACTTGACAAAGTGAGTGATCTATCTACATTCTCAAATGCTTAGTACTCACACCTAGCGGTATGCTCAAGAAACTATACAAGCCTTGTCTGGTGGCCCATACACCCACCACTACCTACTAGAGGTCATTTTTTTCCTCTACCATAGGGTATACTTACACATACATTTTCATGTGGTGCCTATGACACAACTGTCGTGTTTGTACAGTGCATAACTACCATATATTTCTTTGATAATCCATAGCTCAACTAGGATACCCAACGTTTTCTCTTTTTTTCCACCATACATTTCGTTTAGAATTTCGTTTAGAAGGTACAACTAAGATACCACCCGTTTTCTCATATTTTCAAAGTGAATAGCTGCTATACATTTCTTTGAGAAGGTTTAACCACAACTCAACTAAGATACCACCCTTTTTCTCTTTTTCACACCATACATTTGTTTGAGAAGCTATAGCTTAACTAAGACACCACCCTTTTTCTCATTTTGCCACCTTCTCTCCTCCTAGTGACTTTCCTACTAACATCATTCTTGACTCCCTCTCCCCCCTCCTTCTCCTTCTCCTCATCTTACCAGCATGATGTCTCAGTGGCTCATGGTAGCCAAATACTCAAGTTTTATCCCTTCAAAGCTAGCCTCACCTATACCTCCTACTACATAAGTTCCATGAGCCAATGCCATCCCTAAGCATAATAAGATCAAAATTGTATGGACCAAAATTATTACCACCTTAAAGACTCATAAGGACATAGGACATACCTACTCATGCTCTTTTGAGGATTCTCCCATTAAACAGTTTGTACGAACTACTTAAAAATTCTAAGGAAAATTCTTGGCCTTAATAATTATTGGGGAATTAAAGTAACTTTATTACCCAATAAGTACACACCAACCATGTTATAAACCCAGTTCCTAGAGGTCCACACCCCAAGTAAGCTTATTTCATAAAACAAAACTACATGAAACTAGTTCATACAAAAACGAAGTGAACTTTCATACATGATCTTGAACATGTGAGCCTACACACATGAACCTAAATACATGAACCTAGATACATGACCCTGGATATGTGAACCTAGAGATGTGAGCCATAAAACATGACTGTAGAGTTATGAACCTAGACACGTGAGTCTAGAGGTATGAACATGCATAAGTGAACTCAGCACATGACCTACATATGTGAGCATGTAGTCACGACCTACATATGTGAGCATGTAGTCATGAGTCTAGAGACATGAATCTAGATATGTGATGCTATAGATATAAACATGTAGACATGAATCTAGAGTCATGGAGACATGAGTCTAGAAGCGTGAACATGGATATAGGACCCATATGTGATCCTATAGACATGAGGCTAGCAAACCAAAAGTTTCTAAAAGTAAGACCTTCTCTAGAAGCACTTAAAGACCTTTGATGCATCTAGACTAGTTACTGGAAACAACAGTAGTGCTTGACTATAACACATCAAACCACACTTTCTCAAGCCCAGCAAGCCTTCAATCCTAGAAAACCTAATAACAAGTACACATAGCACAAGCAGAGTCCCCCTCTCAACACCACACAAGCTTATAACAGAGGCATATTCTTTACCGTGGAACCAAGTTCTAGTTCTTCTCTAGAATAAGGATCCTGGGAAAGGTTAAAAAGATAATGTCAAGGATTACCACAAACCAAAGGGAACCACAAGCATTCTCAAGCTAGACTAGTGTGGAGAATAAGTGCCAGTGGAAACCATGCACAACCTAACCCTATAAGACAAGCGATCTTGTACCTTGAAATAGAGGAGTTTGTAAAGCCACCTCGTTACATTTCACCACCATGTGAGTATGCAAAATACATGTTGAGAATGGTATTAAAAATAACATTTGATAATGCCACACAAAACCAACAAGTGAGCAGAAGGAGTTTAAAATAGGCTTGCAAAGCTCAAGGAATTAGACTTGGCTAAACCAAGAGGAGATCCAAAGCTTCTCTACATATCGAATGACTTAAATAAGTCCAAGGAGTCTAAACTTGTAGCTCTCCTCAAGGAGAATAGAGATTGCTTTGCATGGACTTATCATGACATGAAGGGATTTTGTGCTAGTGTTGTATAGTGCACCATCCCAATGGTACCAAATGTTGGGCCAGTCTAACAATGACACTATTCAATGAATTCTAAATACATTAGGCAAAATATGGACTCTCATTTTTGCCCCTTAAGGATTTCCACACCTCCTCTCTCTAGAAAAATGGGCTCATTGAAATTTTAGCAAATTAACTCAAAAGTGAGCGGAGTTTGGAAATTTGGAATCTACTCTTCTCGATATCTTTCCAATGATATATAGCATGATGGGTAATTTTTCATATTAAGGAAGTCCCCAAATTGGTGTGATGACATGTCATGTTACCCCACGTCATGACCAATTTGGGGACTTCCTTAATATGCAAAATTGCCCAACATGATGTAAGAGTAGACTTCACTCACTTCTGAGTTGATTTGCTAAAATTTCACCACGAGCCCATTTTTCTAGAGAGAGGAGGTGTGGAAATTCTTAAGGGGCAAAAATGACCGTCCACATTTTGCCTAATGTGCCAAATTGTTAAGGAAGAAATTAACAAGCTTATTGAATGCAGATTCATTTATGAGATTGAACACTCATTTTGGGGGTTTCCAACTATTGTAGTTGTGCCCAAGAAAAAGTAAAAAATTAGAATGTGTGTCAATTCCAAAAGAAGGTGAATGCTTCCACCCCCACAAGGATCACTACCGCTTGCCTTATTTTGAACATGTGCTAGAGAAAGTTGTAGACAAGAAATCTTAAAGATTTTTAGATCGATGCTTGGGCTATAGTTAGATTTCCACTGCACCTACAAACCAAGCTAAAAAATCATTTATTACATAAGGTGGGGTGTTTGCTTATCGTGTTATGCCATTTGGACTAACCAACACACCAACCACATTCCAAAGACTGATGAACACTACCTTTAACGACTTCTTGAGAGAGTTTGTTGAAGCTTTTTGTTGCATTTTTTTGGAGCCTCGGGAGCATGTTACTGTGTGAGCATTCCATGCATGTATGTGTTTTATGTCTACACGTGTCCATTTACTACCTTTATGTGCACCTTGCATAATATTTATCTCACACCAGTGATGATCTCACTTGGTTGTCCTCAAGGAACCATTTTGATAGGTTTGTGGACTCAACACCACAACAAGATCACAAGATTGAGGCTTTCCAGTTACCTATTCTAGGGATGAGTTTCTTATTCCCTCATCCAATTAAGGGATGCAATTGGAGATGTCCCCATAGATGATCTACATGAAACCACTCTATGAACCACCACAACTAAGGTTGCAAATGCCTAGTGGTAGTAGACAAAAGCACCTACACTGCAAAAAAAGGTGGTAGACACAAGAACCCACTATTCACCACCATAGCAGTTCCAAATCATAATTGGGGATCCATACGAACCACTACCTAAACTAGATAAATGCCCCAATTAACCTCCCATAAACAAGGATAGCAAGAGTGCCTACCTTGTCCTTATACCACCACAAAGCATGAGGGGTTAGCAATGGTTTATGCTATTAAGAAATTTAGACATTACCTTCTTGTTGCTAATAAATCTTTTTTTTTTATTGATCATCAAGCCCTCTTGTACCTTGTTAACAAGGTGGTTATTGATTCTTCTTGAATTTGATTTCACCATAGTTGTGAGGCTTTGTAAAAAACATGTCATGGTGGATCATCTATCATGTGTACCTAATGGTGAAGCACCAATTGGAGTTGATGACGATTAACCTAATGCTACACTTTTCAAGGTCAAAGCTATAATAGAGTGGAGTGAGAGAATTGTTAACTTTCTCACTAATGGATTCCCAACATTAAAAGAGATTGCTAAAAGAATCAAAGCCTTTTTCTTGAATCACCAATGTGAACCATTATCCTTATGATGGTGGTTACATTGTGCAGCATGCCATAATAAAGTATACAAGGATAAGTGTCCACACAACAGGTAGCCCTACAACAATAGTGGCATATTAGTTTGTGATTTCCTTCTTCACCCTTAAGGCCAAGTGCAATTTTCTTTTGAAAACTACCTCTAACTAGGGATGTGTTATATTTCTTATTATTAATATAATAAGAAAAATTCACCCTATGACACTCCAATGCTCCTACACAATAGATGAGTCTCACAGTGTTGTGGATAGACATATTAGTTGTTGAAGGACTCGTCCCTACATGCCCATTATATTTCCACTCCATGCCATCCAATCCTTTTAGTTTTTCCAAAGATAGGAGGAAATTCCAAAATAATATTTATGTTGTACTCCCTTGGTATCTCCTTCACATGGATCCTCTTTTTTATGTTCATAATCTTGGTTTTTAAGATATTCTTCTTCTTGCTCTCCATGAGCCATGGCAAAATACTTTGGCCTGATTGACAATCCTCATTATCTTTTGCAGGTTTTGAATCATTGTCTCCACTGTCCCCAATGGTTACATGCACTGTCTTTTCCCTCGCCATAGTTTATGGACCTAACAATGATGCTCCAAAGTTGTAAGGTATTTCTTGTGAAGCTACAAATATGTCATGAAGGTTCACATAACAAGATTTTGAGCCTTTATATTTGATACTAGCAAAACCCTCAACTTCATCTTTGCACCCTATACCTTTCTCAATGCACTCCACCTCATTGTCACTTTCAACAATAACAGTTTCTTGTTTGACACAATCCCTATCTATATCAACACCCCACTCTTCTTCAGGTACAACATTAGCACTAGCACCCCCTATTGAAGGCCATCTCTTCTAGATCATCCAAACTAGCATTACTACTATTAGGTGCCATTAATGATCATGAAGAAGAACAAACCTCTTTGACAATGTGGACTCAAGAAGATAATGCTCATTGCCTTCTATCTCCCAATGTGAGAATACCTTCACCTCCATTGGTGTGATCCACAAGCTGATGCCCATGAGGAAGAAGAGTTTGTAGGAAATGTGAACTTACAATTACACCCACCTCTCAGTGGGATATAGAGGCTCAACTTAACACCATTGAACAACCCATTCTATTTTGGCCTCCTCTTCAGAAGCCATCATGCATTTTAGGAGAGCCCATATGAGCAAACTGAGGCAACTGAGCGAAGGCTACTGAGCAAGCAATAAGATGGTGAAAAATAAGAGCAATATAGAAACAATGCTATTAAAGGCTAGTGAGCTAGAAAAAGTTATGCAAGGTGATTGTGAAAGAGAGGTCGTGGCCATATTCGCATAATCACCCCACGAGGTTGTTGGCCATATTTACCTTGTGCATTTATTACATGAAAACATTCTCCAAGGTGGTTGTGAAAAGAGGTCATGGCCATATTCACATAATCGTACCATGAGGTTGTGGACATATTCACATAATCATTCCATGAGGTTGTAGACATATTCACATATGTTGAAATTTGAGCATAATGATGAGCTATGGTGGATCAAACACTAGAATCAACATCATTAACAAAGTGATTAGCAAATGATTAAGACATAATTAGTGAATAATTAGCAAATAGATTAATGTAGGCATGGATACTAAAAAACTAGCCAATTCACATTAGGGCTATGCCTCAATTTATAGAGTTTACATCAAGCATCAAATCCCATTGATTTCTCCATGATTCACTCCCAGAATATCTCCACCTCTTGCCTGATTCTCTTCACCTCTTCTCTTTTCCCTGAATATCTCCCAGAATATCTCCACACTCCTAAATTCTCTCATGCTACCCTTTATTCTCTCCCAGTAGATTCTTCTCACCTTTTCACAGGTTCTTTCACAATTACATCTCCTCTTTTATAGCCTCTAACCAAGAGCCACACACACCCTATTCACTTGTATATTTCAACACCTCCCCTCAAGTGAATAATCCTAGCACACGTGGACCCTGTATCAAGTTTCCCTCTTACTTGATAGCCCACGACCAGTGCCTCAAGTCCCTAAACTCCATAGTCCCAAACATTCTCTCTCTCTATGTGTCCAAGGCTACTATAAGTGCCCGTGACCTTGACTAAAGTGCTCACACATACATCTACCACGTGGCCTACAGAATCCGTGGCTCAGAGGTGGTTTTACTTTATTGGGGCAGGTTACATTGGGTTGTGGGGTCTCTCTCTCTCTCTCTCTCTCTAAGAAAAGATGATCCGACTCCACTTCCTTTAGAGCCTCCATGAAGTTTGCCGATGTCGTTCCTTCTTC
Source organism: Cibotium barometz (assembly GCF_041138505.1). NCBI lineage: Eukaryota > Viridiplantae > Streptophyta > Polypodiopsida > Cyatheales > Cibotiaceae > Cibotium > Cibotium barometz. Next base: position 30,929,773 of record NC_141102.1, on the reverse strand, counting down.
ACTGGGTTTGCTGTAGCAGTCTCTCGCCATGTGTCCTGGCTTTCCACATTTGTGGCAAGTGAAGGTCCTCCCTCCTACTCTACCTCTTCCTCGTCCTCGTCCTCCAGAGAATCCTCCTCGGGTGAAGAATGCTTTTTCCTCTCCTGCTGTTGAGTCGAGCCCTTTCTTCTCTTTGCCTCTGCTCTCTTGCTCTAGTAGAGCTGCTTCTATCTCGTGTATCTTCAATTCAGGTACATTCTTTAGTGTTGCTACAATGTTTTCATAATCTCCTTTGTCTACACTCTTCAGAAGTACAGCTAATGCTTCATCATCTTCTACCTTTTTGCCAATGCTTTTATATTTGTTCAAGTGTGTGATTAAAGGTTCACTTTCCTTCATGTCCAATTTGTAATTATGTTTCACAATGATGCTTCTTGATCATTATGAGGCCCCATGATTCCTTCAATTGGTATTACAACCATCACTTTCATCAATTACACTTGCCTCTGTCAGACCCATGTCTAGTGGAGGCCTGATATCTCCCATTATAGAGCATCATTACCAAATCCAAGAAAAGGTGGTTCTTCACAACCCATCCACAAAGCTAGAGCTTGGAATAATTAAAGTGAAACGTTGCCATTTGTTGATGGGAGAAATAGAACGAATTACCTAGTTTTTTGGGGGAAAATTAGATCTCGGTGCATATTCAATAAATTAGCATGATTCTAATGACTTCGAGGGCTCTTGACCCTAAAAATCAAGCTGTGGTGTCTAGCAATTAATGAATGTGGGCTTCACAAAAAGCTCTTTTGGTAGTATGGCCTTTAACTCATGTTCATTAAGTTCAATGGAATGATTTATGGCCTCAATAACAACTCAATAAACGTAGCAACAACAATCTTGAAGCATTTTGGGATTGGATAAGTGGAAGGTGATCAATTGCATTCTCCAAGCTACCTCATTTTTTGTAGTACAAATAGAGAATTATCTCCACTAATCACCTTTTAATCAACCCTAATCCAAGCTATTCTTAGCATTTGGTTTTTCATTCATGCCATTAGAGAGTTGTTCTCGAGTGAGCTTTCTATTGTGAGATTTTTTGTAATCTACATAAACTGTGAGCTTTCGCCAACATCTTTGTTACCCATATGTCAATTCCAAGATCTATTGTAGAAAGTCTAACCAATAGCTTCTAAACTAGAAATTTTCAGCTCACACTCCATCAAATCTATACACACACTCTTCATAGCATAGCACTTTCATGGCCAACATGCAACAACTACATTGCATAATATATTGAAGGGTTTTAGTTAGATCATGCACTACCTCCTGTAAGTTTCCACCATCACTACCTTCATGCCATAATTACCAATACCAGCCTTCATGGGATATTTCCTTTAGAAAAGAAACATGTACACTTCTTTGACCCATTCATAGAGATATGTCCTTATATCAAGCAACATTTCCAAGTCCTCACATATTGGCCAACATTAAAGCATGGCATATATGTTAAGTTTCAAAACTGTAAAATATGTAAAATGACAAACAATCAAACACCCTTGCATATATATATATATATATATATATATAAACATATATAAATATATATATATATATATATAATGCCACATAATCAAAAAAAGTTTCATACATACATACATACATATATACATATATATATATACATATACATATACATATATATATATATATATCACCACCACACAAGATCTATTGACTAAGCAAGTTCTATACATAGATATGATTGATACACAAATGCACTATAGCATACAATCATTCATTAACCTCCAATTCATCACCTAGCCTTATGTTAAATCATGTAATAGTATTCAAAGTTGTGAAACCCTATAAATAACACCTATAAATAACATGTAGAATACCATCCTTCCACATATACAACTTATATGCATGAAACTCTTCCATGTATAAAACTCATATACCTCACACCCTTTTACATACACAACACCATATATAGAACTTAGGTATGTATAATATCACCCTTCCACATATATAATACCAAGCGTTAAGTCATTAAAAAATATACACCACTATTTAATATACCGCAAAATAATATTTATATATATATAGTGTAGGATAAATATCCCATAAAGCATTACTATCAAAAAGTTACGAAAAAAAGTATCTAGACTATACATATCAAAGAGTAGGCCTTGTCTAAGTTAAACCTACTTGGATATCACATAGAACATCTTGAAGAAGAGTGTGAGGCATGTACTCATATTCTTTAAAAAGGAGACAACACTTTAGCATTTCCTTGACACAGAAGCACTAGAGGCTAACACGCAAGTGCATGTGCATATAGTTATTGGAGAAAGCAATTGTAGATCCTTGAAATAGATATTTCAACAAAGATAGCAAATCATCATGTTTATACAATGGAAAACCCTAGTCGAATCCAACCATTAGGTGAAATATGAACTCTCATTTTTTCCCCTTAAGGATTTCCACACCTCCTCTCTCTAGAAAAATGGACTCATGGTGAAATTTTTACAAATTAAATCAAAAGTTGGCTTGCACATTTGGAATCTACTCATCCAAGACCTTTCTAATGATATATAGTATGATGGAAAATTTTGATTATTCGAGACGTCCCCAAATTGGTGAGATGATATGCCATGTCATCACCAATTTGGGGACTTCTTGAATATTCAAAATTGCTTATCATGCTATATATCATTGGAAAGTTTCTGAAGAGTAGATTGCAAATGTCTAAACTCCAGTCACTTTTGAGTTGATTTGTAAAAATTTCACTATGAGCGCATTTTTCTAGAGAGAGGAGGTGTGGAAATCCTTAAGGGGCAGAAATGAGAGTCCATATTTTTCCTAGTGGTGACAACGATCAACACATATTGTAGATAAAAAATTATAGTGTGGCTAGCATAATACCACTTATTTGGATCACAAGGAAGGTCTAAGAGGTGAGTATAGACTATGTTAGCAACCTTCTCAATATAGAGACAGAGGCACAATAAATCCCTTGATGCCCATCCCATTTCTCCACAACTTGCAAAGACATCGATTTCACTAGATCCCCCCTGGCTTGGTGAAGGTGAGTAATAATCACCTAGCATAGCAAAATACAGTATTCATATCTCTCATATGCTACATATCAAGATCATGATAATGATGTTAATGTTATAGAAACACCATAGTGGAATCCACTCATCTACGTATGTTCTTAGATCTCTCAGAACCTCCCCAGACATAAGATCTACCTTGAATCATGCGTTGTGTCATTCCATGATGACTCTCTCTCAAAACACTACTTTGAGTTGGAAATAATTATTTATCTATATCGTCTCCATCTTCTCAATTCATATCTCGGATTGGCCGGTATCCCTCTCGTCAAAAGAGATCCAGGAGAAAATTTCTCACCTAGAACACATATCCATTAACAAAATTCCACAACATGGTTAATAGGCAAGAAAGTAATAATGGGAGTTTCCATGTTACCTGTTCCCCATCCTCACGCACATATCCTTGGTCCACCATCAACATATATGTCCGATGAAAATCAAATTGTAGCTTCTTGAAATGGTAATATATAAGAGGAGGTAAATGGTCTACCAAGCTATGTGTAATGTACCATCTCTCATCAGCAGTATATGTCACGAAAATGCTAAGATGTTGTCTCCTTTTTAAAGAAAATCAGTACATGCCTCACACTCTTCCTCGAGATGTTCTATGTGATATCCAAGTAGGTTTAACTTAGACAAGGCCTACTCTTTGATATGTATAGTCTAGATACTTTTTTTCATCACTTTTTGATAGTAATGCTTTGATATATATGGATATTATTTTGCGGTATATTAAATAGTGGTGTATATTTTTTAATGACTTAATGCTTGGTATTATATATGTGGAAGGGTGATACTCTACATATCTAAGTTCTACATATAGTGTTGTATATGTAAAAGGGTGTCATGTATATGAGTTATATACAGGAAAGAGTTTCATGCATATAAGTTGTATATGTGGAAGGATAGTATTCTACATGTTATGTATAGGGTTTCACAACTTTGAAGACTATTACATGATTTAACACAAGGGTAGGTGATGAATTGGAGGTTAATGAATGCTTGTATGCTATAGTGGGTTTGTTTATCAATCATATCTATGTATAGAACTTGCTTAGTCAATAGATCATGTGTGGTGGTGATATATATATATATATATATGTATGTATGTATGTATGTATGTATATATGTATGTATGTATATGTATGTATGTATGTATGTATGAAACGTTTTTGATTATGTGGCATTATATATATACATATATTTATTTATATATGCAAGGGTGTTTGATTATTTGTCATTTTACATATTTTACAGTAGTTTTTTAAACTTTCCATATATGACATGCTTTGATGTTGGCCAATATGTGAGGACTTGGAAATGTTGCTTGATATAAGGACATATCCCTATGAATGGGTCTTACAAACAAGTGTACATGTTTCTTTTTCCAAAGGAAATATCTCATGAAGGCTGGTATTGGTAATTATGGCATGAAGGTTGCATGATCTAACTAAAACCCTTCAATATATTATGCAATGTAGTTGTTGCATGTTAGCCATGATAGTGCTATGCTATGAAGAGTGTGTGTATAGATTTGATGGAGTGTGTAAGCTTAAAATTTCTAGTTTAGAAGCTATTGGTTAGACTTTCTACAATAGATTTTGGAATTGACATATGGGTTACAAAGATGTTGGCAAAAGCTCACAGTAAACTTATGTTTCTAGAAGTTAGGACTAAAACAACACTCTTTTTATTTCTTTCTTACTAGATTACCATTAACAAGAGGTTAATTAATAATATTATTTCATTACTACTTAGTGTTTTTAGTCAATTAACTAGATCAATTTGTATATACAAGAAACGAATCGAATAAATTAAAGGATGTATTTCTCACAAGGAAAAGTAATTAAAGCAAGAGATGTAAAGAATAGTGTTAAATTACTATTAATTTAGATAGAAGTGTCTTGCACATACAAGGGTTCATAATGAAGGTATCTCTCCAAACTGAATGATCTTGATATAAAATGAGGAATTTTAAATGACTTCACATATAGTATATATGGTTAATAATGTTGGCTAATGTCTAGCCATGCCTTATGACTGGTTCAAATTGATTGAATCTACTACATCATCTAACTTGAATTATATTAGACTATAACCTAGACCTATGAACTATACGTAGCTTTTGGACCATCTGAGGTCTTTCTTGGTTCCCAAAAAAGCCTTATAAACATGATAAGGTCACTTATACATTCACCAAAAAGAGTGTCTACACATGGGGAAAAACCTCCTAAAGAGGTAAAAATGTTTTAGGACCACATTGTTATCCTATGTCCACACCACTTCCATACATATGGTTACACACTCATTGGAATGTGTACACACACTTGGGAGAAAAAACCTCCAAATGCGGGAAAACGTTCCCCTGCCCATTATTAGCCTACATCTTCTATATATGACTATAAATTTATCCTTTAGTGATGATGTAAACATGTACAAGGATATGTGCAAATGGAACAATCTTTGCAAAAATCTTCAAACTTATCTCATGAAAGAGCCTTCATGAACATATCTGCCACATTATCATGTGAAGAGACATAAAGTGTAAGATTCATCCCCTAGTCTTCGAGGTATACAGGACTGAGAATCTTCCTTTTCGATCTTATAATTATTTCCTCTCTAAAATAAAAGAAAGGATTATGTTTAAAAAAGGGAGACCCTTTCCCCAGAATACTTCTCAGGAGCCCCACCTGTTTTAAGGATTCAGAACGATAAGTTCAGAAGTGAGAACCGGTGTTTTAGATGCCAAGGTTTTGGTCATAATGTTAAAAGACTGCCTGACTCCTGCCATGACAAGGGCACATGGAAGTCAAGAACCCAAATTCAGAGACCAATTCCTTCATACCAATCTAATCAGGGTCCGTCTCTGACAAGATTGCTTAACTCCATTAACTAGGTCTGACCCATTGATTAGGGTCAAGATGACCAGTCAAATGCTTGAGGACATGGAGCAACTGATGCAGGCAATCAAGAGAAACAGTATACGGATAAGAAGAGGAAAGTCGAAAAATTCAAAGAAGCAGATATGGTCTTCATTTGAGTATGGCCCAAAAGAAGTTCTTTATCTCTTGGGGAGTATAAGTAGTTATTCTCCTAGATATTGTGGGCCATCTTTGAATTCAATGAAAGTAGGTGACTTAGCCTACAAGCTTCTTTTACCTCCTCATCTCAAAGTTCTTAATGAATTTCATGTAAGCCTTCTATAGAAATATGTGCCAAACCCAAATCATGGAGAGATGGAAAAACTTCAGTGACAAGATACCCCGTTGGCTTCAAGGTTACGCTAGTTCCTTCTTTTATATAAGTCATAACTCTTACTTGTCGCTCGCAGTAATCTTACTTCCATCGATCTCCTTTCTTTCTTAATCTCCTTCATGGCTTGGCAACAAGAACTAGTTTTATCCATGATGATTTCTAACCTTCAAGACACAAGCGAGTCCGTGAAGAAGGATTTTCTAGAACTGTATGAGCGCTCACTTTTCCCTCACTTGGGAACTTCTGTAGCTCAGACCAAATGGCGGACCTATCAAGACATAACTAGGGTAACACCATGGGGTAAGCAACACTTTCGTAACAATGTCCGCTTGGCTATTGTTATTGAAGCTTTGGGTTTGGGTCCCCGATACTACTGCGTGATGAGATCAAGGCATGTTGGGTTTTCTGAGCGGGTCTTCTTAATACTAGCATGTTTTCTTCCTCATCAGAAGATATGCCTTTATCCCGTTTTTGGCTTGCCTCTCAGAGGTCTTTTTGTTAGATCACCTCATACTACTGAGGTAGGTGCTGCAATAACCAGCCGAATTATTCCCATAGATGAGTTACCTTATACGTGTGCAGCTTGTAAGTGCTGCTTTTGTGACCATATGATGGACGGGCTTATGGAATTGTAAAGAGTTCTTCTATCTTTATTGTATATGTTCCAAGAATGAATAAAGTGAAATCTTTGTTCTTGTCTTTAGTCTTACTCTCTTTGAGACTTTTCTTGGTGGTTAATCTTAATAAAAATTTTCTCTTAGTCTCATATTCGTGCATCTTGCGAAATTACCCCAGTTTGCGAGATGAGGACATCTCGCATTTTTCAAGTGGGAGAGAATGTAAGATTCCTCTCCAGCCTCTCAAAATGTCCAGCATCTTCTCCTGTAATCAATATCCTCTTCAGAAATATAAAAGATCTTGTCTCTGCTTGTTTTGACTTAGAGAGAGAAAATATTTAGAGAGAGAATCTAGTCAGATTTTGAATATTTTTAGATAGAAAAATATCTCATATTATTAAAATAAATTCCCCTGAAACAGAAATTCAGAAAGAACTTTCCAATGTGCAATTGGAATTAATTGGAAATGGGTATAAAGGACCTTAGCCTAAGGGTCTAGATTTTTAGAAATCTTGGATTATGGTCCAATTAAGGTTCTTATGGACCAATAATAATGTATTTATATGCAAGGGTGTTTGATTATTTATCATTTTATATATTTTACAGTAGTTTTAAAAATTTAACATACATGACATGCTTTAATGTTGGCCAATATGTGAGGACTTGGAAATGTGCTTGATATAAGGACATATACCTATGAATGGGTCTTACAAAGAAGTGTACATGTTTCTTTTCTAAAGGACATATCCCATAAAGGCTGGTATTGGTAATTATGGCATGAAGGTAGTGAGTGCATGGTGGGAGCTTATAGGAGGTAGTGCATGATCTAACTAAAACCCTTCAATATATTATGCAATGTAGTTGTTGCATGTTGGCCATGATAGTGAGTGCATGGTGGGAGCTTATAGGAGGTAGTGCATGATCTAACTAAAACCCTTCAATATATTATGCAATGTAGTTGTTGCATGTTGGCCATGATAGTGTTATGCTATAAAGAGTGTGTATAGATTTGATGGAGCGTGTAAGCTTAAAATTTCTAGTTTAGAAGCTATTGGTTAGACTTTCTCCATTAGATCTTCAAATTGACATGTGGGTTACAAAGGTGTTGGAAAAAGCTCATAGTTTATGTAGATTGCAAAAAATCTCATGATAGTAGAAAGCTCACAGAAAAATCACACTCGAGAGAACAACTCTCTAATGGCATGAATGAAAAACCAAATGCTAATAATAGCTTGGATTAGGGTTGATTAAAAGGTGATTAGTGGAGACAATTCTCTATTTGTACTATAAAAAATGGGGTAGCTTGGAGAATGAAATTGAAGCACACATTCATTAACTGCTACAAACCTTCATTCGAAAAACAGACACCATAGTCAGATTTGTAGGGTGGTTAAGAGCCCTCGAAAGTCATTAGAATCATGCTAATTTATTGAATATGCATCGAGATCTAATTTTCTCCCAAAAAACTAGGTAATTCGTTCTATTTCTCCCATCAACAAATGGCCACTTTCGCTTTAATTATTCCAAGCTCCAACTGTGCGGATGGGTTGTGAAGAACCACCTTTTCTTGGATTTGGTAATGATGCTCTATAATGGGAGATATCAGGCCTCCACTAGACATGGGTCTGATAGAGGGAGGAAATAATGATTAAAACTTGATTATACTAATGATGATAATTAATTAGGATAATGATAAGCACAATACAAGTGTAATTGATGATCATGATGGCTCTAATACCGATTGATGGAGTCATGGGGCCTCATAATGATCAAGAATTGTGAAACATAATAAAAAGCTTAAGCTACACAAATTAAGACACAAATTAACATAATCATAAGAGTGATTATTATAATCATGCTCACTTTGTATTAAACATCTTGCCTCTTAAATAGGAATCATGGATACATTGATTCACCAAAGAAACTTGTGGGCAAGAACCTAGGGAGCATCTCCTACATCTTCTCCTAAACCTCCTCCACAAAGCCTATAATCTCTCTACCTCTCCATAACTCATGGACTACGATTTTTAAGACATCTATTGGTGCTTTTTACATGGATAAAATGATTATGAACCTTAGTCCCTTGTTACCTGATGTCATAAATGATATTTTGGTCTATTTAATTGAACAGCTTTAGCACTTTTAAACCTATCTTTCTATTTCTAGAAGTTAGGATGCAAAAACCTATTTCTATTTCTAGAAATTAGGACGAAAACAACTCTCTTTTTATTTATTTACTACTAGATTACCATCAACAAGAGGTTAATTAATAATATTATTTCTTTACTACTGTGTTTTTAGTCAATTAACTAGATCAATTTGTATATACAAGAAACAAATCGAATAAATTAAAGCATATATTTCTCACAAGGACAAGTAATTAAAGCATATATTTCTCTCTAAACTGAATGATCTTGATATAAAATGAGGAATTTTAAATGAGTTCACATATACTATATAGGATTATTAATGTTGGCTAATGTCTAGCCATGCCTTATGACTGGTTCAAATTGATTGAATCTACTACATCCTCTAACTTGATTCATATTAGACTATAACCTAGACCTATGAACTATGCATAGCTTTTGGACCATCTAAGGTCTTTCTTCATTCCCAAACAAGCCCCGTAAACATGATAAGGACACTTATACATTCACCAAAAAGAGTGTCTACACATGGGGGAAAAACCTCCTAAAGAGGGAAAAGTGTTCCGGACCACATTGTTAGCCTACACCCACACCACTTCCATACATATGGTTACACACTAATTAGAATGTGTAAATACACTTGGGAGAAAAAACCTCCAAATGAGGGAAAACATTCCCCTACTCATTATTAGCCTACATCTTCTACATATGACTATATATGACTATAAATTTATCCTTTAGTGATGATGTGAATATGTACAAGGATGATGTGCAAATGGTAAAATCTTTGCAAAAATCTTGAAACTTATCTCATGAAAGAGCCTTCATGAACATATCTGCCACATTATCATGTGAAGAGACATAAAGCATAATAATCTCTCCTTTAATTATCCTCTCCCTAACATAATGATTGTAACAAGACCGCTTCAAACACAATACAGAATATTGGTAGACAACAAGACAAGATCAAATAGATGGAGAGAGAGAGAGATTTTATTATATTGCAAGAGAGGTTGCAACAGAAAAAGTACTTCTATACAGAAGCTCGACCACCCGACCACCCCCGAGCATTTGTATGCATAGGATGCCTTGATCACACTCACACTCGCAATCACACTCTCAATCACAATCACGCTCTCAATCACATTCACAATCGCAATCACAAGAGGTCTCGCGATATATGTGTCATTTGTTCATCCATTTGTTCAAGCATGTCTTTTGAAACTTCAACCTTATTATCAGGATCAGAGAATTTAGAGGTGTAGCACAATTATACCCATACATGGCTTCAAAAGGTGTCATTTTAATGGATGCATGCCATGAGCTATTATATGCAAATTCGACAAGTGACAAATAGAAACCCGATTAACCCTTTCAGTTTCACCATCTGTTTGTGGATGAAAAGCAGTACTCATTCGCAATTGTGTGCCAATTGCAAGGTTGCTTTCCAAAAGCTAGATGTAAACTTAGAATCCCGATCAGAAACAATGCTTTTTGGCATACCACGCAAGCGAAAAATTTCCTTCACAAACAATTTTGCTATATGCATTGCGGTGTCAGTCTTTTTCATTGGGAAGAAGTGAGCCATTTTTGTGAGTCTATCAACAACTACAAAGATAGTGTCATACCCACCCCGTGTGATAGGCAATTTTGTAATGAAATCCATGGAAATTGATTCCCACTTTTTACCTGGTATATCTAATGGTTGCATTTGACCAGGCATACGTTTATGTTCAATTTTTACTTGTTGACAATGCAAGCATTCACACACAAAGGATTGAATGTCATGTTTCATGTTTGGCCAAAAGAACGAACTTTTGATTTTGAGGTAGGTTTTGTTAAATCCCGGATGACCAGAGAAAGGAGTGTTGTGGCATTCATGCATGATTTGTTCTTTCAAAGAAGACGTGGAAGGAATACACACACGATTCCCAAAATAAAGATTGCCTTTATACAAATGAAAGTTTCCCTCAAACATTTCATGCACATGTTCTTTCAAATAAGCAAGGATTTTGGAATAAAAAGGATCACTTTGCACTTGAACCCAAATTTCATCAATCAAATTTGTTCGTACAACACTCAAAATATTACATGAAGGAATTCGATTTAAAGCATCTGCCACTTTGTTTTCTTTACCCACAATGTACTTGAAGTCAAAATCATACTCGCTCAACAATTGAATCCATCTCTTTTGTCTCGATTATTAAGTAATGGTTGTGTAAAAATGTATTTTAAACTTTGATAATCAGTTCTCAATTCCAATTTTACACCAAGTAAGAGATGTCTCCAATGTTTTAAAGCATGAACAACCGCTAGCATTTCCAAATCATGTACAGCATAATTCAATTCATGTTTCCTTAACTTTCGTGACTCATATGCAACTACCCTCCCGTCTTAAGACAAAACACATCCAATTTGAAAACCACTGGCATCACAAGCGACAACAAAGGGTTTCCCCATCTTAGGAATCTTTAAAATACAATTTTTAGCCACCTTTTGTTTTAAGGTCTCAAATGCTTTTTGACATGATGCATTCCAAGCAAAACCTTTAGTTTTCTTAGTGAGATCGGTCAAAGGACTTGCAATCTTAGAAAAATCACGAATATGTGCCCTCTCAAATTGTGCCAACCCAATGAAGCTCCTCACCTCTCTTATAGACTTTGGTATAGGCCACTCCACAATTGCTTTTACTTTATCTGGATCAATATGAATCCCATCTTTAGAAATAACCCTTCCCAAGTAAACAAGCTTATCCTTAAGCAAAGAAGCATTTACTCATTTTGGCATACAATTTATGATCATGCAACTCTTGGAGAGTTTTCTTAAGGTGAATTTCATGTTCCTCATTGTTCTTTGAATATACAAATATGTCATCCAAGAAAACAAGTATAAACTCATCAAGATAAGGATGAGATATATTATTCATCAAACACATGAAGGTTGCAGGTGCATTTGTCAATCCAAAAGCCAAAATAACAAATTCATAGTGACCATATCGTGTGCAAAATATGCAGTTTAAATCAAGGCTCTGAGACTTTTCTAATATTTGCAAATGAGTTGAAAGAGGAGGAGAAACCCGAAAATCCTTTATATGTGGACAAACTTTTGGAGGAATATAAAGATGTTTTTCCTGATGATTTGTCGGGATTACCTCCTCCTAGGTCTGTAGATCATGCAATTGATTTATACCCAGGATCTGAACCCTATTCTAGAGCTCCATATAAGTTCAACATTGAGGAGTTAAAATAACTCAAATTGCAATTGGAAGACCTCATTAAGAAGGGCTTCATTAGGCCTAGTGTCTCTCCTTGGGGAAGTCCTATTCTTTTCCAAAAGAAGAAGGATGGGTCATATCGACTTTGTATTGACTATAGGGGGTTGAATAAATAGACCATCAAAAATAAATATCCTTTGCCACAAATAGATGATTTGTTAAGTCAATTGAGCGGGGCTGAAGTGTTTTCAAAGACTGACTTACGTTGTCACCAAATCCAAATAAAGCAAGAAGATATACCCAAAACTGCATTTCGCACACGATATGGTCACTATGAATTTATTGTTTTGGCTTTTGGATTGACAAATGCACCGGCAACCTTCATGTGTTTGATGAATAATATATTTCATCCTTATCTTGATGAGTTTATACTTGTTTTCGTGGATGACATATTTGTATATTCAAAGAACAATGAGGAACATGAAATTCACCTTAAGAAAACTCTCCAAGTGTTGCGTGATCATAAATTGTATCCCAAAATGAGTAAATGCTTCTTTGCTAAGTATAAGCTTGTTTACTTGGGAAGGGTTATTTATAAAGATGGGATTCATATTGATCCAGATAAAGTAAAAGCAGTTGTGGAGTGGCCTATACCAAAGTCTATAAGAGATGTGAGGAGCTTCATTGGGTTGGCACAATTTGAGAGGGCACATATTTGTGATTTTTCTAAGATTGCAAGTCCTTTGATCGATCTCACTAAGAAAACTAAAGGTTTTACTTGGAATGCATCATGTCAAAAGCCATTTGAGACCTTAAAACAAAAGGTGGCTGAAAACTATATTTTAAAGATTCTTGAGATGGGGAAACCCTTTGTTGTTGCTTGTGATGCTAGTGGTTTTCAAATTGGATGTGTTTTGTCTCAAGACAGGAGGGTAGTTGCATATGAGTCACGAAAGTTAAGGAACACTGACACTATATGGCCTAAGTATTCAATCTCTTTTTGAAAAACTCTTTCCAGGATCGACATACAATTCATTTTCTCTCAACAAAAGGTTAAACACTTGCTCCAAGTGTTGCTCATGCTCTTGACGATTCTGGCTGAAAATAAGAATATCATCAAAGAACACCACAACAAAGCTTTGAAACTTTAGGAAAATGTGATTCATCATACGACTGAATGTAGCTGGAGCATTGGTCAAACCAAATGGAATAACCAAAAACTCATAATGGCCAGTCTGGGTTCTAAATGCAGTCTTGAATATGTCTGACTCAGTCATGCATACTTGATGATAACCAGACTTTAAGTCAATCTTGCTAAAGACCTTTGAACCTCTAAGCTTATCAAGTAAGTCATCTACCCTAGGGATAGGGTATCTGTTCTTGACAGTGATTTTGTTCAATGCTCGGTAGAACACACATTCGGAAAGTTCCATTCTTCTTCTTAACAAGAAGGACTGGAGCTCCAAAGGGTGAACTACTAGGTCTAATAAGGCCTCTTTCTATAACAAATCCTCGATTTGTTTTTGGATTTCTTTTTGCTCTAAATTGTTGACTCTATAAGGAGCTTTACCAGATGGAGAGTTGCCTGACAATAAGTCAATACTATGGTCTTCAGGCCTAGACTTAGGTAATCCTGGAGGTAAATCTTCCATAAAACAATCCCTGAATTTGGAGATATAAGGATCAAGTTTTGAACTTTTGGATGTGTTAAACTCAGTGCTAAGCTGGTTAACCCAAACCATATAAGTCTTCTCCCTTTTCCTAAGAGCTCGCTTTGCTTGAGTATGACTCAATAAAGGGCTCGTCTCTCCTTTGACTAGACATTGGAGGAAAATATTTTCATTGTCCTTCCTTACACAAATGCTATGTGTATCATAGTCTATAATAGGGTTGTACATATGTCTCCAAGGCATACCCAATATTACATCTACGCCTTGTAAAGGTGCAACTAAGAAATCCCTTTTTTCTGTTAAGGAATTGATGCTTAAAGTTAAACCTTTCACCTCTTGCATGCAATTATACTTGGTTCCAGTAAAACGCAGCTTTAACTCTATAATGTGTAGGTGAAGGTTGAATGTTTAAAGCTCTAATTGCCTTTTCAGAAATAAAGTCATGAGTGCTACCATCGTCATTTAAAATAATAACTTCATGCTCATTAATTTTTCCTTTTATTTTGAGTAGCGAATGAGCTTGAGGCTTACCTTCCGCTTCTGAATAGTCAAGGTCAGAGTTACCCTCTTTGTTGAGCGATTCATCTTCATTGTCGTCCCCTTCAAGCATATTGACTTGTGCCACAAGTGTTGGATTCTTTGCACGTTCTGGGCAATTTGGTGCTATATGTCCTTCTTTATGACATCGAAAACATTTGATTGGAGGACCTTTGGGCTTGCCACTGTTAACTTTCTTTGAATTTGATTCGCCTTTGACCATCTCCTTGCCTTTGTCAAACCCTGGATTATGAAAATTTCTTGAAGCATGAAAAGGTTTGGAGTGGTTACTCTCAAATGACTTGGCCTCTCTAGGAAAGTTTAGAAAAAGGTTTAGAGTGGTTACTCTCAAATGACTTGGCCTCTCTAGGAAAACCATTTTTGCGTTCGGAATTTGTTGCCAAAGATATAGCTGTAGAAAGTGAATGAGGTCTAAACATACTCACATCGGCCCTAATTGTAGACTTAAGGCCCGAAATGAATTTCCTCTTTTGGTCCTTCTCATTGACTTTCTCCACAACCTGTACCTGTAGTAATGTATTCCAAAACTTCTCCACATACTGAGACATGCTTTCTTTTTCAAGTTGATGCAATGTATCCCATTGATGCCTAGTTTTAGATTTAAATTGTGAAGGTAAGAAATGCTTTTTCACTAGCCTTTGAAACCTTTTCCATGAATCCAGTTTGTCACGTCCTTGCTTGATGACGCTCCACCATAAAGCTGCGCTATCCACCATGTGATTAGCCGCACATTTGATCTTGTCCTTCTCGAAAAATTTCTCCCCCGAAAAGTAGTCATCCAATTGACTAAGCCATGCCAAAAGGACTCGAGCATCTTTCTTGCCATCATAATTCAGAAATGAAAAAGCTTTACGACTGATTTTAGAATCTTTCCATGAATTTTGTGCTTGATGGTGTCGTCTTTGTCATCATAAGATGGCAAAGAGTCACGCTTACGCCTTTTCGACTCGTGAGCTATCGCTCCAATTCAATTTGCATCTCTCTCTCTTCTACAATTTGTTGTTGTAGAGATTGGAGTTGCTCTTGAATTGAAGGTAAAATAGGAAAATTTGCCATAGTGCTCATGCAAACAATGTAAATAAGTAAAATTGATATTATTTGATGTATGTAAATAAAGCAAATGATTGTACTTATCTCAATTCTCCCGCAATTCAATTTGTGTTGAAACTGAACAAAGACTTTGGTTCAATGGTTTGGTCGAATTCCCTTCGTTTCGCACAAGTCCCGAGCAATTTCGAGTGATTTAGGAGACTTGGGCTAGTCGAAATGCTGAAGAAATAATTTTTTGTACCTTGGACACTGCTCAAACAATTTTGAAAACTTGGCCAAACCTCTGTAATATTTTTTGAGACTTTTTAGAATTTTTTAGAAATTATTTTGGAGTTTTTTGGCTTTTATTTGGCCTTTTTAAGCCTCTTTGAGCCCTGAAAAATCAATTTTCTGCACCCAAAAAACTGAAAATTGCAATTCTTTGGAATTTTCCTTGAAATAGGAAAATAGGTAGTGTGAAAGCTCCAAAATTTGATGTGACAGGCATTGGGCTTGGAAAAAGTAGAATTGGGTTAAGTTGAGGATTTGGCTTAATTGAGATTAAGTAATTAGGAGCTTAATTGTTTTTTTTTGTGGTCTTCTTCTCACATTTTTTTGCCCGTGAGGCTGCAAATCCGCGCCTCAAATTTACTTGATTTTATTTATTTTTCATGGCTTAAAACTCACACAGCATGCAGTCCGTCCATTATAGGTTGCTTCTACCTTGAACCTTTGCAAAAACTGAGCAAATCACATGAGGTTTTTGGCTATGGGGAATCCATGTATACGGTTGGATTTGAAATTCATGAAGCTTTGAGCAAAACCACTTTTTGATGAAGAAGAATGGTTTTGGGAAAGGTAAGTGGGTTTGAGAAGTAGAGCTAGTTTGAGAATTTGAATTTTTGGTTAAACTTTTCTTTTGCTCACCGGTTAAAATCCTGCAACTTTCTTGAGAGTTGTGTTGATGAAGACCTTTCCCACCTTTCCACAAATCTCCTAGCCCAAGCTCTGATACCACTGAAAACAGAATCGTTCTCTAGGATAGCTTGTGGAACACTTGAGAAATTCAACACATAAATTCAACCATGAAAACACATGCTTTGCAGGTTTCAACAAAATCAAATAAATTGAACAAAATTATAGCAAACATATTACTTAGCTCCAAGACAAACATGCTGGGTGCAATCTTCCCCCCCCTTGTGTGTGGCCTTCCCCACACAAGAGTATTTTTATTAGCTTTCCACCAAAAATAGGCCATAGCCCCCAAAAATATACAAAGTGTGCTTTTTAGAGAGCACGACACTCTTCCACAACAAAAATAGAGTGTCCCAAAAATTGGGGCTAGGGTAAAGCCTTTAGGTTTTAATAAATTCAACATTATAAATGTATTTTTCCCAATGTATCAAAATGGAAAAATCAACTACTAAGGTTACAAGCTACGCTTGTAAAAATAAATATGATGCACATAAGAAACATTCTCCTCGACATTATTTATCAATCCTCGTAATCTTCATCACTTGAAAATATAAGCCCAATTAATAATTAAATTAATCCCACAAATATTAAACAGGCACAAACCATCACCAACTCATGGTCCTACCAGGCGTAAGTACCCAAGGAATCACCCTGCCATACAAACCTAACTGAAATAATCATAGACGGCCCCAAGCATACGTCATATACCGCATGTATTAATATTTATAGTGGTGTCACCCATGATATTAACCTAGCCGGCATGACGCAAGAGTAACCTAGGCATGCCCAAATTACTCAAGAGGGGAAAATAATATTCTTAAAGAGGACTTAAAATATATTCTCATGACATTTAAGTTCACGTAAAGGTCTTCCATGAAGACCTCTAAGAATTTCTACAATAAATCCTTGTAGATAGTGGTGGACATAAATCATTGGAATGTAACTGATGTGTTTATGAGAGCAAACAACATTACTCTATATGCAAATGTCTCTCATTAGGTCTAGAAATGCAGCCTTATGCTAGTGTTTTTTATTGATGCATACTTGATTGGGACTTATATCTACTCCCCTTATTTATCATTCTCCTTAGAACTATCTTCTTGATAAACTTCCTTCATTCTTGCCTCTTGTATAGCTCTATTTCATCGTTCCATCTTGACTTGGATGCCTTTTTTGGAGTTCAATATAAGTGCCGGTATAGACGCCAGTAGATGTGTCAATAATGAAAAATATATATTTTCTAATTATTCTAAAAGACTTCAAGAGAAAATAATTGCTCATATTTACAAATTCAAAGTTCACTGCTCATATTTATAATCAAATTTATAAAGTCATAGATCATCATTTATTCCATCATCCTTGGCTAGATCCATGTCCCCAAAAAGGTCAATTTCAAGAAATATTTTTGTATCCTCTTCAATGGCACCAAAAGAGTGTTTAACCAATTGGTCAATGGCTTACTCTTATATAGGATCAAGGTCATCTATGTGCTCCCTGCCTCATTAATTGTACTTGTCTCTCCATTAGAATTCAATGACCTTTCTTCCATATTCTCTTGAGTCTATCCTTCACACTGTTGTTCCGCAACTAATATAATCAAGGAAATTGGCTCTTGGATTTGAACATTAACTCAATTATTTGTCTCTTGAGTTTTTGTATCCTCTTCAATGTCACCAAAAGAGTGTTTAACCAATTGGACAATGGCTTGCTCCTCCTATATAGGATCAAGGTCATCTATGTGCTCCCTACCTCATCAATTGTACTTGGCTCTCCATCAGAATTCAATGACCTTTCTTTCATATGCTCGTGAATCTATCCCTCACACTATTTTTCACAATTAATATACTCAAGGCAATTGGTTCTTGGATTTCATCAACTTGATTATTTCAACATCAACTCCATCATTATGACTCTGTGGTTCTTGTTCTACTTGCTTGCCTTCACAAATATGTTTGCTACGAGGAGCAAATTGGACTACAAATACCCACCTTAGATCCTTTGGATTTGCTTTAAAGATGACTTGCTCACAATGTCCTGGTAAGACAAATGTATCCCTCTGGTCGGTCCAAAACTTTATGGAGTCAACTTGGACAAACCCACTCGTATCCTTCCTTACAATTCAATTTAGCTCATTTGTTATGACCTTGAAACACTTTACATCAAAAATAAACATGTTAAATCGTCTAAAAGAAATTTTTATGATATTTTGAATAGTTCCACAATAATCAAGCATGCCAACTTCAACATTCAAGTCACATGTACTTGATTGAATTTCTTACACGAAGTTAGCTTTGACGCCGCTATCAAAAGTTGTTCTTTTATGATTTATTCTTTCCACTCCAAAATGGCACCCGTGTGACCAAAGTGCACCATATTTACGATACTGCAAGCACAATAAGAATCAGCATGCAAGGTGATGCATGATAAATAAATTGTTTTTTATTAATGAGATAGTAGTCAAGGATAATTCTTACTTACATGCCAATCAAAACCTTTTACAAGCTCCTCCTCCTACTCAGTGATAGTATCACCCTTATACTTTTCTTGTGTTATTATTGCATCATCAAGACATCTACACACAGGAAAGGCAAGTAGTTGTGCAAGCTCCGGAGTCTTGTTGCTTGTCTTGATTCCTCCTAAATTTTTTTCGGCCTAGGATACATTATGCTTTGACCTCTTGATATCTTTCAATCCATTTAACCATGGAATTTGAGTTCAAGATGAAAATTTTATTAATCTTATCTCGTGAGGTATTTTCCATAGCCCTTACGAGCCCATTTCCTTGTGGTTCTTCCCCAACTACTCTATCATCTTTAAGATGGCTCCATAGTTGAGGCATCTCTGGGTCAGATGTATTGAGAAATTTTGTTATGTAAACAAGAGGTTCTTTTATACGCCATCCTTAATCCATACTACCCTCTTCCCAAGCTCGTTGCCACATAAATCCCTTTAAGGTTTTCACGAATCTCTTTTAAAAAAAATTCCACCAACTATGGATAGTCCCTGCAAAATTGCAACCTCATCAATGACATAAACTAAAAGGTGCATCTGAATGGCCAATATGCTTGTTAGTAGAGACTTGTGAATTTCCCATCACTTATCTTATTTATTTATATATAATCATATTTTCTCTACTTTGTATGGATCATTCATTTCCTTAACTAAAGCTTTGTGTTTATTTTTATTTATCTCTTATTAATGTCTTTTGCTACACTTTATTGTTGTGAATCTTTTCTCAATGATTTACTTGTAGCATTGTATGTGTATGTGTGTGTGTGAGAGAGAGAGAAAGAGAGAGA
The DNA here is from genome assembly GCF_041138505.1 of Cibotium barometz. Taxonomy (NCBI): domain Eukaryota; kingdom Viridiplantae; phylum Streptophyta; class Polypodiopsida; order Cyatheales; family Cibotiaceae; genus Cibotium; species Cibotium barometz. Next base: position 30,909,911 of record NC_141102.1, on the reverse strand, counting down.
GAGAGAGAGGGAGAGGGAGAGAGAGAGAGAGATTAAGGTTCTCTATGTTTGTGTGTGTGTATGGAGAGGTGTGTAATCTAGGTACTATTTAAGCAATATTTAAGTAAGTGGGCATGTGTTTAGCTTAATATTAAGCTTTATATATGGCTCTAAATCATGTGCACATGTATAAGATCTTCTTGAGTGAAAGCAAAAACCCGCTTTGCTTTTGTTGCAATATTGGATGAATAGGAGTGGATAGGAAATAAATAGGGGAGAGTAGGTGGCATTGGAGTAGGAGAACTTGGAAGAGTGAGAGGAGGAGAGTGACTAATGAGTATCAAGGAATAGATGTAACAAGGGAGTGAGAGGGAAGTGAGTATTAAGGAAGAAGTGTGAGAAGGGAGTGAGGAAAAACATGAACACCATAATAAGGAAGCCAGAAAGAAGAGAACAACAATAAGTTAGAAATCTAGAAAACATATTGGGCTTCAAAGTGATTGCAGACAAAAGAGGCAATCAAAGTGATTGCAGACAAAAGAGGCAATCATAGGTCCACTACCAAAAGCCAAACATAGAGGGTAATTACAAGGCCCCCTCATTGCAAAGGTGATTGTAGGGTGATCCCATGACCACACCGCCAAGGGTCTGCATTAGTGTTTCTAGATAGAAAAGACATCACAAAGGGATAATAGGGAAGGCAATCATAAGCCATGCCATGTTTTTGACAAAAATGAGAAGGTCTCAACATGTACATTAAGACCTTATAGTGGAAGGTGAACTTAAGAATCACAATCTCCATGAACGGTTACGTTATTTAGGTAAAAAAGAGGGAAGGTGATGTAAATAAGTAGGCCATGTCTAGTTGTGCATCACAATAGTGTAGCTACTTTGCGGCTACACCATGAATCTTGGGTAGACATTTGTGTGCCCACAAAAGTTGGGTTAACAATATAGACTATATAAATCTAAACAACATTGTATTAGACACACAAATAAAAAATATTGGTGATTCAAGAACCTTGTTGAATATCACCATTTTTCTAACGAAGGTGAGGAATTAAAATACGTAATGGTAGATTATAGTTTAATATGTGTGGATGTGAAATTTGCATATCATTCTAGGAGACATGATTGAAGTTTGTTCTTATCTAATATTGTGTGGATGTGAAATTTGCGTATCATTCTAGGAGACATGTTTGAAGTTTGCAGCAGTAGATCCATGTAGGTTGAATAAATCATACCATATACACAATAAAGGATTTTGTAATGATTTTAGATATCATCATGTTAAACATACAATGGGTAGATCATTTATTGGTCTTGTGTGAAAGTGTATTCTACATGTATTAGTCTAGTGTTAAAGTGTGTTCTAAATGTATGTGTAGTTAAATATTATATAAGCTACCAAATTTCCCTTTAATTTATCCCACAAAGGTGATATAGGATATTGATAACTTAAGAGATGCTCACATACCATAAGCTATAGTAAAGGTCTCTGAAAAAGTAAATAAAACTTGAAATATTTTAATATCAAATCTAATAGTAATTATTGAGAAAGGAGTGTTATGTTCCCCTCTTAAATGCAAAAATTATATCAAGTCAATACATTTTCTTTTATAAAAGTTTTATGCACCTTATCAAAAGTATACTTCTATAAAAAACCAAATGATGCTAATTTTGTTTGTTTATTAGGAAGCTACACTAAACATTCCATTGGTTTACAAATTCTCTCATATGATGTATTTAATACAAATTTTTACTGTTCGAGAAATGCAACTTGATTTAAACATCACTTATATAACAAGGTTAACAATACTTGGGAGAGTACTTACCTCTTATGGTACATAGAACATGAATGTGAATAACTTTTAAAAAAACTACTTTTATAAAGAAAATTGCTTCCAAGCCATGTATAAATATCATCATTAAATCTCAACAGGTTTCCATGAGTGGGAGAGGTAATATGTCTGTGAATTTCCCTTCATGGGAGTTAGTAATGAAGGTCAACTTTCACCATTTACACGCCAATGTAGTGCATGAAGTTCTTTGCCCATCTCTTTAGTATCATAGGCTGTATCATAAGGGTATATATTGCACATCTAGTAAAGTGGGTGCATGTGATATAGGCTTGTATATATATATATATATATTCTTCCTTGCACGTCCAACCATTTTTCACAAATTTAAACCTAAGATGATAAAGAGTCGAGCACAAATGTTGGAACATAAATAGGGGCTTCAAGTTATCAAGTTTTTAAATTCTTTTGGAGGAATCAGAAGTGTGAGTATTGAATTGAAACCCCAAAGGGTGAGGCACCAAGGGGATTTGAACCTAGGGTCAAGCCTTGGGACTCTAATCCCCAAGCCTCCAACACGCTACACCAAGTTAGTGCAAATAGCTATAGTGACAAGGTCTTGTGCAAATGAGAGGGTCTTTCCAAGTGTACTCTAATGTCATGCATTAATTTTATATTTAAAGTATGTCCCTGATTTAAACATGGGTTATAGTTGTTGTTATTCTGTTCCTTTCTTCACTTCCTAGCATTTCCAAAAATGCATTAATTTTATATTTAAAGTATGTCCCTAATTTAAACATGGGTTATGGTTGTTGTTGTTGTGTTCCTTTCTTCACTTCCTAGGATTTCCAAAAATGATGCAACAACTCATGTCTTTTTTATGCAATTACAAATACTTCATTAGTTTTTTAGTGTACAAGGTTAGCACTCTTAACAACCACCTGGTGTAGTAGTGTTGTCTCTTCGCACTCTAATAAGGTATGATGGCACTCTAACAAGGTATGTTGTTGGCACTCTAAAAAGGTATTCACTTGCCATCACAACCTCGTCTCTTTGCATAAACGAAGTTCTAGCTTCTTTGGGCTTCGATGCTTGACATCTTGGCCCAATAATGATGGATAGCCAAGAAGTGTGTTTCCTATGGGTGGGGGTACTGTGTTTTGTAAAAACCAATGAACTAGTATATACGTGTAGCCTCACTTCTTATAAAAGCAATATATAGATGTAGCCTTTCACTTCCTGTAAAAACAAAAAACCAATATATAGATGTAGCCTTTCACTTCTTGTAAAAGCAATATATAGATGTAGCCTTTCACTTCTTGTAAAAACAAAAAACCAATATATACATGTCACATTTCACTTCCTCTAAAAGCAACTCTAGCCATGGACAACAAATGGGTGAGCCGTTTCCCCTATACATATTTCTAGTCATATTTTTCAAATGGTCTTAAATTACTTTCTTATCTTTTGAGATTCTAGGCTACCATTGTAAAGCGCTATATAGTTTTTTTACGTCTTACGAATAGTTTCCTTTCATTTTCCTTAATATATTAAGATCTTTTCTTGTTTCTTAATGAGCTGGAATACTTTTCATTCCAAAAAAATAGATGATTGTTTTGTTTTAATATCTAGAAAAAATATACATATGTTGACTATGTATGTGAAGATTCTTAATCTGGATCATGATCATGTTGTTTCTTCATTTGGAAAATAATTTTATTTTAACTCTAGTACAAAAATGATTGTAAGATTCCTCCCTCCAGCTTTTGAGGTGTACATGTATAAGAACCTCCCCTTCTGATCTTGTAATTATTCCCCTCTCTGAAATAAAAGAAAGATTCAATTTTACCATGTTTTGGCCTGGAGAGAGAAAATGTAGCGGGAGGTAATCCAAAATTGATATATTTTTGGATATAAAATTCCTCCTAGTGTCTAAAATGGTTTCCCTTGAAACTGAAATTCAAAAAGAATTTTCCAATGTGCAATTGGAATAAATTGAAAATGTGTATAAAGGACCTTAGTCTAAGGGTCTAGATGTTCAGAAATTTTTGGATTATGGTCCAATTAAGGTTCCTATGGTGTCCAATAGGATTAATCCAAGTGTGGGGAGGAGATAAATCCAATGAATAAAATAAAATACCCAAAAATAAGTAAATGCCCACATATAATGAAGTGACTAAGTACAAGGTTTATTAGTTAAAAAACTATGAGATATTACTAAAAAAAATGAGATATTTTGGTATAATGATACATTTTTGACACCTTGGTAAGGAAAAGGGGGGACTTCAAGGAGGCACCTATTTCACACATGTGGTGGAGTTTTTAACTCAAAAAAAATTGTGATATTTTTATCTTTCCTCTCTCCTGGATCAAACTAAAGCAAAAGCGAGCCAAACTAGGTCCAAATCTTGTCCAAATTCAGCCAAACTAAACCTAAAAAAATTTAGAGCCTAGTTGGACTTGGTTAGAGACCTCCCTCACCTATAAATATATCCTTAGTCTTTTGTAAAAAAATCTGTGAACTATACCATGCCAGTAATGATATTTTTTATTATCCCTTAAAAATCCTCTACTTTTGGAGACATTGGAGCCTCTCTCTCTTTTCAACCATCATTGGAGCTTTCCTTTCAACACACAAACCAATTGATTGGTTGGGGGCTCTTCTATGATAGAGAAGCAAGCAAAAACAAGAGGTAAAGAGTAATTTTATGGTTTCTCTCTACTATTCTTAATGTTTTCACTTCTCAACCCCTCTCAAGCTTGAGAAGTTTCTTAATTAAGTGCTTATAATGCAAATCAAGATTTTCTTAGGTGTTGTAATGAATAATTAAGAAAAGTTTACATTTATGCTTAAATTATAATGCTTTTATGTTTATCTCTCTCTCCCCCAAAGAATGGTCATTCCTATGACCAATTCAATATTCAATTGATGCTTCTCATGGAGAAATTATTAATTCACAAATCAAACTCTAGGCTTGTGAAGCTAGAGGTTAAGAAAATAGTTTTTTATATTTATTTACTTGTAAATTATGGTAATATTATGAGATAAATCCATAAATTGGATTTAGGGTTAAAAGATAGTTATGCTATCATAATTACATTACTATGTATTATTCTTTTCAAAAATATTAAAATTTGTCAGTAATAGCAGCGGAGCTATGGTAAAAATTATGTGAATGGATATTATAAGATGTAAATGGGATGCGATAGGATGTGAATGGATGTGATAAGATGTAAATGGGATGCGATATGATGTGAATGGATGTGATAAGATGTAAATGGGATGCGATAGGATGTGAATGGATGTGATAAGATGTAAATGAGATGTGATAGGATGTAAATGGGATGCGATAGGATGTGAATGGATGTGATAGGATGTAAATGAGATGTGATAGGATGTGATAAGATGTGAATGGATTGAAAAGATGCAGGGGAGAAGAGAGCTTGAGCTCTTGCAAGCACACACACGCTCACAAAACCCTAAAAGAGAACACACAAGGTTAGAGGCGAAAATCTTCTTCTTCTTCACGCAACACTCAACACACCATATACAAAGATACGAGTACACACTACATGAAAAAGTGCTCAAGCAAATACATACTAGGGTTCTCTATAGTGTGAACCCAACTAAATGAGCTGGCGCTATAACTATGCCAGTCTCTAGAATGGCTGTCACACAGCCTATCATCCCACTGGCCGCATATCACCCATGATCTCACCAACCATGCCAGTGGTGTAAGTGTGGGGCCTATCCCCCAAGGAGGTCATCAGTGTCCACCGCCTCACTAGATGAGCTCGATATCTCAACACACCCCCTCGAGCTCAACTCCATCTCATGTACACCAAGCAAAGCCCTGAATCTACGGAGCTTCTCTGTACCCACCAATTCTTTGGTGAAGATGTCAGCGAGACAAAACCTTCTCTTTGACAAAATGGTAGTGGACCTCTATATGCTTTGTGCGAGCATGAAAAACTGGGTTCCTGGCCAACTGTATACTACTAATGTTGTCACAGAAAATGACAACTTGTCTATCCACACTGATAGACCCAAATCTGCAAGTAGCTTTCTCAACCAAGCTACCTCACGTGCTGCCATAGCAGCACCTCTGTACTCGGCCTCTGTACTAGATAGAGTAATCGTATGCTACTTCTTGCTACTCCAAGTTACAGCAGCACTCCCCAAAGAAAACATGAAGCCACTAGTAGATCTTCTATCTGAGATACTACCAGCCCAATCAGCATCTTTGTACCCATGTACATAGATCTCTGTCCCAGTTTCATAGAATTGTCCACAATGCAAAGTGGATCTCACATACCTTAGTATGCATCTCAGTGCATCCAAATGTGGCTTCCAAGGAATCTGCATAAACTGACTCACCAACCCAAAAGCATAGCTCAAATATGGCCTGGTGATTGTCATGTAGATCAAGCTTCCTACTATGCATCTATACATAGTAGGATCCTCCAAAATGTCTCTTGAATCTGCACTCAACTTGCCATTCTGATCCAATGGCACACTGAGATAGGCTTACAGCCTGTCATACCATACTTAGACAACATGTCCAAGCCATACTATCTCTGCAGTAATCTAATACCATCATGTGGTGACCTAATCACCTCAATGCCCAAGAAATATCTGAGCTCCCCGAGAGCCTTCATCTCAAACTTCTGTCCAAGCAAGATCTTTACATCAAAGATCTCTGCATCATGGTCCCCCATAATGATCAGGTCATCTACATAGAGATGACAACAAGCACAACCCCTCATTAGGACCTCAATGGAAGGCTTCTTGGGCCCTTTTATTTGGCAGTTTAAGGAGTCAAACCTTTTCTCTTAAGAAGAAACGTTTTCTAATTAGAAGCTTCAAAACGGCTACTTTATTCGAATTTAAATTTTGGAGGAAAAATGGAATTTAAAATCTAGCGGACAAAACCATATCATGTAACATATCTATGGAAAGCTCTTGATGCGTAGATCACGGATCTATAATCTCCGCTCAAATCAGAGTTTGTATGTAGTAGTTGTGGAGGTCCGAAAATTGTAAAATTGCCTCCCCCCCTTTTTGGGGGAAAAAGTGCACCCTTTGACCACTCTTACACCTCTCTTACAAACCCAACATTTCAGTCCACATGGCAACCCCCCATTTGGCTATTCCTTAATCACCTTGATTAGGCTTGGGCAAATTAAAGGGCCCAAGAAGCCCCCATTCACTTCCTAATGCTATCACTGTGTCTCACATACAGCGAGAAATCTGCATTGGCTACATGAAAGCCAATAGTGACAAGATATTCAAAGATCTTGTCATACCATGCTCTTGGTGCTTGTTTTGAGCCATACAAGGCTTTCTTCAACCTACAAACATGCTCAAGGTGACTCACATCCTCATAACGAGGTGGCTGCAACATATACACCTCTTCGTGCAAATCCCCATGCAAGAATACATTCTTTACATCCATCTGATGTAAAGACCATTGCTTTGACATAGCCACTGCTATCACAACTCTCAGTGTTGCCATCTTGGCAATTGGGCTGAAAGTTTCCTCATAATCAATGCCATATGTCTGCGCATATCCTTTGGCTACCAATCTAGCCTTATACCTGCTTATGCTTCTATCACTGTTATGTTTTACTTTGAACACCCACTAGCATCCAATGGCTTTCTTGCCTTTAGGCAATTGCACTTGCATCCAATGGCTTTCTTGCCTTTAGGCACTAAATCCCAAGTCTCATTTCCATATAGTGCATCCATCTCCTCATCCATAGCTTTCTCCCAACACACATATAGTGCATCCATCTCCTCATCCATAGCTTTCTCCCAACACACATTTCCAACAGCCTCATCAATGCATGTGGGCTCTACTACATGTACAACTTTTGCCATGTTTGCATAGTGATGTTCCACATAACCATCATAGGTAAACCTCTGCATAGGATTCTTCACTCTCCCAGATCTTCGCAGCTTTGCATTCATGGCTTCCATAGCCTTCTTTACACCAGGTGTTCTCATAGCTGGTATCCCAAGATCCTCATCAAGGCTCATCTCTGAGAGCCACTAGACTCTCCATCAACATGATAATGCCCTGCAGAAATGTCACACATACTAAGGGGCTCAATCACTTTCTCTTTGCCTTTATGTGATGTACTAATCACACTTGTAGGATTGGTATTATGATGCAGCCTGCCACTCCATGGTCTATCAACCAAATGAACCTCTAGATGAGGACTCTCCTGGTCCACTCAAAGACTGTGATTGCTGACTTGTATTCTATGCAACCACATTTCCACTCACATCAGCCCCAAACAGCTTCTTTTCTAGCAGCATACCAGCTGCTCATCTCATCAAACACAACATCCCTGCTTACCCTTAACTCACATGTAGCAGGGTTATAACACCTATATCCCTTTTGATCAAGGAAATACCCAATAAACACACAATTTTTAGCTTTTGGATCCAGCATAGTTCTCAGCTCATCTGGCACATGCACATATGCAATGCATCCAAAGACTTTCAGATGAGACAAATCAGGTTTTCTACCAGTAAACCTCTCCTCTGGAGTTACATCATGTATGGCTGCAATTGGAGTCATGTTCATCATGATATAAAATGCTCTAGAAACAGCCTCAGCCCAACAGCTATGCAACATATTCTTCTCTCCCATCAATGCTCGAGCAATCTCAGCAATGTGCCTATTTTTCTGCTCAGCAACTCCATTTTGCTGTGGAGTGTATCTGCATGTAAACTATCTCCGAATACCATTCTTTTTCAAGAATTCAGAGAACTCATTGGAGAAGTACTCTCCCCTCCATCTGACCTTAGGCACTTTACATATTTCCCTGTTTGCTTTTCAACCATAACTCTGAAATTCTGAAAATGAGTGAACACCTTACCCTTCTCCTTCATGAAGTATACCCACACTTTCCTTGTGTGGTCATCAATAAATGCCACATAATACCTGCAGCCTCCCATAGATATGGTCTTCGTAGGACCCCATACATCTGAATGCACAACATCTAGTGCATTTCTGCTCACATTTCTATCACGTGGAAATACATGCTTTGTTTGCTTTCCAAATTGGCATGCTTCACTATTTTCTACATACAAGTCAATATTAGGTAATTTGGAAAAAATCTCACATTTTGGGAATCAATTACTCCATATAGTTTTGGACATATCTTAAACATACTAACTCCAAATTTGTCGAAGATCATAGATTTAGATTCTACTCTTCAAGATCTTTCCGATGATATGTCACATGAGGGGGTTTTGACAAACTTTTGGACAAGTTCACCATGCTCCCATTTTTCAAATGGGAATGGGATTTTTCCCAAATTATCTAATATGGTGTTATACCTTCAACTTTAAACTTTGGGAGCCCTGTCACAATTCCTTTAGTCTGTATAGACTTCATTCTCTGCACATTCACATGTCCAATTCTTTTATGCTAAATGTTTGTGTTTGCAACAATTCCTGAACATTTGCAAACATCGCAGTACTCACTTCAGGCATGTTTACATTCAATGTAAACATTCTGCCCACTCTGTTGCCTTTTGCAACCAACCTGCACTTGTCTTTAAAGGCTTCAACATAACAACCCTGCACTTGTCTTTAACATAACAACCTGCACTTGTCTTTAAAGTCTTCAACATAACAACCCTCATGGTTAAACCAAACTTGCAAACCATACTCAATCATCTGGCCAACTGAAACTAGAATCTTTGTTATGTTCAAAACATGAAGTACATCTGCAAGGTACTTCACTTTGCCATCGTGCATAGACAATGGCACATCTCCAACATGGGAAATCGGATGAGCATTGTCATCGCCTGTTTCCACAAAACCTGGTCTTTCAAGGTTTTTCATCTCCTTGAACCACTCCCTCCATGACTTGTCATGTGGTTCAAAGCACCTGAATCAACGTACCATACATCATCTTTACGTGCTGCTTCAACATTTTTAGACATGGCATTAATGGCATACTGCATAACAAACAACCTTTCATTATCCTCATTGTTTCTGCTCGAGGATGCATAGTTGTTTTGCTGAAATTTTCCATTTTGCATGTCAGTCTGCTTCTTATAACAATCTGCTTGCACATGTCCAGGCTTACCACAATAAAAACATCCACGTGTATCATTATACTGCCTTTGCCAATTTCCATGACCTCTTTGACTCCCCCTGCCTCTGAATTGGCCTCTTCCACCTGCGTGTTGTTGTTGTTGTGAATTCTAGGATTGTTGTTGTTGCTGCTCTACTGGCCATAATTCTAATTACCTGTTCGGCCACCTCCTTGACCGCGTTCATGGCCTCCTCTACCTCATCCTCTTCCTGACCTGCGTGTTGTTGTTGTTGTGAATTCTAGGACTGTTAATGTTGCTGCTACTCATGCCATAATTTGGATTACCTATTTGGCCACCTCCTTGGCCGTCTCCATGGCCTCCTCTACCTCATCCTCTTCCTGAACTTGTGTAGAAGGCATGTTGCTCTGAACTATTTTTGTTTTGTGAAGACTGTTGGTCTTCACCCAAGCTCTTCTCTTCTATAATCAACATAGACACAAAATCTATGAAATTGGGAATGTTTTTCCGAGTCTGAATAGATGTCGTGAATGCCTTGTATTGTGGCCCGAGACTACTTAGACAGACTTCCACCTTATCATCATCATGTATACTGAAACGCCAATAGATGAGGGATCTTCAATGCATAGTCATTCTCACAGACATACTCTTTTTCTCCATAGTATGAAGTTCATTCTTCCACTGTATCTTTCATGCCTTGGTATTCATTTTATAGAGTTTTACCAAGGTGTCCCATGCCTCCTTGGGGGACTTGGCATCCTGTATGTGCCCAATCATGGTGTCCTGTATACTGATAGAGAGCCAATACATAACTTTTCTGGCTCCTTGGTTCCAATCCTTAAAGACTTTCACATCTGCAGTAGTCGGATTGATCTCCGGTATCTCCGGTGTCTGTTCATGCTCACCTTCTATGTAGTCCTAGTAACCCTTTCCCATGAGGAAATTTGTTAACCTGAACCTCCAAGCATGGAAGTTGTTCTTATCAAGCTTCTCAGCAACAATCTGGTTTATGCCCTCATTTGACATCTTGCCAGACACACAAATTTACCAGAAACAGCACTCTAGTTTGTCCTACACAAACTGTTGTATTTTTTGCAACGGTACTGTACTACACTCAAATGTCACAACCAGTGACCTCAATGTGCATACATACACCCAATGGCAACTGTTGACCTCCTTGCAGTACACACAATGTCTGCACAACCAATCTGTCTTCTTGCAGTTCTTAAAACAGAGTTCTACATAGAAACGATGACTTACCCGCAGTGCTCAAAAATTACCTACTTTCTGAAAAACACTGCAAATAAAGCTCCTCAATCCGAGATTGTTTGTCGGTGCCTCCAGTAGATCTCTCGACAAGGGTGTAGTCGCCACCAACACAAATAGGGAAGAGTAGATGAAGCTCTTACCCTCTGTACCGCTTCCTGTGCTTCTCTTGCTTACAGCTCACCCCTTAGCATGAACCAGGCTTTGATACCATGAAAAGATGTAGGGGAGAAGAGAGCTTGAGCTCTTGTAAGCACACACACACACACTTACAAAAGATGTAGGGGAGAAGAGAGCTTGAGCTCTTGCAAGCACACACACACTCACAAAACCCTAAAAGAGAACACACAAGGTGAGAGGCTGAAAATCTTCTTCTTCTTCACACAACACTCAACACACCATATACAAAGATAAGAGTACACACTATATGAAAAGGTACTCAACCAAATGCATACTAGGGTTCTCTATAGTGTGAACCCAACTAAATGAGCTGGCGCTATAACTATGCCACAATGGCTGTCACACAGCCTGTCATCCCACTGGCCGTATATCACCCACCATGATCTCACCAACCATGCTAGTGGTGTAAGTGTGGGGCCTATCTCCCAGGCGGGTCATCAGTGTCCACCGCCTCACTAGATGAGCTCGATATCTCAACATGGATGTGCTAAGATATAAATGGGATGCGATAGGATGTGAATGGATGTGATAAGATGTAAATGGGATGCGATAAGATGTGAATGGATGTGATAAGAGTAAATGGGATGCGATAGGATGTGAATGGATATGATAAGATGTAAATGGGATGCGATAGGATGTGAATGGATATGATAAGATGTAAATGGGATGTGATAGGATGTGATAAGATGTAAATAAGATGCGACAAGAAGTGAATGTGATGTGATAGGATGTGATAAGATGTAAATAAGATGCGACAAGAAGTGAATGTGATGTGATAGGATGTGGTGTGATGAACATGATTGAGGATAAGATGTGAAGTAAATGGATGTGGATGTGAATGATGAGATGAGAGCATATGTGAAAGGTTGAGATGGGAAGTAAATGGATGTGGATGTGTATGTGAAAGAATATGATGTAAATGGATGTGGATGGGAAGTAAATGGATGTGGATGTGTATGTGAAAGAATGTGATGTAAAGAGATGTGATGTGATGTGAATATATGTGGATGTGAAGTGATATATATGAATGTATGGATAGATGTGGATAGTCGTGCATGTGAATGATTGGATGGATGTGGATAAATGAGATGGGATGTGTATGAATGAGATATGATGTGGATGTGATGTAATAAGGATACAATGTATGTGATGGAATGGGGATACAATGAATGTAAATGGATGTGACTCGGATAAGTATGAATGGGTGAGATGTGATGTGAAATGGATGTGATGTGATATGATGTAAATAGGGATAGATGTGAATGAATGAGATGTGATGTGAAATGGATGTGATGTGATATGATGTAAATTGGGATAGATGTGAATGGATGATATGTGATGTGAATGAATGTGATGTGATATGATGTAAATCGAGATAGATGTGAATGGATGATATGTGATGTGAATGGATGAGATGTGATGTGATGTGAATCGGGATAGATGTGAATGAATGATATGGGATGTGAATGAATGATATGGGATGTGAATGAATGAAATGTGATGTGATGTGAGTCGGGATAAATGTGAATGAATGATATGGGATGTGAATGGATGAGTTGTGATGTGATGTGAATCAGGATGTGAATGAATGAGATGTGATGTAAATTGGGATAGATGTGAATGGATGATATGTGATGTGAATGCATTTTTTGTGATGGGATGTGAATCGAGATAGATGTGAATGAATGAGATGTGAGGTTAAATGGATGCGATGTAATGTGGATCCTAGTAGATATGAATGGATGAGATGTGAATGAATGTGATGTGATGAGATGTGGATATGGGTAGATGTGAGTGGATGAGATGTGATGAGTATAAATGTGAAAAGATGTGATGAGATGGCAAATATTATCATTAGATGAGAATGGATAAAGGACGATGGGAATACATATGATTGGACTTGGATTAAGTAATGTGGATTAATGTGGAACAATGTCGAAAGACGAGAGTTTGTTATAGAAACTGTATTTATGACCTGTTTTTAAATGATTGTTTTATGTCAAGAATGCTGGGGAAGCATTTTGATCATCTTGTGAATGAGGTCGTGGAGATGTAATTGATAAAGTTGCAACAATTGACGGAGATTCAATGGAGGACGTCTCGTGTAGCAAGGTCGACCGAGGTCTTGACTAGCCTCGGTTCGATTTAAATGGTGAGCTTCCGGTAGGGTGGATGAGGGACCAAAGAAGCGGCCTATGAGGATCCTAGAGGGTGCTGACCATACGGTGCTCAAGCTGTGGGTTGCCGAAGATACCCAGGCGTGCATCGAGAAAGATATTGGAACAAGGAGTAAGAGTTGTTTTTTGAATTTGGGCATGGATCTAGTTGATTGACCTTGTTGGTCCTCAACAAATGAGTCCATGGCTCTTATATATGGATCTGTTGGTTGTTCTTGCTAATCTTCAACGGAGAGTCCATCTGGATTTTTATAAGTCAGTATATTTCAAGGTACTATGAGCTAGGAACTATTGAAAAGGCCCTTGAGTGGAGAAGTGGTGAGCGTTCTGGTTGCCAATGATGCCATAGGTACACGGATAAAGGAATGATTGGAAATTAGAATTCAACCAAACATTTTGGAGGATTATGATCAGTGGCCTCTTATTCGCCTTCAGTGGGATCCAGGTGAGTGGTTTTGGCGAGATCCCTACTTGGCCCCTACCAGCCCAGGCATCCCCTTTTTTCAGTACACAGCGAGGCTGGGGCGGCGGATTCAGAGGCACACGATAGCGAGCACCCCGGCGGCGGCCGAGCATTGGCGGCGACAGGGGCTCTCCCCTGCCTTTCTTAGGGACTTCTGGCAGCGCCTTTGGGCCAGCTTCCGGCCCCGGAAGGTGACGCTTTTTCTCTGGCTCACAGCGCATAGAGGACTGGCTGTGGGGGCATGGCTAGCTTTTGGCAGACACCCAGCGTCCTGCCCTCGGTGCGGCCATGCACAGGAGTCGCAGCGGCACTGCTTATGGGATTGCCCACAGGCTCAGCAGGTCTGGCAGCGCGCTCTCAGGATGGTTTTTGCAGGCTCACCAGGTGAGATGCTGGTGACGTGGGGTGCGGTGGCTTGGGCCACGGACAGCGGCCCGGCCCTTGGATATGAGGACGTCCCTGGCAGCGCGACCATCCAGGTCTCTGACAGGGCGATGGCGGTGGTTCCGACGCCAGACTTCTCATCGGCAGCCCCTCAGGAGGGGGTCGGGCACAGATGGGAGATGATCAGCAGCATGACGGCTTGGCACATATGGAGAGCCCGATGCAGGGAGGCCATTGACCGCCAGGCGACTCCACCGGCGGAGGTCATACAGGCCCTCTGGGTGGACATCATTCACACATTGAGAGGACACTGGTGGGGGAAACTCCAGGGCGACTCGGATCGCATGAGAGGGCGCCGCAAGGCTTTCCTCCGCACTTGGCACCCTGGCCCTTTCCTCACCGCGAGGGGCGAGGATGTCACTTGGCACTACAGGCCTCCAGTCTGGCTTTTCTCACCTCCCACATGTACTACTAGGTAGCCCCCCCCAGAGAGCGGCCAGCCACGGGGGTGGAGCTCAGGAGTTCACTGTGTTTTATCCCTCCTTGCGAGGTGAGCTTTGTAGCCTTATGGCGTTTTCTCATTAACTAATAGAAGGATCTTTTTCCCGGAAAAAAAAAAAAAAGATACTATGGTTCCATTAAAAGATTATTTTTAAAGACATCTAAATCTGTGAAAAAAAGCAATTTCGTATTGGGTGTGTAAGTGGTGTGACTAGCTTGAAGTTTGCATGAAGATCTGGCTAGGGGGCATGGGAACTCTTTTCCCTGGTACTCGGTACAAAACGTAACCAAATTCTTAAATGGATCCCATCACTACAGTGGTTGGGCAGTTGGCTAATCCACGGGACTGGATGGGCTGGACTGATGGATCCCAAAGATGAGACTCAATTCTTCTATGGTATGATAGATGAAGTAAATCCCTGATAGTCTTGCTCTATGGAAAAGAATCAATAGCTCTGCCTCTCGATGAGGAAAAAAGTGTTGGTCTCTATGATCCAAGTGCAAGTTTATTCCTTGATCTGACCAAGTGACTTACAGGTTCGGTCGGATTAGTTTGGTTAGTGATGACCTTGACTACATTAGAGTACAAATATCCTAGAGGAATCGCATGTGCTTCCTAGGCGACGGAAGTTTTTTCGGGTTCGGTTTTGGAAGAACCGAGGGATTAGTCTCTTGTTTGAATATCCGTGGGTGAGGCCCCGAGTGAGAGGCTCTGCCGTATGCAAGAAGTGCTACTTTCGCTTCTAGCACCCCCGAATTCATTGCACGGAGGGGGCAGGGATCTTTGAGCTCGTATTAGAGAAAATTGGCTAAAGTGGATCAACCAAGAAGCCAAAAATGTCAAAAATTTATGAAGTAGCAGTAAAAGGTTGGAATTGTGTCATGAAATTCATACAAATTGATATTCAGAATGAAGATTCATAAATACGTAATTGGGTCTTCAGATTGGAAGTACCGCAGTTGTATGGAATCTCTGACTTCCTTGAGGCCTAAAAATGATGGCATTTACATTATAATTCCAAGGACCATGACCACCTGTATATACCAAGGGTATAACTGTAGATCTTTACTGGCCGTATATACAAGTAAATCTAACACCTTGAAATTATGAGCAAAAATGTTATCCAGATGATGAATTTGAATGTGGTTGATATGATTTTAAAATTTTGGTTGAGAAATGATGAGTAGATTTGGATTCTGATTGAAAAATGATGATTCCTCAATTCTAGTTGAAAGAAGATAAGCTTAACAAAGCCACAATGAGGACAAATGGGATGAATCCTAGTGATGATGAAAATAACTCGAATGATGATTGTGACTTCAACAAATCTCTATGAGGTTAGTGGATTGTCCTGACATTGTGCTGACATATTGCTACTGTTAACACTTGATCCAGTGGATCAAGTTAAGGGATGACAAATTAAAAACTTGCGTAACTGAAATTCCCATGCACGAATGTTTAGATGGAATTTTCGGTCTAATGGACCATTATTGTGTTAAGGATATGAATGATATGTTCTAAATGAATTGTTATCTAATATGAGTTCTATATGAAGGGATATTTATCCTAGGATTTTGTTGGGTTGACGAGACTATAAGGAATCCCATAAATTTATTTCATGCTTGTACTTTATGGTAATATTATGAGATAAATCCATAAATTGGATTTAAGGGAAAGAGTTTGTCCTCTAGCTGTAAGATGAGGACATCTGGCATTTTTTAAGTGGCGTAGAATATAAGATTCATCCCTTCAGCTTTTGAGGTGTACATGTGTAAGAACCACCCCTTCTGATCTTGTAATTATTCCCCTCTCTGAAATAAAAGAAAGATCTAGTTTTACCATATTTTGGCTTGGAGAGAGAAAATGTCTAGAGGGAGGTAATCTAAAATTGAGATATTTTTGGATATAAAAATCCTCCTAGTGTCTAAAATGGTTTCCCTTGAAATTGAAATTCAAAAAGAACTTTCCAATGTGCAGTTGGAATTAATTGAAAATGTGTATAAAGGACCTAGCCTAAGGGTCTAGATTTTCAGAATTTTTTGGATTATGGTCCAATTAAGGTTCCTATGCGCCAATAGGATTAATCCAAGTGTGGGGAGGAGATAAATCTAATGAATAAAAGAAAATACCCAAAAATGAGTAAATACCCACATAAGATGAAGAGTTGACTGAGTACAAGGTTTATTAGTTAAAAACTATGAGATATTTTGGTATAATGATACATTTTTGACACCTTGGTACGGAAAGGGGGGGACTTCAAGGAGGCGCCTATTTCACACATGTGGTGGAGTTTTTAACTCAAAAACATTTGTGATATTTTTATCTCTCCTCTCTCCTGGATCAAACCAAATCAAAAGGGAGCCAAACTAGGTCCAAATCTTGTCCAAATTTAGCCAAACTGAACCTAGAAAATTCTAGAACCTAGTTGGACTTGGTTAGAGGCCTCTCTCACCTATAAATAGATCCTTAGTCTTTTGGACAAAAATTTGTGAACTATACCATGCCAGTAATGATATTTTTTATTATCCCTTAAAAATCCTCTACTTTTGGAGAGAGTGGAGCCTCTCTCTCTCTCTCTTCAACCATCCTTGGAGCTTTCGTTTCAACACACAAACCAATTGATGGTTGGGGCCTTCTTCTATGATAGAGAAGCAAGCAAAAACAAGAGGTAAAGTGTATTTTTATGGTTTTTCTCTACTATTCTTAATGTTTTCACTTCTCAACCCCTCTCAAGCTTGAGAAGTTTCTTAATTAAGTGTTTATAATGCAAAGCAAGCTTTTCTTAAGTGTTGTAATGAATAATTAAGAAAATTTTACATTTATGCTTAAATTAGAATGCTTTTATGTTTATCTCTCTCTCCCTTTATCTCTCTCTCCCCTAAAGAATGGTCACTCCTATGACCAATTCTCTATTCAATTGATGCTTCTCATAGAGAAATTCTTAATTCACAAATCAAACTGTAGGCTTGTGAAGCTAGAGGTTAAGAAAATGGTTTTTTATACTTATATGCTTGTAAATTATGCTAATATTATGAGATAAATCCATAAATTGACATTTATACTCATCACATCTCATCCACTAGCATATTATGAGCCAAACTGAACCTAGAAACTTCTAGAACCTAGTTGGACTTGGTTAGAGGCCTCCCTCACCTATAAATAGATCCTTAGTCTTTTGGAAAACAATTTGTTAACTATACCATGCCAGTAATGTTATTTTTTATTATCCCTTAAAAATCCTCTACTTTTAGAGAGAGTGGAGCCTCTCTCTCTCTCTTCAACCATCCTTGGAGCTTTCCTTTCAACACACAAACCAATTGATTGGTTGGGGGCTTCTTCTATGATAGAGAAGCAAGCAAAAACAAGAGGTAAAGAGTAATTTTATGGTTTTTCTCTACTATTCTTAATGTTTTCACTTCTCAACCCCTCTCAAGCTTGAGAAGTTTCTTAATTAAAAATATGAGTTATACCATGCCAGTAATGATATTTTTTATTATGCCTTAAAAAACCTATACTTTTGGAGAGAGTGGAGCCTCTCTCTCTCTTCAACCATCCTTGGAGCTTTCCTTTCAACACACAAACCAATTGATTGGTTGGGGGCTTCTTCTATGATAGAGAAGCAAGCAGCAAAAACAAGAGGTAAAGAGTAATTTTATGGTTTTTCTCTACTATTCTTAATGTTTCACTTCTCAACCCCTCTCAAGCTTGAGAAATTTCTTAATTATTGGGTTTTTATATGCAAAGCAAGCTTTTATTAAGTGTTGTAATGAATAATTAAGAAAAATTTACATTTATGCTTAAATTAGAATGCTTTTATGTTTATCTCTCTCTCCTCCAAAGAATGGTCATTCCTATGACCAATTCCCTATTCAATTGATGCTTCTCATGGAGAAATTCTTAATTCACAAATCAAACTGTAGGCTTCTGAAGCTAGAGGTTAAGAAAATGGTTTTTTATACTTATATGCTTGTAAATTATGCTAATATTATGAGATAAATCCATAAATTGGCAATTATACTCATCACATCTCATCCACTAGCATATTATGAGCCAAACTGAATGTAGAAAATTCAAGAACCTAGTTGGACTTGTTTAGAGGCCTCCCTCACCTATAAATAGATCCTTAGTCTTTTGAAAAAAATCTGTGAATACCATTCTAGTAATGTTATTTTTTATTATCCCTTAAAAATCCTCTACTTTTAGAGAGAGTGGAGCCTCTCTCTCTCTCTTCAACCATTCTTGGAGCTTTCCTTTCAACACACAAACCAATTAATTGGTTGGGGGACTTCTTCTATGATAGAGAAGCAAGCAAAAACAAGAGGTAAAGAGTAATTTTATGATTTTTCTCTACTATTCTTAATATTTTCACTTCTCAACCCCTCTCAAGCTTGAGAAGTTTCTTAATTAAGTGCTTATAATGCAAATCAAGCTTTTATTGTGTTTTAATGAATAGTTAAGAAACGTTTATATTTATGCTTAAATTATAATGCTTTTATGTTTATCTCTTTGTCCCCCCAAGATGGTCATTTTTATGACCAATTCTCTATTCAATTGATGCTTCTCACGGACAAATTCTTAATTCACAAATCAAACTCTAGGATTGTGAAGCTAGAGGTTTAAGAAAATGGTTTTTTATACTTATATGCTTGCAAATTATGGTTATATCATAAGATAAAGCCATAAATTAGATTTAAGGTTAAAAGATAGTTATACTATCATAATTACATTACAATGTCTTATTCTTTTCAAAAATATTAAAATTTGTCAGTAATAGCAACGGAGCTATGGCAAAAATTTTAAGAAAATAATACATAAGTCATTCTTATATGCATAACGTGAAAAGAGGACTTCCTACCATATTCTAGGATTGAATATCCTAGGCTAAAAGAATGATTTCCATCACATTCAATGAAAAACTAGTTTTTAAGATTTATGTATAATTAAATAATTAAGAACATATAAAATTATGGTTATTTTATTTAAATGATAAAAGAGAAATTCCTATGACATTTGGAATTCAATCATTTAAATAAGAAAAGTAGAATTCATACCATATTGGAATTAATGGATATTTTATTTAAATTCAAAGATAAATTTTAGATAAAAAATTTTCATGCATGAGAAATATTTAGATGATAAAATAGGAATTCCTATTACATTTGAAATTCAATCATTTCAATGGGAAAAGTGAAATTCCTAGCATATTGGAATCAATGGATATTCTTTTAAAATTCAAAGATAAATTTTATATAAATTTATTTCATGCATGAGAAATATTTAAATGATAAAAGAGAAATTCCAATGGCATTTGGAATTCAATCATTTAAATGGAAAAAGAAAAATTCTTAGCATATTGGAATCAATGGATATTTCATTTAAATTCAAACATGAATTCTAGATAAATTAAATTTAATATGTGAGAAATATTTAAACGATAAAAGAGGAATTTCCATAACATTTGGAATTCAATCGTTTAAATAGTAAAAGTGAAATTCTTGGCATATTGAATTAATGGATATTTTATTAAAGAAAAGAGGAATTTTAGATATTTTTTTATGATAAAAGTGAAATTCCCATGACATTGGAATGCAAATAATTAAATGCAAAAAGAGGAATTCCCATTATACTTGAGGTCCAAGAAATTAAATGAAAAAAAGATAAATTTTTAATATAATTCAATTTATGAATATTTATCAAAAGTGAAAATATGCGTAGAATTGATTTTTGTAAATCCCATGAATTCTTCTTTTCAAAAGAGGAAAATTGAATATAATTCAATTGAGAAATTGAGAAAGAATATGAAAATAGTCGTCGAGAAAAAGAACTTTTATCTAGGCCAAGAAAATTAGAAAAAGGTCCCATTAGCGGTATCGAAGTAGAATAAGCTACTAAATGGGATGTGATAGGATGTGATAAGCTGTAAACGGGATGTGATAGGATGTGAATGGATGTGATAAGATGTAAATGGGATGTGATAGGATGTGAATAGATTTGATAAGATGTAAATGGGATGTGATAGGATGTGAATGGATGTGATAAGATGTAAATGGGATGTGATAAGATGTGAATGGATGTGATAAGATGTAAATGAGATGCGATAGGATGTGAATGGATGTGATAAGATGTAAATGGGATGCGATAAGATGTGAATGGATGTGATAAGATGTAAATGGGATGCGATAGGATGTGAATAGATGTGATAAGATGTAAATGGGATGCGATAGGATGTGAATGGATGTGATAGGATGTGGTGTGATGAAAATGAATAAGGATGAGATGTGAAGTAAATGGATGTGGATATGAATGATAAGATGAGAATGAGATGTGAAAGGTTGAGATGGGAAGTAAATGGATGTGGATGTGTATGTGAAAGAATGTGATGTAAAGAGATGTGATGTGATGTGAATATATGTGGATGTGAAGTGATATATGTGAATGTATGGATAGATGTGGATAGTCGTGCATGTGAATGATTGGATGGATGTGGATAAATGAGATGGGATGTGTATGAATGAGATATGATGTGGATGTGATGTAATAAGGATACAATGTATGTGATGGAATGGGGATACAATGAATATAAATGGATGTGATGTGATTGGAGTCGGATAAGTATGAATGGGTGAGATGTGATGTGAAATGGATGTGATGTGATATGATGTAAATAGGGATAGATGTGAATGAATGAGATGTGATGTGAAATGGATGTGATGTGATATGGATGTGATGTGATATGATGTAAATTGGGATAGATATGAATGGATGATATGTGATGTGAATGGATATGATGTGATATGATGCAAATTGGCATAGATGTGAATGGATGATATGGGATGTGAATGGATGAGATGTGATGTGATGTGAATCCGGATATAGATGTGAATGAATGATATGGGATGTGAATGGATGAGATGTGATGTGATGTGAATTGGGGTGTGAATGAATGAGATGTGATGTGAATGGGATGTGATGAGATGTTATGTAAATTGGGATAGATGTAAATGGATGATATATGATGTGAATGGATGTGATGTGATGGGATGTGAATCGAGATAGATGTGAATGAATGAGATGTGAGGTGAAATGGATGTGATATGATGTGGATCTAGGTAGATATGAATGGGTGAGATATGAATGAATGTGATGTGATGAGATGTGGATATGGGTAGATGCGAGTGGATGAGATGTGATGAGTATAAATGTGGAAAGATAGACGAGAGTTTGTTTATTAAAAAAACTGTATTTATGACTGTTTTATGTCAAGAATACTGGGGAAGCATTTTGACCATCTTGTGAATGAGGTCGTGGAGACGTAACTGATAAAGTTGCAACAATTGATGGAGAGTCAATGGAGGACATCTCGAGTAGCAAGGTCGGCCGAGGTCTTAACTAGCCTCGGTTCAATTTAAATAGTGTTCTTCTGGTACGGTGGATGAGGGACCAAGGAAGCGGCCTATGAGTGAAGTGCTAGGTGACATGGGAAGGATCCTAGAGGGTGCTGACCATATGGTGCTCAAGCTCTGGGTTGGCGAAGATACCCACGCGTGCTTCGAGGAAGATATTGGAACAAGGAGTAAGAGTTCTTTTCTAAATTCGAGCATGGATCAGGTTGATTGACCTTGTTGGTCCTCAACGAATGAGTCCATGGCTCTTTTATATGGATCTATTGGTTGATCTTGCTGATCTTCAACGGAGAGTCCATTTGGATTTTTATAAGTGAATATATTTTCGGGTGCTATGAGCTAGGAACTATTGAAAAGGCCCCAGAGTGGATGGGTGGTGAGGGTTCTGGTTGCCAATGATGCCGATGGTACACCGATGAAGGAATGATTGGAAATTAGAATTCAACCAGATATTTTGAAGGATTCTTATCAGTGATACTATGGTTTCATTAAAAGATTGTTTTAAAAGACAGCTGAATCGGTGGAAAAAATCAATTTCGTATTGGGTACGTAAGTGGTGTGACTAGCTTGAAGTTTGCATGAAGATCCAACTAAGGGGCCTGGGAACTCTTTGCCCTGGTACCGTGGACAAAACCTAACCAAATTCTTAAATGGATCCCATCACTACAGTGGTTGGGAAGTTGGCTAACCCACGGGAGTGGATGGATTGATGGATCCCAAAGATGAGACTCAATTCTGTTATGGTACGATAGATGAAGTAAATCCCAAATAGTCTTGTTCTATGGAAGAGAATCAACGGTTGTGCCTCTCGATGAGGAAAAAAGCATTGGTCTCTATGATCCAAGTGCAAGTTTCTTCCTTGATCTGACCAAGTGACTTACAAGTTCAGTCGGATTAGTTTGGTTAGTGATGACCTTGACTACGTTAGAGTAAAAATATCCTAGAGGAATCGCATGTGCTTTCTGGGTGAGGGAAGTTTTTCTACGTTCGGTTTTGGAAGAAGCGAGGGAATAGTCTCTTGTCCGGATATCCGTGGGTGAGGCCCCGTGTGAGAGGCTCTGCCCTGCACAATTAGTGCTACTTCCGCTGCTACTAGCACCCCGAAAATTCATTGCGCGGAGGGAGTCGGGATCTTTTAGCTAGTATCACAGCAAATTGGCTAAAGGGGATCAACCAAGAAGCCAGAAATGTCAAAAATTTATGAAGTAGCAGTAAAAGGATGGAATTGTGTGATGAAATTTATACTACAAATTGATATTCAGAATGAAGATTCATAAATATGTTATTGGGTCTTCAAATGGAAGTATCCCAATTGTATGGAATCTCTGACTTGCTTGAGGCCTAGAAATGATGGCATTTACCTTATAGTTCCAAGGACCGTGACTACCCATATATACCGAGTATATAACTGCAGCTCTTTCCTGGCACTATATATGAGTAAATCTAAGACCTTGAAATTATAAGGCAAAATGCTATCCAGATGATGAATTTGGATGTGGTTGATATGATTTTAAAATTTTGGTTGAGAATTGATGAGTTGATTTGGATTCTGATTGAAAAATGATGATTCCTAAAATCTAGTTGAAAGAAGATAAGTTTAACAAAGCCACAATAATGAGGTCGAATGGGACGAATCCCAATGATGATGATAATAATTGGAATGATGATTGTGACTACAGCAAATCCCTATGAGGTTAGTGGATTGTGCTGAGAGATTGCTACTATTAACACTTGACCCAGTGGATCAAGTTAAGGGATGACAAATTAAAAACCTGCATAACTGAAATTCCCATGCAGGAATGTTCAGATGGAATTTTTGGTCTAAGGGACCATGATTGTGTTAAGGATATGAATGATATGCTTTGAATGAATTGTTATCCGATAATGAGCTCTATATGAAGGGATCTTTATCCTAGGTTTCTATTGGGTTGACCAAACTATAAGGAATCCCATAAATTTACTTAATGCTTGTAAATTATGGTAATATTATGAGATAAATCCATAAATTTGATTTAAGGGAAAGAGTTTGTCCTCCACCTGTGAGATGAGGACATCTCGCGTTTTTTAAGTAGGGTAGGATGTAAGATTCCTCCCTCCAAATTTTGAGGTGTAAAGGTGTAAGAACCTTCCCGTCTAATCTTGTAATTATTCCCCTCTCTAAAATAAAAGAAAGATCTAGTTTTACCCTTTTTTGGCCTACACAGAAAATGTCTAGAGGGAGATAATCCAAAATTGAGATATTTTTGGATAAAAAATCCTCCTAGTGTCTAAAATGGTTTCCCTTGAGACACAAATTCAAAAAGAACTTTCCAATGTGTAATTGGAATTAATTGAAAATGTGTATAAAGGACCTTAGCCTAAGGGTCTAGATTTTCAGAAATTTTTGGATTATGGTCCAATTAAGGTTCCTATCGACCAATAGGATTAATCCAAGTGTGGCGAGGAGATAAATCCAATGAATAAAAGAAAATACCTAAAAACATGGGTTATGGTTGTTGTTGTTGTGTTCCTTTCTTCACTTCCTAGGATTTCCAAAAATGATGCAACAACTCATGTCTTTTTTATGCAATTACAAATACTTCATTAGTTTTTTAGTGCACAAGGTTAGCACTCTTAACAACCACCTGGTGTAGTAGTGTTGTCTCTTAGCACTCTAATAAGGTATGTTGGCACTCTAACAAGGTATGTTGTTGGCACTCTAAAAAGGTATTCACTTGCCATCACAACCTCGTCTCTTTGCATAAACGAAGTTCTAGCTTCTTTGGGCTTTGATGCTTGACATCTTGGCCCAATAATGATGGATAGCCAAGAAGTGTGTTTCCTATGGGTGGGGGTACTGTGTTTTCTAAAAACCAATGAACTAGTATATACGTGTAGCCTCACTTCTTGTAAAAGCAATATATAGATGAAGCCTTTCACTTCTTGTAAAAACAAAAAACCAATATATAGATGTATCCTTTCACTTCTTGTAAAAGCAATATATAGATGTAGCCTTTCACTTCTTGTAAAAACAAAAAACCAATATATACATGTCACATTTCACTTCCTCTAAAAGCAACTCTAGCCATGGACAACAAATGGGTGAGCCGTTTTCCCTATACATATTTCTAGTCATATTTTTCAAATGGTCTTAAATTGCTTTCTTATCTTTTGAGATTCTAGGCTACCATTGTAAAGCGCTATATAGATTTTTTACGTCTTACGAATAGTTTCCTTTCATTTTCCTTAATATATTAAGATCTTTTCTTGTTTCTTAATGAGCTGGAATACTTTTCATTCCAAAAATAGATGATTGTTTTGTTTTAATATCTAGAAAAAATATACATATGTTGACTATGTATATGAAGATTCTTAATTTGGATCATGATCATGTTGTTTCTTCATTTGGAAAATAATTTTATTTTAACTCTAGTACAAAAATGATTGTAAGATTCCTCCCTCCAGCTTTTGAGGTGTACATGTATAAGAACCTCCCCTTTTGATCTTGTAATTATTCCCCTCTCTGAAATAAAAGAAAGATCCAATTTTACCATGTTTTGGCCTGGAGAGAGAAAATGTAGCGGGAGGTAATCCAAAATTGATATATTTTTGGATATAAAATTCCTCCTAGTGTCTAAAATGGTTTCCCTTGAAATTGAAATTCAAAAAGATATAACCAATGTGCAATTGGAATAAATTGAAAATGTGTATAAAGGACCTTAGTCTAAGGGTCTAGATTTTCAAAAAAATTTGGATTATGGTCCAATTAAGGTTCCTATGGTGTCCAATAGGATTAATCCAAGTGTGGGGAGGAGATAAATCTAATGAATAAAATAAAATACCCAAAAATAAGTAAATGCCCACATATAATGAAGTGACTAAGTACAAGGTTTATTAGTTAAAAAACTATGAGATATTACTAAAAAAATGAGATATTTTGGTATAATGATACATTTTTGACACCTTGGTAAGGAAAAGGGGGGACTTCAAGGAGGCACCTATTTCACACATGTGGTGGAGTTTTTAACTCAAAAAAATTGTGATATTTTTATCTTTCCTCTCTCCTGGATCAAACTAAAGCAAAAGGGAGCCAAACTAGGTCCAAATCTTGTCCAAATTCAGCCAAACTAAACCTAAAAAATTTTAGAACCTAGTTGGACTTGGTTAGAGACCTCCCTCACCTATAAATAGATCCTTAGTCTTTTGTAAAAAAATCTGTGAACTATACCATGCCAGTAATGATATTTTTTATTATCCCTTAAAAATCCTCTACTTTTGGAGACATTGGAGCCTCTCTCTCTTTTCAACCATCCTTGGAGCTTTTCTTTCAACACACAAACCAATTGATTGGTTAGGGGCTCTTCTATGATAGAGAAGCAAGTAAAAACAAGAGGTAAAGAGTAATTTTATGGTTTCTCTCTACTATTCTTAATGTTTTCACTTCTCAACCCCTCTCAAGCTTGAGAAGTTTCTTAATTAAGTGCTTATAATGCAAATCAAGATTTTCTTAGGTGTTGTAATGAATAATTAAGAAAAGTTTACATTTATGCTTAAATTATAATGCTTTTATGTTTATCTCTCTCTCCCCCAAAGAATGGTCATTCCTATGACCAATTCAATATTCAATTGATGCTTCTCATGGAGAAATTATTAATTCACAAATCAAACTCTAGGCTTGTGAAGCTAGAGGTGAAGAAAATAGTTTTTTATATTTATTTACTTGTGAATTATGGTAATATTATGAGATAAATCCATAAATTGGATTTAGGGTTAAAAGATAGTTATGCTATCATAATTACATTACTATGTATTATTCTTTTCAAAAATATTAAAATCTGTCAGTAATAGCAGCGGAGCTATGGTAAAAATTTGATATTATGCATAACATGAAAACACGACTTCCTACCATATTCTAGGATTGAATATCCTAGGCTAAAAGAATGATTTTCATCACGTTCAATGGAAAACTAATTTTTAAGGTTTATGTATAATTAAATAATTAAGAAAAGATAAAATTATGGTAATTTTATTTAAATGATAAAAGAGGAATTCCTATGACATTTGTAATTCAATCATTGAAATAGGAAAAGTGAAATTCTTTGCCTATTGGAATTAATGGATATTTTATTTAAATTGAAAGATGAATTTTAGATAAATTTATTTCATGCATGAGAAATATTTAAATGATAAAAGAGGAATTCTTATGACATTTGGAATTCAATTATTTAAATGGAAAAAGTGAAATTCCTAGCATATTGAAATTACTGGATATTTTATTTAAGTTCAAAGATGAATTTTAGATAAATTTATTTCATGCATGAGAAATATTAAAATGATAAAAGAGGAGTTCCTATGACATTTGGAATTCAATCATTTAAATGAGAAAAGTGAAACTCCTAGCATATTGGAATAATGGATATTTTATTTAAACTCAAAGATGAATTTTAGATAAATTTACTTTATGTATGAGAAATATTTAAATGATAAAAGAGGAATCCCCATGAAATTTGGAATTCAATCATTTAAATAGTAAAAGTGAAATTCTTGGCATATTAAATTAATGGATATTTTATTAAAGAAAAGAGGAATTTTAGATAGATTTATTTTATGATAAAAGAGGAATTCCCATGACATTGGAATGCAAATAGTTGAATGCAAAAAGAGGAATTCCCATGATATTGGAGGTCCAAGAAATTAAATGGAAAAAAGATGAATTTTTAGTATAATTCAATTTATGAATATTTATCAAAAGTGAAAATATGGGTAGAATTGATTTTTGTAAATTCCATGAATTCCTCTATTCAAAAGAGGAATATTGAATATAATTCAATTGAGAAATTGAGAAAGAATATGGAAATAGTCGTCGAGAAAAAGAAGCTTTATCTAGGCCAAACACTTGCAGAAATTTAGAAAAAGTCCCATTATCGATATCGAAGTAGAATAAGCTACTAAATGGAATGTGATAAGATGTGAATGGATATTATAAGATGTAAATGGGATGTGATAGGATGTGAATGGATGTGATAAGATGTAAATGGGATGCAATATGATGTGAATGGATGTGATAAGATGTAAATGGGATGCGATAGGATGTGAATGGATGTAATAAGATGTAAATGAGATGTGATAGGATGTAAATGAGATGTGATAGGATGTAAATGGGATGTGATAAGATG
Organism: Cibotium barometz; assembly: GCF_041138505.1. NCBI lineage: Eukaryota > Viridiplantae > Streptophyta > Polypodiopsida > Cyatheales > Cibotiaceae > Cibotium > Cibotium barometz. The sequence goes on along the minus strand of NC_141102.1, from coordinate 30,881,527 downwards.
TGAATGGATTGAAAAGATGCAGGGGAGAAGAGAGCTTGAGCTCTTGCAAGCACACACACGCTCACAAAACCCTAAAAGAGAACACACAAGGTTAGAGGCTGAAAATCTTCTTCTTCTTCACGCAACACTCAACACACCATATACAAAGATACGAGTACACACTATATGAAAAGGTGCTCAAGCAAATACATACTAGGGTTCTCTATAGTGTGAACCCAACTAAATGAGCTGGCACTATAGCTATGCCAATCTCTAGAATGGCTGTCACACAGCCTATCATCCCACTGGCCGCATATTACCCATGATCTCACCAACCATGCCAGTGGTGTAAGTGTGGGGCCTATTCCCCAGGGAGGTCATCAGTGTCCACCGCCTCACTAGATGATCTCGATATCTCAACACTCCCCCTCGAGCTCAACTCCATCTCATGTACACCAAGCAAATCCCTGAATCTACGGAGCTTCTCTGTACCCACCAATTCTTTGGTGAAGATGTCAGCGAGACAAAACCTTCTCTTTGACAAAATGGTAGTGGACCTCTATATGCTTTGTGCGAGCATGAAAAACTGGGTTCCTGGCCAACTGGGTTCCTGGCCAACTGTATACTGCTAATGTTGTCACAGAAAATGACAACTTGTCTATCCACACTGATAGACCCAAATCTGCAAGTAGCTTTCTCAACCAAGCTACCTCACATGCTGCCATAGCAGCACCTCTGTACTCGGCCTTTGTACTAGATAGAGTAATCGTAGGCTGCTTCTTGCTACTCCAAGTTACAGTAGCACTCCCCAAAGAAAACATGAAGCCACTAGTAGATCTTCTATCTGAGATACTACCAGCCCAATCAGCATCTTTGTACCCATGTACATAGATCTCTGTCCCAGTTTCATAGAATTGTCCACAATGCAAAGTGGATCTCACATACCTCAGTATGCATCTCAGTGCATCCAAATGTGGCTTCCAAGGAATCTACATAAAGTGACTCACCAACCCAACAGCATAGCTCAAATCTGGCCTGGTGATTGTCATGTAGATCAAGCTTCCTACTATGCATCTATACATAGTAGGATCCTCCAAAATGTCTCCTGAATCTGCACTCAACTTGCCATTCTGATCCAATGGCACACTGAGATAGGCTTACAGCCTGTCATACCATACTTAGACAACATGTCCAAGCCATACTATCTCTGTAGTAATCTAATACCATCATGTGGTGACCTAATCACCTCAATGCCCAAGAAATATCTGAGCTCCCCGAGAGCCTTCATCTCAAACTTCTGTCCAAGCAAGATCTTCACATCAAAGATCTCTGCATCATGGTCCCCCATAATGATCAGGTCATCTACATAGAGATGACAACAAGCACAACCCCTCTATCACTGTGTCTCACATACAGCGAGAAATCTGCATTGGCTACATGAAAGCCAATAGTGACAAGATATTCAAAGATCTTGTCATACCATGCTCTTGGTGCTTGTTTTGAGCCATACAAGGCTTTCTTCAACCTACAAACATGCTCAAGGTGACTCACATCCTCATAACGAGGTGGCTGCAACATATACACCTCTTCGTGCAAATCCCCATGCAAGAATACATTCTTTACATCCATCTGATGTAAAGACCATTGCTTTGACATAGCCACTGCTATCACAACTCTCAGTGTTGCCATCTTGGCAATTGGGCTGAAAGTTTCCTCATAATCAATGCCATATGTCTGCGCATATCCTTTGGCTACCGATCTAGCCTTGTACCTGCTTATGCTTCCATCACTGTTATGTTTTACTTTGAACACCCACTTGCATCCAATGGCTTTCTTGCCTTTAGGCAATTGCACTTGCATCCAATGGCTTTCTTGCCTTTAGGCACTAAATCCCAAGTCTCATTTCCATATAGAGCATCCATCTCCTCATCCATAGCTTTCTCCCAACACACATATAGTGCATCCATCTCCTCATCCATAGCTTTCTCCCAACACACATTTCCAACAGCCTCATCAATGCATGTGGGCTCTATTACCTGTACAACTTTTGCCATGTTTGCATAGTGATGTGCCACATAACCATCATAGGTAAACCTCTGCACAGGATTCTTCACTCTCCCAGATCTTCGCAGCTTTGCATTCATGGCTTCCATAGCCTTCTTTACACCAGGTGTTCTCATAGCTGGTATCCCAAGATCCTCATCAAGGCTCATCTCTGAGAGCCACTAGACTCTCCATCAACATGATAATGCCCTGCAGAAATGTCACACATACTAAGGGGCTCAATCACTTTCTCTTTGCCTTTATGTGATGTACTAATCACATTTGTAGGACTGGTATTATGATGCAGCCTGCCACTCCATGGTCTATCAACCAAATGAACCACTAGATGAGGACTCTCCTGGTCCACTCAAAGACTGTGATTGCTGACTTGTATTCTATGCAACCACATTTCCACTCACATCAGCCCCAACAGCTTCTTTTCTAGCAGCATACTAGCTGCTCATCTCATCAAACACAACATCCCTGCTTACCCTTAACTCACATGTAGCAGGGTTATAACACCTATATCCCTTTTGCTCAAGGGAATACCCAATAAACACACAATTTTTAGCTTTTGGATCTAGCATAGTTCTCAGCTCATCTGGCACATGCACATATGCAATGCATCCAAAGACTTTCAGATGAGACAAATCAGGTTTTCTACCAGTAAACCTCTCCTCTGGAGTTACATCATGTATGGCTGCAATTGGAGTCCTGTTCATCATGATATAAAATGCTGTAGAAACAGCCTCAGCCCAACAGCTATGCAGCATATTCTTCTCTCCCATCAATGCTCGAGCAATCTCAGCAATGTGCCTATTTTTCCGCTCAGCAACTCCATTTTGCTGTGGAGTGTAGTAAACTATCTCCGAATACCATTCTTTTTCAAGAATTCAGAGAACTCATTGGAGAAGTACTCTCCCCTCCATCTGACCTTAGGCACTTTACATATTTCCCTGTTTGCTTTTCAACCATAACTCTGAAATTCTGAAAATGAGTGAACACCTTACCCTTCTCCTTCATGAAGTATACCCACACTTTCCTTGTGTGGTCATCAATAAATGCCACATAATACCTGCAGCCTCCCATAGATATGGTCTTCGTAGGACCCCATACATCTGAATGCACAACATCTAGTGTATTTCTGCTCACATTTCTATCACGTGGAAATACATGCTTTGTTTGCTTTCCAAATTGGCATGCTTCACTATTTTCTACATACAAGTCAATATTAGGTAATTTGAAAAAAATCTCACATTTTGGGAATCAATTACTCCATATAGTTTTGGACATATCTTAAACATACTAACTCCAAATTTGTCGAATATCATAGATTTAGATTCTACTCTTCAAGATCTTTCCGATGATATGTCACATGAGGGGGTTTTGACAAACTTTTGGACAAGTTCACCATGCTCCCATTTTTCAAATGGGAATGGGTTTTTCCCAAATTATCTAATATGGTGTTATACCTTCAACTTTAAACTTTGGCAGCCCTGTCACAATTCCTTTAGTCTGTATAGACTTCATTCTCTGCACATTCACATGTCCAATTCTTTTATGCTAAATGTTTGTGTTTGCAACAATTCCTGAACATTTGCAAACATCGCAGTACTCACTTCAGGCATGTTTGTGTTTGCAACAATTCCTGAACATTTGCAAACATCACAGTACTCACTTCAGGCATGTTTACATTCAATGTAAACATTCTGCCCACTCTGTTGCCTTTTGCAACCAACCTGCACTTGTCTTTAAAGGCTTCAACATAACAACCCTGCACTTGTCTTTAACATAACAACCTGCACTTGTCTTTAAAGTCTTCAACATAACAACCCTCATGGTTAAACCAAACTTGCAAACCATACTCAATCATCTGGCCAACTGAAACTAGAATCTTTGTTATGTTCAAAACATGAAGTACATCTGCAAGGTACTTCACTTTGCCATCGTGCATAGACAATGGCACATCTCCAACATGGAAAATTGGATGAGCATTGTCATCGCCTGTTTCCACAAAACCTGGTCTTTCAAGGTTTTTCATCTCCTTGAACCACTCCCCCCATGACTTGTCATGTGGTTCAAAGCACCTAAATCAACGTACCATACATCATCTTTACGTGCTGCTTCAACATTTTTAGACATGGCATTAATGGCATGCTACATAACAAACAACCTTTCATTATCCTCATTGTTTCTGCTCGAGGATGCATAGTTGTTTTGCTGAAATTTTCCATTTTGCATGTCAGTCTGCTTCTTATAACAATCTGCTTGCACATGTCCAGGCTTACCACAATAAAAGCATCCACGTGTATCATTATACTGCCTTTGCCAATTTCCATGACCTCTTTGACTCCCCCTGCCTCTGAATTGGCCTCTTCCACCTACGTGTTGTTGTTGTTGTGAATTCTAGGATTGTTGTTGTTGCTGCTTCTACTGGCCATAATTCTAATTACCTATTCGGCCACCTTCTTGACCGCTTTCATGGCCTCCTCTACCTCATCCTCTTCCTGACCTGTGTGTTGTTGTTGTTGTGAATTCTAGGACTGTTAATGTTGCTGCTACTCATGCCATAATTTGGATTACCTATTTGGCCACCTCCTTGGCCGCGTCCATGGCCTCCTCTACCTCATCCTCTTCCTGAACTTGTGTAGAAGGCCTGTTGCTCTCTGAACTATTTTTGTTTTGTGAGGACTGTTGGTCTTCACCCAATCTCTTCTCTTCTATAATCAACATAGACACAAAATCTATGAAATTGGGAATGTTTTTCCGAGTCTAAATAGATGTCGTGAATGCCTTGTATTGTGGCCCGAGACTACTTAGACAGACTTCCACCTTATCATCATCATGTATACTGAAACGCCAATAGATCAGGGATCTTCAATGCATAGTCATTCTCACAGACATACTCTTTTTCTCCATAGTATGAAGTTCATTCTTCCACTGTATCTTTCGTGCCTTGGTATTCATTTCATAGAGTTTTACCAAGGTGTCCCATGCCTCCTTGGGGGACTTGGCATCCTGTATGTGCCCAATCATGGTGTCCTGTATACTGATAGAGAGCCAATACATAACTTTTCTGGCTCCTTGGTTCCAATCCTTAAAGTCTTTCACATCTGCAGTAGTCGGATTGATCTCCGGTATCTCCGGTGTCTCTTCATGCTCACCTTCTATGTAGTCCTAGTAACCCTTTCCCATAAGGAAATTTGTTAACCTGAACCTCCAAGCATGGAAGTTGTTCTTATCAAGCTTCTCAGCAATAATCTGGTTTATGCTGTCATTTGACATCTTGCCAGACACACAAATTTACCAGAAACAGCACTCTAGTTTGTCCTACACAAACTGTTGTATTTTTTGCAACGGTACTTTACTACACTCAAATGTCACAACCAGTGACCTCAATGTGCATACATACACCCAATGGCAACTGTTGACCTCCTTGCAGTACACACAATGTCTGCACAACCAATCTGTCTTCTTGCAGTTCTTAAAACAGAGTTCTACATAGAAACGATGACTTACCCGCAGTGCTCAAAAATTGCCTACTTTCTGAAAAACACCGCAAATAAAGCTCCTCAATCAGAGATTGTTTGTTTGTGCCTCCGGTAGAGCTCTCGACAAGGGTGTAGTCGCCACCAACACAAATAGGGAAGAGTAGATGAAGCTCTTACCCTCCGTACCGCTTCCTGTGCTTCTCTTGCTTGCAGCTCACCCCTTAGCATGAACCAAGTTCTGATACCATGAAAAGATGTAGGGGAGAAGAGAGCTTGAGCTCTTGTAAGCACACACACACACACTCACAAAAGATGTAGGGGAGAAGACAGCTTGAGCTCTTGCAAGCACACACACACTCACAAAACCCTAAAAGAGAACACACAAGGTGAGAGGCTGAAAATCTTCTTCTTCTTCACACAACACTCAACACACCATATACAAAGATAAGAGTACACACTATATGAAAAGGTACTCAACCAAATACATACTAGGGTTCTCTATAGTGTGAACCCAACTAAATGAGCTGGCCCTATAACTATGCCACAATGGCTGTCACACAGCCTGTCATCCCACTGGCCGTATATCCCCCACCATGATCTCACCAACCATGCTAGTGGTGTAAGTGTGGGGCCTATCCCCCAGGCAGGTCATCAGTGTCCACCGCCTCACTAGATGAGCTCGATATCTCAACATGGATGTGCTAAGATATAAATGGGATGCGATAGGATGCGAATGGATGTGATAAGATGTAAATGGGATGCGATAAGATGTGAATGGATGTGATAAGAGTAAATGGGATGCGATAGGATGTGAATGGATATGATAAGATGTAAATGGGATGCGATAGGATGTGAATGGATATGATAAGATGTAAATGGGATGCGATAGGATGTGATAAGATGTAAATAAGATGCGACAAGAAGTGAATGTGATGTGATAGGATGTGATAAGATGTAAATAAGATGCGACAAGAAGTGAATGTGATGTGATAGGATGTGGTGTGATGAACATGATTGAGGATAAGATGTGAAGTAAATGGATGTGGATGTGAATGATGAGATGAGAGCATATGTGAAAGGTTGAGATGGGAAGTAAATGGATGTGGATGTGTATGTGAAAGAATATGATGTAAATGGATGTGGATGGGAAGTAAATGGATGTGGATGTGTATGTGAAAGAATGTGATGTAAAGAGATGTGATGTGATGTGAATATATGTGGATGTGAAGTGATATATATGAATGTATGGATAGATGTGGATAGTCGTGCATGTGAATGATTGGATGGATGTGGATAAATGAGATGGGATGTGTATGAATGAGATATGATGTGGATGTGATGTAATAAGGATACAATGTATGTGATGGAATGGGGATACAATGAATGTAAATGGATGTGACTCGGATAAGTATGAATGGGTGAGATGTGATGTGAAATGGATGTGATGTGATATGATGTAAATAGGGATAGATGTGAATGAATGAGATGTGATGTGAAATGGATGTGATGTGATATGATGTAAATTGGGATAGATGTGAATGGATGATATGTGATGTGAATGAATGTGATGTGATATGATGTAAATCGAGATAGATGTGAATGGATGATATGTGATGTGAATGGATGAGATGTGATGTGATGTGAATCGGGATAGATGTGAATGAATGATATGGGATGTGAATGAATGATATGGGATGTGAATGAATGAAATGTGATGTGATGTGAATCGGGATAGATGTGAATGAATGATATGGGATGTGAATGGATGATGTGATGTGATGTGAATCGGGATGTGAATGAATGAGATGTGATGTAAATTGGGATAGATGTGAATGGATGATATGTGATGTGAATGGATTTTATGTGATGGGATGTGAATCGAGATAGATGTGAATGAATGAGATGTGAGGTTAAATGGATGCGATGTAATATGGATCCTGGTAGATATGAATGGATGAGATGTGAATGAATGTGATGTGATGTGAATGAATGTGATGTGATGAGATGTGGATATGGGTAGATGTGAGTGGATGAGATGTGATGAGTATAAATGTGAAAAGATGTGATGAGATGGCAAATATTATCATTAGATGAGAATGGATAAAGGACGATGGGAATACATATGATTGGACTTGGATTAAATAATGTGGATTAATGTGGAACAATGTCGAAAGACGAGAGTTTGTTATAGAAACTGTATTTATGACCTGTTTTTAAATGATTGTTTTATGTCAAGAATGCTGGGGAAGCATTTTGATCATCTTGTGAATGAGGTCGTGGAGATGTAACTGATAAAGTTGCAACAATTGACGGAGATTCAATGGAGGATGTCTCGTGTAGCAAGGTCGACCGAGGTCTTGACTAGCCTCGGTTTGATTTAAATGGTGAGCTTCCGGTAGGGTGGATGAGGGACCAAAGAAGCGGCCTATGAGTGAAGCACTAGGTGACTTGCAAAGGATCCTAGAGGGTGCTGAGACCATACGGTGCTCAAGCTGTGGGTTGCCGAAGATACCCAGGCGTGCATCGAGAAAGATATTGGAACAAGGAGTAAGAGTTGTTTTTTGAATTTGGGCATGGATCTAGTTTATTGACCTTGTTGGTCCTCAACAAATGAGTCCATGGCTCTTATATATGGATCTGTTGGTTGATCTTGCTAATCTTCAATGGAGAGTCCATTTGGATTTTTATAAGTCGATATATTTCAAGGTACTATGAGCTAGGAACTATTGAAAAGGCCCTTGAGTGGAGAAGTGGTGAGCGTTCTGGTTGCCAATGATGCCATAGGTACACCGATAAAGGAATGATTGGAAATTAGAATTCAACCAGACATTTTGGAGGATTATGATCAGTGATACTATGGTTCCATTAAAAGATTGTTTTTAAAGACATCTAATTCTGTGAAAAAAAGCAATTTCGTATTGGGTGTGTAAGTGGTGTGACTAGCTTGAAGTTTGCATGAAGATCTGGCTAGGGGGCATGGGAACTCTTTTCCCTGGTACTCGGGACAAAACGTAACCAAATTCTTAAATGGATCCCATCACTACAGTGGTTGGGCAGTTGGCTAATCCACGGGACTGGATGGGCTGGACTGATGGATCCCAAAGATGAGACTCAATTCTTCTATGGTATGATAGATGAAGTAAATCCTTGATAGTCTTGCTCTATGGACAAGAATCAATAGCTATGCCTCTCGATGAGGAAAAAAGTGTTGGTCTCTATGATCCAAGTGCAAGTTTATTCCTTGATCTGACCAAGTGACTTACAAGTTCGGTCGGATTAGTTTGGTTAGTGATGACCTTGACTACTTTAGAGTAAAAATATCCTAGAGGAATCGCATGTGCTTCCTAGGCGACGGAAGTTTTTTCGGGTTCAGTTTTGGAAGAACCGAGGGATTAGTCTCTTGTTTGAATATCCGTGGGTGAGGCCCCGAGTGAGAGGCTCTGCCCTATGCAAGAAGTGCCACTTCCGCTGCTAGCACCCCCGAATTCATTACGCGGAGGGGGCAGGGATTTTTGAGCTCGTATTAGAGCAAATTGGCTAAAGTGGATCAACCAAGAAGCCAAAAATGTCAAAAATTTATGAAGTACCAGTAAAAGGTTGGAATTGTGTCATGAAATTCATACAAATTGATATTCAGAATGAAGATTCATAAATACGTAATTGGGTCTTCAGATTGGAAGTACCGCAGTTGTATGGAATCTCTGACTTCCTTGAGGCCTAAAAATGATGGCATTTACATTATAATTCCAAGGACCATGACCACCTGTATATACCAAGGGTATAACTGTAGATCTTTACTGGCCGTATATACGAGTAAATCTAACACCTTGAATTTATGAGCAAAAATGTTATCGAGATGATGAATTTGAATGTGGTTGATATGATTTTAAAATTTTGGTTGAGAAATGATGAGTAGATTTGGATTCTGATTGAAAAATGATGATTCCTGAATTCTAGTTGAAAGAAGATAAGTTTAACAAAGCCACAATGAGGACGAATGGGATGAATCCTAGTGATGATGAAAATAACTCGAATGATGATTGTGACTTCAACAAATCTCTATGAGGTTAGTGGATTGTGCTGACATTGTGCTGACATATTGCTACTGTCAACACTTGATCCAGTGGATCAAGTTAAGGGATGACAAATTAAAAACTTGCGTAACTGAAATTCCCATGCACGAATGTTTAGATGGAATTTTCGGTCTAATGGACCATTATTGTGTTAAGGATATGAATGATATATTCTAAATGAATTGTTATCTAATATGAGCTCTATATGAAGGGATCTTTATCCTAGGATTTTGTTGGGTTGACGAGACTATAAGGAACCCCATAAATTTATTTCATGCTTGTACTTTATGGTAATATTATGAGATAAATCCATAAATTGGATTTAAGGGAAAGAGTTTGTCCTCTAGCTGTAAGATGAGGACATCTGGCATTTTTTAAGTGGCGTAGAATATAAGATTCATCCCTTCAGCTTTTGAGGTGTACATGTGTAAGAACCACCCCTTCTGATCTTGTAATTATTCCCCTCTCTGAAATAAAAGAAAGATCTAGTTTTACCATGTTTTGGCTTGGAGAGAGAAAATGTCTAGAGGGAGGTAATCTAAAATTGAGATATTTTTGGATATAAAAATCCTCCTAGTGTCTAAAATGGTTTCCCTTGAAATTGAAATTCAAAAAGAACTTTCCAATGTGCAGTTGGAATTAATTGAAAATGTGTATAAAGGACCTAGCATAAGGGTCTAGATTTTTAGAAATTTTTGGATTATGGTCCAATTAAGGTTCCTATGCGCCAATAGGATTAATCCAAGTGTGGGGAGGAGATAAATCTAATGAATAAAAGAAAATACCCAAAAATGAGTAAATACCCACATAAGATGAAGAGTTGACTGAGTACAAGGTTTATTAGTTAAAAACTATGAGATATTTTGGTATAATGATACATTTTTGACACCTTGGTAAGGAAAAGGGGGGACTTCAAGGAGGTGCCTATTTCACACATGTGGTGGAGTTTTTAACTCAAAAACATTTGTGATATTTTTATCTCTCCTCTCTCCTCTCTCCTGGATCAAACCAAATCAAAACTAGGTCCAAATCTTGTCCAAATTTAGCCAAACTGAACCTAGAAAATTCTAGAACCTAGTTGGACTTGGTTAGAGGCCTCTCTCACCTATAAATAGATCCTTAGTCTTTTGGACAAAAATTTGTGAACTATACCATGCCAGTAATGATATTTTTTATTATCCCTTAAAAATCCTCTACTTTTGGAGAGAGTGGAGCCTCTCTCTCTCTCTCTTCAACCATCCTTGGAGCTTTCGTTTCAACAAACAAACCAATTGATGGTTGGGGCCTTCTTCTATGATAGAGAAGCAAGCAAAAACAAGAGGTAAAGTGTATTTTTATGGTTTTTCTCTACTATTCTTAATGTTTTCACTTCTCAACCCCTCTCAAGCTTGAGAAGTTTCTTAATTAAGTGTTTATAATGCAAAGCAAGCTTTTCTTAAGTGTTGTAATGAATAATTAAGAAAATTTTACATTTATGCTTAAATTAGAATGCTTTTATGTTTATCTCTCTCTCCCCTAAAGAATGGTCACTCCTATGACCAATTCTCTATTCAATTGATGCTTCTCATAGAGAAATTCTTAATTCACAAATCAAACTGTAGGCTTGTGAAGCTAGAGGTTAAGAAAATGGTTTTTTATACTTATATGCTTGTAAATTATGCTAATATTATGAGATAAATCCATAAATTGGCATTTATACTCAAACATCACATCTCATCCACTAGCATATTATGAGCCAAACTGAACCTAGAAACTTCTAGAACCTAGTTGGACTTGGTTAGAGGCCTCCCTCACCTATAAATAGATCCTTAGTCTTTTGGAAATAACTATACCATGCCAGTAATGTTATTTTTTATTATCCCTTAAAAATCCTCTACTTTTAGAGAGAGTGGAGCCTCTCTCTCTCTTCAACCATCCTTGGAGCTTTCCTTTCAACACACAAACCAATTGATTGGTTGGGGGATTCTTCTATGATAGAGAAGCAAGCAAAAACAAGAGGTAAAGAGTAATTTTATGGTTTATCTCTACTATTCTTAATGTTTTCACTTCTCAACCCCTCTCAAGCTTGAGAAGTTTCTTAATTAAGTGCTTATAATGCAAATCAAGCTTTTCTTAAGTGTTTTAATGAATAATTAAGAAATATTTATATTTATGCTTAAATTATAATGCTTTTATGTTTATCTCTCTCTCCCCCAAAGAATGGTCATTCCTATGACCAATTCTAGTAATTTTATTTAAATGATAAAAGAGGAATTCCTATGACATTTGGAATTCAATCATTTAAATAGGAAAAGTGAAATTCTTAGCATATTGGAATTAAGGGATATTTTATTTAAATTCAAAGATGAATTTTAGATCAATTTAGTTCATGCATGAGAAATATTTAAATAATAAAAGAGGAATTCCTATGACATTTGGAATTCAATCATTCAAATGGGAAAAGTGAAATTTCTAGCATATTGGAATTAATGGATATTTTATTTCAATTCAAAGATAAATTTTAGATGAAATTATTTCATGCATGAGAAATATTTAAATGATAAAAGAGAAATTGCTATGGCATTTGGAATTTAATCATTTAAATGGAAAAAGTGAAATTCCTACCATATTGGAATTAATGGATATTTCATTTAAATTCAAAGATGAATTTTAGATAAATTTATTTGATGTATGATAAATATTTAAATGATAAAAGAGAAATTCCCATAACATTTGGAATTCAATCATTTAAATTGTAAAAGTGAAATTCTTGGCATATTGAATTAATGGATATTTTATTAAAGAAAAGATAAATTTTAGATAGATTTATTTTATGATAAAAGAGGAATTCCCATGACATTAAAGAGGGATTCCCATGATATTTGAGATCCAAGAAATTAATGTTGAGATATCGAGCTCGTCTAGTGAGGCAGTGGACACTGATGACCCGCCTGGGGGATAGGCCCCACACTTACACCACTGGCATGGTTGGTGAGATCTTGGGTGATTTGCGGCCAGTGGGATGACAGGCTGTGTGACAGCCATTCTAGAGACTGGCATAGTTATAGCGCCAGCTCATTTAGTCGGGTTCACACTATAGAGAACCCGTGTATGTATTGGTTGAGTACCTTTCATATTATGTGTACTCTTATTCTTGTATATGGTGTGTTGAGTGTTGAGTGAAGAAGAAGTAGATTTCAGCCTCTCACCTTGTGTGTTCTCTATTAGGGTTTTGTGAGTGTGTGTGTGTGCTTGCAAGAGCTCAAGCCTCTTTCCCCCTGCATCTTTTCATGGTATCAGAGCCTGGTTTGTGCTAAGGGCTGAGCTGCAAGCAAGAGAACCACAGGAAGCCGTACGAGGGTAAGAGCTGCAACTACTCTTCCGTATTTGTGTTGGTGACTACACCCTTGTCGGGAGCTCTACGGGAGGCACCGACAAACGATCTCTGATTGAGGAGCTTTCTTTGCAAGAGTAAAGCTATAGGGCAACTATTTTGTCCTATATCGGACCTAAATTTATGGGCCAAAAATGCGTTTCGGGCACGTCTGTACCTCCATTTTTCAGAAAGCAGGTGATTTCGAGCACTGCGGGTAAGTCATCGATTCTCTGCAGAACTCTGTTTTAAGAATTGCAGGAAGCCAGATTGACTGTGCAGACACTGTGGGTGCTGCAAAGAGGTCTACAATTACCATTGGGTGTATGTATGCACATTGAAGTCACTGGTTGTGACATCTGAGAGTACTACAGTACCGCTGCAGAAAATACAGCAATTTGTGCAGAAAAACCAGAGTGCTGTTTCTGGTAAAATTGTGTGTTTGGCAAGATGTCAAATGATGGTATAACCCAGATTGTGGCTGAGAAGCTTGATAAGAATAACTTCCATGCTTGGAGGTTCAGGTTGACGAATTTCCTGATGGGAAAAGGCTATTGGGACTACATAGAAGGTGAGCATGAAGAGGCACCGGAGATACCGGATATAAATTCGACTACTGCTGCAGATGTGAAAGAGTTTAAAGACTGGAACCAAGGAGCCAGGAAGGTTATGTATTGGCTCTCCATTAGTATACAGGACACCATGATTGGGCACATTCAGGATGCCAAGTCCCCCAAGGAGGCATGGGACACCTTGGTAAAGCTCTATAAAATAAATACCAAGGCACGTAAGATACAGTTGAAGAATGAACTTCATATTGTGGAGAAAAAGAGCATGTCTGTGAATGACTATGCGCTAAAGATAAAGGGTATTGTCGAATCCCTTGCATCTATTGGTGTGTTAGTAGATGATGATGACAAGGTGGAAGTTTGTCTACGTGGTCTCGGGCCACAATACAAGGCGTTCAGGACGTCCATTCAGACTCGAGAAAAGATTCCCAACTTTACAGATTTGGTGTCTATGCTGATTATCGAAAAGAAGAGCTTGGGTGAAGACCAACAGTCTTCACAAAGCAAAAACAGTTCAGAGCAATAGGCCTTCTACACAAGTTCAGGAAGAGGACGAGGTAGAGGAGGCCGTGGACGCGGTCAAGGAGGTGGCCGAACAGGTAATCAGAATTATGGCCAGCAGCAGCAGCAACAACAACAGTCCCAAAATCAACAACAACAATAACACGCAGGTGGAAGAGGTAAATTCAGAGGTAGGGGGAGTCAAAAAGACCGTGAAAATTGGCAAAGGCAATATAATGATGCACGTGAATGCTATTATTGTGGTAAGCCTGGACATGTGCAGGCAGAATGTTATAAGAAGCAGGCTGACATGCAAAATGGGAAAGTGCAGCAAAACAACTATGCATCCTCAAGCAGAAATAATGAGGATAATGAAAGGTTGTTTGTTATGTAGCATGTCGTGAATGCCATGTCTGAAAATGTTGATGTAGCACAAAAAGATAATGTATGGTATGTGGATTCACGTGCTTCGAACCACATGACAAGTCATGGAGAGTGGTTCAAGGAGATAAATCCGAAAAGACCAGGTTTTGTGGAAACAGGGGATGACACTGCTCATCCAATTGCCCATGTTGGAGATGTGCCATTGTCTATGCAGGATGGCAAAATGAAGTACCTTACAGATGTACTTCATGTACCGAACATAACAAAAACTCTGGTTTCAGTTGGCCAGATGATTGAGCAGGGTTTGCAGGTTCGGATGGTTGTTATGTCGAAGACTTCAAAGACAAGTACAGGTTGGTTGCAAAAGGCAACAGAGTGGGACGAATGTTTACGTTGAATGTAGACATGCCTGAAATGAGTGCTGCAATGTTTGCAAATGGTTCAGGAATTGTTACAGACACAGACATTTAGTATAAAAGGATTGGACATGTGAATGTTCAGAGATTGAAGTCTATGCAAACCAAAGGAATTGTGACAGGGCTGCCAAAATTTAAAGTGGAAGGTATGTAGAAAATATGTGAAGCATGCCAATTTGGGAAGCAAACAAAACATGTGTTTCCACGTAACAGATATGTGAGCAGAAATGCACTAGATGTTGTGCATTCAGATGTATGGGGTCCTACAAAGACCATATCTATGGGAGGCTGCAGGTATTATGTGACTTTCATTGATGACCACACAAGGAAAGTGTGGGTATATTTAATGAAAGAGAAGAGTGAGGTGTTCACTCACTTTCATAATTTCAGAGTTTTGGTTGAAAAGCAAACAGGGAAATATGTCAAGTGCCTAAGGTCAGATGGAGGGGGAGAATACTTCTCCAATGAGTTCTTTGAATTTTTGAAGAAGAATGGTATTCGGAGACAGTTTACATGCAGATACACTCCGCAGCAAAATGGAGTTGCTGAGAGCGAAAAAATAGACACATTGCTGAGATTGCGCAGGCATTGATGAAAGAGAAAAATATGCCGCATAGCTATTGGGCTGAGGCTGTTTCTATAGCAGTATACATCATGAACAGGACTCCGACTGCAGCCATACATGATGTAACTCCAGAGGAGAGGTTTATCGGCAGAAAACCAGATTTGTCTCATCTGAAAGTCTTTGGATGCATTGCATATGTGCATGGGCCAGATGAGCTGAGAACTAAGCTGGATCCAAAAGCTGAAAAATGTGTGTTTATTGGATACTCCCTTGAGCAAAAGGGATACAGGTGTTATAACCCTGCTACACGTGAGTTGAGGGTAAGCAGGGATGTTGTCTTTGATGAGATGAGCAGCTGGTATGCTGCTGAAAAAGAAGCTGTTGGGGCTGATGTGAGTGGAAGTGTGACTGCACAGAATGCAGGTCAGCAATCACAGTCTTTGAGTGGACCAGGAGAGTCCTCATCTAGTGGGTCTGTTGATAGACCATGGAGTGGCAGGCTGCGTCATAATACCAGTCCTGCAAATGTGATTAGTACATCACGTAAAGGAAAAGAGAAAGTGGTTGAGCCCCTTAGTATGCCTGACATTTTTGCAGGGCATTCTCATGTTGATGGAGAGTCTAGTGGCTCAGATATGAGCCTTGATGAGGAGCTTGGGATCCCAGCTATGAGAACACCTAGTGTAAAGAAGCCTATGGAAGCCATGAATGAAAAG
This sequence comes from Cibotium barometz, assembly GCF_041138505.1. Taxonomy (NCBI): domain Eukaryota; kingdom Viridiplantae; phylum Streptophyta; class Polypodiopsida; order Cyatheales; family Cibotiaceae; genus Cibotium; species Cibotium barometz. The sequence continues at coordinate 30,865,438 of NC_141102.1, read as the reverse complement.
CTGCGAAGATCAGGGAGAGTGAAGAACCGTGTGCAGAGATTTACATATGATGGTTATGTGGCACATCACTATGCATATATGGCAAAGGTTGTGCACGTTGTAAAGCCCACATGCATTGATGAGGCTGTTGGAAATGTGTGTTGGGAGAAAGCTATGGATGAGGAGATGGATGCACTATATGGAAATGAAACTTGGGATTTAGTGCAATTGCCTGAAGGCAAGAAAGCCATTGGATGCAAGTGGGTGTACAAAGTTAAATATAACAGTGATGGAAGCATAAATAGGTACAAGGCTAGATTGGTAGCCAAAGGATATGCGCAGACATATGGGATTGATTCTGAGGAAACTTTCAGCCCATTTGCCAAGATGGCAACAGTGAGAGTTGTGATAGCAGTGGCTACATCAAAGCAATGGTCTTTACATCAGATGGATGTAAAGAATGCATTCTTGCATGGGGATTTGCAAGAAGAGGTGTATATGTTGCAACCACCTGGTTATGAGGATGTGAGTCACCCCGAGCATGTTTGCAGGTTGAAGAAAGCTTTGTATGGCTTAAAACAAGCACCAAGAGCATGGTCTGACAAGATTTCTGAATATCTTGTCACTATTGGCTTTCATGTAGCCAATGCAGATTTCTCGCTGTATGTGAGACATGGTGATAGAGGGGTTGTGCTTGTTGTCATCTATGTAGATGACTTGATCATTACGGGGGACCATGATGCAGAGATCTTTGATGTAAAGATCTTGCTTAGACAGAAGTTCGAGATGAAGGATTTGGGGGAGCTCAGATATTTCTTGGGCATTGAGGTGATTAGGTCACCACATGGTATTGGATTACTGCAGAGACAGTATGGCTTGGACATGTTGTCCAAGTATGGTATGACAGGCTGTAAGCCTATTTCTGTGCCATTGGATCAGAATGGCAAGTTGAGTGCAAATTCAAGAGAGATCTTGGAGGATCCTACTATGTATAGGTGCATAGTAGGAAGCTTGATATATATGACGATCACCAGGCCAGATTTGAGCTATGCTGTTGGGTTGGTGAGTCAGTTTATGCAGGTTCCACGGAAACCGCATTTGGATGCAGTGAGACGCATACTGAGGTATGTGAGGTCTACTTTGCATTGTGGACTATTCTATGAGACTGGGACAGAGATATGTGTACATGGGTACACAGATGCTGATTGGGCTGGTAGTATCTCAGATAGGAGATATGTGTAAATGGGTACACAGATGCTGACTGGGCTGGTAGTATCTCAGATAGGAGATCTACTAGTGGACTCATGTTTTCTTTGGGGAGTGCTGCTGTGACTTGGAGCAGCAAGAAGCAGCCTACGGTTGCTCTATCCAGTACACAGAGGCCGAGTACAGAGGAGCTGCTATGGCAGCATGTGAGGTAGCTTGGTTGAAAAAGCTACTTGCAGATTTGGGTCTATCACTGGATAGACAAGTTGTCATTTTCTGTGACAACATTAGCAGTATACAGTTGGCCAGGAACCCAGTCTTTCATGCTCGTACAAAGCACATAGAGGTCCACTACCACTTCGTTAGAGAGAAGGTCTTGGCAGGAGATCTCGACCTTGTTTATGTCAGCACAGAGGATCAGGTAGCTGACATCTTCACCAAAGCATTGGGTATAGAGAAGCTCTGAAGATTCAGGGCTTCACTTGGTGTACATGAGATGGAGTTGAGCTCGAGGGGGAGTGTTGAGATATCGAGCTCGTCTAGTGAGGCGGTGGACACTGATGACCCGCCTGGGGGATAGGCCCCACACTTACACCATTGGCATGGTTGGTGAGATCTTGGGTTATATGCGGCCAGTGGGATGGCAGGCTGTGTGACAGCCATTCTAGAGACTGGCATAGTTATAGCGCCAGCTCATTTAGTCGGGTTCACACTATAGAGAACCCGTGTATGTATTGGTTGAGTACCTTTCATATTATGTGTACTCTTATTCTTGTATATGGTGTGTTGAGTGTTGAGTGAAGAAGAAGTAGATTTCAACCTCTCACCTTGTGTGTTCTCTATTAGGGTTTTGTGAGTGTGTGTGTGTGCTTGCAAGAGCTCAAGCTCTCTTTTCCCCTGCATCTTTTTAATTAAATGGGAAAAAGATAAATTTTTAGTATAATTCAGTTTATGACTATTTATCAAAAGTGAAAATATGGGTAGATTTGATTTTTGTAAATCCCATGAGTTCTTCTACTCAAAAGAGGAATATTTAATATAATTCAATTGAGAAATTGAGAATAACTAGAATGATGATTATGACTTTAACAAATCCCTATGAGGTTAGTAGTGGATTGTGCTATGTGACAGATTGCTACTGTTAACACTTGACCCAGTGGATCAAGTTAAGGGATGACAAATTAAAAACCTGCATAAGAGAAATTCCCATGCAAAAATGTTTAGATGGAATTTTTGTTCTAATGGACCATTATTGTGTTAAGGATATGAATGATATGTTCTGAATGAATTGTTATCTGCTAATGAGTTGTATATAAAGAGATCTTTATCCTAGGATTCTGTTGGGTTGACCAGACTATAAGGAACCCCATAAATTTATTTCATGCTTGTAAATTATGGTAATATTATGAGATAAATCCATAAATTTGATTTAAGGGAAAGAGTTTGTCCTCCAGCTGTGAGATGAGGACATGTGGCATTTTTTAAGTGGGGTAGGATGTAAGATTCCTCCCTCCAGCTTTTGAGGTGTAGAGGTGTAAGAACCTCCCCTTTTGATCTTGTAATTATTCCCCTCTCTAAAATAAAAGAAACATCTAATCTTACCCTATTTTGGCCTGCAAAGAGAAAATATCTAGAGGAGGTAATCCAAAATTGAGATATTTTTGGATATAAAAATCCTCCTAGTGTCTAAAATGGTTTTCGTTAAAACTGAAATTCAAAAAGAACTTTCCAATGTGCAATTGGAATTAATTGAAAATGTGTATAAAGGACCTTAGCCTAAGGGTCTAGATTTTCAAAAAAATTTGAATTATGGTCCAATTAAGGTTCCTATGGGCCAATAGGATTAATCCAAGTGTGGGGAGGATATAAATCAAATAAATAAAAGAAAATACCCAAAAAAAAATAAATGCCCACATAAGATGAAGAGTTGAGTGAGTACAAGGTTTATTAGTTATAAAAACTATGAGATATTTTGGTGTAATGATACATTTTTGACACCTTGGTAAGGAAAAGGAGGGACTTCAAGGAGGCACCTATTTCACACATGTGGTGGAGTTTTTAACTCCAAAAATTGTGATATTTTTATCTCTCCTCTCTACTAGATCAAACTAAATCAAAAGGGAAACAAACTAGGTCTAAATCTTGTCCAAATTTAGCCAAACTGAACCTAGAAAATTTTAGAACCTAGAAAATTTAGCCAAACTGAACCTAGAAAATTTTAAAACCTACTTGGAATTGGTTAGAGGCCTCCCTATCCTATAAATAGATCCTTAGTCTTCTGAAAAAAAATCTCTGAACTATACCATGCCAGTAATGATATTTTTTATTATCCCTTAAAAATCCTCTACTTTTGGAGAGAGTGGAGCCTCTCTCTCTCTTCAACCATCCTTGGAGCTTTCCTTTCAACACATAAACCAATTGATTGGTTGGGGGCTTCTTCTATGATAGAGAAGCAAGAAAAAACAAGAGGTAAAGAGTAATTTTATGGCTAATCTTTATTGTTTTCACTTCTCAACCCCTCTCAAGCTTGAGAAGTTTCTTAATTGAGTGTTTATAATGCAAAGCAAGCTTTTCTTAAGCGTTGTAATGAATAATAAAGAAAAGTTTACATTTAAGCTTAAATTAGAATGCTTTTATGTTTATCTCTCTCTCCCCCAAAGAATGGTCATTCCTATGACCGATTCTCTATTCAATTGATGCTTCTCATGAAGAAATTCTTAATTCACAAATCAAACTCTAGGCTTGTGAAGCTAGAGGTTAAGAAAATGGTTTTTTATACTTATATGCTTGTAAATTATGGTAATATTATGAGATTAATCCATAAATTGGTATTTATACTAATCACATTTCATCTACTAGCATATTATGAGCCAAACTGAACCTGCAAAATTCTAGAACCTAGTTGGACCTAGCTAGAGGCCTCCCTCACCTACTATAAATAGATCCTTAGTCTTTTGAAAAAACATATGTGAGTTATACCATGCCAGTAATGATATTTTTTATTATGCCTTAAAAAACCTATACTTTTGGAGAGAGTGGAGCCTCTCTCTCTCTTCAACCATCCTTGGAGGTTTCCTTTCAACACACAAACCAATTGATTGGTTGGGGGCTTCTTCTATGATAGAGAAGCAAGTAGCAAAAACAAGAGGTAAAGAGTAATTTTATGGTTTTTCTCTACTATTCTTAATGTTTCACTTCTCAACCCCTCTCAAGCTTGAGAAGTTTCTTAATTATTGGGTTTTTATATGCAAAGCAAGCTTTTATTAAGTGTTGTAATGAATAATTAAGAAAAATTTACATTTATGCTTAAATTAGAATGCTTTTATGTTTATCTCTCTCTCCTCCAAAGAATGGTCATTCCTATGACCAATTCTCTATTCAATTGATGCTTCTCATGGAGAAATTCTTAATTCACAAATCAAACTGTAGGCTTCTGAAGCTAGAGGTTAAGAAAATGGTTTTTTATACTTATATGCTTGTAAATTATGCTAATATTATGAGATAAATCCATAAATTAGCAATTATACTCATCACATCTCATCCACTAGCATATTATGAGCCAAACTGAACGTAGAAAATTCAAGAACCTAGTTGGACTTGGTTAGAGGCCTCCCTCACCTATAATTAGATCCTTAGTCTTTTGAAAAAAATCTGTGAATACCATTCTAGTAATGATATTTTTTATTATCCCTTAAAAATCCTCTACTTTTAGAGAGAGTGGAGCCTCTCTCTCTCTTCAACCATCCTTGGAGCTTTCCTTTCAACACACAAACCAATTAATTGGTTGGGGGACTTCTTCTATGATAGAGAAGCAAGCAAAAACAAGAGGTAAAGAGTAATTTTATGATTTTTCTCTACTATTCTTAATGTTTTCACTTCTCAACCCCTCTCAAGCTTGAGAAGTTTCTTAATTAAGTGCTTATAATGCAAATCAAGCTTTTACTATGTTTTAATGAATAGTTAAGAAACGTTTATATTTATGCTTAAATTATAATGCTTTTATGTTTATCTCTTTGTCCCCCCAAGATGGTCATTTTTATGACCAATTCTCTATTCAATTGATGCTTCTCACGGAGAAATTCTTAATTCACAAATCAAACTCTAGGGTTGTGAAGTTAGAGGTTTAAGAAAATGGTTTTTTATACTTATATGCTTGCAAATTATGGTAATATCATAAGATAAAGCCATAAATTAGATTTAAGGTTAAAAGATAGTTATACTATCATAATTACATTACAATGTCTTATTCTTTTAAAAAATATTAAAATTTATCAGTAATAGCAACGGAGCTATGGCAAAAATTTTAAGAAAATAATACATAAGTCATTCTTATATGCATAACGTGAAAAGAGGACTTCCTACCATATTCTAGGATTGAATATCCTAGGCTAAAAGAATGATTTCCATCACATTCAATGAAAAACTAGTTTTTAAGATTTATGTATAATTAAATAATTAAGAACATATAAAATTATGGTTATTTTATTTAAATGATAAAAGAGAAACTCCTATGACATTTGGAATTCAATCATTTAAATAGGAAAAGTAGAATTCATACCATATTGGAATTATTGGATATTTTATTTAAATTCAAAGATAAATTTTAGATAAAAAATTTTCATGCATGAGAAATATTTAGATGATAAAATAGGAATTCCTATTACATTTGGAATTCAATCATTTCAATGGGAAAAGTGAAATTCCTAGCATATTGGAATCAATGGATATTTTTTTAAAATTCAAAGATAAATTTTATATAAATTTATTTCATGCATGAGAAATATTTAAATGATAAAAGAGAAATTCCAATGTCATTTGGAATTCAATCATTTAAATGGGAAAAGGAAAATTCCTAGCATATTGGAATCAATGGATATTTCATTTAAATTCAAACATGAATTCTAGATAAATTAAATTTAATATGTGAGAAATATTTAAACCATAAAAGAGGAATTTCCATAACATTTGAAATTCAATCATTTAAATAGTAAAAGTGAAATTCTTGGCATATTGAATTAATGGATATTTTATTAAAGAAAAGAGGAATTTTAGATACTTTTTTATGATAAAAGTGAAATTCCCATGACATTGGAATGCAAATATTTAAATGCAAAAAGAGGAATTCCCATGATATTTGAGGTCCAAGAAATTAAATGGAAAAAAGATAAATATTTAATATAATTCAATTTATGAATATTTATCAAAAGTGGAAATATGCGTAGAATTGATTTTTGTAAATCCCATGAATTTTTCTTTTCAAAAGAGAAAAATTGAATATAATTCAATTGAGAAATTGAGAAAGAATATGAAAATAGTCGTCGAGAAAAAGAACCTTTATCTAGGCTAAGAAAATTAGAAAAAGTCCCATTAGCGGTATCGAAGTAGAATAAGCTACTAAATGGGATGTGATAGGATGTGAATGGATGTGATAAGCTGTAAACGGGATGTGATAGGATGTGAATGGATGTGATAAGATGTAAATGGGATGTGATAGGATGTGAATAGATTTGATAAGATGTAAATGGGATGTGATAGGATGTGAATGGATGTGATAAGATGTAAATGAGATGCGATAGGATGTGAATGGATGTGATAAGATGTAAATGGGATGCGATAGGATGTAAATGGATGTGATAAGATGTAAATGGGGGATGCGATAGGATGTGAATGGATGTGATAGGATGTGGTGTGATGAAAATGAATGAGGATGAGATGTGAAGTAAATGGATGTGGATATGAATGATAAGATGAGAATGAGATGTGAAAGGTTGAGATGGGAAGTAAATGGATGTGGATGTGTATGTGAAAGAATGTGATGTAAAGAGATGTGATGTGATGTGAATATATGTGGATGTGAAGTGATATATGTGAATGTATGGATAGATGTGGATAGTCGTGCATGTGAATGATTGGATGGATGTGGATAAATGAGATGGGATGTGTATGAATGAGATATGATGTGGATGTGATGTAATAAGGATACAATGTATGTGATGGAATGGGGATACAATGAATATAAATGGATGTGATGTGATGGGAGTCGGATAAGTATGAATGGGTGAGATGTGATGTGATATGATGTAAATAGGGATAGATGTGAATGAATGAGATGTGATGTGAAATGGATGTGATGTGATATGATGTAAATTGGGATAGATATGAATGGATGATATGTGATGTGAATGGATATGATGTGATATGATGCAAATTGGCATAGATGTGAATGGATGATATGGGATGTGAATGGATGAGATGTGATGTGATGTGAATCCGGATAGATGTGAATGAATGATATGGGATGTGAATGGATGAGATGTGATGTGATGTGAATTGGGGTGTGAGTGAATGAGATGTGATGTGAATGGGATGTGATGTAAATTGGGATAGATGTAAATGGATGATATATGATGTGAATGGATGTGATGTGATGGGATGTGAATCGAGATAGATGTGAATGAATGAGATGTGAGGTGAAATGGATGTGATATGATGTGGATCTGGGTAGATATGAATTGGTGAGATATGAATGAATGTGATGTGATGAGATGTGGATATGGGTAGATGCGAGTGGATGAGATGTGATTAGTATAAATGTGGAAAGATAGACGAGAGTTTGTTTAATAAAAAAACTGTATTTATGTCTGTTTTATGTCAAGAATACTGGGGAAGCATTTTGACCATCTTGTGAATGAGGTCGTGGAGACGTAACTGATAAAGTTGCAACAACTGATGGAGAGTCAATAGAGGACATCTCGCGTAGCAAGGTCGGCCGAGGTCTTGACTAGCCTCGGTTCAATTTAAATAGTGTTCTTCTGGTACGGTGGCTGAGGGACCAAGGAAGCGGCCTATGAGTGAAGTGCTAGGTGACATGGGAAGGATCCTAGAGGGTGCTGACCATATGGTGCTCAAGCTCTGGGTTGGCAAAGATACCCACGCGTGCTTCGAGGAAGATATTGGAACAAGGAGTAAGAGTTCTTTTCTAAATTCGGGCATGGATCAGGTTGATTGACCTTGTTGGTCCTCAACGAATGAGTCCATGGCTCTTTTATATGGATCTATTGGTTGATCTTGCTGATCTTCAACGGAGAGTCCATTTGGATTTTTATAAGTGAATATATTTTCGGGTGCTATGAGCTAGGAACTATTGAAAAGGCCCCAGAGTGGATGGGTGGTGAGGGTTCTGGTTGCCAATGATGCCGATGGTACACCGATGAAGGAATGATTGGAAATTAGAATTCAACCAGATATTTTGAAGGATTCTTATCAGTGATACTATGGTTTCATTAAAAGATTGTTTTAAAAGACAGCTGAATCGGTGGAAAAAATCAATTTCGTATTGGGTACGTAAGTGGTGTGACTAGCTTGAAGTTTGCATGAAGATCCACCTAAGGGGCCTGGGAACTCTTTGCCCTGGTACCGTGGACAAAACCTAACCAAATTCTTAAATGGATCCCATCACTACAGTGGTTGGGAAGTTGGCTAACCCACGGGATTGGATGGGGTTAGGTTGGACTGATGGATCCCAAAGATGAGACTCAATTCTGTTATGGTACGATAGATGAAGTAAATCCCGGATAGTCTTGTTCTATGGAAGAGAATCAACGGTTGTGCCTCTTGATGAGGAAAAAAGCATTGGTCTCTATGATCCAAGTGCAAGTTTCTTCCTTGATCTGACCAAGTGACTTACAGGTTCAGTCGGATTAGTTTGGTTAGTGATGACCTTGACTACGTTAGAGTAAAAATATCCTAGAGGAATCGCATGTGCTTTCTGGGTGAGGGAAGTTTTTCTACGCTCGGTTTTGGAAGAATCAAGGGAATAGGCTCTTGTCCAGATATCCGTGGGTGAGGCCCCGTGTGAGAGGCTCTGCCCTGCGCAAGTAGTGCTACTTCCGCTGCTACTAGCACCCCGAAATTCATTGCGCGGAGGGAGTCAAGATCTTTTAGCTAGTATCACAGCAAATTGGCTAAAAGGGATCAACCAAGAAGCCAGAAATGTCAAAAATTTATGAAGTAGTAGTAAAAGGATGGAATTGTGTGATGAAATTTATACTACAAATTGATATTCAGAATGAAGATTCATAAATATGTTATTGGGTCTTCAGATAGAAGTATCCCAATTGTATGGAATCTCTGACTTGCTTGAGGCCTAGAAATGATGGCATTTAACTTATAGTTCCAAGGACCGTGACTACCCATATATACCGAGTATATAACTGCAGCTCTTTACTGGCACTATATATGAGTAAATCTAAGACCTTGAAATTATAATGCAAAATGCTATCCAGATGATGAATTTGGATGTGGTTGATATGATTTTAAAATTTTGGTTGAGAATTGATGAGTTGATTTGGATTCTGATTGAAAAATGATGATTCCTAAAATCTAGTTGAAAGAAGATAAGTTTAACAAAGCCACAATAATGAGATCGAATGGGACGAATCCCAATGATGATGATAATAATTGGAATGATGATTGTGACTACAGCAAATCCCTATGAGGTTAGTGGATTGTGCTGAGAGATTGCTACTATTAACACTTGACCCAGTGGATCAAGTTAAGGGATGACAAATTAAAAACCTGCATAACTGAAATTCCCATGCAGGAATGTTCAGATGGAATTTTTGGTCTAAGGGACCATGATTGTGTTAAGGATATGAATGATATGCTTTGAATGAATTGTTATCCGATAATGAGCTCTATATGAAGGGATCTTTATCCTAGGATTCTGTTGGGTTGACCAAACTATAAGGAATCCCATAAATTTATTTCATGCTTGTAAATTATGGTAATATTATGAGATAAATCCATAAATTTGATTTAAGGGAAAGAGTTTGTCCTCCACCTGTGAGATGAGGACATCTCGCGTTTTTTAAGTGGGGTAGGATGTAAGATTCCTCCCTCCAAATTTTGAGGTGTAAAGGTGTAAGAACCTTCCCGTCTAATCTTGTAATTATTCCCCTCTCTAAAATAAAAGAAAGATCTAGTTTTACCCTTTTTTGGCCTGCACAGAAAATGTCTAGAGGGAGATAATCCAAAATTGAGATATTTTTGGATAAAAAATCCTCCTAGTGTCAAATGGTTTCCCTTGAGACACAAATTCAAAAAGAACTTTCCAATGTGTAATTGGAATTAATTGAAAATGTGTATAAACGACCTTAGCCTAAGGGTCTAGATTTTCAGAAATTTTTGGATTATGGTCCAATTAAGGTTCCTATGGACCAATAGGATTCATCCAAGTGTGGCGAGGAGATAAATCCAATGAATAAAAGAAAATACCCAAAAATGAGTAAATGCGCACATAAGATGAAGAGTTGACTGAGTACAAGGTTTATTAGTTAAAAATTATGAGATATTTTGGTATAATAATACATTTTTGACACCTTGATAAGGAAAAGGGGGGTGCCAATTTCACACATGTGGTGGAGTTTTTAACTCAAAAAAAATGTGATATTTTTATCTCTCCTCTCTCTTGGATCAAACCAAATCAAAAGGGAGCCAAACTAGGTCCAAATCTTGTCCAAATTCAGCCAAACTGAACCTGGAAAATTCTAGAACCAAGTTGGACTTGGTTAGAGGCCTCCCTCACCTATAAATAGATCCTTAGTCTTTTGAAAAAAAATCTGTGAACTATACCATGCCACTCATGATATTTTTTATTATCCCTTAAAAATTCTCTACTTTTGGAGAGAGTGGATCTTCTCTCTCTCTTCAACCATGCTTGGAGCTTTCCTTTCAACACACAAACCAATTGATTGGTTGGGAGCTTCTTCTATGATAGAGAAGCAAGAAAAAACAATAGGTAAAGAGTAATTTTATGTTTTTTCTCTACTATTCTTAATGTTTTCACTTCTCAACCCCTCTCAAGCTTGAGAAGTTTCTTAATTAAGTGTTTAAAATGCAAAGCAAGATTTTCTTAAGTGTTGTAATAAATAATAAAAAAAAGTTTACATTTATGCTAAAATTAGAATGCTTTTATGTTTATCTCTCTCTCCCCCAAAGAATGGTCATTCCTATGACCAACTCTCTATTCAATGGATGCTTCTCATAGAGAAATTCTTAATTCACTAATCAAATTCTAGGCTTGTCAAGCAAGAGGTTAGCAAAATGTTTTTTTATACTTATATGCTTGTAAATTATGGTAATATTATGAGATAAATTCATAAATTGGCATTTATACTCATCACATCTCATCCACTAGCATATTATGAGCCAAACTAAACCTGGAAAATTCTAGAACCTAGTTTGACTTGGTTAGAGGCCTCCCTTACCTATAAATAGATCCTTAGTCTTTTGAAAAAAAATCTGTGAACTATACCATTCCAGTAATGATATTTTTTGTTATCCCTTAAAAATCCTCTACTTTTGGAGAGAGTGGAGCCTCTCTCTCTCTTCAACCATCCTTGGAGCTTTCCTTTCAACACACAAACCAATTGATTGGTTGGGGGCTTCTTCTATGATAGAGAAGTAAGCAAAAACAAGAGGTAAAGAGTAATTTTATGGTTTTTCTCTACTATTCTTAATGTTTTCACTTCTCAACCCCTCTCAAGCTTGAGAAGTTTCTTAATTAAGGGTTTATAATCCAAAGCAAGCTTTTCTTAAGTGTTGTAATGAATAATTAGAAAAAAAATTTATTTATGCTTAAATTAGAATGCTTTTATGTTTATCTCCCTCTCCCCCAATGAATGGTCATTCCTATGACCAATTCTCTATTTAATTGATGCTTCTCACCAAAAAATTTCTTAATTCACAAATCAAACTCTATGCTGGTGAAGCTACAGGTTAAGAAAATGGTTTTGTATACTTATATGCTTGTAAATTATGGTAGTATTATGAGATAAATCCATAATTTGGCATTTATACTCATCACATCTCATCCACTAGCATATTATGAGCCAAACTGAATGTGAAAAATTCTAAAACCTAGTTGGACTTGCTTAGAGGCCTTCCTCACCTATAAATAGATCCTTAGTCTTTTGAAAAAAATATGTGAACTATACCATGCCAGTAATGATAACTTTCATTATTCCTTAAAAATCCTCTACTTTTGGAGAGAGTGGAGCCTCTCTCTCTCTTCAACCATCCTTGGAGCTTTCCTTTTAGAACACAAACCAATCGATTGGTTGGGGCCTTCTTCTATGATAGAGAAGCAAGCAAAAACAAGAGGTAAAGAGTAATTTATGGTTTTTCTCAACTATTCTTAATGTTTTCACTTCTCAACCCCTCTCAAGCTTAAGAAGTTTCTTACTTAAGTGTTTATAAATGAAAAGAAATCTTTTCTTAAGTGTTGTAATTAATAATTAAGAAGAGTTTACATTTATGCTTAAATTAGAATGCTTTTATGTTTATCTCCCTCTCCCCCAAAGAATGGTCATTCCTATGACCAATTCTCTATTTAATTGATGCTTCTCATGGAGAAATTCTTAATTCACAAATCAAACTTAAGGCTTGTGAAGCTAAAGGTTAAGAAAATGGTTATTTATACTGATATGCTTGTAAAATGAGGTAATATTATGAGATAAATCCATAAATTAGATTTAAGATTAAAAGATAATTATACTATCATAATTACATTACTATGTCTTATTCTTTTCAAAAATATTAAAATTTGTCAGTAATAACAGTGGAGCTATGGAAAAATTCTCAAGAAATTGATACATAATTCATTCTTATGCATAACGTGAAAAGAGGACTTCCTACCATATTCTAGGATTGAATATCGTAGGCTAAAATAATCATTTTCATCACATTCAATGGAAAACTAATTTTTAAGGTTTATGTATAATTAAATAACTAAGAAAAGATAAAATTATGGTAATTTTATTTAAATGATAAAAGAGAAATTCCTATGACACTTGGAATTCAATCATTTAAATAGAAAAAGTGAAATTATTAGCATATTGGAATTAATTGATATTTTATTTAAATTCAAAGATGAATTTTAGATAAATTTATTTCATGCATGAAAAATCTTCAAATGACAAAAATTCAATTCCTATGGCATTTGGAATTCAATCATTTAAATGGGATAAGTGAAATTCCTAGCATGTTGGAATTAATGGATATTTTATTTAAATTCAAAGATAAATTTTAGATAAATTTATTTTGTGTATGAGAAATATTTAAATGATAAAAGAGGAATTTCCATGACATTTGAAATTCAATCATTTAAATAGTAAAAGTGAAACTCTTGGCATATTGAATTAATGGATATTTTATTAAAGAAAATAGAAATTTTAGATAAATTTATTTTATGATAAAAGAGAAATTTCCATGACAATGGAATGCAAATAATTGAATGCAAAAAGAGGAATTCCCATGATATTTGAGGTCCAAGAAATTAAATGGAAAAAAGATGAATTTTTATTATAATTCAATTTATGAATATTTATCAAAGTGGAAATATGGGTAGAATTGATTTTTGTAAATCCCATGAACTCTTCTTTTCAAAAGAGGAATATTGAATATAATTAAATTGAGAAATTGAGAAAGAATATGGAAGTAGTCATCGAGAAAAAGAACCTTTATCTAGGCCAAGCAATTGGGAGAAATTTAGAAAAAGTCCCATTAGCGATATCAAAGTAGAAAAAGCTACTAAATGGGATGTGATAAGATGTAAATGGGATGTGAATGGATGTGATAAGATGTAAATGGGATGCGATAGGATGTGAATGGATGTGATAAGATGTAAATGGGATGCGATAGGATATGATAAGATGTAAATAGGATGTGATAGGATGTGAATGGATGTGATAAGATGTAAATGGGATGCGATAGGATGTGAATGGATGTGATAAGATGTAAATGGGATGCGATAGGATGTGAATGGATGTGATAAGATGTAAATGGGATGCGATAGGATGTGAATGGATGTGAATGGATGTGATAATATGTAAATGGGATGCGATAAGATGTGAATGGATGTGATAAGATGTAAATGGGATGTGATAGGATGTGAATGGATGTGATAAGATGTAAATGGGATGTGATAGGATGTGAATGGATGTGAAAATATGTAAATGGGATGCGATAGGATGTGAATGGATGTGGTAATATGTAAATGGAATGCGATAGGATGTAAATGGATGTGATAAGATGTAAACGGGATGCTATAAGAAGTGAATGTGATGTGATAGGATATGGTGTGATGAAAATGAATGAGGATGAGATGTGAAGTAAATGGATGTGGATGTGAATGATGAGATGAGAGGATATGTGAAAGGTTGAGATGGGAAGTAAATGGATGCGGATGTGTATGTGAAAGAATATGATGTAAATGGATGTGGATGTGTATGTGAAAGAATGTGATGTAAAAAGATGTGATGTGTTGTGAATATATGTGGATGTGAAGTGATAGATGTGAATGTATGGATAGATGTGGATAGTCGTGCATGTGAATGATTGGATGGATGTGGATAAATGAGATGGGATGTGTATGAATGAGATATGATGTGGATGTGATGTAATAAGGATAGAATGTATGTGATGAAATGGGGATACAATGAATGTGATGGATGTGATGTGATGGGAGTCGGATAAGTATGAATGGGTGAGATGTGATGTGAAATGGATGTGATGTGATATGTTGTAAATAGGGATAGATGTGAATGAATGAGATGTGATGTGAAATGGATGTGATATGATATGATGTAAATTGGGATAGATGTGAATGGATGATATGTGATGTGAATGAATGTGATTTGATATGATGTAAATTGGGATAGATGTGAATGGATGAGATGTGATGTGATGTGAATCGGGATAGATGTGAATGAATGACATGGGATGTAAGTGGATGAGATGTGAATCAGGATAGAAGTGAATGAATTATATGGGATGTGAATAGATGAGATGTGATGTGATGTGAATCAGGATGCGAATGAATGAGATGTGAATCGGGATGTGAATGAATGAGATGTGATGTGAAATGGATGTGATGAGATGTGATGTAAATTGGGATAGATGTGAATGGATGATATGTGATGGGATGTGAATCGAGATAGATGTGAATGAATGAGATGTGATGTGTGAAATGAATGTGATGTGATGTGGATCCGGGTAGATATGAATGGATGAGATGTGAATGAATGTGATGTGATGAGATGTGGATATGGGTAGATGCGAGTGGATGAGATGTGATGAGTATAAATGTGGAAAGATGTGATGAGATGGAAAGATGTGGTGAGTATAAATGTGGAAAGATGTGATGAGATGGAAAATGATGTCATTGGATGAGAATGGATGAAGGACAATGGAAATACATATGATTGGACTTGGACTAAGTAATGTGGATTAATGTAGAACAATGTGGAAAGAAGAGAGTTCGTTATAGAGACTGTATTTATGACCTATTTTGAAATGATTGTTTTATGTCAAGAATGCTAGGGAAGCATTTTCATCGTCTTGTGAATGAGGTCGTGGAGACGTAACTGATAAAGTTGCAACATCTGACGGAGAGTCAATGGAGGACGTCTCGCATAGCAAGGTCGACTGAGTTCTGAACCAGTCTCGGTTATATTTAAATGGTGAGCTTCCGATACGATGGATGAGGGACCAAGGAAGCAGCCTATGAGTGAAGCGCTAGGTGACCTGCGAAGGATCCTTGAGGGTGCTGACCATACGGTGCTTGGGCTCTGAGTTGCCGAAGATACCCACGCGTGTGTCGAGGAAGATATTGGAACAAGGAGTAAGAGTTGTTTTCTAAATTCGAGCATGGATTGGTTGATTGAGCTTGTTGGTCCTCAACGGATGAGTCAATGGCTCTTTTATATGGATCTATTGGTTGATCTTTCTGATCTTCAATGGAGAGTCCATCTGGATTTTTATAAGTGAATATATTTCCAGGTACTATGAGCTAGGAACTATTGAAAAGGCCCCTAATTGGACAGGTGGTGAGCGTTCTGGTTGCCATAGGTACACCGATGAAGGAATGATTGGAAATTAGAATTCAACCTGATATTTTGGAGGATTATGATCAGTGATACTATGGTTTCATTAAAAGATTGTTTTTAAAGACAATTGAATCATTGGAAAAAAGCAATTTTTATTAGTTGTGTAAGTGGTGTGACTCGCTTGAAGTTTGCATGAAGATCCGGCTAGAGGGCCTGGGAACTCTTTTCCCTGGTACCCTGGACAAAACCGAACCAAATTCTTAAATGGATCCCATCACTACAGTGGTTGGGCGGTTGGCTAACCCACGGGCCTTGATGGGGTTAGGTTGGACTAATGGATCCCAAAGATGAGACTCAATTCTATTATGGTATGATAGATGAAGTAAATCCCGGATAGTCTTGTTCTATGGAAGAGAATCGACGGTTGTGCCTCTTGATGAGGAAAAAAGCATTGGTCTCTATGATCCAAGTGCAAGTTTCTTCCTTGATCTGACCAAGTTACTTACAGGTTCGGTCAGATCAGTTTGGTTAGTGATGACCTTGACTACGTTAGAGTAAAAATATCCTGGAGGAATCACATGTGCTTTCTGGGCAAGGGAAGTTTTTTCTGGGTTCGGTTTTGGAAGAACCGAGGGATTAGTCTCTTGTCCGGATATCCGTGGCGAGGCCCCGCGTGAGAGGCTCTGCCTTCCTGTCCAAGAAGTGCTACTTCTGCTGCTAGCACCCCAAAATTTGTTGCGCGGAGGGAGCATGGATCTTTGAGCTGGTATCAAAGCGAATGGCTAAAGTGGATCAACCAAGAAGCCAAAAATGTCAAAAATCTATGAAGGAACAGTAAAAGGTTGGAATTGTGTGATGAAATTCATACAAATTGATGAAGATTCATAAATATGTTATTGGGTCTTCAGGTGGAAGTATCCAAATTGTATGGAATCCCTTACTTGCTTGAGGCCTAGAAATGATGGCATTTACCTTATAATTCCAAGGACCGTGACTACCCATACATACCGAGGGTATAACTGCAGCTCTTTACTGGCACTATATATGAGTAAATCTAAGACCTTGAAATTATAAGCAAGAATGCTATCCAGATGATGAATTTGAATGTGGTTGATATGATTTTAAAATTTTGGTTGAGAATTGATGAGTTGATTTGGATTCTGATTGAAAAATGATGATTCGTGAATTCTAGTTGAAAGAAGATAAGTTTAACAAAGCCACAATGAGGACGAATGAAACGAATCCCAGTGATGATGATAATAACTGGAATGATGATCGTGACTTCAGCAAATCCCTATGAGGTTAGTAGATTGTGCTGACAGATTGCTACTGTTAACACTTGACCCAGTAGATCAAGTTAAGGGATGACAAATTAAAAACCTACATAACTGAAATTCCCATCATACAGGAATGTTCAGATAGAATTTTTGGTCTAATGGACCATTATTGTGTAAAGGATGTGAATGATATATTTTGAATGAATTGTTATCTGATAATGAGTTCTATAGGAAGGGCTCTTTATCCCAGGATTCTGTTGGTTGACCGGACTATAAGGAACCCCATAAATTTATTTCATGCTTGTAAATTATGGTAATATTATGAGATAAATCCATAAATTGGATTTAATGGAAAGAGTTTGTCCTCCAGCTGTGAGATGAGGACATCTCACATTTTTTAAGTGGGGTAGGATGTAAGATTCCTCCCTCCAGCTTTTGAGGTATACAGGTGTAAGAACCTTCCCTTCTAATCTTGTAATTATTCCCCTCTCTGAAATAAAAGAAAGATCTAGTTTTACATTGTTTTGGCCTGGAGAGAGAAAATGTTTAGCGGGAGGTCATCCAAAATTGAGATATTTTTTAATATAAAAATCCTTCTAGTGTCTAAAATGGTTTCCCTTGAAACAGAAATTCAAAAAGAACTTTCCAATGTGCAATTGGAATTAATTGAAAATGTGTATAAAGGACCTTAGCCTAAGAGTCTAGATTTTTAGAAATTTTTGAATTATGGTCCAATTAAGGTTCCTATGGGCCAATAGGATTAATCCAAGTGTGGGGAGAAGATAAACCCAATTAATAAAAGAAAATACCCAAAAATGAGTAAATACCCACATAAGATGAAGAGTTGACTGAGTACAAGATTTATTAATTAAAAACTATTAGATATTTTGGTATAATGATACTTTTTTGACACCTTGGTAAGGAAAAGGGGAAACTTCAAGGAGGCGCCTATTTCACACATGTGGTGGAGTTTTTAACTTAAAAAAATGTGATATTTTTATCTCTCCTCTCTCTTGGATCAAGCTAAATCAAAAGGGAGCCAAACTAGGTCCAAATCTTGTCCAAATTCAGCCAAATTAAACGTGGAAAATTCTAGAACCTATTTGGACTTGGTTAGAGTCCTCCCTCACCTATAAATAGATCCTTAGTCTTTTGAAAAAAAATTTGTGGACTATACCATGCCAGTAATGATATTTTTTATTATCCCTTAAAAATCCTCTACTTTTGGATAGAGTGGATCTTCTCTCTCTCTTCAACCATCCTTGGAGCTTTCCTTTTAACACACAAACCAATTGATTGGTTGGGGGCTTCTCCTATGATAGAGAAGCAAGCAAAAACAAGAGGTAAAGAGTAATTTTATGGTTTTTCTCTACTATTCTTAATGTTTTCACTTCTCAATCCCTCTCTCAAGCTTGAGAAGTTTCTTAATTAAGTGTTTATAATGCAAAGCAAGCTTTTCTTTAGTGTTGTAATGAATCATTAATAGAATTTTACATTTATGCTTAAATTAGAATGCTTTTATGTTTATCTCTCTCCCCCAAAGAATGGTCATTCCTATGACCAATTCTCTATTCAATTGTTGCTTCTCATGGAGAAATTCTTAATTCACAAATCAAACTCTAGGCTTGTGAAGCTACAGGTTAAGAAAATGATTTTGTATACCTATATGCTTGTAAATTATAGTAATATTATGAGATAAATCCATAAATTGGCATTTATACTCATCACATCTCATCCACTAGCATTTTATGAGCCAATTTGAACCTATAAAATTCTAGAACCTAGTTGGACTTGGTGAGAGGCCTCCCTCACCTATAAATAGATCCTTAGTCTTTTGGAAAAAAACTATGAACTATATACCATGCCAGTAATGATATTTTTTATTATCCCTTAAAAATCCTCTACTTTTGGAGAGAGTGGAGTCTCTCTCTCTCTTCAACCATCCTTGGAGCTTTCCTTTCAACACCCAAACCAATTGATTGGTTGGGGGCTTCTTCTATGATAGAGAAGCAAGCAAAAACAAGAGGTAAAGAGTAATTTTATGGTTTTTCTTTACCACTCTTAATGTTTTCACTTCTCAACCCCTCTCAAGCTTGAGAAGTTTCTTAATTAAGTGCTTATAATGCAAATCAAGCTTTTCTTAAGTATTGTAATGAATAATTAAGAAAAGTTTACATTTATGCTTAAATTAGAATGCTTTTATGTTTATCTCTCTCTCTCTCCCAAAGAATGGTCATTCCTATGACCAATTCTCTATTCAATTGATTCTTCTCATGGAGAGATTCTTAATTCACAAATCAAACTCTAGGCTTGTGAAGCTAGAGATTAAGAAAATGGTTTTGTATACTTATATGCTTGTAAATTATGTTTATGTTATGTGATAAATCCATAAATTAGATTTAAGGTTAAAAGATAGTTATACTATCATAATTACATTACTATGTCTTATTCTTTTCAAAAATATTAAAATTTATCAGTAAAAGCAGCGGAGATATGACCCATGCCTCCTTGGATTACTTCGCATCATGTATATGTCCAATCATGGTGTCATGTATGCTAATAAAAAGCCAATACATGAATTTCCTTTCTCTTTAATTCCAATCCTTGTATAATTCTTTTACATGTTGAGCAATTGGATTAATCTCAGGTATCTCTGGTGCCTTCTTATGTTCAGCTCATATTCACCTTCAATGTAGTCCCAATATCCTTTTCCCATTAAGAAATTTGTTAATCCAGACCTCTAAGAAGGAAGTTGTTCTTATCAAGATTATCTACAACAATCTCCTTAATTCCATCATTTGACATCTTGTGTGCAACACAAACTCACCAAAAAAAGAACTCTTGTTTGACTTGCACAAACTATTGTATTCTCTGAGCGGTACTATACTACACCCCAAACTATCACAACCAATACTCTTAATTTGCATACATACACCTAATAGAACTTGTAAGACCTATTTGAAGTACACTCAATGTCTTCACAACAAATACCCTTCTTGGGCTCCAAAAAATAGAATTCTGCAGAGAATTGAAACTTACTTGCCGCAGTGCACAGGAATGCATGTGCATTGGAAAATAGAGGACGTCAAGACGCACTCGAAACGCGTTTTCAGCTCCAAAAATGTAGTCCAAAGGATAGTATAGTTTACCTGTAGCTCCGCTCCCACAAAGACAACTCCTCAATTGGATTTTATTTGTCGGTGCCTCCCGAAGAGCTCTCAACAAGGGTGTAGTAGCCAACACAAAGGTGGAAGAGTAGGTGAATCTCTTACCCTCGTACCACTTCCGATTCTTCTCTTTCTTGTCTCTTAGCTTCTTAGCATGAATGAGGCTCTAATACCATGAAAATATACAGAGAGGAAGAGAGCTTCAGCTCCTGAAAGAACACACACCCTAGAAGAGAACACACATGATGAGAGGCTGTAAATTTGTTCTTCTTCTACACAACAAAAAGATTCTACCAAAGAGATAAGGGAAATTACAACATAAGTACTAAATTACTATGTACATGCGGTCCATAGTGTGAACACGCTAAGTGAGTGAGCTGGCAAGATAAGTATGCCATAACTCAGTGGTGGACTAGTAGCTAGTGTAGTCCAGTTGTAGAATCACTGGCGAAGATCTATCATGTCAGCATCCTACCAAACACGCAAGTGATGTAAGTGGTAAAAACGGTCACCCATGCATATCAAAAGTGTCAGCTCATGTTGATCTTAACATCTCAACAATGTTTTACATAATTACTATGATTATGATAGAATCTCAATAATCTCATAAATGATAATTACTATGATTGTGTTTTGCATAATTAATGTGATTATAATAAAGTCTCAATAATGCCTTATATAATGATAATACCATGATGGGATTCCTCTATCAAGGTCCAAATAAAGATATGTTCAAAATTCTATTATTTTAGTTAAAGATGCATATTAAACATTGGCATAAAGAGAAAAAAATGTTCAATAAATAAAAAATAAGGTTTTAAAGATTAAAATCAATTATCTTTTTACACAAGTATTTGAATCTTATAAAATAGATGATTTTCAAAAAGATTATGGATTGGTTGTACTCACGAACTTCCTTAGCTATTAGAGATTTCATAAAATGACATAGAAAATGCAAATAGAATGTTTGTAATACATTAGAAAACTTAACTTCCATCACATGGTAAAAAAAATTGTTTGCACTCTAGATTATTCATTGTAACCATCACAACACTCAAGAGAACTTTTAAGAAAGCCACAACACTCAAGATATCTTTTTTTTTTTGAAAAAATATTCTCGAAATTGAGAAGGTTTGGCTTGGCTTATAGTGCTCAATTTTCTATGCATGGTTTTGGATGCCACTAAATGGAACTTCTAAAGAAAAATCAGTGGGAAGACCGCAAATAAGAAAAAAGGGTCGTCTCTTTAAGGATTCTTAAGCCAAAAGAATTCATCCTCCACTTGTTCCCAGTCCTATTTCTATTAACATCACAACCTCACCAACTAACTAGTAGGTATTTTCTTCCCTTTGATGTGTTATTGTTTTTCGTTAATGTGTTCTTTTATTTACCAAAAACTTATAGAAAATCCTTCATAAACTTAATGTTTTTATCTCATCTCTCCAATGTTTCTCTCTCTCTCTCTCTCTCTCTCTCTCTCTCTCTCTCTCTCTCTCTCTCTCTCTCTCCAAGCTACATTACATATTACTTTTAGTAAGGTTCCATGATCTTGCATCTGGGTGCATCCCCTTTGTCAACCTAGTAAGGGGAGGTTAACTTTGAAGCCTAAAAGTGATGATAGTAGAGGACCTACTAAGGGGAGGTTAACCTGTAGGCCTAGAGGGGACATTTTGTTGGTGTTGCTTAAGTAAACTACACACCAATCATCACTACATTTTCCCAATAAATATTTCTTAATAATGCTCAATTTAGATTTCACTTATCCCCTACAAAACAAGACTTGTTTAATAATGCCCCATTTAGATGACACTTATTCTAGATTAGCCACACAATTTGTCCCCCTATTGGTACCCTCTCCCTTTAGTTTCACATTTGTTAATAGTACTCTAGCAGCTCCACCTTTCTAATGTGAACCCCACAATTTCACTCACCTTTTCTAGACTTCATAATAGCATCTATCCCCCACCATATCTAATTATATCTTATCCTCGATAAGAGTGGGTTTGTACTTTGTATATAGAAGCACATTGCACATAGACTTTAAGGTGGCATTGTACATTTATATGTAGGAGCTCGGGTTTTTCCCTTATGCTCCCAAGGGTTTTTTTACTCGCACAGCTGGAGACCTTTATTTGAGTGGGGGTGTTGGAGCTATATATATAGGTAGTCGTAACTCACTCTAGGTCTTGCCTATATATATGTGACTTGTGACTAATATGATTCATTCTTGTGGAGCGTATGTGGTATCTCTTGTCTCGTCTCTCTCCCTCTCTCAATAGACCTATCCTACCAACCATGTTGTAACAAAGTATATTTTGTGTCACATGCACATGGGAGATGGGGCCTAGGCGCTTGGGTTTAGAGTCATTTACATATGTGACTTTGGGGGCCTTCGATTTGTCAAATCAAGGCATGGAGTGACAACATGGGTGTGGGTCACCATCCTCACATCGCATATGGGAGAAGTTCACCATGAAAGCTTGGGCAAGAGAGCTCCAAGAAAGTAATAGTCAAAAATGATCATCAGTTTGTGTGTATAATGCCCATGAGCCCAATGTATCCTATAGCCCAAGGCCTCTAACGGAACAGATGTAAATTACTCTAAACCCAAGTGTCTAGGCCCCATCCCCCATGTGCATGTGACACCAAATCTACTTCGTTACACATGTCCACCTATGCATCGTCTGGTGGGAGATGCCCCAAATTTTGATAAACTAATTTTGTTGCTTATTGTGGAGGAGATCAAACTTGGTTTAGGTGCTTTAGCTAGTACCAATTAACATGCAAGGGATCAAGCATTTTATACTTATAGAGGTGCTAGAGGTAGGGGGAGACTTAGTCCGGAGTTTCAAATGCCTTGTACTCCTTACACAAGCCATTCAATGTAATTGCTACCAAATAATCATCACCCATGGGGGCACCAAAAGATGCTAGTGCATCAGCATATTCTTTGATCTCCTACACATAATCATTTATTCTCCTATTGTTTTTTTGAACCACACCATGTATCTTCTCCGTCAATTTCATCTTCTTTAGTGCTAAAGTCATATCATACAACTTCACCAGAGTACCCCATGCATCCTTGGGATTATGTGTATCCTGAAAATTTGGCATAACATGGTGTTTGTCACAAAAATCAAGAAATAATGCAGCACCTTAAAGGCCCTCTCTGTCCAATTCCAATGTACTATAAGCTGGGTGGGTGGTGCATTCATTTGGGGATTTGTTGTCTACGTCTCCTCGCCTATCACCAAGTTCCATAGTCCTTTGCCTTTAAGGAAATGTATCATACGGTACTTCCAAATGCAAAAGTTGTGTCTATCAAGCTTTTCACCCCAACAATCTTGTCTAGACTATCACTCATTTTTCTAAGCACAATGTTCACTGAGTATTTCCAACAATCAAATCAGACACATACATACATACATATACTTCGACACCAATGCTATCCACACATCCCATGATTTTTAGTGACAAACTTCAGGACTCAAAAAAACCACTATTTGCATAAGCTGAAAATAACTTGGTGCCACTCACAAAATCAGAGAAATGCATCCAAAATAGTCCTACACTTTCCAAAACACTTAAATTAGCTCGTACTATGCATACAAGTTCAACCAAGTAGCATTTGCGCTCAATTATGCACGAATAGTCTGCTATGCCCTGTTGTGACAGGTTTTGCAGAGCCTTCCAATCCTTCAATACACTGAGAAATGATCAAATCAAGTGTATACCATATACATTGACATACCTACACCCTCCATGTTGCATATAAACATCAACCAAGGTCACCAAGTACCAATTACATGCTAAAAATAGGTCTCTATTTTGGTCGAGAACCTGTAAAGTGGTAATTATTGACACTAATCCACTTCCAATTCATTCAATATGCATCCAAATATTAGGCCCAGGCATTCATTGTCTTTGTATCAATGTCCTCTAACTTCGTACGTGAGGAATTAGTCCAATTGTGAAAGTGGAGAGAGTAATTGGTAATTTAAAGAAGATCTATTCACTAATCACAATTAACACCTCCATTAATCATGCATTAATCAGATCCTTTTTCTTCATTACAACAAAATGAGAGCTTGTGGGTTCTATCGAAAGGTACATACATGTGTGCGTATCAATTTCTAAGCTTCTTGTGCAAGGTGAGCTTGGTTTGATTTTTCTCCTCTACTATGGAATTCTACAGTGATTTCCAACCCCCTTGTAATTGATTTATTTCCTCCAATATGTCGTGGTTGAAGTCAAAAGTGTTTGGGATAAGATAGAAGAAGACATGTATACGCTATACTTGTATAATGAAGTAGATTTGGTGTCATATGCACATGGGCGATGGGTCCTAGGCACTTGGGTTTAGAGTCATTTACATATATGTGCCTTTGGGGGTATTGGTCTATAGGATACATTGGGCTCATGGGCATTGTACACAAACGAATGATCATTTTCGACTCTTACTTTCTTGGAGCTCTCATGCCCAAGCTTTCATGGTGAACTTCTCCCATATGAGATGTGAGGATGGTGACCCACACCCATGTTGTCACTCCATGCCTTGAGTAGCCAACCCTAGTTTCTTGAGTTGGTATCAGAGCCTTGAATTGGATCCATATCTTTGATCCAATTTTTTGATTTTTTTTAAATTTCTACATTTGCTTGGACTTTCTTGATTTTCTTGATCAAGAAATGGGCTATGGTGGTTCTATTTAAGTTGATTTGATCCTTTTTTATGCACATTTTCATGAGCTTTTGGGGGCTATGGGTTATGTTGGAAATTTGATTTGGGGATGGCTTCATCAAATTTGAAATTCGAGACCAAATTTGGGAAAGAATATCATTAATTTTACTAATCAAGATTAATGTGGCTAATCAAAACATTTTCCTTCTCCCTCATCTTTGCTTTATTCTTGGAGCTATTCTACCTTCATCTTGCAAGCATTGTTGCCTAAACCTTAGGGTTTGCATTTGGCACATCTTCCTCTTCACGTAGAATATAAGAAATCTCCATTTTCCCTTCATTCCCTTGGCCGCCTTCACGTTTTTCAATAGGCCATTTTTTCTGCAGAAATCTAGATTAATAGCAGATTTATACTATTTGGGGAGCTCAATCTATGCTCTATGAAGCCGTGAAGACTATTGATGGGCTTCGACTTTTTCTGTGCGTTTTTTTTTTGAAGATTGTAAGCATACCATGTGCCATTTGTTCTGTAGTGAATCGCCTTGAATTGGCAGTTATGAGGACCTTGCCAAGCCTAGCTAAGTGTAGCAAAGGCTTAAGAAAAATTATGGAGTTCAAGACCTTAGCAATGGTCGTGTTTCGTGCTTCTTTATTTGCCGCGTTTTTCTGACGTCGTTTTGGCGATGGAGGGTTGTACATTGCTGCCATTTTGTGATGCTTATGGGGCTTAGAGAGAGTTGTAATGTTGCCAATGCTTAGACATAATGTTTGACAATTGAGATGCTACAACCCTTTTGCACAAGCAATGAAGGTGATTTCATTGCTATGAAGAAGGTGTGGACTGCAATCAATCTTCCCTCTTTCTTCTATGGTGTTTGATCTCATAAAGTGCCTAATGTTGGCCAAAGCTTCAATTAGTGAGCCATTAACATGCTACATTACTTGGTAAGTCTCAATGGCTTCATTTTTGACATTTTTGTGGCTACAAGGGTTTTATCATTAAAGATGTGAAAATGATGCCTCAAATTCATTAAGATGATGATGCTAACGATGCTTGATGATCATCATTAAGTTGTGTAACAATGCTTCAATTTATTTTTATATTGCAAATGGGGGCTTCATGAAATTAGTATGCATTAAGTGGCATTGGAGGCATGAATCAATATTTGGATTGGCATATGATATGCTTATGTAAATGCATTTTGATGCATTGGTGTATCTTGGTGAAGTCGAAATGCATTGATTGCCTAATACACATGTACATGGAGGTGTTGATTGCCCATGTTTTTGATGTCATGCCTATGTAAAAGACATACATGTGTTTTGATTGATACTTTTGGAGCTATATGGTGTTGTGTAAGACATTGGACATGATAAGATTGACATTAAGATATTGTGCATGAATTCATGCAAAACATTGTAAGTCATCCTACCCATATCTTTGAAGTTCAAATCACACTTCACATCACTTTGTACCCACATTCTATTCATAGAATCTTGATATATGAGAGGGTACCTTGGAATTTTGTTGGAGAGGCCAAGGGGAGCATGAATTGAATCTTCCTTGGTGTGAGTGGCATGGTAAAGAGGTAAGGAAGAGGAGTAGATACTCGAAGTGAAGAAATGGCCCCAACTCTTACCATTGGAATCTAAACTTTGGTAAGAGGGTGGGAAGGCTTGGCTAGGAGATTAGCAAGCAAATCTCTCCATGAACAATCAATCTTTATCAAACCAAATATCACATGTATTATGCCATTGGTCAATCCATTATGCAATGAAGATATGCCTTGATGCTATGCCAATTGCCAAGTGAACAATGGTTGTGGTTTGAGTACATTAGAAATTTGAGATTTGGTCACTAATATAAAGGAGACCATGTCAAAAATTCTCATAATTTACATGCATGGTTAGGATTTAGGAAAATTGTGGACATATATAAGTTTCTTTTGGATGCCAAAGATGCTTGGAAGCAAAGGATGGTGCATGTGGAAGGAAAATGGGTAGCAAAGGAGCTCTTGAGCAAAATATGTAGATTAACAAAACCCTAATTCAATAAAATTACATTAGGGATAGAGTTTGGGTGATTATATAATCTCTTAGTACTTCCTTATATCTTCCCAAAAAGAGTTAAACCTCTCCATTCCTACATCATTTGGATTCCCAACTTGCCATTTTTCATTGGAGATCAAACTTGTGTGCCCAGTCAAAAAATAGCAAGCTATTTGGGACAAATTACATCATAGGATGTATATACATCATTAGGGATTCCCAAAAATCCAAAGTACACCCGAATACGATGTCATTTGGGGGATCAAACCAATATGGTTGACTTTGATCAAAAAGTCAAAACAATGGATATTTGCACTTTGACTTTGGTCAAACCCTCTTAATTAGTACTTGTCATCACAAGCCCACACATCAAATTTCATCCAAATCACATGACTATTAAGTACTCTATGGCCTAATTTCGATTTTCAGCGGTGTAAAACTCCTAAAACGAAGAATATTAGGGTTATTCAAAAATTTTCTATTCTTGACTAGTTGCATTGTATAACTCAAGAGCATTCCTAGATCATTCAATTCCCACATTATTGAAGCCTTCTACTATAGCCATTTCCCATTTTCAGCCATTATGCCAAGGGGACGCCCATCTAAGCAAGCAATGGAAATTCATGAGATAAGGGAAGATAGGGAAATGGTGAATAAGGACCGTGTAGAAGAGATTGGTGATGAGGGTGTGAATCTACAAGATGACAACATTGCAAATGCGGCACATAGGGTCAATCATGTGCAAATTGGGCCAAGTTTTGCAAATGTGGTCAATACATCAAAATCATTTGGGGGGAGCAAATGCGCAAGCAATGCCCGCAATGACAAATCATATGTCACCAGCTAAAAATGTATCCATCAAAGCACTTACAAAAGTAATCCAAGAATTCCCATTTTCATTTTGTGTATTCTCACTGGCCAACCACGAATACATTTGTGGTGTCTTGTCTAGAGAGAATCGGCATAGAGATCTCCTCATGTACTTGTTGTCCAAAAATTACAGCAAGCGTCTCATCCACTTCAACAACCACAATGTGTGCATAAAGACCCACATAGTAATATTCTAAGCAATGACCAAATGTGATTGTAAAAATGGAAGTCCTCGTTTGTCCTTAGTAAAGCCAACCTCTTTCAAAATATAGTGTATGATAGCTCTTTCATTTCCCCTCAAAGTAAGACGTGAACCAAGGAATGGTACCAAGAATTCACGTATATTGATTGACCTTTCCTTGCTTTCACTAGTAGTGGCTCTACCATGAAACTTAACACCTTTCTTTCTTCCATCCACTGCTCGTGTGATGAAGAAGAAAACATTTGATCATTGTTGTGCTCAAACTCATCATCAAAATATTCCTCAATATGAGGTTTTGAAGCACCACCTCAATGAGTATTTCCCTTCAATGGAATACAAACGTTACTCCTTGGGAATCTTGAGCTTTCATATGGAGATGTATGACATTTTCCTTTGGCATCATTGGGTGTGTATGTAAACATTGGTTTTGCACATAGCACCATGAGTAGAATGGAAACTTGGGTGATGATCCTCTTTGGCATCATTGGGTGTGTATGTAGACATTGGGTGATGATCCTCTTTGGCATCATTGGGTGTGTATGTAGACATTGGTTTGCGCATAGCACCATGAGTAGAATGGAAACTTGGGTGATGATCCTCTTTGTCTTTAATATAAGCTTGTCGATCCTTGTATAGGATGATCCACCTTTGTCTTTGTCCTTCCTCTTCATCTCATTATGCAAGTCCCTAAGCTTTTACACAATGGGTTCCAAAAATGAGACAATTTTTATCATGCATCTTATCATCATCATCAATTGTCCACGATATCATAAAGACTTGATCATTGAGGATATTTTGAATGTGCATGCAATTGTGTTTGTGACACAAGGGATGATGATTCATGTGATGATGCACATGCACATGGGGATGCATTTGACACATGCCATGCACGATGAGGATTATACATATGGTGAAGATATATGCATTATTGGTTATGGTGACATTAGGCATCTTGATGATGATGCTTATGCAAGTGTTAATGATTCAGCTACCATCATTATTTATGATGAGGAGAGCATCTATGTTGATGTGGATGATGGTAGTATATGCATACACATGCTACATATGATGAGGATGAGTTTTATGATGCTAGTGAGCATGTGGATGACATTGATGATGAGGATGACATCGATGATAAGGTTATTCATGCATGTAGTAGCAACTAGCTATTAGACACTTCATGGAGGTTGTATGTGGGAACCCTCTCTATGACCCTTTCTTGGGAGATGAGTGGAGAATCTATGGTTGTGACCTCTATGAGGGTTATATGGACAATGTTGAGGATTATGCCTTGGTACATATGGATTATGCTGAGGTAGTCATTTGGGATGTGGATCATGCCTATGGACCTATGCATGGTGATGGATGTTGTGAAGGACATGGATTCACATTTGATGGAGCATGCTATGGAGTATGAGGCATTATCTTTTGATGATCATGGATGGCTATGCATTGATACAAACACCTATGACTCTTGGATGACATGATGTATTCACCTATGATCCGAGTAGGTGGTGCTATACGGGCTATCATGTACCCGCATGATCCTATGTATGGGTGCATTATCTTTTTGACCCAGGGGGGATATTTGTTGAGAGATGTAATCGTGGTGTTGTGTGTATGTGGGAAAGCACCCTAGAGGTGCAAGATATTGTGGCAAGATAAGAATGCCATATGTAATATTGTATGGTGTGTGAGTGTTGACCAAAAGAGTGGAAAAGGAGTTGCCACATGGATGATGATGTGTAAAGTGGGATAAGGCTAGAAAGCCTATATCATTGTATGGTTCACTTGAGATATGCAATAGAATTGAGTGTTGAGTGTGCAATCTCTCTCTCTCACTTATGGAGTTCCTAGTGTGGTATAATCCACCTTAATTATGTTGCTTAATCTATGTCTATCACCATGATCAATCCCATTTTAGGATTGTTTAACATGGTATCAGAGCTGGGTGGGCTCTTGTGGTCATGGTGAATATTTATGTATAGTTTTTTCTTGGTTATGAGTTCTTTGATTAAGAATTATTTTTAGTTTATTATGAAAAATAATTAGCACACTGATATTTGCATTTGTGAGGATTTAAGAGAGATTTGGAGTTGCCAGTCTCAAGTTTGAGAGAATATTTGCAACAACGAGGTTGCATAGAAGCTACCCAAGAGAGTTGCAAATGGGAGTTTTGCAACATGGAGAGCCTGCTCATCATCAAAGAAGCTGAAAATGGGGATTTCACCAAGTATGAAGGCTATGAAGTCTTTGGTGTCATCAAGGAGAAGCTGCCAAGGAGATTTGTGAAGGTATTTTGGTGTTTTTGCCTCTAATTTAGTGTTTGAGCATGGAAGAATTCTCGTATTTGAAAAGGGTTGCCATGTTGGGATTTGTGTATCCCATGAATTAATGTGGAGGTGCGTGCTTGTCAAATGGTGGCAAGAAAAATGTGAAATCAAGGGGGAGTTCATGTGTGTGCATTGAGAAGAAGATGTGCGGTAAAATGCTCATGGAAGATGGGCATGTTTGGGTGGAAGTCACGACAGCTTTCACACATATCTGGCACCTCAATGGTTTCTTGTGAGAAACCTAGGAAGAGAACTCTTTGAAAATGCCTATTTTTCATGGAAAGGTAGCATGCAAATGGAGCTTATGTAACGAGCTCAATGACCATATTGATGGTCTCACATGGAAGACCTCAACTTGGAGGTCTTGGAGAGGCAAAGTAGCAACAGGAGATGCTATGGAGTTTTGAAGCTCATATGAGAGCTAAAGGCATGAAGAATGGTGACTACAAGAACCTTATGGAAATGAGGTTGCAAAAATTGTAAGAGGTGTAGTTAACACCTTGGGGTTGCTAATAAGAGGGAAGGAAATCCAAAAGCAAGGAGGTAGAGTTGGAGCTGAGAAGAGAAGTAGAAAAGAGCAGCATGCACTTGCTGACTCTCCCACTCATCATCAAAGCTGCCCACAAGAAGTAGCACCAAGAATGGATATGACTCCATCAGCATTGTGTTGGCAGTGAAACAAAGGGCTGAAGCTCCATAGCAAAGAAAAAGAGGAAATTCAGGCTACAAAGTGAAGAAAAAGCAAAGTTAGCAGCCTGTGTAGTGGACATGATTCTTGGAACATGATCAGAGGATGTGTGTGCTGGCTGACAAGAGAGCCATGCGCATTGTACAATTGAAGGTCCCATTAAAGCTTAGAGGAGCTTTTGCACAGAAGTCTATGAACAGAAAGAGAAGAAGAGGGTTGAAGCAGCAAAATCAATGGGCAACAAATCGAATCAAAGGCAGCTAGGCATGACTGTGGACCAATGCATAGAAAGCTACAAAAGGCCCTCTTTTTTTTTAGTGAAGAAAAACAATTGAAGTTTTGGCTATGGTGTCTAGCTATATGAGGTGCATGCACATGGGTTGGTTCCCAGTGTCTAAGATGGTAGACACGCACACACATGTTTGGTTGGTGAACACTCCAATGTATCTTTGAGGGGGGGAGTGTTGAGAGGTAGTGATTGCGGTTTTGCAATGCTACAATGATGGGTGATGGGTGAGTTATGAAACACCTCAATTAAGAGGGGGTGTTGAGAGATGTAATCGTGGTGTTGTGTGTAAGTGGGAAAGCACCCTAGAGATGCAAGATATTGTGGCAAGATAATAATGCCACATGTAATATTGTATGGTATGTGAGTGTTGACCAAAAGAGTGGAAAATGAGTTGCCACATGGATGATGATGTGTAAAGTGGAATAAGGCTAGAAAGCCTATATCATTGTATGGTTCACTTTTGAGATATGCAATAGAATTGAGTGTTGAGTGTGCAATCTCTCTCTATCACTTATGGAGTTATTAGTGTGGTTTAATCTACCTTAATTATGTTGCTAAATCTATGTCTATCACCTGATCAATCCCATTTTAGGATTGTTGAACAATATTGGATGTATCTCATTGATGGATGTTGTGCATTACATCATCCATTTGATCTAGGAGGATGTAGGATTGATACGATTATGGGTCAATCATGCCGTGGATTTCCGTTTGATCCAGGCAAGCATCATTATCTCTAGCCTCACCATTGATGACACCCTCATATCCTTTCCATTCAATCCAGGCAGGTGCTGTGGGTGGACATGTTTTGATGGAAGATACATCTAGGCCATGAGTGAATATTTGGCTTTTGTATATAGCCTTTTGTATATCCTTGTACACGATTACTCTTCAATTTCGAGGACAAAATCATTGTAGGAGTGGATGGTTTGTAACAAGTAGATTTGGTGTCACATGCATATGGGGGTTGGGGCCTAGGCTATTGGGTTTAGAGTCGCCTTTTGGGGCCTTGGGCGATTGGATACATTGGGATCATGAGCATTGTACACAAACAAATGATGATCATTTTTTACTATTACTTTCTTGGAGATCTCATGTCCAAGCTTTCATGGTGAACTTATCCCATATGAGATGTGAGGATGGTCATCCACACCCATGTTGTCACTCCATGCCTTGAATGGCAAACCCTAGTTTCTTGCAATACTATAATCACATTCATGTGCGTAGGGTGACCCTCCAATGGCTCCAATTTGATGTATACATTCTTTGTTCTTATGTAGCTCAAAAAACCACAATTTGAACTCTTCAATAATCCATAGATTTTCGCCAAACCAATCTAGGGTTTGCATATGAGTTGCTATTCCATTCACCAATGCCACATACATGTGTCCTTCACCTATTACATTCATTTGCCTCTTGCATTCAAGCTCTCAAGATTTCCAATAAAGCTTGCAAAAAACTAGAATTTCCACTTACTTTGGGCAACTCAAATCTTGCTTTGCTTGTGTCAAATCACCTGGAATCTACTCAAGGGTGTTTAGCTTTGCTTACCTGTGCTTTCAGATCTGTTAAGTAGGTGTGTGCTCCAAGTGTCTCTTTGCTCCAAGCTCCAATGGATAGCTCCAAAACAGATTTTTTTCTCTTCTTCACTCACTCAAAAAGCCCTAAAAGAGAGCACCAAGCTCTAATACCATGATAAAAGACAAATAGTGAGGGAGAGCACATACACAAGAGAAAACCCCAATACTATTACCACTCCAGCAGATATCGTGCCTGGCTTCATCTCTCATTGAGCTTGTAATCTCAACAAATTATATTACATGTAGGTTATCAAATGAATATTTGACTTCTTGGACAAGGTGGATGCAAAGTACCTATGATACAATGGCTCACCTAGTCAAGGGCTGACTTCCCCAGTCAACAAGCTATTGGATTCAAATGAGATTCAGGAATGGAATGTATTTAATCATCGTGATCTCTCATTTCAAGTTAGAATAATGTTCACATGGAACATCTTCAATCACTACTCTATTTCTGTAGTCATCATTACGAGGGTTGTTTTCCTACTGTAGGTTTCAAAGTTCGTGCCGCTAACTATATTGCTGATGAGGGATGGTGCATTACACGTAGCTTGGTAGAACAATTCGCTCTTATATATTACCATTCCAAGAAGGTAGGATTTGATTTTTATCGGACATACATGTTGATGGTGGACCGAGGATATGTACGTGAGGATGGGGAAGGAAACTCCCATTATTACTTTCTTGCCTATTAACTATGTTGTGGAATTTTGTTAATGGATATGTGTTCCAGGTGAGAAATTTTCTCCTGGATCTCTTTTGGCGAGAGGGATACCGGACAATCCAAGATATGAATTGAGAAGATGAAGAAGAGATAGACAAACAATTATTTCTAGCTCAAAGTAATGTTTTGAGAGAGAGTCATCATGGAATGACACAATGTATGATTCAAGGTAGATCTTATGTCTGGGGAGGTTCTGAGTAGTTCTGAGAGATCCAAGAACATACATAGGTGAGTGGATTCTGTTGAAATATACAAGTGAATAGGGTGTGTGTGGGAACAAGCTCTTGGATAGAGGCTGTAAAAGAGGAGATGTAATTGTGAAAGAACCTGTGAAAAGGTTAGAAGAATCTACTGGGAGAGAATAATGGGTAGCATGAGGGAATTTAGGAGTGTGGAGATATTCTGGGAGATAATCAGGGAAAAGAGAAGAGGTGGAGAGAATCAGGCAAAAGGTGGAGATATTCAGGGAGTGAATCATGGAGAAATCAATGGGATTTGATGCTTGATGTAAACACTATAAATTGAGGCATAGCCCTAATGAGAATTTGCTGGTTTTTGAGTATCCATGCCTACATTAATCTATCTACTAATTATTCACTAATTACGTCTTAATCATTTCTTAATTACTTTGTTAATGATGTTGATTCTAGTGTTTGATCCACCATGGCTCATCATTTAGCTCAAATTTCAACATGGTATCAGAGCCATGCCTAGAATCAACCAGATTTATGAGCCCATTAGTGAATTAATTAGGATTAGTAAAATAATTAGCAAAAAATCAAATTTTTAGTAAGCTTTCACTCTTCCCCTTCACCCCCAGCCAGTGGAGGGTCTCTAGCACTTAGCACACTTCAAATTAGGTCATGAGCTTCTAGCTTAAGCTAGCCAACACCCTTGGCTACCAGCCCATCGAAACAGCGCTGCAAACCGCGAAGGCATTCAGGAGAAATTACGTTTTTAGCCAGCGCATTTTTTTCTGAGTAATCTGCAGATTTCTCTTTGCTCCAATCAAATTACTTCAATTCCTCCTAGCCCAAGGGGTAATCAAGCATGCTCTACAAGCTGGTGAAGACAGAAATCAATTTCATCAAGTCTACAGTGAGATCCAAGCTCTTCATCAAATCTGCAGGTGACTTTGGTAAAACAGAGATTAAGCTTTCATTATTTGGTCAAATCTTGTGTTTCTTGGCTTAATCCTCTACTAGACTCATTGCTATTGATGCCTTTGAAAGCATTTGAGCTCATTTGAAGTGGAAGGCACCAGATCTGGACTCCCCGCATACTCTGTTTTTTGCACACAAACCAAAGCATTAATTTGCTAATCAGTGATTAATCAGTGCTAATCACTGTACTTTGGTGCAATTGAGGGTTCAAATTAACCATTAGGTATCTGATACAGATCCCTATAACTTTAGATTTCAAATCGGAGTTGGTTTGATACTCCAACCATCCCGTACAAATTGGTTACTCTCAATTTAATGTAATTTCTGGTAAAATTATGCTGATAAAATTGTGAAAATCATGATTTTGCATTTAACCCTTGGTTAATGCCTGTAAATCTCACTCAAAATCAAGATTATTCACAGCCAGAACTGCATTTAGAATGTGCATGAGAATGGATGCTATACGCATTATGTATTGGGCACATTTTATCAGTGTAAAAATGGGAACAGACACTGCCCTTGTCCAGATTAAGGCAAGAGGTAAGACCTCCCGCATAAATTTGGGTTTGCATTGCATAATGACAAAAGATAAACATAAAAAGCCCAAAGGAACTGTCAGCAAAACATTGAAACATGTTGCTCACATGGAGCAAAAAGACATGACGGACGAGCTCATGGCCCCAGCCATGAAAGAAGAAGAATATCTCTTCCCAAGAAGAGGATCCACACCGAGAAGAAGACCTGAAGGAAGACATGGACACGAGAAGAGAAGCTGCCATGAGAAGAGAAGCTGCCCTAAGAAGACTGAAAGAAGAGACGGACGCGTGGAGAGATGCTGCCACGAGAAGAAGACTGAAGACAAGAGAAGATGTGAGGCTCCAAAGAGTGAGGGGCCATGTGAAAATCTCTGAGAGAGAGAGAGAGAGAGAGACCCCACAACCCAATGTAACCTGCCCCAATAAAGTAAAACCACCTCTGAGCCACCGCCGATGATGTAGGCCACGTGGTAGATGTATGTGTGAACACTTTAGTCAAGGTCGCGGGCACTTATAGTAGCCTTGGACACATAGAGAGAGAGAGTGTCAAGGACTATGGAGTTTAGGGACTTGAGGCACTGGTCGCGGGCTATCAAGTAAGAGGGAAACTTGATACAGGGTCCAGGTGTGTTAGGATTATTCACTTGAGGGGAGGTGTTGAAATATACAAGTGAATAGGGTGTGTGTGGGAACAAGCTCTTGGATAGAGGCTGTAAAAGAGGAGATGTAATTGTGAAAGAACCTGTGAAAAGGTTAGAAGAATCTACTGGGAGAGAATAATGGGTAGCATGAGGGAATTTAGGAGTGTGGAGATATTCTGGGAGATAATCAGGGAAAAGAGAAGAGGTGGAGAGAATCAGGCAAAAGGTGGAGATATTCAGGGAGTGAATCATGGAGAAATCAATGGGATTTGATGCTTGATGTAAACACTATAAATTGAGGCATAGCCCTAATGAGAATTTGCTGGTTTTTGAGTATCCATGCCTACATTAATCTATCTGCTAATTATTCACTAATTACGTCTTAATCATTTCTTAATTACTTTATTAATGATGTTGATTCTAGTGTTTGATCCACCATAGCTCATCATTTAGCTCAAATTTCAACAGATTCCACTATGGTGTTTCTATAACAATAACATCATTATCATGGTCTTGATATGTAGCTGTGAGAGATATGAATACTGTATTTTGCTATGCCAGGTGGTTACTACTCACCTTCACTGAGCGAGGGGGAATTCAGTGAAATTGATGTCTTTGCAAGTTGTGGAGAAATGGGATGGGTATCAAGGGATTTATTTCACCTCTATCTCTGTATTAATGAGAAGATGCTAACATAGTCCATACTCACCTCCTAGACCTTCCTTGTGATCTAAATAAATGGCATTATGCTAGCCACACTATAATTTTTTATCTACAATATGTGTTGATTGTTGTCATTAGGCAAAATATGGACTCTCATTTTTTCCCCTTAAGGATTTCCACACCTCCTTTCTCTAGAAAAATGGGCTCATGGTGAAATTTTTACAAATAAACTCAAAAGTGGACGGAGTTTAGGCATTTGGAATCTACTCTTCGAGAACTTTCCAATGATATATAGCATGATACACAATTTTGAATATTCAAGAAGTCCCCAAATTGCTGATGATGTGGCATGTAACATGCCACATCATGTCACCAATTTGGGGACTTCTTGAATAATCAAAATTTTCCATCATACTATATATTATTGGAAAGGTCTCGATGAGTAAATTCCAAATGTGCAATCTCCGCCAACTTTTGATTTAATTTGTAAAAATTTTACCATGAGCTCATTTCTCTAAAAAGAGGAGGTGTGGAAATCCTTTCTTTCAGCAATTTCCTTGGTAGATCGTGCGGCCATAGCTTTTTTAGTGTTGGGAATCCATTAAGTGATAAAGTTAACAATTCTCTCACTCCACTCTAGTATAGATTTGACCTTGCATAGTGTAGCATTAGGTAGATTGTCATCAACTCTAATTGGTGTTTCACCATTAGGTACGCATGATAGATGATCTGCCATGACATATTTTTTGCTAAGCCTCACAACTATGATGAAATTAAATTCAAGAAGAGTCAATAACCACCTTGTTGACAAGGTTGCTAACAAGGTATACGAGGGCTTGTGGATAAACATTTTTTGAAAAACTAGGCAATGTGTAAATTTCTTAAAAGAATAAACAATCACTAACCCCTCATGCTCTATGGTGGTATAATTAGTTTCAGCCTCATTCAACTGGCAGCTTGTGAAACTAATAGGGTAATCCAATGTATAATCACCAGGACACATCCAATGGCATGAATCAATATGCACATGGAAGATGACATCTCAATTTGTCACTCGCAAGATTGGAGCATTAGACAAGGCTTGCTTTAATAGATCAAAGGCCGCCTGACACTCCTTGTTCCACCAAGATGCTTGTACACTCCTTGTACAAAGGTCTAGATATCTCAACATAGAATAAGAATAATAGCCAACATGACCCATAAATCTTTGAAATCCCTTGTAGTTTGTGGGTGGCGATAAGTCCAAAATGACTTTGATTTTTCCCTCATCTTTATAAATACCATTTTTGGACAATATATATCCAAATATCACTCCATGTTTGACCCAAAATTGACATCTAAAAGGGCTAAATGATATGTGATAAAGCCTACACATTTTAAAGAACTTTCTTCAACTTGCTAGATGTTCTTTCCAAGATTAATAAATGCTTAAATCATCTAAGAAATTTTCAGGAAATATTATGGAGCTTTTGATCTCTAGAGCTAAACCCAAGCCCAAAAACACCTAGCAAAGAAATTTTCTCAAATGATGGCTATCCTCAACTCCTAATACCAAGCCACAAAAAAGAATGGTTCAATAGTTGAAGTGCATGATTATCTTCTCTATCAGAAGCATGCAATGTAATCTCAATTGCACAAACTAGCTAAGATAGGTTGATGTATCATTAATAAGCCAAGAGAAACAAAGGACTATAACATCAACATGATGAGACATAAATGAACAACAACTGAATATATTTATAATTGATAGTGTTTTGAAAACAAAACTAGTGTGTTGTTATATATCACAAGAGCATGAATTTGATATCACAAGAAGGTAAATAAAAAATATCCTATCTTGGCAATCCTGTTGATTTCCACTCAAGGCGGTTATGTCTTCTTTTCATTTTTTTCTCTCGGCCATGCACCTCTTCTCTCAAACTCCTTGCGGGAGATGAAGCCCCTCCAAAATTCTCTCTCTATATATACACATCTTGCAAGCATCGGTGTTTTTCTATGTTGTATCACCCCAAATCCCATCAAAAGATGTGCCCCTCTCATGCGTCATTTTTTTCTAGCTAGTTTCCCTTTGTTATGAGTGCACCTCTCTAAGAAACCTCATTTTGATCATTTTAACTTCCTTGTCTAGTAGATAATTATCTCACTCTTCTTAATGGAGAATGTCTTTCAATAGTTGCATGGCCTCCTCATCATAGATGGCCTTCTACTCAGCCATCCTTTGGTAGTGTGCAGGTGGTAGCCCTCTCTCGACTTGGCTCTAGTAATGTCTAACAATGGGCATTGAAGGCTTCAGCCTTGTGCTCTTGTTGCATTGTCGATCCACAAACCTATCAAAATAGCTCCTTAAGGCCAACCAAGTGAGATCATCATTGGTGTGAGATAATTATTATGTGAGATGCACATAACGAAAGCAAATGGACACGTGTGGACAAACAACATATACATGCATGCGATTCTCATACAACAACATGCTCCAAAGTCTCCAAAAAAAATGCAACAGTGGCATCCTATGGGGAAACTATGCTAGTGTAAACCCAGATTTCCAATTAGACATGTGCCTTATCCCCATTGGGCTTCTATCAAGAGTTTTGGCTACCCCATTTTCTTTTCTTCTCCAAACACAAATTGTCTTATTCTTTGGCCCCCTAGCCCTTTGATGATTATTTTTCCCCTTCTCAAGGCTCCCTAGAGCATCACCTTGAAATGGCACACTTTTTATGATTGCTTGTTGCTCATTTTCATTTCTCTCACCAAGTCTACAATTCATCGACTTCCAAGCTTATTTTGAATTGTATTTCTCTTTGGCTCGTGGTGTATAGCTCAAAATCGTAGTGCTAAATTTATATCCACAATGCCTTTTTCTACCTCATAAGTTTTGGTGAATGCTTCTTCAAGTGATGGTGGACTTTGTAACCTCACATGCATTTGCAACAATGAACGTAAAACAATCCCTTGTTAAAAGCTCTCCATCATTATTCTTTTATCAAAACTATGTGGATCACAATGTTTTCTTTTAAACTTGGTAAATATACCCAGATAGCTTTTCATTGTATCTTGCAAAATAAAAGTTTATTAGTACAAGAAGGTTGGAAGCCCAAGTACAAGTTTGATGGTACATTGAATAAACACAAGGTAAGCACTCTTGTTATCCTTGTTTATGGGAGTTATTTTGGCATCTATTTGGTCTAGGAAGTGGTTCTTATGGCTCCCTAATTGTGATTTGGCACTCGTGTGGTGGGGTGAGTAGTGGGTTCTTGTGTCTATCACCTTTTTTAGGAGTGTAGGTGCTTTTGTCTACTTCCACAAAGCATTTGCAACCTTAGCTGGTGGCTGAGAGAGTGGTGTAGATCATCTATGGGGACATCTCTAATTTAATCCCTTCGTTGGATTAAGGGATATTCAAGTCATCCTAGAGTAGGTAATTGGAGGGCCTCAATCTTGTTCTCTTGTTGTGTTGTCAATCCACAAACCTGTCAAAATGGCTCCTCAAGGCCAAGCAAGTGAGATCATCATGGTGTGAGATAAATATCATGTGAGATCCACATAACGGTAGTAAATGGACACATGTAGACACAAAACACATACATGCATGCAATGCTCACATAATAGCATGCTTATGAGGCTCCAAAAAATGCGATAGAAATATTTAACAAACTCTCTTAAGAAGTCCTTAAAGGCAGTGTTCAATATTTGGAATGTGGTTGGTGTGTTGGTTAGGCCAAATGGCATAACACGATAAGCATACACCCTACCTTTTATAAGAAATGTTGTTTTGAGATTGGTCCACATGTGTAGTTAAAAATATAATTATAGCCAGAGTATCCATCTAAAATGCTATAATTATAGCTAGAGTATCCATCTAAAATGCTATAATATTCCTTTCTTGCAACTTGCTCTAGCATATGTTCGGAATAAGGCACAAGGGGTAGTGATTCCTACAAGTGGTAGTATTCACCTTCTTGAGGTTCATACACACTCAAAGTTTTTCATTTTTCTTGGGAACAACCACAATAGTTGAAACCCACTTTGAGTGTTCAATCTCAAAAATGAATCCATATTTAATATGCTTAATTTCCTCCTTCAAAATTTTAGCATATTTAGGGTTAATTGGATAAGGTAATTATTGGACTTGTCTAACATTTGGTACCATTGGGATAGTGTGCTATACAACGCGATCAAGAAATCCCTTCATGTCATGATAAGTCCATGTAAAGTAGTCTCTATACTCCTCAGGAGACCTACAAGTTTAGACTCCTTGGCCTTAGTTAAGACATTGGCTCTATAGATAGGTCTAGGATCTTCTCTTGGTTTATCCAAGTCTACTTCCTTGACCTTTACAAAGGCTTGTTATAGACTCCTTCTATCTCACGTGTTGGTTCTCATGTGGCATTATCAAAAACTATTTTAAATTCCATTATCAGCATGTATTCTGCATACTCACATGGTGGTGAAATGTAAGAAGGTCGTTCTACAAAACCCTCTATTTCAAGGTATAAGATCTCTTGTGACCATATCTCTTTACCTTTCCCCATGATCCTTATTGCTTTTCTGAATAGAGAGGAACTAGAACTTGGTTCCATGGTAAAGATTCTTCTACTTTAAGCTCCTATGGTTCTTGATGGGTGCACTACTAAAAAACCTTATGTATCACGTGCATTCAAGGGATATTTATAAAACCCCTTACCTATGAATTTTTCATGAATAAAATGACCCCTTTCTATTTATAGAGTTATGGGTTTTTATTTCAAAGTCGAATTAAAAAACCCCTTTTGTAAATGTATTTCTATAAATTTACCTCAAAATTTTGAATTAAAAAACCCCTTCATTATTTGAACTCACATGGTATACTTACATATTTTTATGTGAACCCCCAAGGTGTGGTGTTGAGAGGGGGACTCCTGCTTTTGCTATGTGCACTTGTTATTAGGTTTTATAGGACTGAAGGCTTGGTGAATTTGAAAAAGTGTGGTTTGATGTGTTATAGTCAAGCACTATTGTTGTTTCAAATAATGAGTCTATATTCATGAAAGGTCTTTAAGTGCTACTAGAGAAGGTCTTGGTATATTAGACACTTTTGGTTTGGTAGCCTCATGTCCATAGCATCATGTATGAGTTGTGTATCCATGTTCACACTTCTAGACTCATGTCTACTTGCACATGTGTCCAATTTCATGCCTCTAGATTCATGTTTACATGCTTATATCTATAGGATCACATGTCTAGGTTCATGCCTCTAAACTCATGACTACATGCTTGAAAAGATACAGGAGAGAAGAGAGCTTGAGCTCTTGCAAGCACACACACACTCACAAAACCCTAAAAGAGAACACACAAGGTGAGAGGCTAAAAATCTTCTTCTTCTTCACACAACACTCAACACACCATATACAAAGATAAGAGTACACACACACAATATGAAAAGGTACTCAACCAAATACATACTAGGGTTATTTATAGTGTGAGCCCAACTAAATGAGCTGGCGCTATAACTATGCGAGTCTCTAGAATGGTTATCACATAGCCTATCATCCCAGTGGCCGCATATCACCCATGATCTCACCAACCATGCCAGCACGCAGGTCATCAATTTCCACTGCCTCACTAGATGAGCTTGATATCTCAACACTCCCCCTCAAGCTCAACTCCATCTCATGTACACCAAGCAAAGCCCTGAATGTGCGGAGCTTCTCTGTACCCACAATGCTTTTGTGAAGATGTCAGTGACATGATCCTGTGTGCTAACATAAATAAGGTCAATGTCTCCTGCAAAACCTTCTCTCTGACAAAATGGTAGTGGACCTCTATATGCTTCGTGCAAGCAGGAAAAACTGGGTTCTTGGCCAACTGTATCCTGCTAATGTTGTCACCAAAAATGATAACTTGTCTAACCACACTGATAGACCCAAATCTGCAAGTAGCTTTCTCAACCAAGCTACCTCACATGCTGCCATAGCAGCACCTCTGTACTCGGCCTCTGTAGTACTAGATAGAGCAACCGTAGGCTTCTTGCTACTCCAAGTCACAGTAGCACTCCCCAAAGAAAACATGAAGCCACTAGTAGATCTTCTATCTGAGATACTACCAGCCCAATCAGCATCTGTGTACCCATGTACACATATCTCTATCCCAGTTTCATAAAATAGTCCACAATGCAAAGTAGACCACACATACCTCAGTATGCGTCTCAATGCATCCAAATGCGGCTTCCAAGGAACCTGCATAAACTGACTCACCAACCCAACAGCATAGCTCAAATCTGGCTTGGTGATCATCGTGTAGATCAAGATTCCTACTATGCGCCTATACATAGTAGGATCCTCCAAAATCTCTCCTGAATCTACACTCAACTTGCCATTCGGATCCAATGGCACTGAGATAGGCTTATAGCCTGTCATACCATACTTGGATAACATGTCTAAGCCAGACTGTCTCTGCAGTAATCCAATACCATGTGGTGACCTAATCACCTCAATGCCCAAGAAATATCTTAGCTCCCCCAGATCCTTCATCTCAAACTTCTATCTATAACATGAAATCCAATAGTGACAAGATATTTAAAAATCTTGTCAGACCATGCTCTTGGTGCTTGTTTTAAGCCATATAGGGCTTTCTTCAACCTGCAACAAACATGCTCGGGGTGACTCACATCCTCATAACAACCAGGTGGCTGCAACATATACACCTCTTCCTGTTAATCCCCATGCAATAATGCATTCTTTACATCCATCTGATGTAAAGACCATTGCTTTGACGCAGCCACTGCTATCACAACTCTCACCGTTGCCATCTTGGCAACTGGGCTGAAAGTTTCCTCATAATCAATGCCATATGTCTGCGCATATCCTTTGGCTACCAATCTAGCCTTGTACGTGCTTATGCTTCCATCACTATTATGTTTTACTTTGTACACCCACTTGCATCCAATGGCTTTCTTGCCTTCAGGCAATTGCACTAAATCCCAAGTCTCATTTCCATATAGTGCATCCATCTCCTCATCCATAGCTTTCTCCCAACACACATTTCCAATAGCCTCATCAATGCATGTGGGCTCTACATCCTATACAATGTTTACCATGTATGCATAGTGATGTGCCACATAACCATCATAGGTAAACCTCTGCACAAGATTCTTCACTTTCCCAGATCTTCACAGCTTTGCATTCATGGCTTCCATAGCCTTCTTTACACCAGGTGTTCTCATAGCTGGTATCCCAAGATCCTCATCAAGGCTCATCTTTAAGCCACTAGACTCTCCATCAACATGAGAATGCCCTATAGAAATGCCAGGCATACTAAGGGGCTCAACCACTTTCTCTTTGCCTTTGTGATGTACTAATCACATTTGCAGGACTGGTATTATAAGGTAGCCTACCACTCCATGGTCTATCAACTGAACCACTAGATGAGGACTCTCTTGGTCTACTCAAAGACTGTGATTGCTGACTTGCATTCTCTGCAACAACCACATTTCCACTCACATCAGCCCCGATAACAGCTTCTTTTTCAGTAGCAGCATACGAGCTGCTCATCTCATCAAAACAACATCCCTGATTACCCTCAACTCACGTGTAGCAGAGTTATAACACCTCTATCCCTTTTGCTCAAGGGAATACCCAATAAACATACATTTTTCAGCTTTTGGATCCAGCTTAGTTCTCAGCTCATCTAGCACATGCACATATGCAACGTATCCAAAGACTTTCAGATGAGATAAATCAAGTTTTCTGCCAGTAAACCTCTCCTCTGGAGCTACATCA
This sequence comes from Cibotium barometz, assembly GCF_041138505.1. NCBI lineage: Eukaryota > Viridiplantae > Streptophyta > Polypodiopsida > Cyatheales > Cibotiaceae > Cibotium > Cibotium barometz. Next base: position 30,820,748 of record NC_141102.1, on the reverse strand, counting down.
TGTATGGCTGTAGTTGGAGTCATGTTCATGATGTAAACTGCTGTAAAAAGTAGCCTCAGCCCAATAGCTATGAGGCATGTTCTTCTCTCCCATCAATGCTTGTGCAATCTCAGCAATATGCTTGTTTTTCCGCTCAGCAACTCCATTTTGCTACGGAGTGTATCTGCATGTAAACTGTCTCCGAATACCATTCTTCTTCAAAAAATTAGAGAACTGATTGGAGAAGTACTCTCTCGCTCCATCTGACCTTAGGCACTTTACATATTTCCCTGTTTGCTTTTCAACCACCATAACTCTGAAATTCAGAAAATGAGTGAACACCTCACTCTTCTCCTTCATGAAGTATACCCACACTTTCCTTGTGTGGTCATCAATAAATGTCACATAATACTTACAGCCTCCCATAGACATGGTCTTCGTAGGACCCCATACATCTGAATGCACAACATCTAGTGCATTTCTGCTCATATTTCTGTCACGTGTAAATACATGCTTTGTTTGCTTTCCAAATTGACATGCTTCACATATTTTCTGCATATCTTCAACTTTAAACTTTGGCAGCCCTGTCACAATTCCTTTAGTCTGCATAGACTTCATTCTCGGCACATTCACATGTCCAATTATTTTATGCCAAATGTCTGTGTCTGCAACAATTCCTGAACCATTTGCAAACATTGAAGCACTCACTTTGGGCATTTTTACATTCAATGTAAACATTCTGCCCACTCTGTTGCCTTTTGCAACCAACCTGCACTTGTCTTTAAAGTCTTCAACATAACAACCATCAGGGTTAAACCGAGCTTGCAAACCCTGCTCAATCATCTGGCCAACTGAAACCAGATTCTTTGTTATGTTCGAAACATGAAGTACATCTACAAGGTACTTCACTTTGTCATCCTGCATAGACAATGGCACATCTCCAACATGGGCAATTGGATGAGTAGTGTCATCCCCTGTTTCCACAAAACTTGGTCTTTCAAGGTTTTTCTTCTCCTTGAACCACTCTCCATGACTTGTCATGTGGTTCAAAGCACTTGAATCAACATACCATACATCATCTTTATGTGCTCCTTCAACATTTTCAGACATGGCATTAACGACATGCTACATTAACAAACAACCTTTCATTATCCTCATTGTTTCTGCTCAAGCATGCATAGCTATTTTGCTATAACTTTCCATTTTGCATGTCAGCCTACTTCTTATAACAATCTTCCTGCCCATGTCCAGGCTTACCACCATAATAAAAGCATCCACGTGTATCATTATACTACCTTGCCCATTTTCACGACCTCTTTGACTCCCCTTGCCTCTAAATTGGCCTCTTCCACTTGCGTGTTGTTGTTGTTGAATTTTGGGACTGTTGTTGTTGTTGCTACTGGCCATAATTCTGATTACCTATTCGGCCACCTCCTTGGCCGCGTCCATGGCCTCCTCTACCTTGTCCTCTTCCTAAACTTGTGTAGATGGCCTGTTGCTCTGAATTGTTTTTGTTTTGTGAAAAGTGTTGGTCTTCACCCAAGATCTTCTCTTCTATAATCAACATAGACACCAATTCTGTGAAATTGGGAATGTTTTCCCGAGTCTCAATAGACATCTTGAATGCCTTGTATTGTGGCCCGAGACCATGTAGACAAACTTCCACCTTATCATCATCATCTACTGAAACACCAATAGATACAAGGGATTCCACAATCACAGACATACTCTTTTTCTCCACAGTATGAAGTTCATTCTTTAACTGTATCTTTCGTGCCTTGGTATTCGTTTCATAGAGTTATACCAAGGTGTCCCACACCTCCTTGGGGGACTTGGCATCCTGTATGTGCCCAATCATGGTGTCCTATATACTGATAGAGAGCCAATACATAACTTTTTTGGCTCCTTGGTTCCAATCCTTGAAGTCTTTCACATCTGCAATAGTCGGATTGATCTCCGGTATCTCCGGCGCCTCTTCATGCTCACCTTCTATGTAGTCCCAGTAACCCTTTTCTATTAGAAAATTTATCAATGTGAACCTCCAAGCATGGAAGTTGTTCTTATCAAGCTTCTCAACAACAATCTGGTTTATGCCATTATTTGACATCTTGCCAGACACACAAATTTACCAGAAACAGCACTCTGGTTTGTCCTGCACAAACTGCTGTATTTTCTGTAGTGGTACTATATTACACTCAAATGTCACAACCAGTGACCTCAATGTGCATACATACACCCAATGGCAACTGTTGACCTCCTTGCAACACACACAATGTCTGCACAAGCAGTTTGTCTTCCTGCAATTCTTAAAATAGAGTTCTACATAGAATCGATGACTTACCCGCGCAGTGCTCTAAATCGCCTACTTTCCAAAAAAAGGAGGTCCTAACACGCCCGAAACGTGTTTTCAGCCCGAAAAATATAGTCCGATATAAAGCTATAGTTGCCTATAGCTTTACTCCTGCGAAGAAAGCTCCTCAATCAGAGATCGTTTGCCGGTGCCTCCCGTAGAGCTCCCGACAAGGGTGTAGTCGCCAACACAAATAGGGAAGAGTAGTTGAAGCTCTTACCCTTGATATCTCAACAATGCTCACATATGTAGGTCATGTGCCGAGTTCACTTATGCATGCTCAAACCTATAGACTCATGTGTCTAGGTTCATGGCTCTACACTCATGTTTTAAGGCTCACGTCTCTAGGTTCATGGTTGTAGGCTCACATGTTCAAGATGATGTATGCAAGTTCATCTCTTTTTTTTGTGTGAACTAGGCTCATGTATTTTTCGTTTATGAAATAAGCTAACTTGGGGCATGGACTTCTAGGAACTGGGTTTATAACATGGTTGGTGTGTACTTATTTGGTAATAAAGATACTTTAATTCTCCAACAAAGGGAAATAATTTTCCTTTGAATTTGTAGTAGTTGGTACAAACTGTATAACATGAAAATCCTCAAAGCACATGAGTGCATCTGGCCAATGTCCTTATGAGAGTAGGTATGTGTTTATGAGTCTTTAAGGAAATATTAATTTTGGTTGATACAATGTTTGATGTGTAATAATCAAGCACTATTGTTGTTTCAATAATTTTTCTAGATTGAGTTTGCACAAAGGTCTTTAAGTAGTTCTAGAGAAGGTCTTGGTTTTATACACTTTGTTTTTTCTAGGATCATTTCTAGAGGATAACATACGGGTTGCGTATCCATGTTCATGCTTCTAGACTTATGTCTACATACTCACGTGTCCAAGTTCATGCCTCTAGATTCATGTCTACATTCTTATATCTATAGGATCACATGTCTAGGTTCATGCCTCTAGACTCATGACTACATGCTCATATATGTTAGTCATGTGTCCAGTTCACTTATGCATGTTCATACCTCTAGACTCACATGTTTAGGTTCATGCCTCTACACTCATGTTTTTAGGCTCACATCTCTAGGTTCACATATCCAAGCTCACATATCTAGGTTCATGTATTTAGGTTCATGTGTGTAGGCTCACATGTTTAGGATCATGTATGCAAGTTCACACCATTTTTTTCAATGAATTAGGCTCATGTAGTTTTCTTTACTGAAATAATCTTATTTGGGGCATGGACTTCTAGGAACTAGGTCTATAACATGGTTGGTGTGTACTTATTCGCCAATAAAGATACTTGAATTCCCTAATATTTATGAAGGGAAATAGCTTTCCTTGGAATTTGTACTAGCTGATACAAACTATATAATGAGAAATACTCAAAGGACATGAGTAGGTATGTCCTATGTCCTTATGAATAGGTATATCCTTATGAGTCTTTAAGGAAGTAATAATTTTGGTAGATACATTGTTTGAGCTTATATGCTTAGTTATGGCATTGGCTTGGATAATTGATGCAGTAGGAGATAGAGGTGGGGCTAGATTTGAAGGGATAAAACTTGATTACTAGGCTACCAGGAGCCGTTGACACACCATGCTAGTAAGGCAAGGAGAAGGAGAATGAGAGGGGGAAGATGGAGCCAAGAATGGTGCAAGTAGGAAAATCAGTGGGAGGAGAGAAGGTGGAAAAATGAGAAAAAGGGTGGTATCCTAGTTGAGTTGTACCTTATGAAACAAATGTGTGGTGGAAAAAGAGAAAAAGGGTGGTATCTTAGTTGAGTTATGGATCAACATTCTCAAAGAAATGTATGCGATCTATTCACTTTACAAATATGAGAAAAAGTGTGATATCTAAGTTGAGTTATACATTTTAAAATAAATGTATGTAGGAAAAAGAGAAAAATGTGGGTATCTTAGTTGAGTTATGGATCAACCTTCTCAAAGAAATATATGGCATCTATGCACTCTGGAAAAATGAGAGTTGTGTCATAGGCTTCACATGAAAATTTATGTGCAAATAGACCCTATGGTAGAGGAAAACAATGAGCTCTAGTAGGTAGTGGTGGGTGTATGGGAAACCACACAAGTCTTATATAGTTGTTTGAGCATACCACTAGGTGTGGGTATTGAGCATCATCGCTAGGTGTGAGTATTAAGCATTCTTACTAGGTGCAAGTATCAATCAACATGTCTCATGTGATAGGGTTTCTCTTTGGGATCCAGACTTGTTTGGATGTTGGTGTTGAAGGTTCCCTTGTAATAGTCTTCTCTTTGTTGGAATTTAAGCTACTAAGATTTTTGTCCATCTCTTTGTTTTTCTTCGTGCAAGGTTGCCAAGATGCATTCAATGCTCACACAATAACATGCTCCAGAGGCTCCAAAAAAAGAAAAAGAAATCTTCAACAAACTCTCTTAATAAGTCCTTAAAGATAGTGTTCATCTCAGTATTTGGAATGTGCTTGGTGTGTTGGTTAGGCAAAATGGCATAACACAATAAGCATACAACCCCACCTTCTGTAGTAGCAAATGTTGTTTGAGTTTGGTGCATAGGTGCAATGGAAATCTAGTTATAGCCTGAGTACCCATCTAAAAAGCTGTGATATTATTTGCCTTGAAGCTCTCTCTAGCACATGTTCATAAAATAATAAAGCAAGGGGTAGTGATCCCTGTGGGTTGCCGCATTCACCTTCTTGAGATTGATACACACTCTAATTTTTTCATTTTTCTTGTGCACAACCACAATAGTTGAAACCCACTCCGAGTGTTCAATCTCAGAAATGAATCTGCATTCAATAACCTTAATTTCTTCCTTCACAATTTCAAAATATTTAGGATTCATTGGATAGGGTCATTCTTGGACTAGTCTAATATTTGGTACCATTGTAATGGTGTGATGTACAACACTAGTAGGCAATCCCTTCATATCATGATAAGTCCATGCAAAGTCGTCTCTATACTCATTGCGGATAGCTACAAGTTTAGACTCCTCACCCTTATTTAAGTCCATGAAAAGTCATCCATGCAAAGTCGTCTCTATACTCATTGAGGATAGCTAAAAGTTTTGACTCCTCACATTTATTTAAGTCATTGGCTATGTAGACAGGCTTAGGATTTGCTCTTGGTCCACCCAGCCAAGTCTACTTCCTTGACCTTTGCATGCGTGTTATAAAATCCTTCTACCTCACTTGGTGATTTTCATGTGGCATTATCAAAATCTATTTAAAATGTCATTCTCAACATGTATTCTGCATGCTCACATGGTGGTGAAATGTAAGAAGGTGGTTCTACAAAACCCTCTATTTCAAGGTACAAGATCTCTTGTCCTATAGGGCTAGATTGTGCATGGTTTCCAAATGGAACCTATCCTCGACTGATTGACCTTGAAAATGCTCATGGATCCCTTTGGTTTGAGGTAGTGCTTGACATTATCTCTTTACCTTTGCCCATGATTCTTATTCCCTATCTAAATAGAGAGGAACTAGAACTTGGTTCCATGGTTAAGATGCTTCTATTATAAGCATGTGTGGTGTTGAGAGGGGGACTCCTTCTTGTGCTATGTGCACTTGTTATTAGGTTTTATAGGATTGAAGGCTTCATGTGTTTGAGAAAGTGTGGTTTGATGTGTTATAGTCAAGCACTATTGTTATTTCCAATAATTAGTCTAGATTGAGTTTTCATCAAAGGTCTTGGTTTTAAACACTTTTGTTTTCCTAGCTCATGTCTACAGGATCACATATGGGTTGCGTATCCATGTTCATTCTTGTATACTCATGTTAACATGCTCACATGTCCAAGTTCATGCCTCTAGATTTATGTCTGCATGCTTATATCTATAGGATCACATGTCTAAGCTCATGCCTCTAGACTCATGACTACATGCTCACATATGTAGGTCATGTGTTGAGTTCACTTATGCATCCTCATACCTCTAGAATCACGTGTCTAGGTTCATGCCTCTAAACTCATGTTTTATGGCTCACATATCCAAGCGCACATATCTAGGTTCACGTATCTAGGTTCATGTATTTAGGTTCATGTGTGTAGGCTCACATGTTTAGGATCACGTATGCAATAACTCACGTCGTCTTGTTTGTATGGAGTAGGCTTATGTAGTTTTATTTTATGAAACAAGCCTACCTGTGGCATGAGATTATAGGAATTGGGTCTATAACATGATTGGTGTGTACTTATTCGGTAAAGATACTTTAATTTCCCATTAATTATGGAGTGTAAGAATTTTCCTTAGAATTTTTAGTAACTCGTACAAACTATATAATTGGAAAATTCCCAAAGAACATGGGTAGGTATGTCTTGTCCTTATGAGTATGTATCTCCCTATGATTCTTTAAGGCAGTAATAATTTTATCCTATGTCCTTATGAGTAGGTATGTCCTTATTATTCTTTAAGGAAGTAATAATTTTGGTCGATAGAATGTTTGAGCTTATCATGCTTAGTGATGGAAGTGGCCCATGGAATTGATGCAATAAGAGGTAGAGGTGGAAATCGATTTGAAGGGATAAACTTGACTACTAGGCTACCATGAGTTGCTGAGAGACAACATGCTAGTAAGATGAGGAGAAGGAGAAGGATGGGGGAGACATTGATGCAGATTGAACTAGTAGCATCTTGAATAAAAGATCCATTATTGGGTTTATGTTTTCCTCCTTTAGGATTGGTTCTCTGTTACATGCAGAAGCTACTATCACCATCGTCAAAAATTTTATTCTCGAGTATACAGAGGCAGAGTATAGGGGGTAGCTTGGTTACATAAGATACTTGGAAATTTGGGGATGCATAAGGATAGGATGGATATCATCTATTGTGATAACCTTAGTAGCATAAAGTTGGCCAGGAACCCAGTGTTTCATGTGTAGACAAAACACAGAGGTCCATTATCACTTCCTCATAGAGAAGTTCTTGGCAACAAGAGATGTTGATCTTGTGTATGTCAATTGGCGAGGAGCCTAGTGTTTCATGTGCAGAATAAACACATATAGGCCCATTATCACTTCCTCAAAGAGAAGTTCTTGGAAACAAGAGATGTTGATCTTGTGTATGTTAGCAGAGAGGAGGAGGTAGCTAACATTTTCACTAACGCCTTGGGAGTGGAGAAGCTTCGCAATTTTTTCACCATGCTTGGAGTCTTGGAGATAGAGTTGAGTTTGAGGGGGAAAAACAAGGAAGTTATCATTAAGCTTGCTTCGACACAATAGTATAGGGGAACATGCCATTTCTGGATTTTTATTGATTGTCCTAACACGGTTTAATAGTCATCGTAAAACCTTAATAATCTTTGAATTCGCAACAATTGATCAACTCCTTTCGACTGAATGCTACACACGATGAAGATGCTGACGATATTGATACTCCTCCAGCATTGATTTTTTAGTTTGCACTGATTTTTAGAGTCCATGATGCATCTTGTTCCTCTCTTATGCTTCACAAATTCTTGATGATAGACTGAAGATAGACTAGGCTCCCAATGTGTTCTTAATTTTTGTATCATCGTCTCAATGAACTGAAGCACATCATTCTTATAGATTGCATGTTGTTATCTCTATGTTATACCACATTATTTTTCTTTGAATCTCTTTCATCTATATTTTGAGACCAACCTTCTCTCAGCAAACGTACCAATGAACAACTACCTTCTAAGAACCAAATGGATCACCAATTTTTCTTAAGAGAGGTTGCAACAAGTACACTTGCATGGCCAACCAAAATAAGAAAATAAAATGTCATAAGAATTGAAGGAACACAAAACATATAATCTTCCTCACCATCCTCACCTCACTCTCTCCCTCTATAGATAGGAAGATTTAACCCAAACAAAAAAGCATGAACAAAAGTTTGTGCCAATGCAAGAGAGAGAAAAGGATGTTGAGATGCTTTGACAAAGAAAATAGGAAGTTGTGGCCTCCCCCAACTACCCGAATCACACAACTTCTCCCTTTCCCTCTTTCTATCTCTATAAAATGTGTCTTTGTATGGCATTCTTAAACCTTAGAACAAGGTTAATTTCTTCACATTAAAGGAAATAATGAAAAATCCTAACCCTTTTCAACTTTTGAGATACAGACACACACTTTGGCAATGGTTATATGACTCATGGACCCGCTATTTTGTCATGCTAATTTACATTTCATTTTACATTGAAATCTCATAAAATAATACGATTTGATAGCCAAAATACTATAAATGTATCCAGGAAGAACCCATAAATGTGCCAAATTTAGCAAAATTTTGGAGGCTGACACTCAAACATGAGTAGATCCTTTTGTTTCACTGAGATAGTAAAAGAAAACTCTAGTAGAAGCAATAACTACCTTTTGATGTGCCCCATTGTGCCCTAATACTCTCCCATGACTAACCTCCCATGAATTTACATTTTTCTAGGTCTAGGCATAGCCTACAGTATCCACATCTTTCAAATGCCTTGGGAATATGCCCTTTTCTCAATTTTAAGTTCATGTAGAGGTCTTCCATGAAGACCTCTAAGAATTTCTACAAGATGAAAGATCCCTATCCCCTCCGCGTAACGAACTCGGAGGTGCTAGCAGCGGAAGTAGCACTTCTTACGCGAGACAGGGCCTCTCACTCGGGGCCTTGCCCATGGATGTTTGGACAAGAGACTAATCCCTCTGTTCTTCCAAAACCGAACCCAAAAAAACTTCCATCGCCCGAAAAGCACAGGCAACTCCTCCACGATATTTTTACTCTAACGTAGTCAAGGTCATCACTAACCAAACTGATCCGACCAAACCCGTAAGTCCCGAGGTCAGATCAAGAAAAAGACTTGCACTTGAATCATAGAGACCAATACTTTTTTCCTCATTGAGGAGGCAAAGCCGTTGATTCTTTTCCATAGAACAATTTCTATCCAAGATATACTTCATCTATCGTACCATAACAGAATTGAGTCTCATTTTAGGGATCCATCAGCCCAGCCTAACCCTATCCAATCCCATGGGTTAGCCAACTGTCCAACCACTGTAGTGATGGGATCTAATTAGGAATTTGTTTAGGTTTTGTCTCGGGTACCAAGGAAAAGAGTTCCCAGGCCCCCTAGCCGACGCTTCATGCAAACTTCAAGATAGTCACACCACTTACACACCCAATATGAAATTGCCTGTTTCATAGATTCAGCTGTGTTTGAAACAATCTTTTAATGAAACCATAGTATCAGTGATCATAATCCTCCAAAATATCCGGTTGAATTCTCATTTCCAATCATTCCTTCATCAGCGTTTCTATGGCATCATTGGTAACCAAAACGCTCACCACCTGTCCACTCAAGGCCTTTTCACTAGTTCCTAGCTCATAGTACTCGGTAATATATTCACTTATAAAAATCAAAATGGAATCTCCATTGAAGATCAGTAAGATCAACCAACAGATTAATATAAAAGAGCCATGGAGTCATCCGTTGAGGACCAGCAAGGTCAAACAACCAGATCCATGCCCGGTTTCATAAAACAACTCTTACTCCTTCTTCCAATATCTTCCTCGATGCACGTGTGGTATCTTCGGCGACCTAGAGCCCGAGCACCGTATGGCACCCTCTAGGATCCTTCGCAAGTCAACTAGCACTTCAATCATAGGCCGCTTCCTTGGTCCCTCATCCACCGTATCGAAAGCTCACCATTTAAATCGAACCAAGGCTTATTAAGACTTGGTCGACCTTGCTGCTCGAGACATCCTCCGTTGACTCTCCGTGAGCTGTTGCAACTTTATCACAGTTAGGTCTCCACGACCTCATTCAACAAGACGGTCAAAATGCTTCCCTAGCATTCTTGACATAAAACAGTCATTTAAAAGCAGGTCAAAAATACAGTTTCTATAACAACTCTCATCTTTCCACATTGTTCCACATCAATCCACATTACTTAATCCACGTCCAATTCATATGTATTCCCATTCTCATCCAATCACATCATTTTCCATCTCATCACATCTTTCCTCATTTATCATCATCACATCTCATCCACTCGCATCTACCCATATCCACATCTCATCACATCACATTCATTCACATCTCATCCACTTATATCTACCCCGATCCACATCACATCACATCACATCCATTTCACCTCACATCTCATTCATTCACATCTATCCGATTTACATCACATCCATTCACATCACATCTCATCCATTCACATCCATCTCATCCATTCACATCCATCTTATTCATTCCCATTACATCCATCACATCACATCCATCCATTTACATCCATCCCATCCCATCACATCCATTCATGTCCATCACATTCATTTACATCACATCCATTTACATCCATCACATCACATTAATTCATATCCATTACATCCATTCACATCCATCTTATTCATTCGCATCACATCCATTGACATCCATCACATCACATCCATCCATTCACATCCATCCCATCACATCACATCCATTCACGTCCATTACATTCATTTACATCACATCCATTCACGTCCATTACATTCATTTACATCACATCCAGCTACATTCATCACATCCAGCTACATTTATCACATCCAGCTACATTTATCACATCACATTCATTGAAAACACATCACATCACATCCATTACATTCATTTACATCACATCCAGCTACATTTATCACATCACATTCATTGAAAACACATCACATCACATCCATTCACGTTCATCACATTCATTTACATCACATCCATTTACATCCATCACATCACATTCATTCATATCCATCACATTCATTAACATCACATCCAGCTACATTTACATCACATCCAGCTACATTTATCACATCCAGCTACATTTATCACATCACATTCATTCATACCATCACATCCAGCTACATTTATCACATCCAGCTACATTCATTAACATCACATCCAGCTACATTTATCACATCACATTCATTCATACCATCACATCACATCACATCTATTCACCTCCATCACATTCATTTACATCACATCCATCACATCACATTCATTCATATCCATCACATTCATTCTCATCACCATCCCATCACATACATTCTATCCATATTACATCACATCCATATCATATCTCATTCATACACATCTCATCTCATTCATCCACATCCATCCGATCATTCACATGTACGACTACCCACATCTATCCATACATTCATATCTATCACTTCATATCCACATATATTCACGTCACATCACATCTCTTACATCACATCACATCTCATCCATATCCACATCACATTCATATCCACATCTCTTTACATTACACCACATATACATCACATTCACATCCACATCCCCTTACATCACATCACCTCTCATTCATATCCACATCTATTCTTTCACATACACATCCACATCCATTCTTTCACATACATATCCACATTCATTTACATCACATTCTTTCACATACACATCCACATCCATTTACTTCCCATCTCACCCTTTCACATATCCTCTCATCTCATTCTCACTCATCATTCACATCTACATCCATTTACTTCACATCTCAAATCCACATTCATTTTCATTTCAAGACATCCTATCACATCCCATTCACATCTTATCACATCCTATCGCATCCTTCACATACTATCACATCCCATTTACTTCTTATCACATCCATTCCACATCCTATTCCCATTTAGTAGCTTTTTCTACTTCGATACCAATAATGAGACTTTTTCTAAATTTTTGCCAATTGCTTGGTCTAGATAAAGGTTCTTTTTCTTAACGACTATTTCCATATTCTTTCTCAATTCCTCAAATGGATTATATTCGATATTTCTCTTTTGAATAAAAGAATTCATGGGATTTACAAAAATCAATTCTACCCATATTTCCACTTTTGATAAATAATCATAAATTGAATTATACTAAAAATTCCTCTTCTTCCCATTTGATTTCTTGGATCTCAAATACCATGGGAATTCCTCTTTTTGCATTTAATTATTTGCATTCCAATGTCATGGGAATTCCTCTTTTATCAAATATTTCTCATAAAATAAATTCATCTAAACAAATACCCATTAATTCAATATGCTGGGAATTTCTCTTTTTCCATTTAAATCATGGAATTCCAAATGTCATAGGAATTCCTCTTTTATAATTTAAATATTTCTCATAGATAAAATAAATTTAACTGAAATTCATCTTTGAATTTAAGTAAAAATCCATTAATTCTAATATGCTAGGAATTTCTCTTTTTCCATTTAAATGATTGAATTCCAAATGTCATAGGAATTCCTCTTTTATCATTTAAATATAATAATCATAATTTTCTCTTTTCTTAATTATTTAATTACACATAAACTTAAAAATTAGTTTTCCATTGAATGTGACAAAAACCATTCTATTAGCCTAGGATATTCAATCCTAGAATATGGTAGGAAGTCCTCTTTTCACGTTCTGCATAAGAATGAATTATGTATCAATTTTCTTAAAATTTTTGCCATAGCTCCGCTGCTATTACTGGCAATTTTTAATTTTTATGAAAAGAATAAGACATAATAATGTAATTATGATAGTATAACTATCTTTTAGCCTTAAATCCAATTTATGGATTTGTCTCATAATATTACCATAATTTTCAAGCATATAAGTATAAAAACCATCTTCTTAAACCTCTAGCTTCACAAGCCTAGAGTTGGATTTGTGAATTGAGAATTTCTCCATGAGAAGCACTAATTGAATAGAGAATTGGTCATAGGAATGACCATTCTTTGGGGGAGAGAGAGATAAATATAAAAGCATTCTAATTTAAGCATAAATATAAACTTTATGTGATTAATCACTAAAATTCATTAAAGAGCTTCATTTGCATTGAAGAACCATTCAATTGAATACTTCTCAAGCTTGAAAGGGGTTGAGAAGTGAGAAACATTTAGAAGATTAAGAAAAAGACCATAAAATCACACTTTATCTCTTGTTTTGCTTGATTCTTTAGTCATTGGAGAGTCCCCCAACCAATCAATTGGTTTGTATATTGAGGAAGGCTTTAAAGAAGGTTGAAGAGAGAGAGAAGCTCCAATCTCTCCAAATTGTAGAGGATTTTTAGAGGATAATAGAAAATATCATTATTGTAAGATCCCACAGTTCCCACCGAGCAACGGATTCAAGATACTGGCAGCGGAAGTAGCACTTCTCGCGCGGGACAGGGGTCCCACATTCAGGGCCTCACCCACGGATATCCGGATAAGAGACTAATCCGTCGGTTGTTCCAAAACCGAACCCGAAAAAACTTCCTTTACCGGAAAGCACGGGTGATTCCACCAAGAAAACTTTTTACTCTAACGTAGTCAAGATCATTTCTGATCAAACTGATCCAATTGCATCTTCAAGATACTTGATCAGATCAAGGAAGAAACTTGCACTTGGATCATTGGGATCAACGCTTTTTTCCCCATTCAAGAGGCACAGCCGTTGATTCCTATCCATAGAACAATTACTGTCCGGGATTTACTTTATCTATCGTAATAAAAAAAGTTGAGTCTCGATTTACGGATCCATCAGTCCAGCCTAACCCCATCCAGTCCCATGGGTTAGCCAACCGCCCAACCACTGTAGTGATGGGATCCAATTTGGAATTTGGTTAGGTTTTGTCCCGGGTACCAAGGAAAAGAGTTCCAAGGCCCCCTAGCCGGAAGTTCATGCAAACATAAAACTAGCCACACCACTTACACACCCAATATGAAATTGCCTTTTTCTTAGCATCAGCTAACTTTAAAACAATCCTTTAATGAAACCATAGTACCACTGATCACAATCTTCCAATTTATCCAGTTGATTCATAATTTCCCATCATTCCTTCATCAGAGTATCTATGGCATCATTGGCAACTAGAACGCTCACCACCTGTCCACACAGGGGCCTTTTCAATAGTTCCTAGCCCATAATACTCGGCAATATAATCATTGATAAAAATCAAGATGGACTCTCGTTGAAGATCAGTAAGATCAACCAACAGATCCATATAAAGAGCCATGGACTCATCCATTGAAGACCAGCAAGGTCAATCAACCAGATCCATGCCCGGTTTCACAAAACAACACTTACTCCTTGTTCCAATATCTTCCTCGACGCACGCGTGGGTATCCTAGGCGACTTAGAGCCCGAGCACCGTATGGTCAGCACCCTCTAGGATCCTTCGCAGGTGACCTAGCGCTTCACTCATAGGCCGCTTCCTTGGTCCCTCATCCACCGTACCGGAAGCTTACCATTTTAATCGAACCGAGGCTGGTCAAGACCTCAGCCGACCTTGCTACACGAGACGTCCTCCATTGACTCTCCGTCAGCAGTTGCAACTTTATCAGTTAGGTCTCCACGACCTTAATCACAAGACGGTCAAAATGCTTCCCCAGCATTCTTGACATAAAACAGCCATTTACAAACAGTTTACAAATACAATTTCTATATTAACTCTCATTTTTCCACATTATCCCTCATTAATCCACATTACTTATTCCACATTCCATTTATATGTGTACTCATCCAATCACATCATTTTCCATCTCTTCACTTCAGATTCCTTCACATCACATATCATATATTCACATCCATATCTACATCCATACATCCACATCCACATCCACATTCACATCCATACATCCACATCTACATGCTTACCTCCATTTTCACATCCTCATTTATACATCCACATCCCATATCCACATTCATACATACACATCCATATCCACATCCATACATCCACATCCACATGCATACATCCACTATCACGTCCTCATTCATACATCCACATCCACATGCATACATCCACTATCACGTCCTCATTCATACATCCACATCCACATACATACATACATCCACATCCACATTTCCATTCACATCTATACATCCACATCTACATCCATATCCACATTCCACATTCACATCTATACATCCACATCTACATCCACATTCACATACATCCTCATCTACATTCACATTCACATCTATATCCACATCTATATTCCCATTCACATCTATACATCCACATCTACATCCACATACATACATACATCCATATCCACATTCCACATTCACTTCTATACAACCACATCTACATCCACATTCACATCTATGCATATACATCTTCATGCATACATCCATTTTCACATGCATACATCCACATCTACATTCATACATCCATACCTCCATTTCCACATCCACACATCCACATTCATATTCATACATCCACATTCACATGCATACATCCATTTTCACATCCTCATTCATACATACACATCCACATACATACATACACATCCGTATCTACATCCATACATCCACATCCATATCCACATTCACATTCATACATATACATCTACATGTATACATCCACATCACATTCATACAACCATATTACATCCATTCTCGTCCTAACACATCCCATATACATCTTAACACATCATAACTCGTCTTAACACATTCTATCACATCTCATACACATCTTATCACATCTCATCACATCTCATACACCTCTTATCACATCCTATCACTTTCCATACGCATATTATCAAATCTTATCACATCTCATACACCTCTTATCACATCTTATCACATTTCATATCTTTTTTAAGAGAATTCTTATATTTGATATAAGATTTCTCTACACATTTATTTATGCATAAATTCCATTTAAGGAGACTAACACTTTCGAAATTAAAATCAATCTTTATGAAATTCTTTCAATTAATCTAGGATGATAATTCCTAGAATATGGTAGGAAGTCCTCTTTTTATGCTTTGAATGAAATTATTTTATGCATAATTTTTATAAAAATTTTGCAATAGCTCCGCTGCTATGACTGATAAATCTCAATTTTTCTAAGGGATAAAGCTTATCATTAAGGAAATAATTAAAATGATCTCTAATTGGATCATTAATCCATAATGGATTGAATCATCAATATACATAAACTAAAAGCATAGAAAAAAGCCATTAATTTGGCCTCAAGCATAGCTTAATCTTAGGTTAAGGAAAAGCTTTATGAAAAGCTTGATTTTGGATTGAGAATGGGTCATGAGTATGACCATTTCTTGAGTGAGAGAGAGAAATTACATAAAAATCATTAGAATTTAAACATAAATGGAAATTAACTTCAATAGCATTTATTAAAATATGTAACTCTTCACTACTATTCACCAATTAACTTCAATAGCATTTAAAAAACCATACCAATTAAGCTTCTCAAGCTTGAGAGGGATTGAGAAGAGAGAAACATTGAGAAATTATAGAAAAGATCAATATTCACTAATTACCTTACAAATTGCTTGATTCTTTGTTCACGGTAGAGGCCCCCAACCAATCAATTGGTTAAGTATGTTGATAGAGCCACTAATGGGGATTGAAGAAAGAGGGAAGCTCCAAAAACTAGTAAATTATTAAATGAATTCACAGTTCTTGGCTTAGGTGGAGTAGAGTAACGATGCATAAACACTATATATTTTTCAACAAGGGGGAGGCTTCTATTTATAGGAAAAATTGAGCTCCTAACCAAACAAACTGATTCTAGAATTTTCTAAATCAGTTTGGTCAATATTTGACCATTTTTAGATCAGTTAAGCTAACTTTTTGGAACTAGACTTGAATGAGGAGAGAGGAGAGATGAAATATCTCAATTTTTATGAGTTTAAAACTCATTCAAGCATGTGAAATATGCACCTCCTTTAAAGAACTCCCCTTCCTTACATATGTGTCATAATGAAATCATTTTAATATTGCTCATAGTTTTTTACTAATAAACCTTGTACATTTTCAACTCTTCATCTTATGTGAAATATGCACCTCCTTTAAAGAACTCCCCTTCCTTACATATGTGTCATAATGGAATCATTTTAATATTGCTCATAGTTTTTTACTAATAAACCTTGTACATTTTCAACTCTTCATCTTATGTGAGCATTTACTCATTTTTGGATACCCAAAATATCTCATATTTTTAATATTGCTCATAGTTTTTTACTAATAAACCTTGTACATTTTCAACTCTTCATCTTATGTGAGCATTTACTCATTTTTGGATATCTTCTTTTACAAATTGGATTTATCTCCTCCCTACACATGGATTGATGCTATTGGCCCATAGGAACCTTAATTGGACCATAATCCAAAAATTTCTGAAAATCTAGACCCTTAGGCTAAGGTCCTTCATATCCATTTTCAATTAATTCTAATTGAACATTGGAAAGTTCTTTTTGAATTTCTGTTTCAGGGGAACTTATTTTAATAAGATGAATTATTTTTCTACCCAAAAATATTCATAATCTGAATATTCTCTCTCTAGAATATTTTCTCTCTCTATGCCAAAACAGGCAGAGACAAGATCTCTTATATTTCAGAAAAGGGAATTGATTACAAGGGAAGATGCTGGACATTTTGAGAGGCTGGGGAGGAATCTTACAATTATTTTAGTATAATAGTGGCATGGTATAGTTCATAGATTTTTTTACAAAGGACTAAGGATCTATTTATAGGTGAGGGAGGCCTCTTACCAAGTCCAACTAGGTTCTAGAATTTTCGAGGTTCAGTTTGGCTCCCTTTTGATTTGGTTTGATCCAGGAGAGAGGAGAGATAAAAATATCACAATATTTTTGAGTTAAGAACTCCACCACATGTGTGAAATAGGCGCCTCCTTGATGTGCCCCGTTCTCCTTACCAAGGTGTCAAAAATGTATCATTAAACCCAAAATATCTTATGTTTTTAGTAATATCTCATAGTTTTTTTACTAAAACCTTGTACTCAGTCAACTCTTCATCTTATGTGGGCATTTACTCATTTTTGGGTATTTTTCTTTTATAAATTAGATTTATCTCCTCCCTACACTTGGATCGATCCTATTGGCCCATAGGAACCTTAATTGGACCATAATCCAAAAATTTCTAAAAATCTAGACCCTTAGGCTAAGGTCCTTTATACCTATTTACAATTAATTCCAATTGCCCATTGGAAAGTTCCCTTTGAATTTCTATTTAAGGGAAAACCATTTTAGACACTAGGAGGATTTTTATATCCAAAAATATTTCAATTTTGGATTACCTCCCTCTAGATATTTTCTCTCTCTAGGCCAAAATAGGGTAAAACAGGATCTTTCTTTTATTTCAGAGAGGGGAATAATTATAAGATCAGAAGGAGAGGTTCTTACACTTGTACACCTCAAAAGCTGGAGGGAGGAATCTTACATCCTATCCCACTTAAAAAACACAAGATGTCCTGGGGGGGCAACTCTTTCTCTTAAGATCCAATTGATTCTGGGGTTCCTTTTAGTCTGGTCAACCCAACAGAATCCTAGGATAAAGATCCCTTATATATAACTCATTATCTGATAACGATTCATTCAGATCATATCATTCATATCTTTAACACAATAATGGTCCACTAGACCGGAAATATTATCTGAACATCCCTCCACGGGAATTTGAGTCATGCAAGTCCTCAATTTGAGTCATGCAAGTCCTCAGTTTGTCATCCCTTAACTTGATCCACCGGGTCAAGTGTTAACAGTAGTAGCAATCTGTTAGCACAATCCACTAATCTCATAGGGATTTTCTGAAGTCATAATCATCATTCCAGTTATTATCATCATCATTGGGATTTGTCCCATTCATCCTCATTGTGGCTTTGTTCAACTTATCGCTTTTCAACCAAAATTCAGGAATCGTCATTTTTCAATCAGAATCCAAATCTACTCATCAATTCCCAACCAGAATTTTAAAATCATATTAACCACATTCGAATTCATCATCTGGATAACATTTTTGCTTATAATTTCAAGGTCTTAGATTTACTCGTATATACTGCCAGTAAAGAGCTACAGTTATACCCTCGGTATATACGGGTAATCATGGCCTTTGGAATTATAAGGTAAATACTATCATGTCTAGGCCTCAAGGAAGTCATAGATTCCATACAATTGTGGTACTGGTACTTCCATCTGAAGACACAATTATCAATTTATGCATTTCATTTTGAATATCAATTTGTATGGATTTCATCACACAATTCCAACCTTTTACTGCTACTTCATAAATTTTTGACATTTTTGGCTTCTCGGTTGATCCACTTTAGCTAATTTGCTCTGATACCAGCTGAAAGATCCCTACCCCCCTCCACGCAACACAAATTCATGGGTGCTAGCACCAAAAGTAGCACTTCTTGCATGATGGGACAGGGCCCCTCACTTGGAGCCTCGCCCACGGATATCCGGACAAGAGACTAATCCCTCGATTCTCCCAAAACCGAACCCAAAAAAACTTCCCTCGCTCGGAAAGCACGAGCGATTCCTCGAGGATATTTTTACTCTAACGTAGTCAAGGTCATCACTAAACAAATTGATCCGACCAAACCTGTAAGTCCCAAGGTCAGATCAAGGAAAAAACCTGCACTTGGATCATAGAGACCAACATTTTTTACCTCATTGAGAGGCACAGCCGTTGATTTTTTTCCATAGAATAATTTATATCCGGGATTTACTTCATCTATCGTACCATAACAGAATTGAGTCTCATTTTAGGGATCCATCAGCCCAGCCTAACTCCATCCAATCTCATGGGTTAGCCAACAACTGTAGTGATGGGATCCAATTACGAATTTGGTTAGGTTTTGTCTCGAGTACCACAGGGAAAAGACTTCCCAGGCCCCCTAGTCGGCGCTTCATGCAAACTTCAAGATAGTCACACCACTTACACACCCAATATGAAATTACCTATTTCACAGATTCAAATATCTTTAAAACAACCTTTTCAACTTTTGAGATACAGACACACACTTTGGCAATGGTTATATGACTCATGGACCCGCTATTTTATCATGCTAATTTACATTTCATTTTACATTGAAATCTCATAAAATAATATGATTTGATAGCCAAAATACTATAAATGTATCCAAGAAGAACCCATAAATGTGCCAAATTTAGCAAAATTTTGGAGGCTGACACTCAAACATGAGTAGATCCTTTTGTTTCATTGAGATAGTAAAAGAAAACTCTAGTAGAAGCAATAACTACCTTTTGATGTGCCCCATTGTGCCCTCATACTCTCCCATGACTAACCTCCCATGAATTTACATTTTTCTAGGTCTAGGCATAGCCTACAGTATCCACATCTTTCAAATGCCTTGGGAATATGCCCTTTTCTCAATTTTAAGTTCATGTAGAGGTCTTCCATGAAGACCTCTAAGAATTTCTACAAGATGAAAGATCCCTATCCCCTCTGCGTAACGAATTCGGAGGTGCTAGCAGCGGAAGTAGCACTTCTTACGTGAGACAGGGCCTCTCACTCGGGGCCTTGCCCATGGATGTTTGGACAAGCGACTAATCCCTCTGTTCTTCCAAAACCGAACCCAAAAAAACTTCCATCGCCCGAAAAGCACGGGCAACTCCTCCACGATATTTTTACTCTAACGTAGTCAAGGTCATCACTAACCAAACTGATCCGACCAAACCCGTAATAAGTCCCGAGGTCAGATCAAGAAAAAGACTTGCACTTGAATCATAGAGACCAACACTTTTTTCCTCATTGAGGAGGCAGAGCCGTTGATTCTTTTCCATAGAACAATTTCTATTCAAGATATACTTCATCTATTGTACCATAACAGAATTGAGTCTCATTTCAGGGATCCATCAGCCCAGCCTAACCCTATCCAATCCCATGGGTTAGCCAACTGCCCAACCACTGTAGCGATGGGATCTAATTAGGAATTTGTTTAGGTTTTGTCTCGGGTACCAAGGAAAAGAGTTCCCAGGCCCCCTAGCCGACGCTTCATGCAAACTTCAAGATAGTCACACCACTTACACACCCAATATGAAATTGCCTGTTTCATAGATTCAGCTGTCTTTGAAACAATCTTTTAATGAAACCATAGTATCACTGATCATAATCCTCCAAAATATCCGGTTGAATTCTCATTTCCAATCATTCCTTCATCGGCGTTTCTATGGCATCATTTGTAACCAAAACGCTCACCACCTGTCCACTCAGGGCCTTTTCACTAGTTCCTAGCTCATAGTACTCGGTAATATATTCACTTATAAAAATCAAAATGGAATCTCCATTGAAGATCAGTAAGATCAACCAACAGATCAATATAAAAGAGCCATGGAGTCATCCGTTGAGGACCAGCAAGGTCAAACAACCAGATCCATGCCCGGTTTCATAAAACAACTCTTACTCCTTCTTCCAATATCTTCCTCGATGCACGTGTGGTATCTTCGGCGACCTAGAGCCCGAGCACAGTATGGCACCCTCTAGGATCCTTCGCAAGTCAACTAGCACTTCAATCATAGGCTGCTTCCTTGGTCCCTCATCCACCGTATCGAAAGCTCACCATTTAAATCGAACCAAGGCTTATTAAGACTTGGTCGACCTTGCTGCTCGAGACGTCCTCCGTTGACTCTCCGTGAGCTGTTGCAACTTTATCACAGTTAGGTCTCCACGACCTCATTCAACAAGACGGTCAAAATGCTTCCCTAGCATTCTTGACATAAAACAGTCATTTAAAAGCAGGTCAAAAATACAGTTTCTATAACAACTCTCATCTTTCCACATTGTTCCACATCAATCCACACCAATTCATATGTATTCCCATTCTCATCCAATCACATCATTTTCCATCTCATCACATCTTTCCTCATTTATCATCATCACATCTCATCCACTCGCATCTACCCATATCCACATCTCATCACATCACACTCATTCACATCTCATCTACTTATATCTACCCCGATCCACATCACATCACATCACATCACATCACATCCATTTCACCTCACATCTCATTCATTCACATCTATCCGATTTACATCACATCCATTCACATCACATCTCATCCATTCACATCCATCTCATCCATTCACATCCATTCACATCCATCTTATTCATTCGCATTACATCCATCCATTTACATCCATCCCATCACATCACATCCATTCATGTCCATCACATTCATTTACATCACATCCATTTACATCCATCACATCACATTAATTCATATCCATCACATCCATTCACATCCATCTTATTCATTCGCATCACATCCATTCACATCCATCACATCACATCCATCCATTCACATCCATCCCATCACATCACATCCATTCACGTCCATTACATTAATTTACATCACATCCAGCTACATTTATCACATCACATTCATTGAAAACACATCACATCACATCCATTCACGTTCATCACATTCATTTACATCATATCCATTTACATCCATCACATCACATTCATTCATATCCATCACATTCATTAACATCACATCTAGCTACATTTACATCACATCCAGCTACATTTACATCACATCCAGCTACATTTACCACATCACATTCATTAATACCATCACATCACATCACATCTATTCACCTCCATCACATTCATTTACATCACATCCATTAACATCCATCACATCACATTCATTCATATCCATCACATTCATTCTCATCACCATCCCATCACATACATTCTATTAATATTACATCACATCCATATCATATCTCATTCATACACATCTCATCTCATTCATCCACATCCATCCGATCATTCACATGTACGACTACCCACATCTATCCATACATTCATATCTATCACTTCATATCCACATATATTCACGTCACATCACATCACATCTCATCCATATCCACATCACATTCATATCCACATCTCTTTACATTACACCACATATACATCACATTCACATCCACATCCCCTTACATCACATCACCTCTCATTCATATCCACATCTATTCTTTCACATACACATCCACATCCATTCTTTCACATACATATCCACATTCATTTACATCACATTCTTTCACATACACATCCACATCCATTTACTTTCCATCTCACCCTTTCACATATCCTCTCATCTCATTCTCACTCATCATTCACATCTACATCCATTTACTTCACATCTCAAATCCACATTCATTTTCATTTCAAGACATCCTATCACATCCCATTCACATCTTATCACATCCTATCGCATCCTTCACATACTATCGCATCCCATTTACTTCTTATCACATCCATTCCACATCCTATTCCCATTTAGTAGCTTTTTCTACTTCGATACCAATAATGGGACTTTTTCTAAATTTTTGCCAATTGCTTGGTCTAGATAAAGGTTCTTTTTCTTAACGACTATTTCCATATTCTTTCTCAATTTCTCAAATGGATTATATTCGATATTTCTCTTTTGAATAAAAGAATTCATGGGATTTACAAAAATCAATTCTACCCATATTTCCACTTTTGATAAATAATCATAAATTGAATTATACTAAAAATTCCTCTTCTTCCCATTTGTTTTCTTGGATCTCAAATACCATGGGAATTCCTCTTTTTGCATTTAATTATTTGCATTCCAATGTCATGGGAATTCCTCTTTTATCAAATATTTCTCATAAAATAAATTCATCTAAACAAATACCCATTAATTCAATATGCTGGGAATTTCTCTTTTTTCATTTAAATCATGGAATTCCAAATGTCATAGGAATACCTCTTTTATAATTTAAATATTTCTCATAGATAAAATAAATTTAACTGAAATTCATCTTTGAATTTAAGTAAAAATCCATTAATTCTAATATGCTAGGAATTTCTCTTTTTCCATTTAAATGATTGAATTCCAAATGTCATAGGAATTCCTCTTTTATCATTTAAATATAATAACCATAATTTTCTCTTTTCTTAATTATTTAATCACACATAAACTTAAAAATTAGTTTTCCATTGAATGTGACAAAAACCATTCTATTAGCCTAGGATATTCAATCCTAGAATATGGTAGGAAGTCCTCTTTTCGCGTTCTGCATAAGAATGAATTATGTATCAATTTTCTTAAAATTTTTGCCATAGCTCCGCTACTATTACTGGCAATTTTTAATTTTTATGAAAAGAATAAGACATAATAATGTAATTATGATAGTATAACTATCTTTTAGCCTTAAATCCAATTTATGGATTTGTCTCATAATATTACCATAATTTTCAAGCATATAAGTATAAAAGCAATCTTCTTAAACCTCTAGCTTCACAAGCCTAGAGTTGGATTTGTGAATTGAGAATTTCTCCATGAGAAGCACTAATTGAATAGAGAATTGGTCATAGGAATGACCATTCTTTGGGGGAGAGAGAGATAAATATAAAAGCATTCTAATTTAAGCATAAATATAAACTTTATGTGATTAATCACTAAAATTCATTAAAGAGCTTCATTTGCATTGAAGAACCATTCAATTGAATACTTCTCAAGCTTGAAAGGGGTTGAGAAGTGAGAAACATTTAGAAGATTAAGAAAAAGACCATAAAATCACACTTTATCTCTTGTTTTGCTTGATTCTTTAGTCATTGGAGAGTCCCCCAACCAATCAATTGGTTTGTATATTGAGGAAGGCTTTAAAGAAGGTTGAAGAGAGAGAGAAGCTCCAATCTCTCCAAATTGTAGAGGATTTTTAGAGGATAATAGAAAATATCATTATTTTAGTATAATAGTGGCATGGTATAGTTCATAGATTTTTTTACAAAGGACTAAGGATCTATTTATAGGTGAGGGAGGCCTCTTACCAAGTCCAACTAGGTTCTAGAATATTCGAGGTTCAGTTTGGCTCCCTTTTGATTTGGTTTGATCCAGGAGAGAGGAGAGATAAAAATATCACAATATTTTTGAGTTAAGAACTCCACCACATGTGTGAAATAGGCGCCTCCTTGATGTGCCCCGTTCTCCTTACCAAGGTGTCAAAAATGTATCATTAAACCCAAAATATCTTATTTTTTTAGTAATATCTCATAGTTTTTTTACTAAAACCTTGTACTCAGTCAACTCTTCATCTTATGTGGGCATTTACTCATTTTTGGGTATTTTTCTTTTATAAATTAGATTTATCTCCTCCCTACACTTGGATCGATCCTATTGGCCCATAGGAACCTTAATTGGACCATAATCCAAAAATTTCTAAAAATCTAGACCCTTAGGCTAAGGTCCTTTATACCTATTTACAATTAATTCCAATTGCCCACTGGAAAGTTCCCTTTGAATTTCTATTTAAGGGAAAACCATTTTAGACACTAGGAGGATTTTTATATCCAAAAATATTTCAATTTTGGATTACCTCCCTCTAGATATTTTCTCTCTCTAGGCCAAAATAGGGTAAAACAGGATCTTTCTTTTATTTCAGAGAGGGGAATAATTATAAGATCAGAAGGAGAGGTTCTTACACTTGTACACCTCAAAAGCTGGAGGGAGGAATCTTACATCCTATCCCACTTAAAAAACACAAGATGTCCTGGGGGGACAACTCTTTCTCTTAAGATCCAATTGATTCTGGGGTTCCTTTTAGTCTGGTCAACCCAACAGAATCCTAGGATAAAGATCCCTTATATATAACTCATTATCTGATAACGATTCATTCAGATCATATCATTCATATCTTTAACACAATAATGGTCCACTAGACCGGAAATATTATCTGAACATCCCTCCACGGGAATTTGAGTCATGCAAGTCCTCAATTTGTCATCCCTTAACTTGATCCACCGGGTCAAGTGTTAACAGTAGTAGCAATCTGTTAGCACAATCCACTAATCTCATAGGGATTTTCTGAAGTCATAATCATCATTCCAGTTATTATCATCATCATTGGGATTTGTCCCATTCATCCTCATTGTGGCTTTGTTCAACTTATCGCTTTTCAACCAAAATTCAGGAATCGTCATTTTTCAATCAGAATCCAAATCTACTCATCAATTCCCAACCAGAATTTTAAAATCATATTAACCACATTCGAATTCATCATCTGGATAACATTTTTGCTTATAATTTCAAGGTCTTAGATTTACTCGTATATACTGCCAGTAAAGAGCTACAGTTATACCCTCGGTATATACGGGTAATCATGGCCTTTGGAATTATAAGGTAAATACCATCATGTCTAGGCCTCAAGGAAGTCATGGATTCCATACAATTGTGGTACTGGTACTTCCATCTGAAGACACAATTATCAATTTATGCATTTCATTCTGAATATCAATTTGTATGGATTTCATCACACAATTCCAACCTTTTACTGCTACATAAATTTTTGACATTTTTGGCTTCTCGGTTGATCCACTTTAGCTAATTTGCTCTGATACCAGCTGAAAGATCCCTACCCCCCTCCACGCAACAAATTCAGGGGTGCTAGCACCGAAAGTAGCACTTAGACGTCCTCCGTTGACTCTCCATCAGCTGTTATAACTTTATCAGTTAGGTCTCCATGACCTCATTCACAAGACGGTCAAAATGCTTCCCCAGCATCCTTGACATAAAACAAACATTTAAAAACAGGTCATAAATACAGTGTCTATAACAACTCTCGTCTGTCCACATTGTTCCACATCAATCCACATTACTTAATCCACGTCCAATTCATATGTATTCGCATTCTCATCCAATCACATCGTTTTCCATCTCATCCAATCACATTGTTTTCCATCTCATCACATCTTTCCTCCTTTATCCTCATCAATCCACATTGTTCCACATCAATCCACATTGTTCTACATCAATCCACAGTACTTAATCCACGTCCAATTCATATGTATTCCCATTCTCATCCAATCACATCATTTTCTATCTCATCACATCTTTCCTCATTTATCCTCGTCACATCTTCTCCACTCGCATCTACCTATATCCATATCTCATCACATCACATTCATTCACATCTCATCCACTCGTATCTACCCCGATACACATCACATCACATCCATTTCACCTCACATCTCATTTATTCACATCTATCCAATTCACATCACATCACATCAGATCCATTCACATCACATCTCATCCATTCACATCCATCTTTTTCATTCGCATCACATCCATTTACATCCATCACATCACATCTATCCCATCACATCACATCCATTCACATCCATCACATTCATTTACATCACATCCATTTACATCCATCACATTCATTTACATCACATCCATTTACATGCATCACATCACATTCATTCATATCCATCACATCCATTCACATCCATCTTATTCATTCGCATCACATCCATTCACATCCATCACATCACATCCATCCATTCACATCCATTCACGTCCATCACATTCATTTACATCACATCCAGTTAAATCCATCACATCACATTCATTCATATCCATCACATCACATCACATCCATCACATTCATTTACATCACATCCATTTACATCCATCACATCACATTCATTCATATCCATCACATTCATTCTCATCACCATCCCATCACATACATGCTATCCACATTACATCACATCCATATTATATCTCATTCATACACATCTCATCTCATTCATCCACATCCATCCAATCATTCACATGTATGACTACCCACATCTATCCATATATTCACATCTATCACTTCATATCCACATATATTCACGTCACATCACATCACTTACATCACATCACATCTCATCCATATCCACATCACATTCGTATCCACATCTCTTGACACTACACCACATCTCATCCACATATACATCACATTCACATCCACATCCCCTTACATCACATTACATCTCATTCACATCCACATCCATTCTTTCACATACACATCCACATCCATTCTTTCACATACACATCTACATTTATTTACATCAAATTCTTTCACATACACATCCACATCCATTTACTTCCCATCTTACCCTTTCACATATCCTATCATATCATTCTCATCTCATCATTCACATCTACATCCATTTACTTCACATCTCAGATCCACATTGATTTTCATTTCACCACATCCTATCACATCCCATTTACATCTTATCACATCCATTCACATCTTATCACATCCATTCACATCCTATCGCATCCTGTTTACATCTTATCACATCCCATTTTCATCTTATCACATCCATTCACATCCTATCGCATCCCATTTACATCTTATCACATCCTATTTCCATTTAGTAGTTTTTTCTACTTCGATACCGATAATGGGACTTTTTCTAAATTTCTACCAATTGCTTGGTCTAGATAAAGGTTCCTTTTCTCGATGACTATTTCCATATTCTTTCTCAATTCCTCATATGATTTATATTCTATATTCCTCTTTTGAATAAAAGAATTCATGGGATTTACAAAAATAAATTCTAACCATATTTTCACTTTTGATAAATAATCATAAATTGAATTATACTAAAAATTCCTCTTGTTCCCATTTAATTTCTTGGATATCAAATACCATGGGAACTCCCCTTTTTGCATTTAATTATTTGCATTCCAATGTCATGGGAATTTCTCTTTTATCATCAAATTTTTCTCATAAAATAAATTCATCTAAAATAAAATACCCATTAATTCAATATGCTAGAAATTTCTCTTTTTCCATTTAAATGATTGAATTCCAAATGTCATAGGAATTCCTCTTTTATCATTTAAATATTTCTCATACATAAATTATTTTATTATCTAAAATCCATCTTTGAATTTAAATAAAATATCCATTAATTCCAATATGCTAGGAATTTCTCTTTTTCCATTTAAATTATTGAGTTCTAAATGTCATAGGAATTTCCCTTTTTATCAATAATTACATATTCCTCATACATAAAATAAATTTATCTAAAATTTATCTTTGAATTTAAATAAAATATCCATTAATTCCAATATGCTAGGAGTTTCTCTTTTTCCATTTAAATGATTGAATTCCAAATGTGATAGGAACTCCTCTTCTATCATTCAAATATAACAACCATAATTTTCACTTCTCTTAATTATTTAATTACACAAACTTAAAAATTACTTTTCCATTGAATGTGACAAAAACCATTCTTTTAGCCTAGGATATTCAATCCTAGAATATGGTACGAAGTCCTCTTTTCACGTTATGCATAAGAATGAATTCTGTATCAATTTTCTTAAAAATGTTGCCATAGCTTTGCTGCTATTACTGGTAATTTTTAATATTTATAAAAGGAATAAGACATAATAATGTAATTATGATAGTATAACTATCTTTTATCCTTAAATCCAATTTATGGATTTGTCTCATATTATTACCATAATTTTCAAGCATATAAGTATGAAAACCATATTTTTAAACCTCTAGCTTCTCACAAGCCTAGTGTTGGATTTTTGAATTGAGAATTTCTCCATGACAAGCACTAATTGAATAGAGAATTGGTCATAGGAATGACCATTCTTTGGGGGAGAGAGAGATCAACATAAAAGCATTCTAATTTAAGCATAAATGTAAACTTTATGTGATTAATCACTAAAATTCATTAGAGAGCTTCATTTGCATTGAAGAACCATTCAATTGAATACTTCTCAAGCTTGAAAGGGATTGAGAAGTGAAAAACATTTAGAAGATTAAGAAAAAGACCATAAAATCACACTTTACCTCTTGTTTTGCTTGATTCTTTAGTCATTGGAGAGGCCCCCAACCGATCAATTGGTTAGTATGTTGAGGAAGGCTCCAAAGAAGGTTGAAGAGAGAGAGAAGCTCCAATCTCTCCAAATTGTAGACGCTTTTTAGAGGATAATAGAAAATATCATTGTTTTAGTATAATACTAACATGGTATAGTTCATAGATTTTTTACAAAGGACTAAGGATCTATTTATAGGTGAGGGATGCCTCTAACCAAGTTTAACTAGGTTCTAGAATTTTTCAGGTTCAGTTTGACTGAATTTGGATAAGATTTGGACCTAGTTTGGCTCCCTTTTGATTTGGTTTGATACAGGAGAGAGGAGAGATAAAAATATCACAATATTTTTGAGTTAAAAAGTCCACCACATGTGTGAAATAGGTGCCTCCTTGAAGTGTCCCCTTCTCCTTACCAAGGTGTCAAAAATGTATCATTCTGCCCAAAATATCTCATTTTTTTAGTAATATCTCATAGTTTTTACTAATAAACCTTGTACTTAGTCAACTCTTCATCTTATGTGGGCATTTACTAATTTTTGAGTATTTTTGTTTTATAAATTATATTTATCTCCTCCCCACACTTGGATTGATCCTATTGGCCCATAGGAACCTTAATTGAACCATAATCTAATTTTTTTTGAAAATCTAGACCCTTAGGCTAAGGTCCTTTTCACTTGTTTTCAATTAGTTCCAATTGCACATTGGAAAGTTCTTTTTGAATTTTTGTTTTAAGGGAAACCATTTTAGACACTATGAGGATGTTTATATCTAAAAATATCTCAATTTTGGATTACCTCCCTCTAGACATTTTCTCTCTTTAGGCCAAAACAGGATCTTTCTTTTATTTCATAGAGACGAATAATTATAAGACCAAAAGGGGATGTTCTTACACCTGTACACCTCATAAGCTCGAGGGAGGAATCTTACACAAGAAATCCTTGTATGTGGTGGTGGAAATTCATTGGAATGTAATTGATGTGTTTATGAGACCAAACAGCATTACTCTTTATGCAAATGTTTGTTATTATGTGTAGAAATACAGTCTTATGCTAATGTTTTCGATCGATGGATTGGGACTTATATCTACTCCCCTTGTTTATCACACTCCTTATAGAACTAACTTCTTGATAAACTTCCTTGATTCTTGCCTCTTGTATAGCTCTGTTGCTTCGTTCCATCTTGACTTGGATGCCTTTTTGGAGTTCATTGAGGTTGAATCAATAGACTCATCCTCCTCTGATAAGGATTAATTTTCAATGTATCTAATCTTAGTATTTTCATGAGTTCCTTACAACAAATAGAAAAAAACTCCTCTATTGCTCTCAAGGCATCTATGTATTATAGGTAATAATTTTCTTCATCTTTTGAGGCTAGATGTGGGTCTCTAGTTTTGATCTTGATGGGTTTAGGGTTTTCCTAAAAGGTATTCCCTTCTTTCAAGGAATTCTCTAAGGATTTATTAATGTTCCCCTCACACTTCCTTGTCCTTCATTGGTGTTGAGTGATAGCTAGGCACAAAGCATGTGCTAAAACATATGAGTGGTACTATGATGTCCTGCTTGGAAGATATTATTTCTCCTTTCGGTTTTATTTTCACTTAAGTGTTTCTTGGTGATGCACTCTACAAGGAAATGGTTGGTTATCGGGCGACTATTATGGGCACCAATATAAGCGGTTGTATAGACACTAGTATAAATCTCATTTGAGGCGGGCACTGGGATAAGTGTTGGTATAAGCACTTGTATAGACGCTGGTATATGTACCGATAATGAAAAATATTATTTTTTAAAAATTTGTTTAAAAGACTTCGAGAAAAAATCATTTCTCATATTTACAAATTCAAAGTTCACTGCTCATATTTACAATCAAAGTTACAAAGTCATAGATTATCATTTATTCCATCATGCTCGGCTAGATCCATGCCCCCAAAAAGGTCAATTTCAAGAAAGTTTTTAAAATCCTCTTCAATGTCACCAAAAGAGTGTTTAACCAATTGGTCAATGGCTTGCTCTTATACAGGATCAAGGTCATTTATGTGCTCTCTATCTCATCAATTGTACTTGTCTCTCCACATCAAAAGTTGATGACCTTTATTCCATATGCTCTTGAATCTATCCCTCATGCTGCAGTTCTACAACTAATATACTCAAGGCAATTGGCTCTTGGATTTCAACATCAACTCGATTATTTGGCTCTTGAGTTTCAATAACATCAACTCCATCATTATAACTTTGTGGTTCTTCTTATACTTGCTCGCCTTTAGAAATTTGTTTTCTACGAGGAGCAACTTGGACTACAAACACCCACCTTAGATACTTTGGATTTTTTTTTAAGATAAGGTGCTCACAATGGTATGGTAGGACAAATGTATCCCTCTGGTCGGTCCAAAACTTTGTGGAGTCAACTTGGACAAACCCACTAGTATCCTCCTTACAGTTTCATTTGGTTCATTTTTTATGAGCTTCCAACACTTCACATTGAAAATAAACATGTCAATACATCTAAAATCACGTCAATACATCTAAAAGCACTTTTTATAATGTTTTGAATACTTCCACAATAATCAAACATGACAAATTCAACATTCAAGTCACTTGTACTTGAGTAAATTTCTTACACACGAGGTTAGCTTTAATGTCGCTATCAAAAGTTATTCTTTTACGATCTATTCTTTCCACTCCAAAATGACGCCCCGTGTGACCAAAGTGCACCATATTTATGATACTGCAAGCACACGAAGAATCAACATGCTAGGTGATGCATGATAAATAAACTATTTTTTTATTAATGAGATAGTAGTCAAGAAGAATGCTTACTTACATGCCAATCAAAACCTTTCGCAAGATCCTCCTACTCCTTAATGATAGTCTCACTATTATACTTTGCTTGTGTTATTGTTGCATCTAGATGTCTACTCAAAGGAAAGGTAGGTAGTTGTGCAAGCTCTGGAGGGTATGGTAGGGTTCTTGTTGTTTGATTCCTCCTATAATTTTGTCAGGCTAGGATACGTTATGCCTTGACGTCTTGATATCTTTCAATTCATTTAACCATGGCATTTGAGTTCAAGATGGAAAATTTATTGATCTAATCTCGTAAGGTATTTTCCATCGCCCTTACGAGCCCACTTCCTTGTGGATTTTCTGCAACTACTCTATCATCTTTAAGATGGCTCCATAGATGAGGCATCTCTGGGTCAGTTTTGTATAGAGAAATTCTATTATGTAAATGAGAAATTCTTGTTCAGGCCATGCCCAAGCTCGTTGGCACATTAATCCCTTTAAGGTTTTCATGAATCTCTTTAAAACAAATATCCACCAACTATGGATAGTCCCTGCAAACTTGCAACCCCATCAATGACATGAACTAAAAGGTGCATCTGAATGGTCAATATGCTTGTTTAGTAGAAACTTGTGAATTGTCCATCACTTATCTTATTTATTTATATATAATCCTATTTTATCTATTTTGTATGGATCATTCATTGCCTTAACTAAAACTTTGTGTTGATTTTTGTTTCTCTCTTGTTGATGTCTCTTGCTACGCTTTATTGTGTATCTTCTCTCAGTGATTTACTTGCAGCATTGTGTGTGTGTGTGTGAGAGAGAGAGAGAGAGAGAGGGAGAGAGAGATAGAGGGAGAGAGAGAGAGAGAGAGAGGGATTAAGATTCTCTATGTTTGTGTGTGTGTGTGTGTGATCCAGGTTCTATTGAAGCAACATTTGAGTAAGTAGGCATGTGTGTAGCTTAGTATTAAATTTTATATATGACTCTAAAGCACGTGCACATGTATAATATCTTCTTGAGTGAAAGGAAAACCCTTTTTTCTTTTGTTGCAATCTTGGATGAATAGGAGTGGATAGCCAATAAATAGGGGAGGATAGGTGACATTGGAGTAGGAGAACTTGGAAGAGTGAGAGGAGGAGTGACTAATGAGTATCAAGGAAGAGCTATAACAAGGGAGTGAGAGGGAAGTTAGTATTAAGGAAGAAGTGTGAGAAGGGAGTGAGAGAAAAAACACCAACACCATACTAAGGAAGCTAGAAAGAAGACAACAAGGATAACTTAGAGTTCTAGAAATCATATTGGGCTTCAAAGCGATTGCACACAAAGTGATTTCAAAAGTTGGGCTAACAATATGCACTATATAAACCTAAATGAATTTGTATTAGACACACAAATAAAAAAGATTGATGTTTAAGAACCTTGTTGAATATCACCATTTTTCTAACTAAGGTGAGGAGATTTACTTAATATGAGTCATGATATATACCATTGATAAAAGAAATTAAAACATATAATGGTAGATTATAGTTGAATATGTGTGGATGTGAAGTTTAAGTATCATTTATAGGAGACATAATTGAAGTTTGGTCTTATCTAATATTTGTTAATTTATTGCATACATGCATATAAAGAACGTTTTTTTATTTTTATTCG
The DNA here is from genome assembly GCF_041138505.1 of Cibotium barometz. Classification (NCBI taxonomy): domain Eukaryota; kingdom Viridiplantae; phylum Streptophyta; class Polypodiopsida; order Cyatheales; family Cibotiaceae; genus Cibotium; species Cibotium barometz. The sequence continues at coordinate 30,786,578 of NC_141102.1, read as the reverse complement.
ATGTAGCCTCACTCAAATCCATCGCTATATGTAGGGATTTTTCTAGTGACTTGTCAAGTTTATATTGGTGTTTATACATTAAAAGTCGTATGTGAGGGACAATTTAGCTACATGCATATAGTAGATCCATGTAGGTTAAATAAATCATACCATATACATAACAAAGGATTTTATAATGATTTTAAATATCATCATATTAAATATACAATGGATAGATCATTTATTGGTCTCGTGTGAAAGTGCATTCTACATGTATTAGTGTAGTATTAAAGTGTGTTCTGCATGTTTGTGCAGTTAAATATTATATAAGCTACCAAATTTCCCTTTAATTTATCATCCACAAAGGTGATATAGAATATTGCTAACTTAACAGATGCTCTCATACCATAAAGGTTTCTGAAAAAGTAAAGAAAACTTGAAATATTTTAATATCAAATCTAATAGTAAATTTTGAGAAAGGAGTGTTATGCTCCCTTCTTAAATGCAAAAACTGTATCAAGTTAATACATTTTCTTTTATAAATGTTTTATGCACCTTATCAAAAGTATATTTTTATAAAAAACCAAATTATGCTAATTTTGTTTGTTTATTAGAAAGCTACACTAAACATTCCATTTTTGTTCATATGTTGGCATGCATTGCAAGTTTATTTAAATTTGTGTATCTACACCCTAATTTGGGGAAACTTTTAATTGTTTTACATTTAAAAAAGTATAGTCTACCTGCATTTTTAAAGATGATGTATTTTCCAAGTCTTTCTAGCATTACTCTAGAGGATATGCACATAAAGCCACATGAGAGTTTGTACATGCGAGAAGCATAGGTTATTAATAATTCCTTCTAACTCATGTGATAATTGATACATAGAAGCTTTTTATGTACTCTCCTTGGTTTTGGCACTACCTTTAGTCAACAATATCATTAAAAAAGGCATAACTCACACTAGCTATTGTAGGTTTACTGATTCTTTGATATGATGTATTTAATACAATTTGTTAACTGGTGGAGAAATCTAACTTGATTTACACATCACTTACATAACAAGGTAAACAATGCTTGGGAGGGTACTGCCCTCTTATAGTACATAGAACACGAATGTGAATAACTTTGAAAAAATCCACTTTTATAAAAGAAACTGCTTCCAAGCCCTATTTAAATATCAGCATAAAATCTCAACACGTTTGCTTGAATGGGAGGTAAGATGTCAGTGAGTTTCCCTTCATGGGAGTTAGTAATAAAGTCGGTCAACTTTCACCATTTACACGCTAATGTAGTGCATGAAGTTCTTTGCCGATCTCTTTAGTATGATAGGCTGTATCATAAGGGTATATATTGCACATCTAGTAAAGTGGGTGCATGTGATTTAGGTATATATATATATTCTTCCTTGCACGTCCAATCATTTTTCACAAATTTAAACCTAAGATGATAAAGAGTCCCTCACAAATGTTTGAATACAAATAGGGGCTTCAACTTATCAAGTTTTTGATTTTTTTGTTGAGGAATCCAAAGTGTGAGTATTGAATTGAAACCCCAAAGGGTGAGGCGGCAAGGGTATTTGAACCTAGGGTCAAAGCCTTGGGGCTCCAATCCCCAAGATCCAACCAGCTACACCCAATTAGTGCAAATAGCTATAGTGACAAGTTGGTAATGACAAAACCTTAATAAGGTCTTGTGCAAATGAGAGGGTCTTTTCAAGTGTACTCTAATGTCTTGTAGGCATACGCACAATTTAGCCAAAGAGTAAAGGTCATGCAAGTGACCATGCTCTTACAAAACTGTGTATATAAACTGCCTGCCTGCCTGTATATAACATGCCTGCATGATCAGCGCGATGAAGCGCAGCATGGAAAGGCAGCTTGATTAATTAGAGATCATGCGCCGCCCATGAAAGGCAGCTTGTGATTCACATTTGCATGCATAGAGGACCTCCTACTGGCTCACCGACGACTGCCCCGTCCACGCATCTCAATTAAGAATCTAATCCAGCTTAACTCAACTCGTGTAGCGTTTATGCTCTCTAATCCAACTTCTAATTACTCTCCTTCATCATCCTTGCATTCGTGTGAACGAGGGTAGCCGGTGATATTTTGATGAGTTGATGCGAAAGCGCTCGGCGGCGATTTTCAAAGTTGTAGTTTGTTCTCTCTAACTTAGTAAATCTCTTAACCTTTTCAATCTCTAGCAAGATTAGCACTTCAATACTATATTATATTATATTACAGTAGCCCTAAATCTACTCTCAATAGTATATTATATTATTGTAGCCCTAAAACTCCTAACCTTTTTAATCTCTAGAAAGACTAGCACTCTCAATACTATTTTTATTATTATAGCAGTCCCAAATGTACTAACCTTTTCAATCTCTAGCAAGATCACTACTCTCAGTACTATTATAATTATTATAGTAGCCCTGAATCTCTTAACCTTTTCAATCTCTAGCAAGATTAGCACTCTCAATACTAAATATTATATTATACTTGTAATAACACTTTTAGTCAAAAGTGGACTAACAGACTCTCAATCGATGGATATTTAAAGTATGACCCTCATTTAAACATGGGTTATGGTTGTTGTTGTTGTGTTCCTTTCTTCCCTTCCTAGGATTTCCAAAAAATGATGGAGCAACTCATGTCTTTTTGTTGCAATTATAAAGACTTCATTAGTTTTGTAATGTACAAGGTTAGCACTCTTAACAACCACCTAGTGTAGTAGTGTCGCCTCCATTAAATACGTGTAGCCTTTAACTTCTTGTAAAAGTAATATATAGATGTAGCCTTTCACTTCCTATAGTAAAAAAAAAAAACCAATATATACATGTCACCTTTCACTTCCTCTAAAAGCAACTCTAGCCATGGACAACAAATGGGTGAGCCATTTCCCCTATACATATTTCTAGTCATATTTTTCAATTGGTCACTACAAGGGATTGGGCTCATACCCGCGCTCTTAGCCGCTAAAAATGACTTGTGAAAAAAAGTAGCGGGCCCGTGTATCAGCGCGTGTATTCTCGCGGCCAGAGACATGCGTGTAAAAACGCGTGTACAGTGCCTCTCAGACGCGCGTATACACGGGTGTTTAGCCGCGTTTTTTTTTGCAGACGCGTTAATACACGCCAGTATACACGCGTCTTATTCTATTAGACGCGGTTATACACGGGTGTATAGCCGCATCCTGTTCAGTTCCAATGTCCCAGCCGCATTTTTACTTGCGTCTGTACACGCGTTTCTTTTATTTAGATGGGCTTATACACGCGTTACTGCCAGTTTATACGCGTGTATACACGCGTTATTTCCAGTGTATCCGCGCAGATACACGCAAGTTTTAGCAGTTTTGACGCGTTTATACACGCGAACAGAGAGCAAAAAAAAAAATCCAGAGAGTGCTATTTGGTGCCTGAATACTGTTCCAGCATTCCAGCACCCAATAGCACTCTCTGGTTTAGGGTTTTTGGTGCATTAGACCATCCACGAAGAACATATGCACGAGGGAGATTAAGACAAGAACGACATAAATGCATACATTGTCATTACACGATTCAAGACAGCCATGAATGTAATACTATCGATCAATCAATTCAATATTACTATCAAAATTTCATACATGTATACAAGGGAGTCCATATCTCGAAGTAGCCCATGGCTTGAGTTTACAAAAAAATATATACAATCACATCCTAAATATGGAATGTGATACTACAAATCTGAGTACTACTCAGACCCAGATGATGACTCGGTGCTCCCCTCATGCTCAGATGAGCTCGCATCGGTCGGAATGTCCGAGGAGTAGTGCTCACGTCCACCCTCTGCAGCGGCGGCCGGTGGATCATCAGCAGCTTGTGCCTGTTCAAGTAATATATAGTATATAAGTATATATATATATATATATATGCAATTCAATAAACCAAAACCATTCGTTACGAATTTTCAAGTACCTGTCGACCGTATGGTCTCATGGCCAACTCAAACTGCGCGTCCGTAATACGTCCCTCGGCTCTGAAGATGGCCCACGTGTCACGTCTGCTATGCCGGCGAGCATACGCAGTATCGTGGGTTGTGGGCTTCCTCCCCTTAACCCGTCGCTGTATCATAATCAACACAATTTGTAAGATTAAAACAATTCATAGAATCAATGAATTAAGTAAACAATCAAATAAAGTGACAGGATACTTACGAACTCTGCCTCCCATGACTCGACGCCGCCAGATCCGAAATGCGAAGATCCAACGGTCTCCATCTGGATCCGTCGTGCCTCCACATGCTGCCTGCTCTTCACGCCACCCTCTGCTCGTTTCTTTGCCTCCTTCCACTCGCGTTTGTGCGCAGTGGCAGGTTTCTCGGCAGGATAGCCACCCGCAGCTACATTTAGCCGGTCATCGTACGCGAGTTTTTTAAGGTGAGATCTTTTATTACTTAAGATCTCCCTTATTCGCGTCCTTCCCCATACATCCGAGAATGTAGCATGTGGGGGATTGGGGTACCGACTGTGTACAGCCTCTATCACCTCCCCAACTAATCGGCTATTTTGATCTTTAAATTTAATAAAACAATTTCTATATGAGTTTGATACTACCCCACGCATGTATTCCATTACCTCCCTCCCCCTCGCATCCATCACTATCCCGCCCCTATCCGTCACATCATAGCAAACCACTCTCTCCATCTCTCTCATCTCCTCCTCTTCCGAACTGTCTCCTCTAACTCTTCTCCCTCTATCTCCTCTCTCACCCCGTGCCCTACTACCTCCCCCACCTCCCCCACCTCCCCCACCAAAGCACCCGCCGCATCCTCCCCCACTCCCACTCTTCCTACTGCTGCGGGTGGAGTCACGACTGGGGGATTGTCTACGTGACGGTGGCTGTGAGCCCTGACGTGACGGTGGCTCTGAGGGAGCACGTGATGGTGGCTGTGAGGGTGTACGTGAGTGTGTCTGGGACGAGGTATGTCTCCTCGGTGGACGTGGAAGAGGAGAAGCTGCATGCCGTCTCGTCGGACTCGGAGGAATAGACGGCACTGGAGTGCCCTGGATACTCGCGACAGGGGTATAGACACCAGGCAGGGAAGGAGGGGGATGGACATACATATACTCTGTAAGCTCAACCGGACCAGGTTGGCGCCCAAAGTGATTCATCATCTCCATCAACCAATTGCTGTACGCAAATGGATCGGATGAAGAACCTGGAATATCCATAAAGAACCTGCAACAAACATCATCATGTACATCATGGGCTGTCTCTTGACTCACACATTGTCATTACACAAGTTAAATGCCTGCAAACCCTGAAATCTGAAACGCGGCAGTTTTCTGTCTGCAGAAACGCGTGTATACACCCGGCAAAAAACGCGTGTATATACCCGGCAAAAAACGCGTGTATATGCGCGTGGAAAAACTCTGCAGACAGGTTACACGCGCTCCTACACGCGTTCTTACACGCGACCTGCGAAAAAAATTTCTCGAAAAGACCGACCCCCCGACAAAAACAGAATGTCCTTACAAAAGGACCAGCCATTGTCGCCCCTGTCAGGATGCAGCAACCCAATCGTGTGCAAAAAGACAAACCCAAAGAGCAAAGAGCAAAGTAAACAAATCTGACAAAAGAGACAAGGCACAGGACAAAGTGACTCACCTCTGAAAAAGTGAGTCCTCTCTGCTCCTTCTCTGCTCCCTCCTTCTCCCGTGTGTGTGCTCCTTTCTCTGCTCCCTCTTTGCTGTTGGAAGAGGCGAAAACAGGCGCACTGTTGATTTCTAAGTTCAAAATCTATATTTGGGGAAGGCGGGCTATGTTTAGTTTAAATATGCCGCCGCGTTTATGGGTGCGTTTATGTTCGCGTTTATAAACGCAGGTATATTCGCGTGTAAATGATTGTAGCTGCGTTTATACACGCGTTTTGCAGAAATTAGCCGCGTGAATACACGCGTTTTTTAGGAAGTAGCCGCGTTTATACACGCAAATTTTAGGAGATAGCCGCGTGAATACACGCGTTTTTGTGCTTTCATTAATAATATATAATGAGTTTGTGTTTTCTGGTTTGTACACATGATGTCATCAACCTCTTCAAGCAGTTCTGAGGAAGATGAGACAATGCGTCATCGTAATCGCGATGTGTGGTTGGGACAACGGATCAAATGTATGTGTAATCGATGTCAAGGATGCATTGTACGAGCACGTCGAATTACCTTGAATCATATCTCGATGTATGGAGAATGGAATCAAACAGGTTTAGAGGTGAGTAGATGTAAATTGATGGTATTCAAATGACTCATGGTATCCAAATTAAATTAATAGAGTTGTAACATATAATTTGATAAATTGAAGCAGGATGCAGTACCACACCCTAACATGGTACCCTACGCGCGACGAGAGCACGTAAAGCGTCGACGAGATGATGCTGGAGCTTCGGGATCTAATGTCAGAGATGAGTGGGAAAGGAACGACAATAGCCCTGCACCTCACGAAGTTGTGGAAGAGGAGGTGCTTGATGATATGGTGCGAAATCTTTTTAAGGATGATCCCAAAGGTATGGACGACGATGATATGGAACAAGAGCATCTTTATAAAGCTTCATCGACACCGGTGTTTGAAGGGTGCACATTCTCAGTTTTACGTGCTTCCCTTGAACTACTTAATATACAAACAGTTTATGGATGGAGCAATGCAAGTCTTGACGCATTGTTGAAGTAAGCATTCTAACTTATAAATTTGAATTAGTGGTTTAAGGTTTAGGATTTAAGACTAATTATAATTGATGATATTGGATGCAGGCTATTGTCAAATATGCTTCCAAAGGAAAATAGACTGCCCACCTCAAGAGACATAGCGAGGCGCTATGTGACATCTCTTGGAGGACTGGATTATGATAAAATACATGCATGCGTCAATGATTGCATTCTCTTTCGTGGGACGCATAAGGAGGCTCTGACATGTCCCACTTGTGGTGAAGCAAGGTACAGAACAGATATGAAGAGTTTTGATGTACCTCGTAAAGTCTTGCGACACTTTCCTATAATTCCTCGCATCAAACACATGTTCAAGTGCAAATCCATAGCAGAGCTCATGTCATGGCATTCCTCACATCGATCGGATGATGGCATGTGGAGAATTCCCGCAGACACTCCTGCTTGGAAGCATATTGAAGATGAGTGGCCCAGCTTTAAAACAGAGCCCAGAAACTTGAGACTTGGCCTGGGTATGGATGGAGTGAATCCATTTGGTTTCAAAAGCACCGCGTACAGCGTGTGGCCAGTTGTGCTGGTGAATTATAACCTTCCACCATCAATGGCGATCAAGAAGGGACATCTTATGTTATCCCTTCTAATTCCAGGGAAACATAAAGTCAAGCATATGGATGTTTATCTTGAACCACTGATTGATGAGTTGGAGGAACTATGGAGAGGTGTTGCGGTGGTGGACATTAGTAGGCCTCCCTCCTCTCGACACTTCGACTTAAAAGCAGTGTTGATGTGGACAATGCATGACTTTCCAGGATACAGCGATTGTTCTGGTAAGACGTCTAATTACCTCCCTACTCTATTACTATTGGCTATATATATTAATTAGACGGTTTGACTTTATTATTCTAACTTTTATTTATATTTTAACAGGTTTGAAAACATCGGGTAAACATGCATGTCCTGTTTGTGGCCCTTCGTTAGTACATGAGTATGCTGATGGTTTGTGTAAGACTATATTCGATAATCATCATCGATTTCTCCCCTCAGATCATCCTAAATATGTTGCTAGTAAGAGTAACATTCCTCCACAAACACTTCGTGCAAAAGATTGGAAGCGTATTTGGGAGTCTACAACTATTCTTCCTCCAGATGGCATGAACAGGTATAGTGATGTTTTTTCAATCTTGTTTTGTGTAGTCTCTAATTGGATTAAAGGTCACATAGAGCAATCCCTTGTGCAGGTACTCCATTTTTTTCCGGCTGCCATATTGGACCCATCTTAAGATCAACCATCTTCTTGATCCCATGCACATCTTCAAGAATGTGGGATCTGGTATTTGGGAACATATTACTGGTAAACGAGACAATGTTAGCGTACGTGAGGACTTGCGGGTCGCAGGACGTATGCGTCAAGCTTGGCCACGAGAGGTGGGTGGGCACGTTCGTCTTCCGCCTGCACCATGGATTATATCAAAGAAAGAGGAGAAGCAGGTAAAGCAGGCCATCACCACTTTGCGTACTCCCACTGGATGCATGAGATCATTGAAGGGAGCCTTTACAACCACTAAGAAAAGAGGCGTTGAGCAACTATATGGGTTGAAGTCCCACGATTGGCACAAGATGCTTCAAGTAAGTGTTTTCCAAGTCTTGTACGTACGTTGAAATTAAATTTTGTAATGCCATAAACCATAAATGTGCTCTTATGTGCGCAGTTCATACTACCTACTAGCATCGACCATTGTGCGAATAAGAGTTTGAAAAAATGTATTTATAAGATGGGCGAGCTTGTGAGGTATGTAAAACCCATGCTCAGATCACCCTTCATTATACCTTGCAAAATGAACGTGCATGAGGTATAACGTACTATTTATTTATTTTTCAGATATGTTAGTTCCAAAGCAATTGATCCAGCCACGTTGGATGATGCGCGTGTTATGGCAGTGGAGGTGGTTTGTTTGGTAGAGGAGACTTTTCCGCGAACCATTCTCACAAGTCAACTACATCTCATTGTGCATTTAGTGGACGAAATTGCTTTATGTGGTACTGTGCATGCACGTTGGATGTTCTTCCTAGAGCGCTTCATGAAGACCTTAAAAGACTTTGTGAGGCAAAGTGCAAGGCCTGAAGGAAGCATGGCCGAGGGTTGGTTGATACAAGAGTCGCTTGTATATATTTCAGAATTTCTTGGTCAGGTGGACAGCTCTTTGCCACGACTATGGAGCAATGAAGAGGACTTGAGGATGACCTCTATTGTGCCTCAAGGAAAAGGACAGAGTAAAGTAATTGACAGAACGTTGATTGATGATCTCAATTTCACTTGTATCCTTAATAGTGATGTGATGAGCAGATGGGTTACAAGATATGAGGATGCAAAGACAAAAAGGCAAGCAGAAAGAGCTCTCTTTCGGAGGCAACATGGCTCTCGGAAGGCGTACCCTAAGCATCTAGCAACACTTCCGAATGATATCCATGTTGATTGGTTGCATGAGGAAATGGAGAGAGCAGAGAGTGACGAGGGGCTGCATATCACGGCGGAAGAATGGGAGTATGCACGAGGATGCATGTCAAAGGTACATAGAACTAATGTTTTGCATTAGTTGTAAGTGATTTTCTTTTAATATTTATTCACATTGCTTACACAAATATTGTTTCTATTTTGGTCCAGTGCACTATGTTCAATGCTATATGGTGTGAAGGCAAGCATTTTCGAACACAAAGAATTGATGAAAAGAGAAATACACAAGATTGCGGTGTCATTAGTAGCTTTGAGGGAGCTAATGGAAAAATGGATGATTATTGTGGCATAATCCAAGACATATTTAGGCTTGACTTTCGTCGCTTCTTTGTGTATGTTTTGGATGTCAAATGGCAAATGAACGTGGTGGAAAAAGGGCCTGATGCAACGATAAAACGCCATGCAAGTGGATATGTAACTATTGACTCTACAAAGTTCTGGCAAACAAAGAAAGATAGGCTCGTATTGCCACAACAATGTGAGCAGGTATGCATTTTTTTACTAATGTGTTTCATGTACATATATATCTAAGCTCGCGTACCCCTTGACTTTTGATATGCTAATTAATTACTGTACTGTGTGTATTTGAGTAGGTTATCTATCTACCAATGGTGCATGACATCAAATGGTGGTACGTCATCCCTATTGCACCACGTTCCAAAGTGATGTATAATACATTCACTGATATGGAGCATATGGAGGATGTAACAAGCCGCAATGAAGATGACGTCGAACATGCCATTGAAGATGTTGTGATCGATGATCAAGAAATAAGAGATGATCGTGATAATGAGGATGAGCATGCCATTTCTCATGATCATGAGAATGACCCTACCATTGAGGATGATGGTGATGTTGATGAGGATGATCAGGACATCGATACCATTATCAATGGAGTACAGAATATCGATAGTGGAATAAATTTAATCGTAGCCTTACCAATTGATCAAATGGATATTGATGTTGATCGTTTGGCAAGGATGGATCTTATTGAAGATGAGATCGAACCCTAACCAATCCGTCACTGTATGTTCTAAATTGATGACATTTCCATCATCTCATATGCAATATGATTTATTTTTGAATATATTTCATTGTTGTAAATGCATGTAGTGGGATTGTGTAATGATGTATACTGTAATGTACTATGAGATGGTTTAAGGAAAATAGTTTTTAATTTTGTAAAGGAATTCAGTTTCTTTCCAGTTTTTCTCTGCCATGCGTGTATTAATCCGTGTATAGTAGCGTGTATTTATCCGTGTATCATAGCGAGTATTACCCCGTTAATATTATCGTGTATAGGTGCGTGTATAGGTGCGTGTATTACTGCGTGTATATAGACGCGTTTATACACGCGTTTATTAATGCAAACATACACGCGAATTTAAATGCAAAAATACACGCGCCCGATTCTATTCAAATACAGGCGCGACCATACACGCGTTCGTAATTTATCGCGTGTATGAAACGCGTGTATGGCAGCATTGTCTTGTAGTGGGTCTTAAATCACTTTCTTGTCTTTTGAGATTCTAGGTTACCATTGTAAAGCACCATATAGTTTTGTAACATCTTAGGAATAGTTTCCTTTCGTTTTCCTTAATGAGTTGGAATACTTTTCATTCCAAAAAAATAGATGATTGTTTTGTTTTAATATCCAGAAAAAATATACATATGATGATAATGTATGTGAAGATTCTTAATTTGGATCGTGATCGTATTCTTTCTTTACTTGTAAGATAATTTTATTTTAACTGGTACAAAAATGATAGAAAAAAAGTTCTATTAAAAAACACATTATAAGTTGGCACATCAAAGTTGAGACAACTGCCACTTCAAAAACAATTTAAGTATGAATTATATATAGGAAGTCTTGAGTGCTAAGAATATAAACATGAATATTGGGAGCCTGTCAATTGGTACATGAAATCACCATATAAACATGAATATTGGGAGCCTATAAATTGGTTAAAAACACTAAGTAGTAAAGCAATAATATCATTAATTAACCTCTTGTTGATGGTAATCTAGTAAGAAAGAAATAAAAAGAAACTTGTTTTAGTCCTAACTTCTAGAAATAGAAATAGGTTTTTGCGTCCTAACTTCTAGAAATAGAAAGATAGGTTTAAAAGTGCTAGCTATTGGATTAAATAGACCAAAATACCATTTATGACATTAGGCAATAAGGGACTAAGGTTCATAATCATTTTATCCATGTAAAAAGCACCAATAGATGTGTTAAAAATCATAGTCCATGAGTTATGGAGAGGTGGGTAGATTATAGGCTTTGGGGAGGAGGTTTAGGAGAAGATGTAGGAGATGCTCCCTAGGTTCATGCCCACAAGTTTCTTTGGTGAATCAATGTATCCATGATACCTATTTAAGAGGCAATATGCTTAATACAAAGTGAGCATGATTATAATAATCACTTATGATTATGTTAATCCATGTCTTAATTAGTTTAGCTTGAGCTTTTCATTATGTTTCACAATGATGCTTCTTGATCATTATGAGGCCCCGTGATTCCTTCAATTGGTATTAGAGCCATCACGATCATTAGTTACACTTGCATTATGCTTATAATTATCCTAATTAATTATACCATTAGTATAATAAAGTTTTAATCATTATTTCCTCCTCTCTCAGACCCATGTCTAGTGGAGGCCTAATATCTCCCATTATAGAGTATCATTACCAGAGCCAAGAAAAGGCGGTTCTTCATAACCCATCTGCACAACTGGAGATTGGAATAATTAAAATGAAATGTCGCCATTTGTTGATAGGAGAAATAGAAAGAATTACCTAGTTTTTTGGGGGAAAATTAGATCTTGGTGCATATTCAATAAATTAGCATGATTCTAATGACTTTTGAGGGCTCTTGACCCTACAAATCTGATTGTGGTGTTCGTTTTTCGAATGAAGGTCTGTAGTAGTTAATGAATGTGTGCTTCACAGAAATCTATTTTGGTAGTATGGCCTTTAACTCATGTTCATTAAGTTCAATGGCATTATTTATGGCCTCAATAACAACTCAATAAACGTAGCAACATCAATCTTGAAGCATTTTGGCATTGGATAAGTGGAAGGTGATCAATTGCATTCTCCAAGCTACCCCATTTTTTGTAGTACAAATAGAGAATTGTCTCCACTAGTCATCTTTTAATCAAACCTAATACAAGCTATTCTTAGCATTTGGTTTTTCATTCATGCCATTAGAGAGTTGTTCTCGGGTGTGATTTTTCTGTGAGCTTTCTATCGTGAGATTTTTTGCAATCTACATAAATTGTGAGCTTTTGCCAACATCTTTGTAACCCACATGTCAATTCCAAGATCAATTGCAAAAAGTCTAACCAATAGCTTCTAAAGTAGAAATTTAAAGCTTACATGCTCCATCACATCTATACACACACTCTTCATAGCATAGCACTATCATGGCCAACATGTAACAACTACATTGCATAATATATTGAAGGGTTTTAGTTAGATCATGCACTACCTCCTGTAAGTTCCCACCATGCACTACCTTCATACTATAATTACCAATACTAGCCTTCATGGGATATGTCCTTTAGAAAAGAAAAATGTACACTTCTTTGTAAGACCCATTCATAGGGATATGTCGTTATATCAAGCAACATTTCCAAGTCCTCGCATATTGGCCAACATTAAAGCATGTCATATATGTTAAGTGTCAAAAACTACTGTAAAATATGTAAAATGACAAAAAATAAAACACCCTTGCATATATATATATATAATGCCACACAATGAAAAATGTTTCATACATACATACATAAATATATATATATATCACCACCACATAAGATCTATTGACTAAGAAAGTTCTATACATAGATATGATTGATAAACAAACCCACTATAGCATACAAGCATTCATTAACCTCCGATTCTTCACCTAGCCTTACGTTAAATCATGTAATAGTCTTCAAGGTTGTGAAACCCTATACATAACATGTAGAATACCATCCTACCAATTGTTAGAACCATTTAGAAGAGAGGTAAAGATGATATACTAAGACGCTTCCTCGAGAAGGATGAATACTTGTACATCTTGAAACAAGCGCACAAGGGATAGCGGGTGGAGATTTTGCAATTGAAATCACAACTAAGAAAATACTCCAATCGGGGTATTGGTTAGTGCCAACGTTATGCCTAACCACAAAGGAAGGACACAATGCCCTTGTATCCTTTTCGAGTAAACCAACCTTTTGAAAAATGGGATCTAGATTATGTTGGACCAGTTAGTCGTGCTGTACGAGAAGCACAAGCAAAAAATATCATTGTTGTAATACATTACATTACCAAATGGGATAAAGAAAAAGTTTCAAGGAAGGTAGATGCCTATGTAGCTACTAAATATATTTATGAGAACATCATATCATGCTTTGGATGCCCATTTCAGATAATCAGTGATCAAGGGAGTCATTTTATCAACAATGTGATCAAATATCTCACTAGCATTCTCATGATCTCACGTCATAAGTCAACAGCTTATTACCCACAAGACAATGGTCAAAAAGAGAGAGCACAAACAAAGTCTTAATAGCTATACTTACTAAGATAGTAGAAGCTCGACGCAATAACACGGAGCTTAAACTCACAACAACTTTATGGGCCTATTGCACTACATACAAGGTTGCAATTAGGTGCACACCATGTGCACTTGTCTTGATTTCCAAAAGAGGGAGCTTTCCACAAAACCTTACCTATGTTGCAAACACATATCTTTCATCTTCCTCCATGTTTTAGGCATAAATAAGAATGAGGATATGTTTATCCACCAGCCAAATCTTTCTAGAACACAAGTAGGCCTGATACTTCATTGTTGCATCCTAGAATGAACACATAAATGTTTATGGGGATGGAAACGTTTTGTAAGGTCTTTGAAGAACTTTTTGGGTGGATATGTCTCAGATTGGAAACTTTTGGTAAGAATTAACACTATGTGTATTTTTATATCGTTTATTCGAATTGTTGATAGTGTATAATTTAAGATGACTAATTAAAGTTGATGGGTAGGTATTTACCCACAATGAAAAAGGTATCATTCATTCAATTTTTTTGTTAGTATTATGTGTGGTTTAAGAAAGGCTCAAGAAAAGCTCATAGTTTTAATTTTTTTGTCAAAAAATTCTTGCTAAAAAGCTCACAAAGAAGATTTTTCCCATCCAAAGTTGGTGTGTTAGTGTTGTGCCAAATAAAATCCGTTGCGCAAGGCCTGTACATTAGCCAAATGAGTTATGAAAACCTTGTGCTTTCACGCATTATCTTTCTATTGTTGTGTGCTCAACTCTTCATCTTTTAAGGGTTTTTTTTGTGAAATATGTTATGTGTGTTGTATGTTTTAGTATGGTTTTAATATGTAATATACTTGTGGGAGTTATGTTTTCCCAATAGGCTCCTACTTTGTGTGAATGTAAGTTATCAGGGAGGTAAATTTTATTTGGGGAAACAAATATAGGAGTTGGCCCCCCCATCATGTTTCTCATCATCCATGGACTTCTCAAAGGGTGATGTAATCCTTTTAAGCCAATGTATCCAATGCTGGAAAAGAACTTTCATAAGACCTAGTCCGGCCTATGGATTCTTATTTTTCAAAGGAGATGTCAATAGTTGAAGTTTGTGCGGTACATCAAGCATCTTCATTATAGTAGATTCTTCATACAAAACCTGTGGAGATAAGGGTGAGCTTGATAAAGAAGCTACATGTGAAGATTCTCTTAGAGTGAAGTAAAAATTGATGATGTGGAAGCATCCTCTATTTCCCCCCTTACCCAAGGTTGATTCCAATGTTGAAATGCATTTGGGAATCCAAACGTTTTGAGAGAGGGATGGTAAGGGTTCAATTATGACCTTCTTTTGCTTATCTAATTTTGGGTGGATGGATCTAGGAGTTGTTGACGAGGCTCGCACATTAACTTTTATTGGGATGTCGAGGGTGTGTTTTAGAACCCAAATCAAGTTGTTACCTTGTTAGAAGAAGCCTTGAGCTTGAAGACGAATATTGGGAACACACCTTGAAGTAACCTTAGGGTTGTCTTCCTTCGAGTGACAAATTTTCCAGGGATTTTAGGCCATTTGTTGGTGACTTAGAGTAGGTTGATTAGCCTTGGGAACCCATTTGAGCTTTGGGTTGAGCTGATGCCAAGGCTTCATCCTTATGGCATTTAAGTGCTAAGTGTTGTAGCATAGTTGCAATATGTGTGGAATGTAAGGGGTTAGATTTAGTGGAGACACTTTATGTGGCCTAGTCCATAGTGCATTGGGTGGCTTTCAATCATGCTTGATCAAGAATGACTTGTTCCTTCATTGTGTCAGTAGGCATGACAAAATAATTCCTCACCAAGGGCCCATTTGCACCATAGATGATAGTTTTTAGAATGCATAGCACTATGCTATTTTTTTTATTGATGCCTTTTACCAGCAAAGGAGAATTTACCAACTGTGGATGTCCCAATTGGTTCCATACATTAAAAGAGAGTAAATTTTGTCTTGCTCTCTAGTATCAAGAAATGCATTGTAGAGCACTTTACCATAAGGGCTAGGTAATTCATCTTGCATTTTGAGAGGTGCAATGTAATCTTGTTTTCTCCAACAACCTCTCCTACATAGGCCTGTGCAATTTTCAACCTTTCTCCGCATTGTTGCCAAAGTTTGATTTATGTTGCTCGAGCTTTTTCTCGAGCTTGAATTTTTTTATGAGCCCCTACTTTTATATCTTGCTTATCATGGGTAGTACTTAATGCTTCCTTAGTGAGAGGACCATAGTATTTTCTGAACTTACTCCCATTTAAGAAGACAATAATTTCAACTCCATCTAGAGTTTCCACACGTATTGTCCCTTGGGGCGTCATATTCTCACAGACCCTAAATTGTCTTTCCTCGTATATTTAAGCTTTTTCTTTCTATTTTTGATCTCTTACACATAAGTACAAGATCTCCAACGATAATTTTCTTATCTTTGACATGTTTCTTCTTTTGTTTTCCTCAACTAGCATAGTTTTCACTCCTCCTCAAGTCGTTCCAAAGTGACTTAACGTTCAACTAAGTCATTAGCCCCAAGATTTTAAATTACAGCCACTCTTAATCTAGGTACCATCATGAACTCCCAAGGTTTGATGTGCACATTATAAATTTCGACACTCTCACTTTCTAATTGAAACACACAAGTCTACTCAATTGAGCTTTCCCCAATCAAAATTGCATGCATAGTCTTTGCATTTTCTATTCTCTTCTTGGCCTCCTTTGATATTCCATGCCTCCATTTGGTCGATCTTTTGGACATTGTTGATGTTGATTCTGGTGTATTTTCCTTGAAACCATGATCATCATCTCTAGGATTAGCAACAAAGTTGGGATGTTCTAAGTTAATGAAGGCCCATGAAATGTTGAAGGGGAAAGTTTTCTCTCCCTTGTCCTTGAGTTATGTTTGCATTGCATGGAGATCCAACTTCAAGATTGATTTTTATGGTCTCCCATGCTTCTTACGTTTCCTCATCTCCATCACATACCCTCGACATAAGTGCCTAGTGCTTCTCTTCTCTTCCTTTGCACTATCTTCTTATCACCATGTAAAGTCCCAGGCTCTTTAAACATTGGTGTTCCCCTTTATGTGCACCTTGCATAATATCTATCTCACACCAATGATGATCTTACTTGGTTGTCCTCGAGGAACCATTTTGATAGGTTTGTGGACTCAACACCACAACACCATTTTGATAGTTTTGATAGGTTTGATAGGTTTGTGGACTCAACACCACAACACCATTTTGATAGTTTTGATAGGTTTGATAGGTTTGTGGACTCAACACCACAACAAGATCACGAGATTGAGGCCTTCTAGTTACATACTCTAGGATGAGTTTCTTATTCCCTCATCCAATTAAGGGATGCAATTGGATATGTCCCCATAGATGATCTACATGAAACCACTCTATGAACCACCAACTAGACACAAGAACCCACTACTCACACCATAGGAGTGCCAAATCATAATTGGGGAGCCATAAGAACCACTACCTAAACTAGCTAAATGCCACAAGAACCTCCCATAAACAACGGTAACAAGAGTGCCTACCTTGTACTTATACCACAACACAGCATGAGGGGTTAGCAATGGTTTATGCTATTGAGAAATTTAGACATTACCTTCTTGCTAATAAATCTATTTTTTAAGTTGCTCATCAAGCCCCCTTGTACCTTGTTAACAAGGTGGTTATTGATTCTTCTCGAATTTGATTTAACCATAGTTGTGAGGCCTGGCAAAAAACATGTCATAGTAGATCATCTATCATGTGTACCTAATGGTGAAGCACCAATCGGAGTTGATGACGATTTACCTGATGCTAAAGTATTCAAAGGTCAAAGCTATACTAGAGTGGAGTGAGAGAATTGTTAACTTTCTCACTAATGGATTCCCATCATTAAAACAGTTACGGCATGATTTAGCAAGGAGATTGCTAAAATAATCAAATCCTTTTTCTTGAATCACCAATGTGAATCATTATCCTTGTCATGGTTACGTCGTGCGGCATGCGATAATAAACTATACAAGGATAAGTGTCCACACAATAGGCATCCCTACAACAATAGTGGCATATTATTTTGTGATTTCCTTCTTCACTCTTAAGGCCAAGTGCAATTTTCTTTTGAAAACTACCTCTAACTAAGGATGTGTTATATTTATTATTATTAATATAATAAGAAAAATTCACCTTATGACACTCCAATGCTCTACACAATAGATGAGTCTCACAGTGTTGTGGTGGATACACATATTACTTGTTGAAGGACTCGTCCCTACATGCCCATCATATTTCCACTCCATGCCATCCATTCCATTAGTTTTTCCAAAGATAGGAGGAAATTCCAAAATAAGATTTATGTTGTACTCCCTTGGTATCTCCTTCACATGGATCCTATTTTTTATGTTCATAATCTTTGTTTTTAAGATATTATTCTTCTTTCTCTCCATGAGCCATGGCAAACAACTTTGGCCTGTGTGACTGACAATCACCATTATCTTTTGAGGGTTTTGAATCATTGTTTCCACTATCTCCAATGGTTACATGCACTATCTTTTCCCTCACCCCATAGTTTATGGACCTAACAATGATGCTCCAAAGCTCCAAAGTTGAGGTCTTTCTTGTGAAGCTCCAAATATGTCCTGAAGGTTGACATAGCAAGATTTTGAGCCGTCTTTGCACCCTATACCTTTCTCAATGCACTCCACTTCATCCTCACTTTCAACAATAACAGTTTTTGGTTTGACACAATCGTTATCTATATCAACACCCCACTCTTCTTCAAGTACAACATTAGCACTAGCACCCCCTATTGAAGGTCATCTCTCTTCTAGATCATCCAAACTAGCATTACTATTAGCTGCCATTAATGCATCATGAATATGAACAAACCTCTTTGACAATGTGGAATCAAGAATATAATGCTCATTGCCTTCTATTTCCCAATGTGAGAATACCATCACCTCCATTGGTGGGACTCACAAACTGACCCCCGGAAGGAAGAAGGGTTTGTAGGAAATGTGAAATTACAATTACACTCCCACTTCTCAATGGGATAGAGCAGCTCAACTTAACACCATTGACAACCCATTCCATTGTGGCCTCCTCTTGAGAAGCCATCATGCATTTTAGGAGAGCCAATATGAGCAAAGTGAGGCAACTGAGTGAAGGCTACTGAGCAATCAATACGCTGGTGGAAAATAAGAGCACTATAGAAACAATGCTATTAAAGGTTACTGAGCTAGAAAACGTTATGCAAGGTGATTGTGAAAGAGAGGTCATGGCCATATTCACATAATCATCCCATGAGGTTGTTGGCCATATTTACCTTGTGCATTTATTACATGTAGATGTTCTGCAAGGTGGTTGTGAAAAGAGGTCATGGACATATTCACATTATCATACCATGAGGTTGTGGACATATTCACATAATCATTCCATGAGGTTGTGGCCAATTTGTGTGCTAAAGATGATAGCTCTTATTAAATGCAAGCTACCCTTAATATTTGGTATCATTATTATTGATTATTCCTATTAAAAATCTTAGTACTAATATATATTACTAATATATTAATATATTACTAATATTACTAATAGTATTGTATTAAAAATAAATATTACTAATAGTACTATTTTAATATTAATATTACTATTATATTAAGATATTGGTAATATTACTTATAGTACTACTATATAAAAAATAAATATTAGTAATAGTATTATAATACTATATTAATATTAATATTACTAATAGTACTATATTAATATATACCTAATATTATCGTCTCCATCCTCAAATGAGGATGCTTCTCCATTGCATCCTCGAATCTGTGGCTTCTCTCAAATTGTGCTTATGTCGAATCAAGTATAGCATCTCCATCCTCTAGCGTCTACCTCTCCATCCTCTTTCATCCATACTCACATCAAATATATTCAATCTAGGCTTTCATCTGGATCTACCGAGACATAGGCAATGTGTTTCGTCTAATCAACCACCTCAAAGGCAAGCCCCATTTGCCTTGAGAGGGAAGAAAATGTTGGAGCTATATATAGCCTACCCAACCTAACCCTAGGTCGCACCTATATATACCTAACCTCAGTGTGCTTTCCACACTTTGGGAGATATGTTTAGAGTCTCTCATCTCTCTCTTCTTTTCTGTCAACATGGTATCAGAGTGCAATCATGCCCCTTGGCGTGCGAAAAACCTGTGCACGCAAAAAATTCTACACTCATTGAAAACTTAAAACAATCATAACTTCCTCATACGATATGAGAATTCGATGATCTAAGAGTCGTTTTGGGGGTTTATAGGTGTTCTGAATCTGCTTGTCATCTCAAATTTTATGTAGCAATCAGACAACTTTCCAATCAGGTGCACAGTTCCAATCTACTCCTTTGATATTATTATTTTCATTTTGATCATCATAATAGATTTCTATGTCATTATAAATGATTAAGAGTATTCGTTTGACAAGTTTAAAATCATCAAATTCTATAGATGAGTAATTGCTCTATTCATTAATTCTAAATTCTATTTCCAAAAGTATTGATGTCAAATTGAATAGATGCTTTTCTTTTAGAGATTTTTCTTTTTGGTTTATTCTCTCTTTCTAATTAGGTGCAAATATTTTCTTTTATTTCTTTTTTATTACTTCATTGCTTTGGTTGTATGTAAATTTCTCTAACAAGGCTATGGTTGCATGTGGCTTTCTTTGATGAGGCTATTGTTACATGTGCCTCATGCATGAATATTCTTCTTAAAGTAGGCACAGTAGGAGATTTGTCGAAGCTTTATCTTTAGAGATATGTTCTTTTAGTTTTAGTTTTAGGTTGCAGAAGCAAGGTTATGTAGGAATCATCAAAGAAATTTGGGTTTTCTCTTTTCTAAGGCAACGAGGATTTCTACTAAAATCATCCATGTTAAGTTGATCTATGGCTATATATTACAGCAGTTTCTGATCTTCTTCACTATCAAATCATGATAGACTTTATATTATTTATCTATCTTGATATACTATATGGATAATAAGTAATATTGTGGACTTTCTCCACTATCAACAAATAATGTTCATCTTGGCTAGTGGGTATTCTCAAGAGGAGCTTCTCTTTATTTCCAACTTTAACATGGAAAGCATGACTATCTATGCATTATTCTAGTTTTGGAAACATGAAGATTTATGTACTTTCGGAAGCTCTTGGAACAGCCATCATGTTCTTTTGTCACATCACAATGGAAAGCACCACGAAGGCTTTCACATGCCGAATTCCTTTCTAGTGGCGGTCATCCCCACCTCACAGTCTTCTGGATTTTTAGTAGTGGCACCCTTGGACTAGCATGGATGATGTTACGTATTTTCTATTTTTATTGGCATACGTATGTCGAGTTGGACATTCCAGGGACACATTCTAACCCTATCCTTATAATATGTCATTATGATTTAAATCTATTATAGTGATTTAAATTCATAAATTTGACTTTTTCTTGTTATTGCTAAGAAGTCAAAATTACAAATTACAAAAGGAATGATATTTTGAGTCATCATGATTAACTTTTTATTTGAGTCATTTTTTATAGATACTCTCGGCATGTATGCCTTGTCTCATAACACAAGAGTGGCTCTTATTATTAATTGTGGGATTTCAATTATATCACTTGTAGCATTTCAATTATATCCCTGGTTATGATTTGAGGCAGACTAGGTAGTTTCTCTCCATAGACTTTATTAGTGCTTGGACGCCTTGTTTAAGTCGACTTTGTGGGCAGTTTTTCTCCACATACTTTATTAGCGCATGGGCCCCTTGTTTAAGTCGATTTTGTGGGCAATTTTACTCCATATACTTTATTAATACTTGGGCCCCTTGTTGAAGTCAACTTTGTATTTATGTGTGCACAAGTGTTCTTGTTTATTATATTGTGCATAAATCATTTTGTACATGTTCATGTTATCCAAAGAGTGGCATCACGAACCATCTCTAAAGACATTGTTTTGTGCATAACTCATACATGTTTTAGCAAGTACCATACAGTTTCACATTTTATATTTTTTTTTCAAGAATCCTTGGAGCTTTATCAATATTGGGGTCTTTAAATATAGACCTTGGTGGTTCCTTCTGGGAAAATTGGATTATTCTCCCATGTCATTCAACCATACATCTCCAGCTCATTGTAGTATTTTCATAGCTCTATAGGCAATGAAGGCTCTTTATGACCATTGCACTTGTAATATGTCCATAATTCCATAGCTCTATAGGCTGTGAAGGGTCTTTATGACCATTGTACTTGTAATTTTTTTTTTTGTAGCTCTACAGGCTGTGAAGGGTCTTTATGACCATTGTACTTGTAATATTTCCATTGTAACACTTCAAATAAAGTAATAAAATGGTAGGCATATATCGAGGCTATGGGTTTTTCCCTTGTTACACCCCAAGGGTTTTTCATCCACAGTTAGAGAACTTTGTTTGAGTGGGGTTGTTGGAGCTATATATAGCCTGCCCATGAAAAGATGCAAGGGAGAAGAGAGCTTGAGATGTTGCAAGCATACACACACACTCACAAAAACCCTAGAAGAGAACACACAAGGTGAGAGGTTGAAAATTCTTCTTCTTCTTCACACAACAAAAGAGGTCTACAAAGAAGATAAGTTACTAACACACATAATAGAGTATATACAAGCGGTCCATAATGTGAACACGATGAGTGGAGTGGGTAGGTGAGTACTAGTCAGTGTAGTCTAGCTACAGAACTCTGGGAAAGATATATAGTACTAGCTACCAAACCCACCAGTGATGTAAATGTCGAATGGTCATGCAGGCGCCTCATGAGTGTGAGCTCATGTTGAGCTTAACATCTCAACACTCCCCCTCAAGCTCAACTCGAACTCATGAACTCCAAGCATATCTCAAAATCTATGGAGCTTCTGTGCTCCCAAGGCCTTCGTGAAGATATGAGTGACCTGATACTTTGTGTTGATGTAGGTAAATGTCACCCACAAAGACTCTCTCCTTGTGATGGTGGTAATGTACCTTAATGTGTTTTTTTCGTGCATGGAAAACTAGGTTCCTACATTGTGCTAAGATTTTCACAATATATGACAACCTTTCTCTCCAAATGCGATCCCAAATCAGCAACAAGTAGCTTGCATAATTAAGCTACCTCACACACTTCCACCACAGCTCCTCTGTAGTCAACAAGGCAACTATGGGCTTCTTCTTGCTACTCCATGGCATAGCAATACTCCCCAATGAAAACATAAATCCACTGGTAGACCTCCTATCTAAGATGCTACCTGCCCAATCTACATCTGTGTACCCATATAGCTTCAATGGTACACCTGCTACATAAAACAATGCATAATCAACAATGGCCCTCAGATACTAAAGTGTACGTCACACACTGTCCAGATGTGGTTTATGTGGACCTGCATAAACTCGCCCTCTAAGCCAATAGTGTAACTCAAATATGGCCTGTTGATCATGACATAGATTAAACTCCCCACAATCTTCCTGTATATAGTGGGATCCTCCAACACATAACCTGGATCCAAACTAAGCTTTCCATTTTGATCTAATGGAGCTGAGATTGACTTACAATTAGCTATCCCATAATTGGACAACATGTCTAATACATACTGTCTCTGTGACATCCAAATGCTTTCAAGTGTGCAAATGACCTCAATTCCCAAAAAGTAGCGCAAATCTCCCAAATCCTACATCTCAAACTTACTTTTGAGAAGTCCTATGCATACTACCCCAGAGCTAACGAGCAATTAGAGAGCACCAAGAAGGTAGCAAATCCTTATTATGCATAGCCAAGGAGCACTCTCACCAATGTGACCAAGCCCTTTTGGGGGTATTGTGAGCCTATCGCACATCCTACAAGAAGGCAACCACCTTACACACTACTTTCCAAATTGCTTTTGGGCTTGAGGCAGTATTACCCTTTGAATTTAATGCAAGGTCATCTAGAGTGGGGCAGCATAGGGTGGCCACCTATCACCCTACATACTCCGCTCGGTAGGAGCAGCTTGAAATCTTGGAAGAGACCCGTCAACTTGTTCGGATGGCCATAGAGGTGGAGCAACTTTGATGTAAAGCATGGCATGATCGACACTTGAGACTTCCTCAATTCTCCAAAGGTGACTTGGCTTTGGTTTACAACTCTAAATATCTAAAAAAGGCTAGGAAGTTTGTGTATGCTTGGCAGGGTCCCTTCCGAGTGGTGGAGATCTTGCCCATGGGTGCGGTACAGCTAGAAAGTCTCCAGGGTGCCGCCCTTCCATTGGTGAACGGATCTAGGGTCAAGAAGTAATGGCTTCCTCGAAGGTGACAAGCGAGCTAGTGGGCATAAGAAGGCAAGGGATTGTACATATTTTTTATACATTTTTTGTATCATTTTTTCCTCCTTCTTTTTTAGAGGGTTAGAGGGTGGCTTCACCATCCCTTCCTCATCGACCCCCTCTCCTCTCACTTCTCCCCTCGGCCTTCTTCACCACCCAAAAAAACCCCACAAAAAAAGAAAAAGAAAAAAACCCCACGTCGTCACCCCCTCTCTCTCGTTCTCTCACCCCCCCTGCTCACCCTCTCTCTCGCTTTCTTTCTCACCCCACCACCCCCCTCTCCCTCCCGCACCCCCCGTGCCCCATGCCCTCCATCTCTCTTTCTATCTCCCCCTCACCCACGCTACCCCCCTCTCTCTTTCTCTTGCATTCTCTCTCTCTTCTCCTTCGCCCCCTCTACACCATCCAGAGGAAAAAAAATACTACCCGCCATCACCCCACCAACCCCCTCTCTCCCCACCGACACCCTCTCCCACTCTCTCTCTCCCCACCGACCACCTGTTCCCCTCACCGACCAAGCCCTCACTAGTCTCACCCCCTCTCTCCCTCACCTCATTGACCACCTAGCCCCTCTTTCATTCTCTCTCTCTCGGCTCCATCTCACCCGACCCACCTCCCCCGTGCGCCCAGCCCGACCCCCCTTTCCTCACCCCACCGACCTTCACAACCTCCCCCCCCCTTTTTTGGTCGCTCACCCGTGCTCCCCTTCTTGTCGAACCTTTCAAAAAAAAAAACAATCTCCCCATTGCACCCACTGACCATCCCCCTCTCTCTTTCTCTCCCTCTTGCTCACCCCACCAACCAACCTCATCTCCCTCTCCCTTTGCACCCACCGACCATCCCCCTCTCTCTTTCTCTCCCTCTCGCTCACCCCACACTCCCTCAACCCACCGTCTCACGCCCCCCTCTGTCTCTCCCTCTCGCTCACCCCACCAACTCTCCCTCAACCCGCCGACCAACCTCCTCTCCCTCTCCCTCTCCCTCTCCCTTCGCACCTCACCGACCACCATCCCTCTCCTCACCCCCTCGCATCACCTTCACCCTCAGCCTCACCCTCACGTGCAGCTCAATGGCCCCACCCCTCCTTTAACTCGTTCTCCCCCTCTCGCCGACCAACCCTCACCTCTCTCTCGACCCAACCCCCCTCACCGACCACCATCCCGCTCCTCACCCCCCCTCGCATCACCCTCACCCTCACCCTCACCCTCACCCTCACCCGCAGCTTCTCGGCCCCACTCCCCCTTGCACCCGTCCCCCCCTCTCGCCGACCAACCCCCATCCCACCTCTCTCTGGACCCAACCCCCCTCACCACCCACCCCCCTTCTCTTGGCACTCCGGTCCCACCCCTCCCTTCACTCGCTCCAGTGCTCACCAACCCAATCCCCCTCACCGACCCCCTCGTCACTCTCTCGTGCCATGCAGCCAGTCTTCCAGCCCCCCCTTGCTTGCTCACCCACCCCCTCTCTCTTACTCGCACACCTGAGTGACTGCAGCTTCTTGAGACGTTGGGCACCTACTACCATGCAACGTTTTTGTCGCAAACGTCGCATTTCGGCCTTCCAACCCTTCAGGCTTGGCCAGCTTGGTGGGAGAGTTTCATTAGCATGGAGGCCATCCCTCTCCCCTCCCCCTTACCTCTGGGTGACCCCACCAGCTTCTCTTCCTCACTGTCACCCCACCTTCCTCGCCGCTCCCCAGCTTGTGCGCAATGGTCACCTTTCACCCCACCTTCCTCGCCGCCACCCAGCTTGTGCGCAATAGTCACCCGCCATTCCACCCCACTTCCTTCACCGACACCCCCCCTTCCTCACGGACCCCTCTCTCACTTCACCACCAGCCCATTGTGTGCTCAGGCCTTCCCCTTCTTTTACCTCACAAACCGCCCGGGTACGCTTGTGTGTCCCTCTCCCAGCTCACCACCAGCCCCCTCGCTTGCCCATTGTGCGCCCACGCCTTCCCCTTCTCTCACCTCATGACCACTAGCCCCCTCGCTTGCCCATTGTGTGCCCAGGCCTTCCCCTTCTTTGACCTCACGACCGCTAGCCCCCCGAGCCTTCTCTTGTCCGCACCCTCCACCAGCATTCAATAGCAACACAAACAGCTCAGCTCTTGGCTCTAAGGCACAGACCACACTTGGCCTAGAGTTCCTTTCCCACTGTTCACCAATCATTGTTTCCAACGGCCAATTTCTCAAGGCCAAATAGGCAAGGGGCACCTAAACTTCAACCAGTCTGTCTATCGAGCCAAGCTGTACCCCTCCCCTTCTTCTTAGCGTTTATCCCAAACTTAAAAACAAACCAAAAAAAAAACCCGCCTTGCCAACTCTTTTCTCTCTCAGTTATTTTTCATTTTTTTATATTATTTTATTCTTATTATTAATTTTTTTTCTCTCATATTCATCGACCCTCTCTCTTCTTTTTCTATCACCAAGCAACAACCACTCTGTCTCTCTTTCCTAGCCCACCCTTCTCTCTCTCTTTCCTAGCCCACCCTTCTCTCGTGCTCTCATTTGCCTCCCGCACCCCACCCTTGCAGTAGAGTCAGTGTCTCTGCCCTAGCCTTCGTCATGTTGGAGCACCCAACGAGCTATAGGGCCCACACCTAGGGTTTGACTTCATCCTCAGGAGTGTCCCTCTTCTCCGTCCTGCCACCAATGCTCTTCTCCAACCCACCTCCGACAGTCTCTTCTTCTCGGATCCCCCTCGTGCCCACCTCTCTCGTGGCTGCCTCGACATCGCCAGCATGGCTCGCACAGCGACCATCGCCACCGCCACCACCGACCTATCATCTCCACTGGCTAAGGAATCATTTCCTTGCCACCCTCTGGGTCCTCCATTATCTCTTGTTTTATCATTGCACGAGCTTGCCTTAGTAGGGTTGGCTCACTTTAACTCTTTAGATTTCACCACTCTGCATCAGAGGATTTATGCAGATCCTTCTTGGTGGACTTAGCCACCAAGCGCATCCCCACACTCACCAACCACTGCCTACGTTGGTGTGGTTTTTCAGTTTCCCACTATTCCCAAGCCTACAGAGACCAAATTTGATTGGGTCCTTAACCTCCAAGGGTCAGTTCCCTGGGATGATCCCTAGGCGGAAATCCCCTCATGACTCAGCATCCCCCATCATCTTCCTAGATGCCAGCACTTTGGTGTCGGCACAATCGCTTCACCCCCCACATTTTTTCATCTATTATCTCCTCACCCGCCTTGCCCCTCATCCCCAACCAGGAGTACTTTACCTCCCCTTGTTTGATGCAGTTCTCTCTTTGCACACCACTCGCCCCTTTTACTGGGCTGCTCCACTCATCTCCACTGTTCTCCACTCCGCCATAGCCCATCTCACATCTACACGCACACCAGCTTTATGCTTTAATAGTTCATTATTCACACACATGGCACGTTACTTTTACACTCATTCTATGGCCCATCCTAAGCGCCATCCCTCACCCGACCCTAGTTCCCCCTCACGACCTCGCACCCAAGCCTGCCTCCTTAAGGAGCAGCCATCATCGCCATCCATCCCATGGCCGCCCTCGTCTCATCGACATCCATCCCATGGCCAACCTCATCATTGTCATTGACACCTTGCCCATCATGGACATCCATCCCACGGCCACCTTCGTTCATCGACATCCATCCCACAGCCACCCTCATCATTGACATCCATCCCACCACCACACACCCTCGTCACATCGTCATCCACTCCACCCCCACCCTCATCATCGACACCTTGCCCACCATCGACATCCATCCCATGGCCACCCTCATCATTGACATCCATCCCACGGCCACCCTCATCATCGACATCCACTCCACCCCCACCCTTGTCATTGACATCCGCTCCACCCCTGCCCTCGTCATCCATGGAAACCTTGTCCATCATCGGCATCCCCCCACTACCACCTTCATCATCGATGGCTCTATCATCAACTACTCCTTCCTCACCCTCACACCCAATTCTCCTTCCATGGATCATTGCTTCCCAGGGATCGGCATCACAACACATCTCCCTGGTTTCCCCTCCGTCATCAACACTATCCTCCCCACCCTCTCCTTCTGCACCATCCAGAGCCCTCTCGGAATCTCTTCCAATGGAGGTTCCTCCTGCACTCCACCCCTCACAGTTTGCCCCACCTCACCCATTTTTTTAGCGTCGACTTCCCTCATCTCACCACCTCATCTTCCACTTCACCTCGATCTCCTGTTGACACCGACATGAGCTACTTACTTCAGCCCCCCACTATCACCCTCATCCTCCCCTTTGACATAGTCTTTCTCGATAGCACCACCAGTTCCTCTAAGCTTCACCTCCACCATCACCTCCACCACTCCCCGGGTTGGTTGGCTCTTTCCGAGTCTCCCTCATATAGTCCTCCTGACCACTTCATCAGACTTGGACGAGGCTTCCTGCCTACAGAGTGCTATCTGTGGTGGTTGATACATTGATGGAAGCCTCTCGATGGATCACGACCATGGGACTCATTCATCAAAGAGTCATAGGTGCCTTCATCGATGCTAATCGACACTTGCGTCGATCAATCTTTCTAGTATAGCGGACTACTCAAGAGGCTAGAGCCTGAGCAGAGGATGTAGAGGAGGCCCTTCAGTAGTTACATGAGACCATGGCCCTTCAGCAGTTACACGAGACCATGGCCAGTAGAGCCCGAGCAGAGGATGTAGAGGAGGCCCTTTAGTAGTTACATGAGACCATGGCCCTTCAGTAGTTACATGAGACCATGGCCCTTCAGCAGTTACACGAGACCATGGCGAGCAGAACAGAGAGCTTCACGAGCTTCACGAAAAGCTATTTGAGCTGTAATTATCTCCCATCCTTGATGAGGATTCCATGGCAGCCATTCGAGAGAGCAGGGGCGTACACTTTTCGTGGAGACCCAGCATCAGCATGAGAGTCAAAGATTCAGGCCCTTCGGTTGGAGCATGGGGGAGAGCCACTTTTGCAAGACGCACATGAGCACACTCTTCCAGAGTTCAGCCATGCATTTGAGTTAGCTGATCTAAACCAACATGCTTCATTTGTAGAGAGGATGACCTTGTGGGGCTCCAGCATCTTATTGAGCGGCGTCGTTCCGTTGGCCGTCCACAATTCAAATCAACCATAGGTCCACCAGGGCTTGGGACTGATGCCTCCTCCCATGCCACTCATGATGGGGGCTGATTCAATCTTTTATCATTTTATTTTCTTTGTTTGCCTACAGGCATGTACTGGCCATGGCCAACTTTCATTCTATATCTTGTATGCCTGGACTTCGTGCCGGAAGTTTTGCCTAGACGAAGTGGCCAGTGATTATTATTGTTTAGATTCGTTTTTCTGCTTTTGTTGAGGTAACCTTCTGCCGAATGCTTTGCCCCAAGGATGATAGTGGTAATACAGTTAGTGATAGCTTGCTGGATGAAGTGCCTTGAAGCTCTCAAAAATGGCTTGCTGGTGGATGAAGTGCCTAGGAGCTCCCTGTTCAATTGTTTTTTTCTACAACTCGTTGGATGAAGTTGCCTAGGAGCCTAGTTGATTCATTTTTATTTATTTTGTATCTCTCCAGAAGGTTTGCTTGAAAGGATCATTGTATGAGGTATGCCTAGCAGCCTGCTTATTTACGGATGTTTTTCCGAGAGGCTCACTTGTGTTTTCTTGGCATTCACCGAGACGGCAAATTGAGTGGTAGTGGGTGACGTGTGGACGGGAAGCTAGTTCCTCCACACTCCATCGACTGCTCCGACCGTCGTCACCCGCTGGTGCCCTCCGATGACTCTGACCGCCATCACCACCACCGGTGTGCTCCGACCACTCTGCCGACCGCCGGTGCCGTTCGACTGCCAGTGCTCTTTCACCCCTCTGACCGTTGGTCCCCTTCCACATCTCATACGAGCATGGCCAACTCTGATGGAACTCATGGAGGCAACACCCCTCTGCCTTTCCCAAGGCAAGGAGATATCCTCTTCATCATCCTGAGCATGATCTTCCTGTCCCCTCTCCCTTTCCCAAGGCAAGGAGAGATCCTCTTCAAGATCCTCTTGAGCACCACACCCAAGAGGAGGACACCAAAGGAGGAGTTAAGGGAAGCATTCTCTCAGCAGACAGAGAGTCAGGGACATACTCTCATAGAAGAAGACATTGTCTAGTGTATCATCTGGAGTTCTAGCATAGTCCTTCTATCGGAGCAGAGTCTCTCTTGTATCACTCCTTGGTATTGTGATGGTAGTGTTGTGCTCTATTTGGTATTTTGTCTATCTCTTTGTGTGAGCAAGGTGAGTGAGGTATGAGTGGTGTGTGTGGTGTGAGAGTGAGAGGCTTGTAGGGGTACTGCAGTGCAGTGCTAGGTGGTGGTCGGAGAGCATGATAGACAGTGTAGAGCCTAGATCTTGCATGTCTAGCCACTGAGGTTGACTCATCCTTGGTGGGTATACTTCCCTGAGAGGATCCACGCTCCCTTCTCCCCCAACCATAGTGTTTCTGGTGGTTGTCTTCAAGTTCCCTAGCAAGGACGAGCGAAGTCATCCACAAAAACTACCCACAATATCGACTTAAACAAGGGGCCCAAGTGCTAATAAACTATGTGGAGAAAAACTTCCCACAAAGTCAACTTAAACAAGGGGTCCAAGCACTAATAAATTATGTGGAGAGAAACTACCCAATCTGCCTCAAATCATAACCAGTGATATAATTGAAATGTCACAAGTGATATAGTAGAAATCCCAGAATTAATTATGAGAGCCACTCTTGTGCTATGAGACAAGGCATACATGCCGAGAGTATCTGTAAAAAATGACTCAAATAAAAAGTTAATCATGATGATGACTCAAAATATCATTCCTTTTGTAATTTGTAATTTTGACTTCTTAGCAATATTAAGAAAAAGTTAAATTTATCAATTTAAATCATAATCACAACTTATAAAGATAGGGTTAGAATGTGTCCCTGGAGTGTCCAACTCAACATAAGTATGCCAATAAAAATAGAAAAGACCTAACATCATCCATGCTAGTCCAAGGGTGCCACTACTAAAAATCCAAAAGAGTTGACATGGGGATGACCGCCACTACTAAAAATCCAGAAGAGTTGACATGGGGATGACCACCACTAGAAATGTGAAAGCCTTCGTGGTGCTTTCCATAGGTGATGTGACAAAAGAACATGATGGTTGTTCCAAGAGCTTCTGAAAGTACAAAATCCTTCATGTCTCCAAAACTAGAATAATGCGTACATAGTCATGCTTTCCATGTTAAAGTTAGAAATCAAGAGAAACTCCTTTTGAGATTACCCACTAGCCAAGATGAACATTATTTGTTGATAATGGAGAAAGTCCACAATATTACTTATAATCTATATAGTATATCAACATCGATAAATAATATAAATTCTGTCATGATTTGATGGTAAAGAAGACCAGAAACTTATGTAATATATAGCCATAGATCAACTTAACATGGATGATTTTAGTAGAAATCTTCATTGCCTTAGAAAAGAGAAAACACAAATTTCTCTTATGATTACTACATAACCTTGCTTCTGCAACCTGAAACTAAAACTAAAAGAACATATCTCTAAAGATAAATCTTCTCCAAATCTCCTACTATGCCTACTTTAAGAAGGATATTCATGCATGAGGCACATGTAACAATAGCCTAATCAAGGAAAGCCACATGTAACCATAGCATTGTTAGAGAAATTCACATATAACCAAATCCAGGAAGTAATAAAAAAGAAATAAAAGAAAATATTTGCACCTAATTAGAAAGATAGAATAAGCCAAAAAGAAAAATCTCTAAAAGAAAAGCATCTGTACAATTTGACATCAATACTTTTGGAAATAGAATTTATAATTAATGAATAAAGCAATTACTCATCTATAGAATTTGATGATTTTAAACTCATCACAAAAGAATACTCTTAATCATTTATAATCGCATAGAAATTTATTATGATGATCAAAATCAAACTAATAATATCAAAGGAAGTAGATTGGAACTGTGCACGTGATTGGAAAGCTGTCTGACTGCTGCATAAAATTGGTGGTGCAGAAATTTGATATTTTTTAAGATGACAAGAAGATCCTGAAATGACTCTTAGATCATCGAATTCCGATATTGTATGAGGAAGTTATGATCGTTTTAAGTTTTTGAAGAGTGTACAATTTTATGCGTACACAAGTTTCCTACACCCGCAAGGGGCATGATTGCACTTTGATACCATGTTAACGGAGAAGAAGAGAGACATGAGAGAGATGAGAGACTCTAAACATATCTCCCAAAGTGTGTGGAAAGCACACTGAGGTTAGGTATATATAGGTGCGACCTAGGGTTAGGTTGGGTAGGCTATATATAGCTCCAACATTTTTTTCCCTCTCAAGGCCAACGAGGCTTTTCTTTGAGGCCATTGATTAGATGGAACACATTGCCTGTGTCTTGGTAGATCTAGATGAAAGCCTAGATTGAACATATTTGATGTGAGTATGGATGAAAGAGGATGGAGAGGTAGACGCTAGAGGATGGAGATGGTATACTTGATTCGACAATGAGCACAATTTGAGAGAAGCCATAGATTCGAGGATGCAATGGAGAAGCATCCTCATTTGAAGATAGAGACGATAATTTTAGGTATATATTAATATAGTACAATTAGTAATAATATTATTAATATAGTACTATAATACTATTACTAATATTTATTTTTTATATAGTAAAACTATAAGTAATATTACTAATATTTTAATATAATAGTAATATTAATATTAATATAGTACTATTAGTCATATTTATTTTTAATACAGTACTATTAGTAATATTACTAATATATCAATATAATAGTAATATATATTAGTACTAAGATTTTTAATAGGAATTATCAATAATAATGATACCAAATATTAAGGGTAGCTTGCATTTAATAAGAGCTATCAGCTTTAGCACACAAATTGGCCACAACCTCATGGAATGGTTATGTGAATATGTCCACAACCTCATATGGTATGATTATGTGAATATGGCCATGACCTCTTTTCACAACCACCTTGCAGAACGTTTGCATGTAATAAATGCACAAGGTAAATATGGCCAACAACCTCATGGGATGATTATGCAAATATGGCCATGGACTCTCTATCACAATCACCTTGCATAATGTTTTCTAGCTCAATAACCTTTAATAGCATTGTTTCTATAGTGCTCTTGTTTTCCACCATCTTATTGCTTGCTCAGTTGCCTCACTTTGCTCATATGGGCTCTCCTAAAATGCATGATGGCTTTTGAAGAGGAGGCCACAATAGAATGGGTTGTCAATGGTGTTAAGTTAAGCCACTCTATCCCACTGAGAGGTGGGAGTGTAATTGTAAGTTCACATTTCCTACAAACTCTTCTTTCTCCTAGGCATCAGTTTTTGAGTCCCACTAATGGAGGTGAAGGTATTCTCACATTGGGATATAGAAGGCAATGCGCATTACCTTCTTGAGCCCACATTATCAAAGAGGTTTGTTCTTCTTCATGATGCATTAATGGCAGCTAATAGTAATGGTAGTTTGGATGATCTAGAAGAGAGATGGCCTTCAATAGGGGGTGCTAGTGCTAATGTTGTACCTGAAGAAGAGTGGGGTGTTGATATATATAGGGATTGTGTCAAACCAAAAACTGTTATTGTTGAAAGTGAGGATGAGGTGGAGTGCGTTGAGAAAGGTATAGGGTGCAAATATGAAGTCGAGGGTTTTTCTAGTATCAAATATAAAGGCTAAAGATCTTGCTATGTCAACCTTCATGACATATTTGGAGCTTCACAAGAAATACCTCACAACTTTGGAGCATCACTGTTAGGTCCATAAACTATGGTGAGGGAAAAGACACTTCATGTAACCATTGGAAACAATGATTCAAAACCCTCAAAAGATAATGAGGATTGTTAGTCAGGCCAAAGTATTTTGCCATGGTTCATGGAGAGCAAGAAGAATAATATCTTAAAAACCAAGATTATGAACATAAAAAAGAGGATCCATGTGAAGGAGATACCAAGGGAGTACAACATAAATCTTATTTTGGAATTTCCTCCTATCTTTGGAAAAACGAATGGAATGGATGGCATGGAGTGGAAATATGATGGGCATGTAGGGACGAGTCCTTCAACAACTAATATGTCTATCCACAACACTGTGAGACTCATCTATTGTGTAGGAGCATTGGAGTGTCATAGGGTGAATTTGTCTGATTATATTAATAAAAAATATAACACATCCTTAGTTAGAGGTAGTTTTCAAAAGAAAATTGCACTTGGCCTTAAGGGTGAAGAAGGAAATCACAAAATAATATGCCACTATTGTTGTACGACTGCCTATTGTGTGGACACTTATCCTTGTATAGTTTATTATGGCATGCCGCATGATGTAACCATGACAAGGATAATGGTTCATATTGGTGGTCAAGAAAAAGGCTTTGATTCTTTTAGAAATCTCCTTGCTAAATCATGCCGTAACTTTTTTATGTTGGGAATCCATTAGTGAGAAAGTTAATAATTATGTCACTCCACTCTAGTATAGCTTTGACCTTGAATACTTTAGCATCACATAAATCATCATCAACTCCAATTGGTGCCTCACCATTAGGTACACATGATAGATGATCTACCATGACATGTTTTTTGCCAAGCCTCACAACTGTGGTGAAATCAAATTGGAGAAGAATCAATAACCACCTTGTTAACAAGGTACAAGAGGGATTGATGATCAACATAAAAAATAGATTTACTTGCACTAAGGTAATGTCTAAATTTCTTAATAGCATAAACCATTGCTAACCCCTCACTCTGTGTGGTGGTACAAGGTAGGCACTCTTGTTATCCTTGTTTATGGGAGGTTCTTGCGAAATGGGAAGTTCTTGCAAAATTTATCTAGTTAAAGTAGTGGTTCTTATGGCTCCCCAATTATGATTTGGCACTCCTATGGTGGTGAGTAGTGGGTTCTTGTGTCTACCACCTTTTTTTGGAGTGTCGGTGCTTTTGTCTACTACCACAAGGCAATTGCAACCTTAGTTGGTGGTTCAAAGAGTGGTTTCATGTAGATCATCCATGGGGACATCTCTAATTGCATCTCTTAATTGGATGACGGAATAAGAAACTCATCCTAGAGTAGGTAACTGGAAGGCCTCAATCTTGTGATCTTGTTGTGGTGTCGAGTCCACAAACCTATCAAAATGGTTCCTCGAGGACAACCAAGTGATATCATCATTGGTGTGAGATAAATATTATGAAAGGTGCACATAAAGGTAGTAAATAGAAACGTGTAGACACAAAACACATACATGCATGCAATGCTCACACAGTGACATGCTCCTGAGGATCCAAAAAAATGCAACAAAAAGCTTTAACAAAATCTCTCAAGAAGTTGTTAAAGGTAGTGTTCATTAGTCTTTGGAATGTGGTTGATGTGTTGGTTAGTCCAAATGGCATAACATGATAAGCATACACCCCACCTTATGTAATAAATGATTTTTGAGCTTGGTTCATAGGCGCAGTGGAAATTTGACTATAGCCTCAGGGGGTTCACCTAAAAAAATGTTAGTGTACCACACAAGTTCACACAGGAGGGATTTTTTAATTAGATACATTAAGAAAGTTCAACAGGATTACATTAACATGAGGGGTTTTTTAATTCAACTTTAGAAAAAATTCCGTTAGTTCATTAGTAAAGAGGGGTTGTTTTATTGGGGGAAACATTTTAGTTAAGGGGTTTTTTAAATACTTCTTGAACGCATGTGATACCTAGGGTTTTCTGGTAGTGCACCCCCCGAGACTATAGCCTGATAATTCATCTAAAAATCTATTAGATTTCTTGCCTACAACTTTCTCTAGAACATGTTCAGAATAAGGCAAGGGGTAGTGATCCTTGCGGGGGTGGAAGCATTCACCTTCTTTTGGGATTGACACACACTGTAATTTTTTAATTTTTCTTGGGCACAACTACAATAGTTGGAAACCCCTAAAATGAGTGTTCAATCTCATAAATGAATTTGCATTCAATAAGCTTGTTAATTTCTTCCTTCACAATTTGGCACATTAGGCAAAATATGAACTCTCATTTTCCCCCCTTAAGGATTTCCACACCTCCTCTCTCTAGAAAAATGGGCTCATGGTGAAATTTTAGCAAATCAACTAAGCAAAGCTTGGAAATTTGGAATCTACTCTTCGATAGCTTTCCAATGATATATAGCATGATGAGCAATTATTCATATAAGGAAGTCCCCAAATTGGTGATGATGCGGGGTAACAGTGCAAAAGTTTCTTGAATAGCGGACAATGAAGCGGAGGGGGTTGCCTTAGATTTTGCAGATGTTGCAGCTTCCTCCTCACTTAGGAACACTAATGTTTAAAGAGCCTGGGACTTTACATGGTGATAAGGAGATAGTGCAAACGAAGAGAAGACAAGCACTAGGCACTTATGTCGAGAACAAATCTCACAGGCTAGGGTATGTAATGGAGATGAGGAAACGTAAGAAGCATGGGAGACTATAAAAATCAAGGATAGGGGAGAAAAAAATTTCCACCTTCAACTGAGGAATGGAAAAGGTCACACATAGACAAATCAACGATAGTCGAGGAGGGGGGGCATTTTATTCAATTTAAGAATTTTTAATGAATGGTTCTAAGTGGGCTATAAGAATAACTCTAATAAACTCAAAGGTGAAGTGTTTGGGGTGGATAGATAAAAACATTAAGTGTAATCACGATATTCTAAATTCTTCAAGGGGGTGGTGGCTCCTTGTTTCTTCTTTGAGAGGTGACATGCTGGTGGGCGAGGTGGTCCAAAGCCACAAATGATGTGGTTCTATCTCGACAAAAATACACATTGTTGGCACCCAGATCTAAACATTAAGTACCAGTCTGATTTTCCTAAATCCATTAAGGTGGATTTGAGGACAAATATCACACCTTATGAGATAAGTAAATTACTAAAAGGTGGTTATAATCTACATGCACTCACATTTCATGGGCCTTCATTAACTAAGAACATCCCAACTTTGCTGCTAATCCTAGAGATGATAATCATGGTTTCAAGGAAAATACACCACAATAAACATCAACAATGTCCAAAAGATAGACTAAATGGAGGTATGGAATATCAAAGAAGGCCAAGAAGAGAATATAAAGTGCAAAGACTATGCATGCAATTTTGATTGGGGAAAGCTCAATTGAGTAGACTTGTGTGTTTCAATTGGAAAGTGAGTGTCGAAATTTATAATGTGCACATCAAACCTTGGGAGTTCATGATGGTACCTAGATTAAGAGTGGTTGTAATTGAAAAGCATATGGGTTAGTTGAACGTTAACTCACTTTGGAATGACTTGAGGAGGAGTGACAACTAGTAGTGAAAACTATGCTAGTTGAGGAAAACAAAAGAAGAAACATGTTAAAGATAATTAAATTATCGTTGGAGATCTTGTACTTATGTAATAGATCAAAAATAGAAAGAAAAAGCTTAAATATACAAGGAAAGGACCATTTAGGGTATGTGAGATTATTACGCCCCAAGGGACAATACGTGTGGAAACTCTAGATGAAGTTTAAATTGTTGGCTTCTTAAATAGGAGTAAATTCAAAAAATATTATGGTCATATCACTAAGGAATCATTACATGCTACCCATGATAAGTAATAATATAAAAGTAGGGGCTTGTAAAAAAAAAATCAAGCTTGAGAAAAAGCTGGAGCTACATAAAAAAAACTTTGGCAGGCAATGCGGAGAAAGGTTGAAAACTGCACAGGCCTATGTAGGAGAGGTTGTTGGAGAAAACAAGATTACATTGCACCTCTCAAAATGCAAGTTGAACTACCTAGACCTTATGGTAAAGTTATCTACAATGCATTTCTTGATACTAGAGCAAGTCACAATTTACTCTCTTTTAATGTATGGAACCAGTTGGGACATCCACAGTTGGTAGATTCTCCTTTGTGGGAAAAAGGCATTAATAAAAATAATAGCAGAGTGCTATGCATTCTAAAAACTATCATCTATGGGGGGCAAATTGGCCATAGATGACCGGAACAATAAAGGAACAAGTCATTCTTGATCAAGCATGAATGAAAGTTACCCAATGCACTATGGACTAGGCCACATAAATTGTCTCCACTAACTCTAAACCCTTACATTCCACACATATTGCAACTATGCTGCTACAACACTTAGCACTTAAATGCCGTAAGGATGAAACCTTAGCATCGGCTCAACCCAAGGCTCAAATGGGTTCCCAAGGCTAGTCAACCTACTCTAAGTCGCCAACAAATGGCCTAAAATCCTTGGAAAATTTGTCACTGGAAGCCCTAAGGTTACTCTTCAAGGTGTGTTCTAAATATTCCTCTTCAAGCTCAAGGCTTCTTCTACCAAGGTAGCAACTCGATTTGGGTTCTATAACACACCCTTTTCATACCAATAAAAGTTAATGTGCAAGCCTCATCAACAACTCCTAGATCCATCCACCCAAAATTAGATAAGCAAAAGAAGGTCATGATTGAATCCTTACCATCCCTCTCTCAAAAAGTTTGGATTCCCAAATGCATTTCAACATTGGAATCAACCTTGGCAAGGGGGGAAACAGAGGATGCTTCCACATCATCAACTTGTACTTCACTAAGAGAATCTTCACATGTAGCTTCTTCATCAAGCTCACCCTTATCTCCATAGGTTGTGTACGATGAGTCTACTATAATGAAGATGCTTGATGTACCGCAGAAACTTCAACTATCGACATCTCCTTTGAAAGAAGAATCCATAGGCTGACTAGGTCTTATGAAAGTTCTTTTTCAGCATTGGATACATTGGCTTAAAAGGATTACATCACCCTTTGAGAAGTCCATGGATGATGAGAAACAAGATGGGGGGTATACAACCAACTTCTATATTTGTATCCCCAAGTAAAATTTACCTCCCTTCTGCTGACAACTTACGTTCACACAAAGTGGGAGCCTATTGGGAAAACATAACTCCCACAAGTATAGTACATATTCAAACCATACTAAAACAGAGAACACACACAACATATTTCACAAACAAACCCCTTAAAAGATGATGAGTTGAGCACACAACAATACAAAGAAAATGCGTGAAAGCACAAGGTTTTCATAACTCATTTGGCTAATATACAGGCCTTGCACAATGGATTTATTCGGCACAACACCAATGCACCAACTTTGGATGGGAAAAATCTTCTTTGTGAGCATTTTAGCAAGATTTTTTTGACAAAAAAATTAAAACTACGAGCTTTTCTTGAGCCCGTCTTAAACCACACATAATACTAACAAAAAAATTGAATGAATGATACCTTTTTCATTGTGGGTAAATACCTACCATCAACAACACCTTACGAGAGCCATGTTGCCTCCGAAAGAGAGCTCTTTTTGCTTGCCTTTTTGTCTTTGCATCCTCATATCTTGTAACCCATCTACTCATCACATCACTATTAAGGATGCAAGTGAAATTGAGATAATCAATCAATGTTCTGTCAATTACTTTACTCTGTCCTTTTCCTTGAGGCACAATAGAGGTCATCCTCAGGTCCTCTTCATTGCTCCATATTCGTGGAAAAGAGCTGTCCACCTGACCAAGAAATTCTGAAATATATACAAGAGACTCTTGTATCAACCAACCCTCGGCCATGCTTCCTTCAGGCCTTGCACTTTGCCTCACAAAGTCTTTTAAAGTTTTCATGAAGTGCTCTAGGAGGAACATCCAACATGCATGCACAGTGCCACATAAAGCAATTTCGTCCACTAAATGCACAATGAGATGTAGTTGACTTGTGAGAATGGTTCGCGGAAAAGTCTCCTCTACCAAACAAACCACCTCCACTGCCATAACACGTGCATCATCCAACGTGGCTGGATCAATTGCTTTGGAACTAACATATCTAAAAAATAAATAAATAGTACGTTATACCTCATGCACGTTCATTTTTCAAGGTATAATGAAGGGTGATCTGACATGGGTTTTACATACCTCACAAGCTCGCCCATCTTATAAATACATTTTTTCAAACTCTTATTTGCACAATGGTTGATGCTAGTAGGGAGTATAAACTGCGCACATAAGAGCACATGTATGTATGGTTTATGGCATTACAAAATTTAATTTCAACGTACAAGACTTGGAAAACACTTACTTGGAGCATCTTGTGCCAATCGTGGGACTTCAACCCATATAGTTGCTCAACGCCTCTTTTCTTAGTGGTTGTAAAGGCTCCCTTCAATGATCTCATGCATCCAGTGGGAGTACACAAAGTGGTGATGGCCTGCTTTACCTGCTTCTCCTCTTTCTTTGATATAATCCATGGTGCAGGCGGAAGATAAACGTGCCCACCCTCCTCTCGTGGCCAAGCTTGACGCATACGTCCTGTGACCCGCAAGTCCTCCCGTACGCTAACATTGTTTCGTTTACCAATGACATGTTCCCAAATACCAGATCCCACATTCTTGAAGATGTGCATGGAATCAAGAAGATGGTTGACCTTAAGATGGGTCCAATATGGTAGCCGAAAAAAAAATGGAGTACCTACACAAGGGATTGCTCTATGTGACCTTTAATCTAATTAGAGACTACACAAAACAAGATCGAAAAACATTACTATACCTGTTCATGCCATCTGGAGAAAGAATATTTGTAGACTCCCAAATACGCTTCCAATCTTTTGCATGAAGTGTTTGTGGAGGAATGTTACTCTTACTAGGAACATATTTAGGATGATCTGAGGGGAGAAATCGATGATGATTATCGAATATGGTCTTACACAAACCGTCAGCATACTCATGTAATAACGAAGGGCCACAAACAGGACATGCATGTTTACCTGATGTTTTCAAACCTATTAAAATATAAATAAAAGTTAGAATAATAAAGTCAATATTTATAATTAATATAGCCAATAGTATTAGAGTAGGGAGGTAATTAGAATTCTTACCAGAACAATCACTGTATCCTGGAAAGTCATGCATTGTCCACATCAACACTGCTTTTAAGTCGAAGTGTCGAGAGGAGGGAGGCCTAATAATGTCCACCACTGCAACACCTCTCCATAGTTCCTCCAACTTATCAATCAACGGTTCGAGATAAACATCCATATGCTTGACTTTATGTTTCCCTGGAATTAGAAGGGATAACATAAGATGTCCCTTCTTGATCGCCATTGATAGTGGAAGGTTGTAATTCACCAACACAGCTGGCCACATGCTGTATGCGGTGCATTTGAAACCAAATGGATTCACTCCATCCATACCTAGGCCAAGTCTCAAGTTTCTGGGCTCTGTTTTAAAGCTGGGCCACTCATCTTCAATATGCTTCCAAGCAGGAGTATCTGCGAGAATTCTCCACATGCCATCATCCGATCGATGTGAGGAATGCCATGACATGAGCTCTGCTATGGAATTGCACTTGAACATGTGTTTGATGCGAGGAATTATAGGAAAGTGTCGCAAGACTTTACGAGGTACATCAAAACTCTTCACATTTGTTCTATACCTTGCTTCACCACAAGTGGGACAATGTCGAGCCTCCTTATGCATCCCACGAAAGAGAATGCAATCATTGACGCATGCATGTATGCGATCATAATCCAATCCTCCAAGAGATGTCACATAGCGCCTCGCTATGTCTCTTGAGGTGGGTAGTCTATTTCCCTTTGGAAGCATGTTTGATAATAGCCTACATCCAATATCATCAATTAGTCCTAAACCCTAAACCTTAAACCACTAATTCAAATTTGCAAGTTAGAATGCTTACTTCAATAATGCGTCAAGACTTGCATTGCTCCATCCATAAACTGTTTGTATATTG
Source organism: Cibotium barometz (assembly GCF_041138505.1). Lineage (NCBI taxonomy): Eukaryota > Viridiplantae > Streptophyta > Polypodiopsida > Cyatheales > Cibotiaceae > Cibotium > Cibotium barometz. The sequence goes on along the minus strand of NC_141102.1, from coordinate 30,744,697 downwards.
AGTAGTTCAAGTGAAGCACGTAAAATAGAGAGTGTGCACCCTTCAAAAACCGGTGTCGATGAAGCCTTGTAAAGATGCTCTTGTTCCATATCATCGTCGTCCATAGCTTTGGGATCATCCTTAAAAAGATTCCGCACCATATCATCAAACACTTCCTCTTCCACAACTTCGTGGGGTGCAGGGGGTTGTCATCCCTTTCCCACTCATCTCTGATAATAGATCCCGAAGCTCCAGCATCATCTCGTCGACGCTTTGCGTGCTCTCGCCGCGCATAGGGCACCATGTTAGGGTGTGGTACTACATCCTGCTTCAATTAGAGTATATATATTACAACTCCATTAATTTAATTTGGATACCATGTGTCATTTGAATACTATCAGTAAATGGACACATGTAGACACAAAACACATACATGCATGCAATGCTCACATAATAGCATGCTCATGAGGCTCCAAAAAAATGCAATAGAAATCTTTAACAAACTCTCTTAAGAAGTCCTTAAAGGGAGTGTTCATCAGTCTTTGGAATGTGGTTGGTGTTTTGGTTAGGCCAAATGGCATAACACGATAAGCATACACCCCACCTTTTATAAGAAATTCTGTTTTGAGATTGGTCCACATGTGCAATTAAAAATATAATTATAGCTAGAGTATCCATCTAAAACGCTATAAGATTCCTTTCTTGGTTGAAACCAACTTTGAGTGTTCAATCTCAGAAATGAATCCATATTTAATATGCTTAATTTCCTCCTTCAAAATTTTGGCATATTTAGGGTTCATTGGATAAGGTAATTGTTGGACTGGTCTAAAATTTGGTATCGTTGGGATAGTGTGCTATAGAATGTGATTAAGAAATCCCTTTATGTCATGATAAGTCCATGTAAAGGAGTCTATATACTCCTTGAGGAGACCTACAAGTTTAGACTCCTCGGCCTTATTTAAGTCATTGGCTCTGTAGACAGGCTTAGGGTCTTCTTAGCCAAGTCTACTTCCTTGACCTCTACAGCGGCATGTTATAGACTCCTTCTATCTAATGTGGCATTATCAAAAACTATTTTAGCCAAGTCTACTTCCTTGATCTCTACAGCCGCATGTTATAGACTCCTTCTATCTCACATGGCATTATCAAAAACTAATTTAAATTCCATTATCAACATATATTCTGCATACTCACATGATGGTGAAATTTAAGAAGGTGGTTCTACAAAACCCTCTATTTTTCAAGGTAAAAGATCTCTTGTGACAATATCTCTTTACCTTTCCCCATGACCCTTATTGCTTTTCCGAATAGAGAGGATCTAGAACTTGGTTCCATGGTAAAGATTCTTCTATTTTAAGCTCCTATGGTGCTTGATGGGTGCACTACTAAGAAACCTTATCTATCACGTGCATTCAAAGGATATTTATAAAACGCCTTACCTCCTGTGAATTTTTCATGAATAAAACAACCCCTTTTTCTTTATAGAGTTATGGGTTTTTTTTCAAAGTCGAATTAAAAAACCCCTTTTGTAAATGTATTTCTATAAACTCACCTCAAAATTTTGAATTAAAAAACCCCTTCATTATTTGAACTCAAATGGTATACTTACATATTTTTAGGTGAATCCCCCGACATGTGGTGTTGAGAGGGGGAATCCTGCCTGTGCTATATGTGCACTTATTATTAGGTTTTATAGGACTGAAGGCTTGGTGGGTTTGAAAAAGTGTGGTTTGATGTGTTATAGTCAAGCACTATTGTTGTTTCCAATAACGAGTCTAGATTCATCAAAGGTCTTTAAGTGCTGCTAAAGAAGGTCTTGGTAAATTAGACGCTTTTGGTTTGGTAGCCTCATGTCCATAGCATCATGTATGAGTTGTGTATCCATGTTCACACTTCTAGACTCATGTCTACTTGCTCATGTGTTTGGCCAAGTGCATGCCTCTAGATTCATATCTATATGCTTATATATCTATAGGATCATATGTCTAGGTTCGTGCCTCTAGACTCATGACTACATGCTCACATATGTAGGTCATGTGGCGAGTTCACTTATGCATGCTCATACCTATAGAATCATTTGTCTAGGTTCATGGATCTACACTCATGTTTTAAGGCTCATGTTTCTAGGTTCATGTGTGTAGGCTCACATGTTCAAGATCATGTATGCAAGTTCACCTCTTTTTTGTGTGAACTAGGCCCATGTAGTTTTTTTTTATGAAATACGCTTACTTGGGGCATGGACTTCTAGGAATTGGGTTTATAACATGGTTGGTGTGTACTTATTTGGTAATAAACATACTTTAATTCTCCAATAAAGGGAAAGAAATTTCCTTTGAATTTGTAGTAGTTGGTACAAACTGTATAACATGAAAATCCTTAAAGCACATGAGTCGGTATGTCCTATGTCGTTATGAGTAGATATGTGTTTATGAGTCTTTAAGGCAATATTGATTTTGGTTGATACAATGTTTGATGTGTTATAGTCAAGCACTATTGTTGTTTCCAATAATTATTCTCTAGATTGAGTTTGCATCAAAGGTCTTTAAGTAATTCTAGAGAAGGTCTTGGTTTTATACACTTTGTTTTTCTAGGATCATTTCTACAGGATCATGTATGGGACGTGTATGCATGTTCACGCTTCTAGACTTATGTCTACATGCTCACATGTCCAAGTTCATGTCTCTAGATTCATGTCTACATGCTTATATCTATAGGATTACATGTCTAGGTTCATGCCTCTAGACTCATGACTACATTCTCACATATGTTGGTCATGTGTCGAGTTCACTTATGCATGTTCATACCTCTAGAATCACATGTCTAGGTTCATGCCTCTACACTCATGTTTTTAGGCTCATGTCTCTAGGTTCACATATCCAAGCTCACATATCTACATTCATGTATTTAGGTTCATGTGTGTAGTTTCACATTTTTAGGATCATGTATGCAAGTTCACGCCATTTTTTTTAATGAATTAGGCTCATGTAGTTTTCTTTAGTGAAATATTCTTACTTAGGGCATGGAATTATAGGAACTAGGTCTATAACATGGTTGGTGTGTACTTATCACCAATAAAGATACTTAAATTTCCCAATATTTATGAAGGGAAATAATTTTCCTTGGAATTTGTAGTAGCTGATACAAACTATATAACGAGAAAATCCTCAAAGGACATGATTAGGTATGTCCTTAGGGATTTCCTATGTCCTTATGAGTAGGTATATCCTTATGAGTCTTTGAGGAAGTAATAATTTTGGTGGATACAATGTTTGAGCTTATCATGCTTAGTTATGGCATTGGCCCAGGTAATTGATGCAGTAGGAGGTAGAGGTGGGGCTAGCTTTGAAGGGATAAAACTTGAGTACTAGGCTACCAGGAGCCAGTGACACATCATGCTAGTAAGGCGAGGAGAAGGAGAATGAGGGGGAAGATGGAGCCAAGAATGGTATAGGTAGGAAAGTCAGTGGGAGGAGAGAAGTGGAAAAATCAGAAAAAGGGTGGTATCTTAGTTGAGTTGTACCTTATGAAACAAATGTATGATGGGAAAAAGAGAAAAAGGGTGGTATCTTAGTTGAGTTATATATCAACATTCTCAAAGAAATGTATGCCAGCTATGCACTTTAAAAATATGAGAAAAAGGATGATATCTAAGTTGAGTTATACCTTTTAAAATAAATGTATGTGGGAGAAAGATAAAACTATGGGTATCTTAGTTGAGTTATGGATCAACCTTCTTAAAGAAATATATGGCATCCATGCACTCTGCAAACATGAGAGTTGTGTCATAGGCTTCACATGAAAATTTATATGCAAATAGAACTTATGGTAGAGGAAAACAATGAGCTCTAGTAGGTAGTTGGTCAGTGTATGGAAAACCACACAAATCTTATATAGTTGTTTGAGCATACCACTAGGTGTGAGTATTGAGCATCATCACTAGGTGTGAGTATTAAGCATTCCTACAAGGTGCAAACCCATCTAAAAAGCTATAGTATTGTTTGCCTTACAGCTCTCTCTAGCACATGTTCATAATAAGGCAAGGGGTAGGAATCCCTATGGGTGGCAGCATTCACCTTCTTGGCAAGATAAACCACTTTCTTGAGATAGGAATTGGCAAGTTGTATTATCAGCAAGATAAACCACTTTCTTGAGATAGGAATTGGATGATAATTGTGTAACCATTGCAATTGATATGTCATGTTGCCAATAGCACTAGAATCAACAATAAAGAGAGAACCATCACAAACATGTAGTACCTTTTCTAGAGAGACATTATAATGAACCAAATTAGCCTCTTGATGAACATTGTCTTCATTCATGAGGATTTTGTTGACTAGCATAAGCTTGATTTTGAGCTTTATCATAATTCCTCTTGAAGCATTGAGTGGATGAATGCCTTGTGCTCCCACAATATTCGCAGGAGGTTGCAGAAGAGGAAGAACCCCTTGATAAACAAGGTTTCTTATTTCTAATACTGTGTTCTTCATCGTACTCTCGTGCCCAACATTCAGATACCAAGTGACCAGTTTTGTCACAATAAGAACAATGCTTTTGAGAAAATCTTAAACAAGAAGAATTACCTTCTCTTTTCTCTTTGGAAGCCACAAGATGTAAATTGGGAGGAGGAAGAAGGGCGTTGCTGAAATGGATGTCTCCGGACAGCAAAGGCTATCTCTGATTCTGTGTACTCTTGGGCAATCATGACCGTTTCATGAGTTACCGATGTCTGACGCGACGATCATGATGTTGAGAATATTCAATCAAAGAAATACATGTAGGCTCAAAGTTAATTCCGTCCTTGTTAGATAATATAGTGACAATATTATCATACAAAGGATCCTTCACCGTATGAAGAAGGTGTGTAACCAATTGAGTTCAAGGAATAGGATCCCCTGCAGCAGAAAGTTGATTCATAATACCTTTGAATGATTCAATGTAACTAGACATGGATGTACCTGCCTTGAAATGAAGCTTGCCCAGAAGATTACGGAGATACAAAATCTCTATAACAGTTTTCTTCTCAAACATAGTGAGATAAGATAGTCCCATATAGCATATGATGTGGATAATGGATAAACATCTAGCATGAGTAAATCGTTAAGGGCAGAAAGTATATAGCGATGAGCAGCCTTATCACGACGAATCTAGTGTGCATGATCAATTTTCCATTGTTCAAAAATAGGATCTTCCGTAATAATAACATCATTCTGAAGTGGATCAATAGGTTGAGGAGGGCATGCAAGAATACCAAGAACAATATCTGCCAATTCGTCTTCCAAAATTAATAACATCTTGTATTTCCAACCAAGAAATCCTTGGCCTTGGAAAAGAGGAACAGAACGCTGCTACCCAGAAGGAAATCCGTTAACAAGTATGGTGTTTGCCATGTCAGGTTGTGAAGAGAGAACACGTATAAGATAAGATCGCAGAACTTGCAGACCATGTATGAGATATAAGAAACGTAGCCAAAAAGAGGCATGCACCAGACGATGAGCATAAAGTGATCGTGTAAAGAATAGAACGTGAACCAGAATTAGAACTCTAAAAGTGGAGATCTGTGTCTCATGCACGTAAGCAAACCTAGAGGTCCATAAAAGACGAAAATAGTAATAAGAAAAAGCATCGCGTTATGACGCAAATTACACGGTAAGTTTTGTATCTAATTGTAGCTTGTATAGCAAGCATCCATCTGAAGTTTTCTTGGAAACTTTGATGATCAAATCCTGCTACCTGTTTGCTCTCACAAAGAACCTGTTTTACTCTTTTAGATGCAGTTTGCCTGAATTGTCCTAACTTTTGACTCAGAACTCCGATTGACAGACCGTTTTGATAGGATTCACCAACACTTTACCATCTATGCACCAGCACTTGGTTTTGGTTTTAAGGATGTGATTAAGAAACAATTATAATTACAACAAGTGGAGCTATAAAATCATGTAGACAACATATAATCAAAGAACCAATCAACCCTACACAAAACTGTTACTAAACATCAATCTTGTAAGACATGAAATCATAATCATAAATTGAACAAGAAGACGTAGATGCTTCCCTTATGACTAGAATTGCTCTGATTCCATGTTGAGAGAGGGAGAGAGATAAGACAAGAGACACCACATACGCTCCACAAGAATGAATCATATTAGTCACAAGTCACATATATATAGGCAAGACCTACAGTGAGTTAGGGCTAGCTATATATATAGCTCCAACAAGGTCACCATAGTCTCAAAAGAATTTTCAGCCATCATTTGGTGCTAGAGGTGGTTGTGGTTATGCACCTCAAAGAGGTAGAGGTAATGCTTATGGAAGAGGTTGTTGGCAAGGCCAACGATCATCTATACAGCAAGCGGATTGTCACAACTGTGAAAATTTTGGTCACATGTCTAGTGACTGTTATTGTAAACAAAATGATTTGAGAGGGGTTAGAGTACATGGTAATTTTTCATCCAGGAGTCATGATGGTAGTGCAAATCACTTGTTTATAATGAAGCATGTAGTGGGTTCCATGATGATACATGGTATATGGATTCAAGAGCGTCAAATCACATGACTTGCCATAGTGAGTGGTTTGAGCACATGAAACCAGGGATTTCATTAACGTCTTCACAATTTCGTGATCACGTTAACAAAACCTGTTGTTAACATAAAAATTCTTGTGATCACAATGTATATTTACGGGCATTTTTTATGACCTGCAAAAACCTTCTCTGCCAGTAATCCCACCGGGAAAATTAATTTCCCGGCGGGCCCGTCGGGAAAACCCATTTTCCCGGCGGGCAAATTAAAAAAATTAAAAAATTAAAAAATTAAAAAAATTAAAAAATTAAAAAAAATTAAAAAATCATGTTCACAGTCATTCTTACCATTTTTGGGCCTTCTGGACTCATTTATGATGTCAAAAGTTCAAAATTCTTGGCACAAAAAAAGTTTTGTATAATTTGCTGGCCTTAAGTTCAATTGACACACCAATTAAATCTAACTATACTTACATCAATTGACTCAATTGTCCATGACATCATTGCACTCAATTGAGCCCAATTGGACTCAATTACACTTGATTTACACTCAATTGATATTAATTGGGTGTCAATTAATGTCAATTGTGCCTAATTCGACGCAATTGAGCCCAATTTACACCCAATTTGCATAAATTGGGTGTAAACTAAGTATCAATTGAGTCGAATTGGACTCAATTGATAATAATTGGATGTTAATTGATATTAATTAAGCCCAATTGACTTCAATTGGGTATTAATTTATTACAATTAATGTCAATTAAGCTCAATTGAGCTCAGTTGACATCAATTGGGTGTCAATTGATATCAATTAAGCTCAATTGAGCTCAGTTGACATCAATTGGGTGTCAATTGATATCAATTGAGCTCAATTGGGCTCAATTGCACTCAATTGACACTCAATTGGGTGTTAATTGCATCCTATTGTGCTCAATTGAGCCCAATAGGATGTAATTAACATCAATCGGGTGTCAATTGATCACAATTGATATCAATTGGGCTCAATTGCACTCAATTGTGTGATCGATTGTGTGTCAATTGATGTCAATTGAGCCTAATATGATACAATTGAGCTCAATTCACACCCACAATTGGACGTAAATTGAGTGTCAATTGAGCCGAATTAGACTCAATTGATAGCAATTGGGTGTTAATTGATATCAATTAATATCCCATTAACACAATTGAAGTCAATTAAGTCTAATTGACTTCAATTGGATAATTTGGGTGTCAATTGAGCTCAATTGGACGTAAATGACATCAATTGGGGGTCAATTAACATCAATTGAACCTTATTGACATCAATTGGGTGCCAATTAACATCAATTGGACTCAATTGACATCAGTTGGGTTTCAATTGAGCCAAATTGGATGCAACTGACATCAATTGGGTGTCAATTGATTACAACTGAGCTGAATTGGGCTCAATTGCACTCAATTGATATTAATTGGGTGTCAGTTAAACCTAATTCCATGCAATTGAGCTCAATTGACATCAAAATTGGGTGTCAATTGATGTCAATTGAGCCTAATTCGATGCAATTGAGCTCAATTCACATCAGTTCACATCAATTGGGTGTCAATTGATGTCAATTGAGTAAAATTGAGTCTAATTGGGTGTCAATTGAGTCAAATTGAGTATAATTGGGTGTCAATTGATATCAATTGAGCTAAATTGAGTCTAATTGAGTCCAATTAGACTTAATTAAGCCAAATTGAGTCTAATTGGGTGTCAATTGATGTCAATTGAGTCAAATTGAGTCTAATTGGGTGTCAATGGAGCCTAATTGACATCAATTGGGTGTCAATTGATGTCAATTGAGCCCAATTGAAGCTAATTGTGTATCAATTGACATACAATTGATGTCAATTGGGCTTAATTGACATCAATTGGATTCAATTGACACACAATTGATGTCACATGGGCTCAATTGACATCAAAGGATGTCAATTAATATCAATTGGGTATCAATTGATTATAATTGATGCTAAATTGAATGAATTGAGTCCAATTGACATCAATTAAGTCTAATTGGATATTAATTGATCAATTGGACTCAATTGATATCAATTGACACCCAATTGGACTCAATTGACATCAATTGGACTCAAAAGGGTGTTAACTGATGTTAATTGAGCCCAATTGACATCAATTGGGTGTTAATTGAGCTCAATTGGATACAATTAACAATAATTGGGTATGAATTAAACTCAATTGACATCAATTAGGTGTCAATTGAGCCTAATTGCATCCAATTGAACTCAATTGACATCAATTGGATAAATTGCATCCAATTTAATTCAATTGACATCAATTAAGCCTAATTGCATCCAATTTAACCCAATTGGACTCAATTGAATCCAATTGGACTCAATTGACATCAGTTAGGTGTCAATTGAGCCTAATTGTATCTATTTGGACTTAATTGACATCAATTGGGTGTCAATTAAACCCAATTGGAGTCAATTGATATCAATTGGGTGTTTATTAATATTAATTGAGTTTATTTGACATCAATTGGGTGTTTATTGATGTCAATCGAGTCCAATTAGATGCAATTGGACTCAATTGGGTGTGAATTAGACTCAATTAATATCAATTGGGCTCAATTGATATCAATTAGGTGTGAATTGATGTCAATTTAGCCCAATTCGATGCAATTGATATCACTTGGGTGTCAATTAGACTCAATTGGCACCCAATTGATGTCAATTGAGTCCAAGTGGATGTCAATTGATATCAATTGAGCCCAATTGATCAATTGACACCTAATTAGACTTAATTGATATCAATTTAACTCAATTAGGTATTAATTGATATCAATTAGACTCAATTGGATACTAATTGATGTTAATTGAGCTCAATTAGACTCAATTGATATCAATTAGGTACTAATTGAGTGTAATTGATGTCCATTAAGTCCAATTTGGCTTAATTGACATCAATTAGGTATCAATTGACTACAATTGATGTTAATTGAGCTCAATTGACATCAATTGGGTGTTAATTAATGTCAATCAAGTCCAATTAATATCAATTAAGTATCAATTAAGTCAAATTGATATCAATTGGGTGTCAATTGAGCCCAATTCACATCAATTGGGTGTAAATTGAACCTAATTGGACTCAATTAACATCAATTAGGTGTGAATTGATGTCAATTGACCCCACTTGGATGCAATTGATATCAATTTGGTGTCAATTGGACTCAATTGGTTGATGTCAATTGAGTCCACTTGGATGTCAATTGATATCAATTGAGCCCAATTGATCAATTGACACCCAACTAGACTTAATTGATATCAATTTGACTCAATTGGGTATTAATTGATGTCAATTAAACTCAATTGGATGTTAATTGATGTTAATTGAGTCTCAATTGACATCAATTGGGTGCCAATTGAGTGCAATTGATGTTAATTAAGTCCAATTTGGCTCAATTAACATCAATTGGGTGTCAATTAACTACGATTGATGTCAATTGAGCTGAATTGACATCAATTGGGTGTTAATTGATGTTAATTGAGTTTAATTGACATCAATTGGGTGTTAATTGATGTCACTTGAGTCCAATTAGATGTAATTAGACTCAATTGGGTTTGAATTAGACTCAATTGATATCAATTGGGCTGAGTTAATTGGGTGTCAATTGAGCCCAATTGACATCAATTGGGTGTGAATTGAACGTGATTGGACTCAATTGACATTAATTAGGTGTGAATTGATGTCAATTGAGCCCAATTGGATGCAATGGATATCAATTGGGTGTCACTTGGACTCAATTGGCACCCAATTGATGTCAATTGAGTCCAATTGGATGTCAATTGGTACCAATTGAGCCCAATTGATCAATTGACATCCAATTAGACTTAATTGATATCAATTTGACTCAATTAGGTATTAATTGATATCAATTAGACTTAATTGGATGTTAATTGATGTTAATTGAGTCTCATCGAACTCAATTGATATCAATTGGGTGCCAATTGAGTGCAATTAATATCAATTAAGCTCAATTCGGCTCAATTGGCATCAATTGGGTGTTTGACTACGATTGATGTCAATTGAGCTCAATTGACATCAATTGGGTGTTAATTGATGTCAATTGAGTCCAATTAACATCAATTGGATGTCAATTGAGCCCAATTGACATCAATTGGGTGTGAATTGAACCAGATTGGACTCAATTGACATCAATTAGGTGTGAATTGATGTCAATTAAGCCCAATTGGATGCAATTGATATCAATTGGGTGTCACTTGGACTCAATTGGCACCCAATTGATATCAATTGAGTCCAATTGGATGTCAATTGATATCAGTTGAGTCGAATTGATTAATTGACACCCAATTATACTTAATTGATATCAATTTGACTCAATTGGGTATTAGTTGATGTCAATTGGACTCAATTGGGTGTTAAATGATGTTAATTGAGGACTCAATTGACATCAATTGGGTACCAATTGAGTGCAATTGGTGTCAATTCGGCTCAATTGGCATCAATTGGATATCAATTGACTAGGATTGATGTCAATTGAGCTCAATTGACATCAATTGGGTGTTAATCGATGTCAATTGAGTCCAATTAAGCCCAGTTGTGTCCAATTGGGTGTCAATTGATTGAATCCAATTAAGCCCAATTGAGTCCAATGGGGTGTCAATTGATGTCAATTGAGCCCAATCGATCAATTGACACCCAATTAGACTTAATTAATATCAATTGGACTCAATTGGATATTAATTGATGTCAATTAGACTCAATTGGAAGTATAATAAGATCTAATTGATGATAATCAAGCTTAAGGTGATAAATTTAGAGATAACTTTTTTTGTACAAAGAATTTTGAACTTTTGACATCATAAATGAGTCCAGAAGGCCAAAAAATTGGTAGAAATGACTGTGAACATGAATATATTTTGACCATTTTTTTTTACTTTTTTTCTCGCCGAGAAAATGGATTTTCCCGGCGGGCCCGCCGGGAAAACAAAAAGCCCGGCGGGCTTCGGCAGGTTACCAGGTCACTGGTAACCTGCTATTTTGAGAACATGAAAACATGTGAACATGTGAATAACATGTTCACAAGTGTTATTAACAAAAAAAATCTTGTGATCACGTGAATATAAAATCCCTGCATGAAACCAATGGATGAAAAAGAATATGTGGAGACATGTGATGACACTCAACATGCTATCACTCATGTTGGGAGTGTGCCATTGGTGATGCATAATGGCGAGGTGAAGTCTATGTCAGATGTTTTGTATGTGCCTTCCATTACAAAGAGTTTGGCTTATGTTCGTCAAATGGTTTAGAAAGGATTACAAGTATGATTCAACATGTATAGTTTCTTCATTGAAGACATTGATGTAGAGTTATTGCCAAGGGCAAGAAGGAAGGTAGCTTATGCAAATTGGATGTAGGTATTCTAGAGTTAAAATTGGCTATGTTTTCTAAAATCCCTAATGTGGTTCAACATATTGAGATGTGGAACAAACGTATTGGGCATGTGAATATACAGAAGTTGAAGAATATGCAAGTAAGAGAGGCATATTTGGTGGGCTTCCTAGATCAAATATGATGGGAGTATGCATGTATGTGATGAACATGAGCAGCATGCCACTTGAGATTGTTCACAGTCATGTATGGGGGCCTACACAAAGCCCATCCCATTAGTGGTAGTAGGTACTATTTAACCTTCATTGATGGTTATAGTAGGATGACTTGGATCTATTTTCTTAAAGAGAAGAGTGAAGTGTTAACAAAGTCAATGGGTTTTAAAGCATTTGGGGAAAAGCAACATGGTTGTTTGATCAAATGCTTGAGGATAGCTCTCGAGGGTTTCACTATATATAAACTCTCTATATTTAAAAACCCCTTATCTATATTTTTTTCATGAATAAAACACACCCTTTTTCTATTGAATCTGTAAATAGCCCCTTTAATTGGTACCCTTTTGTATGTGAAAAATGTGTAAAAAAGGTATTTTAAAAACCCCTTCTATTGAACCCATGTGCTATGCTTACATATTTATGAGAGACCCCCTTGAGGGACAAATGGAGGTGGTGAATACACCTCACATGCATTTTAGGACTTCTTGAGGAATAATGGCATTAGAAGGTAGCTTTCATGCAAGTACACATCTCAGCGAAATGGTGTTAGTGCTGAGAGGAAAAACAGGGTTGTTTGGTGATGTGGCTAGGGAGATGCTAAATGAGAAGAGCATGCCACACTTTTATTAGGAAAAGCATGCACCACAATGGTGTATTTTATCAACAAGACACCTACAACTACCATACATGAAATTACGCCAAAGATGCACCTTACTGGATATATGCCAAACATTGGGCATCTCAAAGTGTTTGGTAGCATTGTTTATGTGCATGTGCGATATGAGAAGAGGAACAAGAATTCTTCAAAGGCATAAAATTTCATCTTTGTAGGGTATGCAGAGGATCGCAAAGCATACAAATGTTACAATCCAAATACTAGGCAAGTTCTCATTTTACGAGATGTGTTTGATGAGATTCCTAGTTGGCACAAAGTAAAAGATAAGGATGCAAATGATTCCAATGATGCGAATGATTCTAATGATGATGTGGTGTTTGATGAGATTCCTAGTTGGCACAAAGTAAAAGATAAGGATGCGAATGATTCCAATGATGATGATGTGCATGTGGACTTGCCACAAGCAAGTTCTACTTCTATGTCTAGGCCACAAGAGTCGTGGTAGTAGTGTACATCCATGGTCAGGGTGTTTGAGGCATGATAGTGGAAGTAGTGTTTTGGACAAAGGAAAGAAGAAAGTTGAAGGTATTGGCATTACAGGATAGGAGTTATCTAGTTCAAAGAGTTTGGATGAGGAGCTTGGCATACCAGTCTTACACACACTACAGGTACAAAGCAAGTGAGATATGTACCTCCACATGCTAGAGTGACATATGTACATAGTGATCCACAAGCTTTGCAGAGATCACAGAGAGTCACGTATCTAGTTGATAGATTGACATACCGTGGATTTGCTATCCACTATACATATATGATTTCTTTGGTAAAACACGTTGAACCTACATGCTATGAAGAAGCTATTGGAAAGCATGTAGGGGAAAAGGCAATGGATGAGGAGATTTGGTTGCCTTACCCCCACAAGGCAAGAATATCATTGGCCTATAAATGGGTTTATAAGGTGAAATGCAAGCTAGATGGGTTGATTGAGCATCATAAAGAATAGCTGGTTGCTAAGGGTTATGCATAAACCCAAGGCTTGGATTATGATGAGACATTTAGTCCAGTGGCAAAGATGGAAATTGTGAGGTCAATTATTGCCATGGCCGTGGCAAATGGTTGGAAAATGCATCAAATGGATGTAAAGATTGCATTTCTAAATGATTATTTACAAGAGGAAGTCTTTATGGAGCAGCTAGAAGGTTATGTACACCCAAGGTACCCACTCATGTGTGCAAGTTGAAGAAAGCACTTTATGGGGCTGAAACAAGCACCTTGTGCTTGGAGTGATAAGATAAGCACTTTATGGGTTGAAACAAGCACGTTGTGCTTGGAGTGATAAGATAAGCTAGTATCTTATCTCTATTGGGTTTTAGGTGTCTAGGGCAGATTCTTCACTATACATGAAGAAAAAAAAATGGGATTGTTGTGGTTGTCATCTATGTGGATGACTTGATTCTGACAAGTGATCATGCTACAGATATTATGCATGTCAAGAAGGCATTGAGTGGGTAGTTTGATATAAAAGACTCGGGTGATTTGAGGTATTTTCTTGGCATTGAAGTGGTTAAAGATCATGCAAGAATATGGCTAGTCCAATGTCAATATGCATTGGATATGCTGGCTAGATATGGCATGATTAGGAGGAAACCCATGAGTACCCCATTGGAGCAAAATGTGAAGTTGAGGGGGGTGATTTTGGTGAAGTGCTACAAGATCCATCTGTTGAAATGTAGAGAGAAAGAGACGAGACAAGAGACACATCATGTACGCTCCCAAAGACTGATTCATATTGAGGACAAGATACATATATATAGGTGAGACCAAGTTAGGTAGAGTGAGCCATATATAGAGCTCCAACACCCCCACTCAAACAAGGGTCTCTAGCTATGGATGAAAAAACCCTTGGGGAGTACAAGGGAAAAACCCAAGCCCCTATACAAATGTGAAAATATGAACCAGAAGTAATGATGTGAAAGTGCATTGTGCATCTATGTACAAATATACAAAAGGACCAAGAGGTCATAGTGTGCAATTGTGAAATGTGCAAAGTGCATAGTGTCTAGAAGATTACAACGATATATGTACAAAGCTACCATAAGAGTAAAGAGCCTAATCTAGAAAGAGTGAGCCCGAGGCAACCCCAAGCTTTGAGCGCAAGAGAATGAAGCGTGACTCATTGAGACCTTTGGTAAGAATATCTGCAATCATCTGGTCACTTGGACAATGTTCAATCATGATAGTGCCTTTGCGTACTTCGTATCGAACATAATGGTAATGCACAGCAATATGTTTTGACTTGTTATGTTGGACATAGTCTTTTGCAAGACTAATAGCACTCTGATTATCACACCGCAAGGGTGTACTAGAAAGAGGAGAATGGCCAATATCTGTCAACACTTGTCAAAGCCAAATGAGTTCACGAGCTGCAAGCGATGCCGCAACATATTCAGATTCGGTTGTAGAAACTGCAACACAACGTTGTTTCTTGCTGGTCCAAGAAATAAGACAACCATTAATGAAGAAACAATTGCCACTAGTAGATCGCATAGATAAATGTGAGCTGGCCCAATCTGCATCTGTGTAACCCAAAAGAGAAAGAGATGGAATGGAGTCGGATGTGAATTGTCGTTGATAAACCAAACCATAATCTGCAGTGCCTTTCAAGTATTTCAACACGCGCTTTGCTGAAGACCAATGCTTAAGAGAAGGACATGCAAGATGTTGCCCGAGATAGTTAGCAATAAACAAAATGTCAGGACGAGTGTTCAAACCAACAACTTGAAGACATCCAACCAAATTAGCATATGGTTGATTTGTAACAAGCTGGCCACCACCATCAGAAGTGTTTTTCATGGAACTCGCAAGACAAGGAGTAGTTGCTGAATGTGCAGATTCCAAACCAAACTTCTTAATAGTATCTTCAATAAACTTTGACTGTCGAAGTAATAAAATACCTTTGCTGCGATCCCTTTGAATCTGAATGCCAAGACATGAGTGAAGCTCTCCAAGATCCACCATATCAAATGCCGAAGATAACAACTTCTTATTTTGGTGTAAAAATCCCAAATCATTGGAAACAAGGATTGTATCATCCACATAAAGGGCAAGGATTACAAAACTACCATTTTGGTGTTTGGTAAATAAGTTGGGATCAGAAGAGCAAGAGAGAAAGCCATGGGAGGTAAGAAAAAGATCAAACTTGATGTACCAGGCCCGTGAAGCTTGTTTAAGACCATATAAGGCCCTATGAAGACGAGCAACAAGATCTTCCTTACCTGCAATAACAAATCCTTCTGGCTGCTCCATGTAAATTTCTTCATTCAAATCTCCATTCAAGAAAGCTGTGCGCACGTCCATCTGATGAATTTCTAAGTCGAATTGAACAGCAAATGCCAATAAAACCCGAATACTAGTAATGCGAACAACTGGTGAAAAGGTTTCATGATAATCAACGCCAGCAACTTGAGAATAACCTTTGGCAACTAAACGTGCCTTGAATTTGTCAAAGGATCCATCTGCTTTAAATTTTGTCTTATATACCCATTTACACTTAATGGCAGTACGGCCAGGAGGCAACTGAGTGAGTATCCATGTACCTTTAGAGATAAGAGAATCGTACTCTGCTTCCATAGCCTCTTGCCATTGATCCTTTTGTGGAGAACATATAGCATCACTGTATGTGGCAGGATCTTCAGAAGTAGAGAAAACATCAGCATCAAAATCTTCATCATAAACATGACAAGAACCATGCTCAAAATCAATAGGCAGATCAATAAAAATGTCAACATCATCAATGACAGCATTCGGAATCAATGGTTGTGAAGAGGAAAGTTGCTCTTTAGATAGTTGTGAAGAGGAAAGTTGCTCTATAGAAGAAGATTCATCATCACACAAGAATGGAAAAGCTTGAAGCAAAGATTTAGTATCATCAGAATCATCCATGGACCATGTACCGCCCATAAGCTGTTCATTGAAAATAGCATCACGATTCACAAGCACTTTCTTGGAGGACGGGTCATAGAATTTGTAGCCTTTGGAAGTGTCAGAATACCCAATAAAAATAACTTTAAGCCCAGGAGCATCAAGCTTTGCTCGCGTTTCTTTAGGAACATGAATATAAGCAATGCATCCAAAGGTTCGAAAATGAGATACAGAAGGAATTTCACCTGTCCATGCTGTGATGGGTATCTTACCAGAAGGAGCAGTAGTAGGAAGATGATTCTGAACAAAGACTACTGTCAAGAGAGCTTCACTCCAGAAAACACGAGATAACCCAGAATGAATCAGCATACATCGTATAGCATTGATAATAGTGCGATTCTTACGTTCAGCAACACCGTTCTGTTGAGGTGAATATGGAATAGTATGTTCATGATGAATACCATGGTCCGTACAATAACTCTCAAACTCAGAAGACACATATTCTCCACCATTATCGCTGCGAAGTTTCTTGAGGCGACGACCAATTTGAAGTTCGGTAGCCTTGTGAAATTGCTTAAAAACAGATAACGCCTCAGATTTTTGTCGAAGCAAGAAAACAACTGTATACCGTGAGTAATCATCAATAAATGTAATGAAATAACGATGTTGTGTTCTTGATGGAGGCAAAGGTCCACAAATGTCGGTATGAACAAGATCCAATAAATCATGAGAATGATCTGAATTCGAGAGAGGAAAGGGTTTACGATTGTGTTTGCCAAGAGCACAAAACTCACAGATTCCCATATGAGGATGAGCTTTAAGATCCATGCCACGTACAAGACCTTGACGATGAAGATCAAGAAGCTTTGAGAAATCAGCATGAACAAAGCGACGATGCCATATCTTGCAATCATGATCACCTGGAGCAGTGACAACATTTGCTACAGCATCATTGAGAGAGAGCTCAAACAAATTGCCATTACGAGAAGCAGTTGCAATAATCTGCCCATCTTTCTCAATGCGGCATTTGGTGTGGTCGAATCCAACAAACAAACCAAGATCAACAAGTCTTGCAACTGAAAGAAGATTACGTTGAAGTTCTGGGACATGTAAAACCCCTCGTAAAACTCGAGTTGAAGAAGATAAGGTGCCAAGATATAAATCTCCAATGCCCTTGACTTGACAAGTTGTATCATCAGCAAGATAAACAACACGCTTAACAGGTAAAGAATGATAGTTATGTAGCCACTTAGATTCATATGTCATATTTCCTGTAGCACCAGAATCAATAATGAAAAGTGAATCATCACGTACATGAAGTATTCTGTCTGGGGAAACTGAACATAAAACGCAACTTGTTTCAGGCACATCATTATCATGATGCTCGGCTGCATATGCTCGATTTCGATCTACATCAAATCGACGCTTAAAGCACATGGAAGAGGGATGATCAGATTTTCCACAATAATCACAAGAAGAAGAATCTCTAGATAAACGTGGTTGTTTTGTGGTAATGTTGTGTTCTTCATCATATTGACGTGCCCAACAGTCATCTTCAGTATGACCATTCCTATTGCAGTAAGAACAATGCTTGTTAGGAAATTTGAGACGAGAGAAACTACCACCACGATGACCACCTCTGCGGTTTCCTCGTTGAAAAGGACGCTTTCGCACATAAAAGGCCCGTTCCAACTGTTGGGACTCAGGCTCCTCTTGTTGTGAAAACATAGCTGTATCATGACCAATGCTACGTCGTTGTTGACGTTGAGAATACTCAATCAAAGATATGCAAGTTTGGTCAAAATCAAGACCGTCCTTGTTAGAAAGAATGGTAACAATGTTGTCATAAGACGGATCCTTTATCGTATCAAGAAGAATTGTAATAAGTTGCTTTCTTGGAACAGGATCACCCGCAGCAGCAAGTTGATTAATAATAGATTTGAAAGAATCAATATGCCTCGTCATAGCAGTACCAACTTCATACTGTAACTTTGAAAGCAAACCTCTCAAATAAAGTGTTTCTGTAACAGACTTTTTTGAAAATTTGCTATAAGATACTCCCATACGTCATGGGAAGTAGGAAAGTCATACACATCAAGCATGAGAGAATCATTAAGAGCAGAAAGAATGTACGGACGAGCTGCTTTATCACGCCTCTGCGAATCCATATAAGAAAGACGCCATGCATCAAAAACAGGGCCTTCTGTGATAAGAACGTTGTCAGAATCCGGAATAGTAGGCTGAGACGGACATAGAGAATCCCCAATAACAACATTGGAAAGCTCATCGCCTTCAAGAATTAACAGCATCTTTGCTTTCCAACCGGGAAACCCTTGGCCTTGAAAAGAAGGAATAGAACGTTGGCCAGAAGGAAAACCATTGACGAGAACAGTCATAGCCATATCTATCTGCGAGAAGACGTATAAGATAAAATCACAAAATCTGTTTGCTTATTCAGAGAACCTGTTTTGCTGTTACAGATGCAGTTTGCCTGAACTGTCATAACTTTTGACTCACAACTCCGTTTGACAAACTTTTTTGATAGGATTCACCAGCACAATACAATCTACGCACCTGCACCTGGTTTTGGTTTTAAAGACGCGATTAAGAAACAGCTCTAATTACAACAAGTTAAGCTATAAAATCATGTAGACAACACATAATCAAACAACAATCTTGTAAGACATGAAATTATAATCATGAATTTAACAAGAAGACATAGATGCTTCCCTCATAGATGCTCTGATACCATGTTGAAATGTAGAGAGAAAGAGACGAGACAAGAGACACATCATGTACGCTCCCAAAGACTGATTCATATTGAGGACAAGATACATATATATAGGTGAGACCAAGTTAGGTAGAGTGAGCCATATATAGAGCTCCAACACCATCTATGTGGAGGAAGATGGTTGTGGCAGTGAGTCAATTTATGCAAAGCCCTTGAAAGCCTCATTTGGACACAGTGAGATAGATCATGCGTTATGTAAAGACCACTGTCCATTATGGTCTTCTTTATGAGCATGGTAAAGGCTTAGATGTATATGTCTATAGAGATGCAGATTGGGCAAGTAGCTCTCATGATAGGAAATCTACTAGAGGTTATGCCTTTACATTTGGGAGTGCAGTGGTGAGCTGGAGTAGCAAGAAACGACCCACTCTTGCTTTATCTAGTATAGAGGAGTAGCCATCGTTGTATGTGAAGGACTATGGTTAAAGAAACTATTTAGTGGCTGCTTTGGGTGAGCCTATTGAGCAGAATACAGTAGGCCAGTAATCCAAATTTTTATTTGCAGACCAAACATATAGAGGTCCACTATCACTTTGTCAGGGAGAAAGTTTTGGATGGTAGAGTGGATTTGAGGCATGTAAAGACTAAAGAACATGTTGCCAACATCTTTACAAAGACATCTTTACAAAGCCAGTCGTTGGGAGAGAAAAGTTTGAGTACTTCCGTACCATGTTGGGAGTACATGTGATGAGCTTGAGGGGGAGTGTTGATAGCCCAAGCTCATCTTCATCTATGGATGTACATCATGAGCTTGAGAGGGGCTGTTGAGATTACAAGCTCTATCACAGCTAGAGCCAAGCATGATATGTGCTGGCGTGGTTGAAAGTAGCATGTGTGTGGCAATAAATGGCTGTGCCCAGCTGGCCACAATGCGTGGACATTAGTTAGGGTTATTTGGTTTGTGAACACAACACATGTATTGTGTTGTTATGTAGTCTTCTTCTATTATGCATTGTGTGAGAGTGGATATGGATTCCCTCTATGGTTAGGGTTACATCAATATATTAGGGTTTACTCTTGTGTGTGTGCTCTCCGTCTCACTATTTGTATTTTATCATGATTAAGACAATAATTGGTGTGCAAACATGCAATCCTTACATGTCATGTTTTTTGTCTACCAGTGTAGATAAATCTCCTACAACAGTACAAAATCACACACCTTGTTCAAGACAAAATCAAATCATGAATGAGACAAATGAACAAGACTTAGTAATAGTCTATAAATCAAGTATTCATACCTGCTGACCTTATAATCTTTCCACTTTTACTTCAAAGTCTAGGGATTCTTTTGTACGATGCTCTCTATAAGAAGATGATGCTATATACAACTAAAAATACTCAATAAGTAATTTTAGTAGACCACAAAATGATTTCATGAAAACTTATGTTTTCTACCTGATCTTTTCTTCATTGCAGATCCCTCCTCATGTGGGGATAGTTCTCCCCCCTATCATAGCCTCCTCATTAACCTGCTCATGATCTACGTCTTGTTGTTTATTTTCTTGGTGGAATGTCATATTTTCAATGAAGCCTTGATATAAAAGTTCAATATTAAGAACATTAAGAGATGCAAATAATGGGTGGAAAACAAATGGAGGTCTATGGATATGACACTCACTTGCATGAAAGTCATCTTTCATTGGATGCTATTTTCCTGTTGGGTAATCCACCCACCAAGGACAAACATTGAGTTCCCAATGAAAAAAACCATAGTCCTTAAATCCAATCTCGGCAAGTACATGCTCTCATCACCCATGATGAAGATTAGTCCAAGGTCTCACAATCTGGGGCATCACATGGAAGATTTTGTCCATGTACAATACCATCATCCACCTACCATGGATAGGAATGTGATTATGAGTCACACAATGCATTATTTTTATCAAAAATAAATTTCTTTATATATGATAAATACCTATAAATGAGTTGTAGTGTCAATTTGTCTAGCTTAACTTTACGAGCTCTACTTTGCTTAAAGTTGGACTAATAGCTTCATTGGGCGTACAAATCAAGAGAGTGGTATAAGAGGAGGCTTTGTGATACATTGCCTATGAAACTCTATAAATGTGTCTTGCAACAATCCCAAGTGGATCTCCTTGCTAAGAATCCAATGATGGCTCTCATTTACAACTCTTTAACCTCACCTTGTGTTCCTCTTTGAGCACTATCACAGTTGATTGGATGGGCTATCTCAATTTCATTAACTTGTGTCAAAGTAGGGTCGGGATTAGTTAATCCTAAAGGCACATCTTGTGTTGATACTTTTCTAGATGTACACTCCTTATTCACATTGGTACTGTGACACGAAGTTGGGGTTTGGACTTCGGTCACTTCTTAGAATCAAAAATACATTTGAATGAAACCTCACAGCCTCCTCACCTCCCTTTCTCTCCCTAGATTAGGATAAAGATATACACATCAAAGGTGAGATCATAATTCATGGAAGGAAAGATGAAAGGCTCCGGAGAAGCAAGAATTTCTGCCAGTCTTGCAGCTCCAAACAAAACGGCGATTCTTTGTTGGAAGAAAATCTTCCGACTCACGATTATGTGAACGGAAACATACAGGGAATATTGGTAAGGTTCATCCGTTCGAATTGGGCGATTTGGACAGAACATATTAAAAAAAATGAATATGGCAATCACTTACAAGAGGAAAAGACACATGGGGTTTGCCTTTTGATAAGGGATTAGGAGGAATTAATCATGATTAAGAAGGAAGA
This sequence comes from Cibotium barometz, assembly GCF_041138505.1. Taxonomy (NCBI): domain Eukaryota; kingdom Viridiplantae; phylum Streptophyta; class Polypodiopsida; order Cyatheales; family Cibotiaceae; genus Cibotium; species Cibotium barometz. The sequence goes on along the minus strand of NC_141102.1, from coordinate 30,722,540 downwards.
ATGACCAAAAAGCTATAAAAACAGATATATACAGAGCATTACAGTTTTAAATCCATAAAGGCTCTGTAAGAGAGGATTAAATAGATGCGTAGAGCTTGAAGAGAGCTTCGCGCCTATATAAAAACTTTCAAAAACGGGCAATCGAGCGAAAAGTTATGAGCATTTTACTGCAAGACTATAAAACTGCCAAAATTCTATAAAAATAGAGATACACAGAGAATTGCAGTTTTAAATCCATAAAGGCTGTGCAAGAGATGATTAGATAGGTGCGTAGAGCTTGAAGAGAGCTTCGCGCCTATATAAAAACTTTCAAAAACGGACAACCGAGCGAAAAGTTATGAGCATTTTACTACAGGACTATAACACTGCCAAAATTCGCCTAAAAATTAGCAACTTTGGGAGAAATTCTAATCATCAATGAAGTAAGGGATTAAGAAATTAGTAACATAAGTGGAAAGAGCATAGAAAGAGCTTCCTAGCTATATGATCAATTTAAGAAACCAACACTCGAGTGATGAGTAATTACCGGTTTAAATTTGGGTATTGGACCACAAAAACTGCACTTCTCTCTCTTTGCATGAAACCTCAATTTTCACATAGCCTCTTGCCTTTCATCTCCTTCATGATTCAAGCTAGAGGGTAAGGGTTAACATTGCTCAGCGGACAATCGTAAAGATTTACCTATGGTTCCCAGAGTCTTTCCACATGCTCATTACCGCTAAAACCATTGGTACCTCCAAAGGAGGGCGGCAATAAGGCAAGGGCTACCTTGAGAAGTCACAGGCCCACCAAGATAATAACTCCTTATCCCACTTATCATGAATCATCAAAGAGGTCCAAAATTGGGTTAAGCATGAGGAGCTAATGCTAAATGAGACATTTACATGTAAGGAGAGTGTTTGAATAGGGGTTTGAAAGATAAGAGAATGGCAATGACACAAAATGCTCAATTGAGGAGGCTCATTCCTTGATTTGAAAGGGAGAGGAGGGCTCCTTTTATAGGTGGAGAATCACCCTCTCTTCCATTGTTACAAATTACAACATAAAAGTCTTCAACCCTTCAGTGACATAAGGGTAGATGTCACCATCAATTGTCCTCTTAGGCTAAGTCTTCTATTGATTATTAAATTGAAGACTTTTTGACTTTGAGAGTGTGATGAGATAATAGCCAAGCCTAAGTGGCATGTAGGTGGAGATCCCACTTACACATGGCGAAATTCTCCTCTTCCATGTAGGCATTCTAGAAGAATCTTTCCCAATTATGCACTTACACACACTCCTCCATATGCCTTCCACACTCCCCAACTTGTTGCCTTATGGTGAATACCATATTAATAATACAATTAAAATCCATGTGAGCATGAAGGCCCACTTTTATTTTCCACATCACTAGCATATCTACCATACCAAAGTATTTATCAAGCATACTTGTGGCATTTACAATGTGTGCACCCTAAATCAAGTAAAACCATTATATTTGAAGATAGAATGTTGTTATCGGGGTAGCCACCAAGCCGCCGCATCACCACGCCGTTAACCTTATTGTGGGCGCCGCAATCTTCTTGGACAAGCTTCCACCTTATTACCATTGCGAAACCATCAAAATATGCACAAAATTGACAATGAAAGATATCAATTTTTCACGTCACATCTTTCCCCCCTAGCAGCAGATCCTCCATGCTTGTCTGGGGGGTCTGCTGGCCATGGTGCTCGAGAGTAGAATATCTTTAGCCGGTACTCATTGGCACGACCAGGAACCTCCTGGCCACTTGAACTTTTGCTTTATCCTGAAGGGGCCTTCCCATCATCGAAGAAGCTTCTTATCTAGCTGTTTCTCCACACGGCCATCATACCTCTTGACTTAGCTTCCTTGCTTGAGCTCTGGCTTCTTCTTCTTCTTTGTGAGAGTGTCATGCCTTGCCTTGCACCGTTGTTGTGCAGCCTCCAAATTTTGAAGTGCCTGAAGTCGCCTCTCATCCAAGATCTCTAGTTGTGCTAAGCGTTGGGCATGTGTTTCTTCTTCATTATTCAAGCGTGCAAAAGATGTGCGAAGGCTTGTGATTTCCAATTCTATTGGCAAAATAGCCTCCATTCCATAAACGAACTGAAAAGGTGTGAAACCAAGAGAGAGTTTGTGAGTTGTCCTATAGGCCCATAGGACCTCTGGCAAATGCACATCCCACTTTCTCTTCATAGTATCCACTAGCTTAGACAAAGATCCACAAAGCAGTCCATTAGTTTTTTCTACTAAACCATTACATTGGGGATAATAGGGAGTCGACATAGCATGCTTTATTTTTAATTTCTGCACCAAAGCTTCAATCAAGTCATTCCTGAAAGACCTCCCCCCATCCGTAAGGATTTCTAATGGACACCCAAATCGGGCACATATGTATTCCCTGAGAAAGGATGCCACAGCCACTGCTTTATTATTGACCATTGCCTTTGCTTCTGCCCACCTTGTTGCATAATCTGTGGCCACCAATATGTAATACTTCCCATGTGAGGAACGAGGAAGTGGGCCCACAAAATCTAATCCCCACCTTTCAAATGGACCATATGCTGGGATAGGGTTTAAGGGTCCGGGAACCAATTGCTTATGCCCATATGCCTGGCATACTTCACAGCTTCTGCACCACTCATGGACATCTTTGCTGAGTCGAGGCCAATAATACCCTGTGTTAAGGATCCTCCGAGTTGTGCTGGCTGAGGCAAAGTGACCTTGCTTGTAAACAACATCCCCTAGAATGGTGTAAGGATAAGCTTTCCTGGTAAGCCTTTATTTTTGTTGAGGATTCAATCCAGGAGGGAAGTATCCTGTATCTAAATAGTGTTGAACGTCTTGGAGCTTAGGCCAACCTGTATCCATTAATGCAAGAGTAGCTTCTTTGAAAGAAGCCAAGGTTTTAGTAGCCAATTCATCAGCCTTTTGATTATCCTTCCTGTTAACATGCACAAATTTACAAAACTCAAAAGCTTCTTTCAACTCCATTGCCCTTTTATACAATTCTTGAAGATTAGGACTCCTTGCCTTATACTCTCCTTTCATTTGTCGGATGACCAATTGTGAATCCCCTTTAACCTCTACCTCTTCAATTCCATCTTTTATGCAATCTTCTAATCCCCAAATTAATGCATTATACTCAGCCACATTATTTGATATAGCCTTTGGAAATTCCCTACCCTTGGCCCATACCTCTTTTCCTTCTGGATCAAATAAAACTATCCCCCCAGCCCCACATTGCCTGGAAGGGCTAAAGGCTCCATCAAAATGCATAGTGAAAGCAGTTGGTGGTGTCTCCAAATCTTCATATACTTCTTCCTTTGCTCCTGTTCCGCAAATCTGCAAGAGAGGCCCTAGTAGTGTTTTCTGTAATAAAAGTGAAAGAGAATTCTTGAAGCTCACAAATCCACTTTGCAAACTTCCCTCCTGCAGGATTGGGCTTGCGGACCAAGAATTGTAAATAAGGTTGAGATGTGAGGAAGAAAAAAGGGCGAGGTAACAAGTATGACCTGAACTTCTTTACTGCAAAAACAAGAGACAAACCACCTTTCTCCATTTCACCATACCTCTCCTCGGCATCAGTGAGTTGTCGGCTTGCATAGTACACTAGTTGCATACGCCCTTGCTCTCTCTTTTGCAAGAGTATAGCACCCACTGAATGTGATGAGACACTTGGGTTCACATAAAAGTCCTCCCCCCACCTAGGAGGCTGCACAATTGGACTTTGACTCATGCATTCCTTGAGCAAACAAAAAGATTGAATTTGATCGGGCCCCCATTGGAAAGAAACACTCTTCTTTGTTAACAGATTTATAGGATACATCTTTTCAGAGAACATGTCAACAAAGCGTTGGTAATACTTTGTTTTACCCAAAATCCTCCTTACCTCCCTTACATTGGTAGGTGGTGGGAGGGCCACAATTGCTTGCACCTTCTCAGGATCCATCTCCATGCCTTCTTCTGAGATAACATGTCCCAAGAGAACCACCTTCCTTCGTGCCAAGCCGCATTTTCCAGGATTAAGGCACCCTTTTGCATCATCAATACTTTGCAAGGCCAACCTCAACTTTTCCAAGTGATCCATGCGGCTTGAGTAAATGCAAAAATCATCCAGAAAGACCCTTATAAACTTCCCCAAGTAAGGTGCAAATACCTGACTCATGAAGCGTTGAAAAGTTGCTGGTGCATTGGTCAAGCCAAATGGCATCACCCTATAGGCGTACACTCCCCAAGGGGTGATAAATGAGGTTTTCCTTTGATCTTCTTCACAAATCCGGATTTGAAAGTATCTAGAGTATCCATCACACACTGAAGACAACTCATGACCTGCAACTTGATCCAAAATCCCTCTTTGTGCATGCATTTAGAGGGTGAAAGTCCACACACACACGCCATTTTCCACCCTTTTTGGGAGTGACTACAATTGGGGAAATCCATTCTGAATTCTCTACTGGAAAAATTAATCCAGCTTCAAGCAAAATCTCATCCTGAAAGGGTAGAGGGTAATAATCCCTCTTTGTGCATGCATTTAGAGGGTGAAAGTCCACACACACACGCCATTTTCCACCCTTTTTGGGAGTGACTACAATTGGGGAAATCCATTCTGAATTCTCTACTGGAAAAATTAATCCAGCTTCAAGCAAATTTGTTACCTCCTTCTTAAGCACCTCCGCTTGCACTATCCCAAACGCCTTAGGCGCTGTACCACTGGCTTACTTTGGGGCTTGAGATCAATCTTGTGCTCTACTAGGGTAACTTGGCGTACTTGTGAGTAGCTGTTTGCAAAAAGGTTAGGAAATCCATCCAACATTTTTAAGTAATCCTCCCTTTCAGTACCTGCTATGGACTCATCAAGAAGAAGTTCATTTTGTTGGCGAAGACTAGTGAGGTCCACATCTCCTTTCTTGCACACATGGTTGAAGAAGCTTCCCCTTCCAAGGCTCCATTGTCTTCAGCATCCCCTCGATCCCTTCCCACGGAAAGACCAAATGCAACTCCCTCCACCTCTCCTTCTGAGATGGAATCCTCGGAGCTACCACTTGTCTCTTCTTCATCGGATGACTCTGACTCTGAACTTTCGGAAGTTGAAGGTTCACCTCTTACCACTTTCTTGCGACGACTCTTGATGTTGTAGTGGACCTTCTTATTCTCACCTTGTAGAATAAGATCACCTGTCTCCCACTTTTGAATTGCCTTCACTTGGCGAAGCCATGGCCTACCCAATATCAATGGGTAAGCCCTAGCATCAGGTTTTGTAGGAATGACCTGAAAAATTGTAGGCACAGAAATACCACATACATCCACTCCCAAATTCCTGACAATTCCTAAGGTTTTCACCCTAGTATTATCAGCAAGTTTGATGCGATAGGGAGAGTTGGTAGAAAACTTTAAATCAGCATCTTTCATTGTTTTTTCACTCATGACATTGATTGACGCACCTCCATCAATGTATGCATTAGAAATTGTTTGCCCCTCAATGATGACATCAATCATAGGCACATCATCTCCTACATCAATATCCACTTTTTGAACCATAGGAGTCCCATTATCCCTCTTCTTCTTTTTCTTAGATTCCCTTGTGCTAGCCAGCTTACCCCATTCCTTTCTAAGCTTTGGAGAGAGTGCCAAAAGCTGCCCAAATGTGATTTGTGCTGTTTTCTCCCTAAGATCCGTTAAGAGGTCATAACTAAGAGATCCTTGTCCAAGAGGAAAGCAAGATTGTCCAATTTTTCTCCTAGATGACTTCTTCTTCTTCTTATTTTTCTCCTCTTCTTCAGATTTATCTTCTTCTTTTCTTGACTCCTAGTTTTACGACCCCTTTTTACCATTAATGGCATCAATGTTTTCTTTTCTTCTTCTGAGCATGTTTCCCCTAAAAGTGCTAAACTTTTATCCTCACTTTTCCTCAACTTTGGACACTCAGTAGGATAGTGACCCTTCTCTTGACATTCATAGCATGTGACACTACTTCTATCCCTAGGTTTATCCTCAGCTCGTGAAACCCTAGGTGGCCTTGCATTGACTAAGTGTAACTTCAAATCAGCAAATTCTGCCATAAGTTGTGCAATGTTATGATCCAAGGATGGAGCTTGTACCTGAGATGTTGAGGCTATCTCTCCTCGTGGTGGGGTTGGCACACTTGGAATGTGGACTCAATATGAAGAGTGGCCTCCTTCTTCAAAGCAATACGAATGGCCTCTTTAAAACTAGTGGGATCTTTGCTAAGAACTTTTCCATGCAAGCGAGGATCCAAAGCCCTGATAAACTTGCTCATCTTAAGGTGCTCCATTGCTAAAGAACTCTTTGAATCTTCCATAGAAGGTGAAGAAGAAGAAGCAACAACATGTAAAGCAGCTTGTTGATATTTGATGAATAAGGCTTCATACCTCACTGAAAAGGCAGAAACTGACTCTCCATCCTTTTGGAAAATTTGATCCAATTGCAATAGTAAAGCATTTGGCGACTCCACTATCCCAAATCTCTCCTTCATTGCTTTGGTCAACCTTTCCCAATCATTCTTGGACTCCTCTGGCAAAGCCTCATGCCAAGTTAAGGCCATATCCTCCAAGAAACCTGGAAGTATTTCTGCCCTCTCCTTCATAGACCAACCCGTCAAGCGGCATGCTCGGTTAAACTATCGGAGATAACTCCCCGGGTCTTCTCCTTCTGATCCACGGAACACTAGAATGTTAAACATCTTGCACCAAAAGATGAGTAGTGACAAGGAAAATTTACTTGTTTCAAAACAACTTTCCTTTAATCATGCGGGACCTTGAGGTTAAAATAGAATAATTCTAAGTAAAACCTGCCCGCCGTCTCCACCAAAAGATGTGACACGAAGTTGGGGTTTGGACTTCGGTCACTTCTTAGAATCAAAAATACATTTGAATGAAACCTCACAGCCTCCTCACCTCCCTTTCTCTCCCTAGATTAGGATAAAGATATACACATCAAAGGTGAGATCATAATTCATGGAAGGAAAGATGAAAGGCTCCGGAGAAGCAAGAATTTCTGCCACTCTTGCAGCTCCAAACAAAACGGCGATTCTTTGTTGGAAGAAAATCTTCCGACTCAGGATTATGTGAACGAAAACATACGGGGAATATTGGTAAGGTTCATCCGTTCGAATTGGGCGATTTGGACGGAGCATATTTAAAAAAAATGAATATGGCAATCACTTACAAGAGGATAAGACACATGGGGTTTGCCTTTTGATAAGGGATTAGGAGGAATTAATCATGATTAAGAAGGAAGAATGACCAAAAAGCTATAAAAATAGAGATACACAGAGAATTGCAGTTTTAAATCCATAAAGTCTGTGCAAGAGAGGATTATATAGATGCGTAGAGCTTGAAGAGAGCTTCGCGCCTATATAAAAACTTTCAAAAACGGGCAACCGAGCGAAAAGTTATGAGCATTTTACTGCAAGACTATAAAACTGCCAAAATTCTATAAAAACAGAGATATACAGAGAATTGCAGTTTTAAATCCATAAAGGCTGTGCAAGAGATGATTAGATAGGTGCGTAGAGCTTGAAGAGAGCTTCGTGCCCATATAAAAACTTTTAAAAACGGACAACCGAGCGAAAAGTTATGAGCATTTTACTACAGGACTATAACACTGCCAAAATTCGCCTAAAAATTAGCAACTTTGGGAGAAATTCTAATCATCAATGAAGTAAGGGATTAAGAAATTAGTAACATAAGTGGAAAGAGCATAGAAAGAGCTTCCTAGCTATATGATCAATTTAAGAAACCAACACCCGAGTGATGAGTAATTACCGGTTGAAATTTGGGTATTGGACCTCAATTTTCACATAGTCTCTTGCTTTTCATCTCCTTCATGATTCAAGCTAGAGGGTAAGGGTTAACATTGCTCAGTGGACAATCGTAAAGATTTACCTATGGTCCCCAAAGTCTTTCCACATGCTCATTACCGCTAAAACCATTGGTACCTCCAAAGGAGGGCGGCAATAAGGCAAGGGCTACCTTGAGAAGTCACAGGCCCGCCAAGATAATAACTCCTTATCCCACTTATCATGAATCATCAAAGAGGTCCAAAATTGGGTTAAGCATGAGGAGCTAATGCTAAATGAGACATTCACATGTAAGGAGAGTGTTTGAATAGGGGTTTGAAAGATAAGAGAATGGCAATGACACAAAATGCTCAATTGAGGAGGCTCATTCCTTGATTTGAAAGGGAGAGGAGGGCTCCTTTTATAGGTGGAGAATCACCCTCTCTTCCATTGTTACAAATTACAACATAAAAATCTTCAACCCTTCAGTGACATAAGGGTAGATGTCACCATCAATTGTCCTCTTAGGCTAAGTCTTCTATTGATTATTAAATTGAAGACTTTTTGACTTTGAGAGTGTGATGAGATAATAGCCAAGCCTAAGTGGCATGTAGGTGGAGATCCCACTTACACATGGCGAAATTCTCCTCTTCCATGTAGGCATTCTAGAAGAATCTTTCCCAATTATGCACTTACACACACTCCTCCACATGCCTTCCACACTCCCCAACTTGTTGCCTTATGGTGAATACCATATTAATAATACAATTAAAATCCATGTGAGCATGAAGGCCCACTTTTATTTTCCACATCACTAGCCTATCTACCATACCAAAGTATTTATCAAGCATACTTGTGGCATTTACAATGTGTGCACCCTAAATCAAGTAAAACCATTATATTTGAAGATAGAATGTTGTTATCGGGGTAGCCACCAAGCCGCCGCATCACCACGCCGTTATTCCATTGTGGGCGCCGTAATCTTCTTGGACAAGCTTCCACCTTATTACCATTGCGAAACCATCAAAATATGCACAAAATTGACGATGAAAGATATCAATTTTTCACGTCACAGTACTAGTATATATCTAGAATGGATTCTATAATCCCTTGTAGTTGATACACACAAAAAAAAACTAAATTAATGTCTGCATGAGTCTCCTTAAACAGAATTTATGCATAAATAGATGCGTAAAGAAATCTTATATCAAAAATAAGAATTCTCTTGTATTCTATAAATAGATATGGGAAATGATAAGATGTGATAAGATGAGTTAAGAAGTGATAAGATGTGTATGGGATGAGGTAAGAAGTGTATGTGATGGGATAAGATGTATATGGGTTGTGATAGGGTGAGAGTATGGATGTAAATGTGGATGGGTATGTATGGATGTATGAATGTGGATGTGGATGCATGGATGTGAATGTGGATGTGTATGTATGGATGTATGCATGTAGATGTGGATGCATGAATGTGGATGTATGGATGTGAATGTGGATGTATGGATGTGAATGTGGATGCATGAATGTGGATGTATGGATGTGAATGTGGATGCATGAATGTGGATGTATGGATGTGAATGTGGATGGGTATGTATGGATGTATGAATGTGGATGTGGATGTGGATGCATGGATGTGAATGTGGATGTGTATGTATGGATGTATGCATGTAGATGTGGATGTATGAATGTGGATGTATGGATGTGAATGTGGATGCATGAATGTGGATGTGGATGCATGGATGTGAATGTGGATGTGTATGTATGGATGTATGAATGTGGATGTGGATGCATGGATGTGAATGTGGATGTGTATGTATGGATGTATGCATGTAGATGTGGATGTATGAATGTGGATGTATGGATGTGAATGTGGATGCATGAATGTGGATGTATGGATGTGAATGTGGATGGGTATGTATGGATGTATGAATGTGAAAGTGGATGCATGGATGTGAATGTGGATGTGTATGTATGGATGTATGAATATGGATGTGGATGCGTGGATGTGAATGTGGATGTGTATGTATGGATGTATGCATGTAGATGTGGATGTATGAATGTGGATGTATGGATGTGAATTTGGATGTATGGATGTGAATGTGGATGGGTATGTATGGATGTATGAATGTGGATGTGGATGCATGGATGTGAATGTGGATGTGTATGTATGGATGTATGCATGTAGATGTGGATGCATGAATGTGGATGTATGGATGTGAATGTGGATGGGTATGTATGGATGTATGAATGTGGATGTGGATGCATGGATGTGAATGTGGATGTGTATGTATGGATGTATGCATGTAGATGTGGATGTATGAATGTGGAAGAGGATGCATGGATGTGAATGTGGATGTGTATGTATGGATGTATGCATGTAGATGTGGATGTATAAATTTGGATGTGGATGTATGGATGTGAATGTAGATGTGGATGTGGATGTGGATGTGGATGTATAGATATGAATGTGTATGTGTATGTATGGATGTATGCATGTAGATGTGGATGCATGAATGTGGATGTGGATGTATGAATGAGGATGTGAAAATAGATGTATGCATGGATGTGTATGTAGAATAATGAATGTGAATGTGTATGGGAAATAATGTGTCGTCGATATGAGTGAATGGATGAGAATGAGTGCATATGAAGGGAATGTGGAATAAGTATTGTTGGATTGAGGAGGGATGGAAAGACGGGAGTTTGATATAGAAACTGTATTTTGTGACTGTTTATAAATGACTGTTTTATGTCAAGAATGCTGGGGAAGCATTTTGACTGTCTTATGGATTAAGGTCATGGAGACCTAACTGATAAAGTTGCAATTGCTGACGGAGAGTCAATGGATGACATCTCGCGTAGCAAGGTCGGCCGAGGTCTTGACCAGCCTCGGTTCGATTTAAATGGTGAGCTTCCGGTACGGTGGATTAGGGACCAAGGAAGTGGCCTATGAGTGAAGCGCTAGGTCACCTGCGAAGGATCCTAGAGGGTGCTGACTATACGGTGCTCGGGATCTGGGTCGTCGAAGATACCCACACGTGCGTCGTGGAAGATATTGGAATAAAGAATAAGAATTGCTTTCTGAAACCGGGCATGGATCTGGTTGATTGACCTTGCTGGTCCTCAACGGATGAGTCCATGTCTCTTTTATATGGATCTGTGGGTTGATCTTGCTGATCTTCCACGGAGATTCCTTTCTATTATATGAATATATTGCCGGTTACTATGAGCTAGGAACTATGGAAAAGGCCCCTGACTGAACAGGTGGTGAGCGTTCTGGTTGTGCCAATGATGCCATAAGTATACCGATAAATGAATGACTGGAAATAAGGATTCAACCAGAGACTTTGAGGTTTGTCATCAGTGACATAATGGTTTCACTAAAGGATTGTCTTAAAGTTAGCTGATGCTAAGAAAAAGGCAATTTCATATTGGGTGTGTAAGTGGTGTGACTAGTTTTATGTTTGCATGAACTTCCGGCTAGGGGGCCTTGGAACTCTTTTCCTTGGTACCCGGGATAAAACCTAACCAAATTCTTAATTGGATCCCATCACTACAGTGGTTGGGCTGTTGGCTAACCCATGGGACTGGATGGGGTTAGGCTAGACTGATGGATCCATAAATCGAGACTCAATTTCTGTTATTACGATAGATAAAGTAAATCTTGGATAGTAATTGTTCTATGGATAGGAATCAATGGCTGTACCTCTTGATGGGGAAAAAAGCGTTGATCCTAATGATCCAAGTGCAAGTTTCTTCCTTGATCCGATCGAGTATCTTTATAGGTGCAGTCGGATCAGCGTGATCAGTAATGATCTTGACTACATTAGAGTAAAAAGTTATCCTGGTGGAATCGCCCGTGCTTTCCGGGTAAGGGAAGTTTTTTCGGGTTCGGTTTTGGAAAAACTGACAGATTAGTCTCTTGTCTGGATATCCATGGACGAGGCTCCGAATGTGGGACCCCTAGCCCGCGCTAGATGTGCTACTTCCGCTGCTTGCATCCGAATCCGCGGTGGGGGACAGGAATCTCACAGTTGGTATCAGAGCGAATTGGCTAATAAAGATCAACTGAGAAGCCAAATATGTCAAAGGTTTATCAAGTAGCACAAAAAGGTTGTAATTGTGTGATATAATTCATACAAATTGATATTCAAACTAATTTTGTAAATTAGTATTAGGGTCTTCAAATGGAAGTACCGCAATTATATGGAACCCTGACTTGCTTGAGGCTTAGACATGATGATATTTACCTTATAATTCCAAGTATCATGACTAACCGTATATACCGAGAGTATAACTGCAGCTCTTTACCGGCAGTATATATGAGTAAATCTAAGACTTGAAATTATAAGCATTAATGCTATCCAGATGATGAATTCGAATGTGGTTGATATGATTTTTAATTCTGTTTGAGAACTGATGAGTTGATTTGAGAACTGATGAGTTGATTTTTAATTCTGTTTGAGAACTGATGAGTTGATTTGAACTCTGATTGAAAAATGTTGATCCCTAAAATTTTTAATTCTGATTTGAGAACTGATGAGTTGATTTGAATTCTGATTGAAAAATGTTGATCCCTAAAATTTGGTTGAAATGTAATAAGCTGAACGAATCCTCAATGAGGATGAATGGGACGAGTCCCTGTGATGATATTCATAACTGGAATGATGATAATGATTTCAGCAAATCACTATGAGATTAGTGGATTGTGCTGTCAAATTGCTACTATTAACTCTTATCATGGTAGATCAAGTTAAGGGATGACAATTTGAGAAATTGCTTAACTTAAATTTCCGTGGAGGAATGTTCAGAAAGAAATTTTTCGATCTAATGGACCATTATTGTGTTAAAAATATGGATGATATGATCTGCATGAATTGTTATTGATGAGTTCTATATAAGGGAAACTTATCCCCGTATTGTGTTGGGTTGACCATAATATAAGGAACCCCAGAATAAATTGGATCTTAAGAAAAAAGAGTTGTCCTCTACTTTGCGAGATGAGGACATCTCGCACTTTTTAAGTAGGGTAGAATGTAAGATTTCTTCCTAGCCTTCGAGGTATACAGGAGTAAGAACCTCCCTTTCTGATCTTATAATTATTCCCTCTCTAATATAAAAGAAAGATTCTATTTAAAAAAGGAAGACCCTTTCCCCAGAATACTTCTCAGTAGCCCACCTGTTTCAAGGATTCAGAACGATGAGTTCAGAAGTGAGAATAGGTGTTTTGGATACCAAGGTTTTGGTCTTCATTCGAGTACGGCCCAAAAGGAGTTCTTTATCTCTTGAGAAGTATAAGAAGTTATCCCCCAGATATTGTGGGCCATATCTGAATTCAAAGAAAGTAGGTGACTTAGCCTACGAGCTTCTTTTACCTCCTCATCTCAAAGTTCATAATGTATTTCATGTAAGCCTTCTATAGAAATATATGCCAAAACCAAATCATGGAAAGACGGTAAAACTTCAGTGGCAAGATACCCCGTTGGCTTCTAGGTTACGCTAGTTCTTTCTTTTATATAAGTCGTAACTCTTACTTGTCGCTCGCAGTAATCTTACTTCCATTGATCTCCTTTCTTCTTAATCTCTCTTATGGCTTGGCAGTAAGACTTAGTTTTATCCATGATGATTTCTCACCTTCAAGACACAAGTGAGTCTGTGAAGAAGGATTTCATAGAACTGTATGAGCACTCACTTTTCCCTCACTTGGGAACTTCTGTAGCTCAGATCAAATGGCAAACCTGTCGAGACACTAGGGTAACACTGTGGGGTCGGCAGCACTTTCGTAACAATGTCCGCTTGGCCATGGTAATTGAAGCTTTGGGTTTGGGTCCCCGATACTACTGCGTGATGAGATTGTTGGCTATATATAGAATGTCTCTATATATAGCCCTAGGATCTCCTCTATATATACTCATCTATTGTGTGTATTCCACACACTTTGGGGATTCAATCTTGTGTCTTCTCTCTCATCTCTCTCATGTTATCGCCTCCATCTCCAACATGGTATCAGAGCGTGTGCAATTCATGGCGATCACGGTTCTCTTCTTCTTTCCATACGATAAGCAAGATAAGTCTCAACACGCTTCTCTTTTTCTTTCCATACGATAAGCAAGATAAGTCTCAACACGCTTCTCTTTTTCTTTCCATACAGCCATGTGTGTGTTATTGGATGGCACATGAGCGAGAGATGGATGTAGAGAAATAGAGAACGGGCTCCAGAAACCTTAGCTTCGGTTGTTTTTAATTATTAAGACTTAAAGAAAAGCGCTCTTTGTTTAGCGACGCGACAGGCGTCAGCAGACCTGCTCTGTGCAGCTCTCCTCACATGGCTGCTTGCGTGCTCTTCTGTGTAGGTGTTGACCTGTCTTCTGTGTAGGTGTTGACCTCCTCTCGGCTGTTTACATCACGTGGTTGTTGTAGGTGTTGACCTCCTGCCGACTCTATACAACACGCGGTTGTAGGTGTAGTGGCTTATGCACGATGGCTGGCTGCTGTGCACCAACTGCAACAGCTGTAGGTGTTGTGGTCGCCTATAGAGATGTGCCGTGCTGGGGGCTAATTAGAACACTCGTTATGTTGCTTTTGAACGACGCCCACTATATTGTGTGTGAGGGTTCTTCTCCCTCCCGTGCGGAGAGGTAACGGAAGAGAGAGAGAGGGAGAATAGTTACTCTCTGAGCTGTAGGTGTTGTGGTCGCCTATAGAGATGTGCCGTGCTGGGGGCTAATTAGAACAGTCGTTATGTTGCTTTTGAACGACGCCCACTATATTGTGTGTGAGGGTTCTTCTCCCTCCCGTGCGGAGAGGTAACGGAAGAGAGAGAGAGGGAGAATAGTTACTCTCCTCCACGCTTGTGAAAGAGAGAAGGTGCTGTTGACGGCAGAGCGTAACTGTTATCTTCCATGCTTTATTTATGATTAATAAATAAATCTTCTTCTCTATTTCAAGCAGTAGCTATGTATGGCTTTAGCTTTTCTTTTGGCAGGCGCACTTTTTGCTAACGTTTTAGTTTTATGCGCAGAAGAAAATAATACTTCTTGGGCACCATTACCTTTGATACCATTGATCTTCAATAGCTTTTCTTTTGGCATTGTTCCCATGGATTAATAATATCTTTACCGTGCTTTCTTGATGTATTGGTTGTGTGTGGGCACAGTAGCACCTGCACCTGTTTCCCATTGATGTGTGTAGACACGAGGCCCAAAGATTTTAATAAGCTTTAACCTTATGATTTTAATAAGCTTTAAAGTTGAGGGCCATTCCCACACAGGATTTACACTTTTGTGTTTGTTTACTAATCCTCATCAAGTTTAGATTTTCATGTTCATATGTTCATCTGTCATTTGGATGTTGAAAAACATCATTATTCTGAAAGGCAACTCGATTATTGTTACATTTTCGTGATCACATCATCACGAAACTTCATTATCGTTACATTACCCTGATCACATCTTACACGCAATGCTGCTATCTTCACTTCTTATGGTTTCTTGATCATATATACAATCTGAAAATCTATGCTAACCATGGCCTTGATATTTTGCGAAGGCAATAGGTGCCAAACAAGAGCAGGAGAGTTTGGATTATGGCGAGATAAGTTCTCTATTTTATAGTTTGTTTTACATTAACTATGAGAAATTGTATTGAAATTCATACATGAATCCACTATCAAGCGTCTCTTAGAGAGAGCATAACTACTATTTTACACAAGTTCAGGCTAATTTTACCTTTCTCATCTTGCATTTGGTGTCGAGTTTGATATGGCTATCGTAACCTGCTAATTTTGACATCTTTTAATGAAAGCTATTCAGGAGTAGTTTGTGACCCTAAGGAAGATCTTGTGGAGACATAATCCTTATCTCCATCATACAATGGTAGCATTGGTTTTCCATCACGAAAACTGCTATATGGGTAGGTATCCATCAAGTGCGTGGAGGATACTCAAACCTCACTTTTCAGATGAGGAGCTGATAGGTATGATTCTCATATTAAATCCTCAAGAAAAGGTATGTCAATTGTTTCTAGATGAGGAGCTGATAGGTATGATTGTGATGCTTTTAAATGCATCTTGTTTCTTTCATATTGATGGAATGTGCATCCATTGACTTGGTTTACCTTTGTATTAATGCTTTGGTATTGTCTCATGATACTATGGTTTCCTTCCATGATGATGGTTACACGTTTCCTCAAAATGTCCATGATATCATGATGCCATGGTGTTGTTCCATGATGATGGTTACATGTTTCATCGATGATGGTTGACTATGTTTTCATGGATCGTTGTTCCATGATGATGGTTATATGTTTCGTTGATGTTGGTCATTCCAAGCTATATGTTTCCATGGATTGTATCCATGATTCCATGGATCGTTGCTCCATGATGATGGTTATATGTTTCGTTGTGTTGGTCATTCCAAGCTATATGTTTCCATGGATTGTATCCATGATGCCATGGTGTTGTTCCATGATGATGGTTACATGTTTCATCAATGATGGTTGACTACGTTTCCATGGATTGTATCCATGATGCCATGGTGTTGTTCCATGATGATGGTTACATGTTTCGTGAATGATGGTTGACTACGTTTCCATGGATTGTATCCATGATGCCATGGTGTTGTTCTATGATGATGGTTACATGTTTCGTCGATGATGGTTGACTATGTTTCCATGGATCGTTGTTCCATGATGATGGTTATATGTTTCGTTGATGTTGGTCATTCCAAGCTATATGTTTTGTTGCTGTTGGTCATTCCAAGCTACATGTTTCGTTGATGTTGGTTCACTTGGCTAATCTATATTGGTTGATTGTGTTTCCATGGATTTTATCCATGAGGCCATGGTGTTGTTCCGTGATGATGGTTACATGTTTCGTGAATGATGGTTGACTACGTTTCCATGGATTGTTACCATGATGCCATGGTCATTGGGGATGCACCGTGCCTTGGCTTTGGCTCATCTGATTGACTAGGTTTACTTAAGTCTATCAATGTCTTTTGTGGTCGACAATGCAACCCTGCAGGTCTAAATGGCTATAATGGTGGTCAAGTCTTGGAATTCAATCTATGGCAACTAACAAGAAATTCTGTCGAGCATATTTCCCGAGAGGTTAACTACATGTTAGAGGTTTGATTTCTTGTCCCGTCATCTTATGAGGTTGATTTACGTTCATGTCATGTCATCCTGATGACATAGAGGTTTGATTTCTCTTCTCGTCAGAGGTTTGATTTCTCGTCCTATCAGCTTATGAGGTTTATGTTCACATCATGTCATCCTGGCTACATGTTGCCTGCCGCGGATGTTAAAGGTTTGATTTCTCGTTCCGTCATCTTATGAGGTTTACTATCCTGATTGTGAATGTCACACGTTTGATTTCTTGGTCTATCATCTTATGAGGTTTACTTTCAAGTATGTCATGTTAGAGGTTTCCTTTTTCATCCTGTCAGAGGTGTTTACATCCTAATTATTGTTTCATGTCAGAGGTTCGCTTTTTCATCATGTCTGGTCATTCTACCTATGGATGTCAGAGGTTTGATTTCTCGTCCTGTCATCTTATGAGGTTTACTTTCATATCATGTCATCCTGGAGGTTTGATCCAAGTTATAGTTGTCTCATTATCTTGACTCATAATAATGGAGGTTTGATCTTATGTCATAGATTTTTCCCATGGCAAAGATATGATTCTAGCTTTCCATGATATCCTTACTAACTAGAATGAGTGTCATTTTCTATTTTAGTGTTTATTAACAGGTCAATCTTCCAAGTCAACTTCTCCAAGTAACCAGATTCTCTTACCAAATCTAGTTCATTTGCCATTGATTGGATGATCTTCCACAAGTAATTGACATTGCCATGCATGTCCTTGCGGATGGACTATATTCCTAAGCAACCATATAAGATACCTTTATGTCTATTTCTTTGTGTACATCTTTTCGTGTACATCTCATATTTCTATAACAAAATTATGGTTTTCCATTTGTTATGGAGACTTCTTCCATATTACAGGGTTTATGGATCAGGATTGTATCTGGATATTGTTGAGCTTCAATATAGAGAAGAGACTACAAAAATATTATTTGGCATCATCACGAAGATAGACTCGCACCCAACCTACATGAATGGATCAAGACAACATGAAGATGGATGACGATGACTCCTTCAAAGCTTTCATGGCTATTGTACACATAAGAGTGATGAAGTATATATGGGAGTGATGTAGCTCCTTCATGGCTATTGTATATATGGGAGTGATGTAGCTCCTTCATGGATATTGTAGCTATATGGGAGTGATGTAGCTCCTTCATGGATATTGTATATATGGGAGTGATGTAGCTCCTTCATGGATATTTTATATATGAGAAGTGTGTAGCTCCTTCGCAGCCTTCATGGCTATTGTATATATGGGAGTGATGTAGCTCCCATGTAGCTCCCATGTAGCTCCTTCGCAGCCTTCATGGCTATTGTATATATGGGAGTGATGTAGCTCCTTTGAATAATACTTTGTAACTATAAAATAATTTAATATAGCGGTAGGTGTATATAGAGCTGTGGGTTTTTCCCTTGAGCCCCCAAGGGTTTTTTCATCCACAGTTAGAGACCCTTCTTTGAGCGGGGGTGTTGGCTATTATATAGAATGTCTCTATATATAGCCCTAGGATCTCCTCTATATATACTTATCTATTGTGTGTATTCCACACACTTTGGGGATTCAATCTTGTGTCTTCTCTCTCATCTCTCTCATGTTATCGCCTCCATCTCCAACAGAGATCAAGGCATGGTGGATTTTCTGAGTGGGTCTTCTTACTAGTGTGTTTTCTTTCTCATCAAAAGATATGCCTTTATCCCATTTTTGCCTTGCCTCTCAGAGGTCCTTTTAATAGGTCACCTCATACCAATGAGATAGGTGCTGCAATAACCGGCCAAATTATTCCCATAGATGAGAGTTACCTTATACGTGTGCAGTTTGTGAGTGCTGCTTTTGTGACCATATGATGGACGGGCTTATAGAATTGTAAAAAGTTCTTCTATCTTGCTGTATATGTTCCAAGAGTGAATAAAGTTGAGATATTTTGTGTATCCAAAAATGAGTAAATGCTCACATAAGATGAAGAGTTGAAAATGTACAAGGTTTATTAGCAAGAAACTATGAGTAATATAAAAAATATGAGATATTTTGGGTATCCAAAAATGAGTAAATGCTCACATAAGATGAAGAGTTGAAAATGTACAAGGTTTATTAGTAAAAGACTATGAGCAATATTAAAAATATGAGATATTTTGGGTATCCAAAAATGAGTAAATGCTCACATAAGATGAAGAGTTGAAAATATACAAGGTTTATTAGTAAAAAACTATGAGCAATATTAAAAATATGAGATATTTTGGGTATAATGATTCCATTTTGACACATATGTAAGGAAGGGGAGTCCATTAAAGGAGGTGCATATTTCACATGCTTGAATGAGTTTTAAACTCATAAATAATGTGATATTTTATCTCTCCTCTCCCCTAATTCAAGTCTAGTTACAAAAAAATACCTCAATTGACCTAAAATGGTCAAAAATTGACCAAACTGAGTTGGAAAATTCTAGAATCAGTTTGTTTGGTTAGGAGCTCACTTTTTCCTATAAATAGAGGCCTTCCCCTTTGTTGAAACTCAATAGTGTTTTATGCACTGTTACTCTACTCCACCCAAGCCAAGAACTGTGAATTCATTAATAATTCACTAGTTTTTGACATTTCCCTCTTCCAAAGATTGGTGACCACTCTTGTCCAAACAAGAGTTGAATCCTCAAACCATCAAGCCAAAGGAAAGCTAACAAAGTCATTAGTAAATTGGTGATTCTTCTTTCTTTCAATTATTTTATGGATTTTTATGGTTTTAAATGGTTTCTATGCTTTATGTCTTCTCTATAATGTTAGGCCTCATTTCAAAAGGCATTCCCCTCTCTTCTCTAACAAAACCAACCACTCTCTATCCTAGGTGAATGGTTAATTGATTAATGTTAAGTTTTTTTTATATAATGATTATTTTATTATAAAAGTGTTACTTTTAGCATACTTGAATTTCATGCATAGAGGTATGCATAAAAGATGATTACTTTATTATAAAAGTGTTACTTTTAGCATAATTGAATTTCATGCATAGAGGTATGCATAAAAGATGATTATTTTATTATAAAAGTGTTACTTTTAGCATAATTGAATTTCATGCATAGAGGTATGCATAAAAGATGATTATTTTATTATAAAAGTGTTACTTTTTGCATAATTGAATTTCATGCATAGAGGTATGCATAAAAGATGATTATTTTATTATAAAAGTGTTACTTTTAGCATAATTGAATTTCATGCATAGAGGTATGCATAAAAGATGATTATTTTATTATAAAAGTGTTACTTTTAGCATAATTGAATTTCATGCATAGAGGTATGCATAAAAGATGATTATTTTATTATAAAAGTGTTACTTTTAGCATAATTGAATTTCATGCATAGAGGTATGCATAAAAGATGAATATTTTATTCTAAAAGTGTAATTCCTACTAAATTGAATTTATGCATAGGAAGATGCATAAAAGATTTATTTTTAATTCAAAAGTATCTTTCTCATCTAAATTGAATTTATGCATAGGAAGATGCATAAAAGATTGAATTTTAATTCAAAGTGTCATTCTCATTTAAAATGAATTTATGCATAGGAAGATGCATAAAAGATTGATTTTTATTTGAAAATATTAGTCTCCTTAAACAGAATTTATGCATAAATAGATGCGTAAAGAAATCTTATATCAAATAAAAGAAATCTCTTGTATTCTATAAATAGATATGGGAAATGATAAAATGTGATAAGATGAGTTAAGAAGTGATAAGATGTGTATGGGATGAGGTAAGAAGTATATGTGATGGGATACGATGTATATGGGTTGTGATAGGGTGAGAGTATGGATGTAAATGTGGATGGGTATGTATGGATGTATGAATGTGGATGTGGATGCATGGATGTGAATGTGGATGTGTATGTATGGATGTATGCATGTAGATGTGGATGCATGAATGTGGATGTATGGATGTGAATGTGGATGGGTATGTATGGATGTATGAATGTGGATGTGGATGCATGGATGTGAATGTGGATGTGTATGCATGGATGTATGCATGTAGATGTGGATGTATGAATGTGGATGTATGGATGTGAATGTGGATGTATGGATGTGAATGTGGATGGGTATGTATGGATGTATGAATGTGGATGTGGATGCATGGATGTGAATGTGGATGTGTATGTATGGATGTATGAATGTGGATGTGGATGCATGGATGTGAATGCGGATGTGTATGTATGGATGTATGCATGTAGATGTGGATGTATGAATGTGGATGTATGGATGTGAATGTGGATGGGTATATATGGATGTATGAATGTGGATGTGGATGCATGGATGTGGATGTGGATGTGTATGTATGGATGTATGAATGTGGATGTGGATGCATGGATGTGAATGTGGATGTGTATGTATGGATGTATGCATGTAGATGTGGATGTATGGATGTGAATGTGGATGGGTATGTATGGATGTATGAATGTGGATGTGGATACATGGATGTGAATGTGGATGTGTATGTATGGATGTATGCATGTAGATGTGGATGCATGAATGTGGATGTATGGATGTGAATGTGGATGTGGATGTGGATGTATGGATGTAAATGTGGATGGATATGTATGGATGTATGGATGTGGATGTGGATGCATGGATGTGAATGTGGATGTGTACGTATGGATGTATGCATGTAGATGTGGATATATGAATGTGGATGTGGATGCATGGATGTGAATGTGGATGTGTATGTATGGATGTATGCATGTAGATGTGGATGTATAAATTTGGATGTGGATGTATGGATGTGAATGTGGATTTAGATGTGGATGTGGATGTATGGATATGAATGTGTATGTGTATGTATGGATGCATGCATGTAGATGTGGATGTGGATGTATGAATGAGGATATGAAAATAGATGTATGCATGGATATGTATGTAGAATAATGAATGTGAATGTGTATGGAAAATAATGTGTCATCGATATATGAGTGAATGGATATATGAGTGAATGTGTCGTCGATATATGAGTGAATGGATGAGAATGAGTACATATGAAGGGAATGTGGAATAAGTAATGTTGGATTGAGGAGGGATGGAAAGACGGGAGTTTGATATAGAAACTGTATTTTGTGACTGTTTGTAAATGACTGTTTTATGTCAAGAGTGCTGGGGAAGCATTTTGACCGTCTTATGGATTAAGGTCATGGAGACCTAACTGATAAAGTTGCAACTGCTGACGGAGAGTCAATGGTGGATGATGTCTCGCGTAGCAAGGTCGGCCGATGTCTTGACCAGCCTCCAGCCTCAGTTCGATTTAAATGGTGAGCTTCCGCCGGTACGGTGGATTAGGGACCAAGGAAGTGGCCTATGAGTGAAGCGCTAGGTCACCTACGAAGCCTCAGTTCGATTTAAATGGTGAGCTTCCGGTACGGTGGATTAGGGACCAAGGAAGTGGCCTATGAGTGAAGCGCTAGGTCACCTGCGAAGGATCCTAGAGGGTGCTGACTATACGGTGCTCGGGATCTGGGTCGTCGAAGATACCCACACGTGCGTCGTGGAAGATATTGGAATAAAGAATAAGAATTGCTTTCTGAAACCGGGCATGGATCTGGTTGATTGACCTTGCTGGTCCTCAACGGATGAGTCCATGTCTCTTTTATATGGATCTGTGGGTTGATCTTGCTGATCTTCCACGGAGATTCCATTCTATTATATGAATATATTGCCGGTTACTATGAGCTAGGAACTATGGAAAAGGCCCCTGAGTGGTGAGCGTTCTGGTTGCCAATGATGCCATAAGTATACCGATGAATGAATGACTGGAAATAAGGATTCAACCAGAGACTTTGAGGATTGTCATCAGTGACATAATGGTTTCATTAAAGGATTGTTTTAAAGTTAGCTAATGCTAAGAAAAAGGCAATTTCATATTGGGTGTGTAAGTGGTGTGACTAGTTTTATGTTTGCATGAACTTCCGGCTAGGGGGCCTTGGAACTCTTTTCCTTGGTACCCGGGACAGAACCTAACCAAATTCTTAATTGGATCCCATCACTATAGTGGTTGGGCGGTTGGCTAACCCATGGGACTGGATGGGGTTAAGCTGGATTGATGGCTCCATAAATCGAGACTCAATTCAGTAATGATCTTGACTACGTTAGAGTAAAAAGTTATCCTGGTGGAATCGCCCGTGCTTTCCGGGTAAGGGAAGTTTTTTCGGGTTCTATTTTGGAAAAACCGACGGATTAGTCTCTTGTCCGGATATCCATGGACGAGGCTCCAAATGTGGGACCCCTAGCCCGCGCTAGATGTGCTACTTCCACTGCTTGCATCCGAATCCGTTGCGCGGTGGGGGACAGGGATCTCACATGATTTGTCTGACTTGAAAGTTTTTGGATGGATTGCATATGTGCATGTGCCATATGAGTTGCGTACCAAGGTGGATCCAAAGGCAAACAAAAGTGTGTTTATTAGGTATTCCATTGATCAAAAGGGATATAGATGCTATAATCCTGCTACACATGAATTGAGGTTAAGCAGCAGAGCAGGGATGCTGTATTTGATTAGATGAGTAGCTAGTATGTTACTGAAAAAGATGTTGGGGCTGATGTAAGTGCAAATGTGGTTACAAATAATGCAAGTCAGCAAATCACAGTCATTGAGTGGACTAGGAGAGTTCTCACCTAGCAGTTATGTTGATAGACCATGGAGTGGAAGGCTGCGTCATAGTACTAGTCCTGAAAATGTTGTTGGTACATCACATAAAGGCAAAGAGAAAGTGGTTGATCCCCTTGGTATGCCTGATATTTCTATAGGGCATGCTCTTGTTGATGGAGAGTCTAGTGGCTCAAAGATGATCCTTATGAGGAGCTTGGGATTCCAACAATGAGGAAATCTCGTGTGAAGAAGGCTATATGGAAGCTATGAATGCAAAGTTACGAAGATCTGGAAGAGTCAAAACCCTGTGTATGGAAGCTATGAATGCAAAGTTACGAAGATCTGGAAGAGTCAAAACCCTGTGTATAGGTTGAATTATGATAGTTATGTGGCGCATCACTATGCTTATATGCAAAAGTTGTGCAGGTTATAGAACCCACATGTTTTGATGAGGCTATTCGTCGAAATGTGTGTTAGAGAAAGCTATGTATGAGGAGATGGATGCATTGTATGAAAATGAGACTTGGGATTTGGTGCCATTGCCTAAAGGCAAGAAAGCTATTGGTTGTAAGTGGGTGTATAAGCTGAAACATAACAGTGATGGTAGCATAAGCAAGTACAAGACTAGATTGGTAACCAAAGGATATGCGCAAACACATGGGATTGATTATGAGTATACATTTGCCCTGGTTTTGCAAAGATGAAAACTGTGAGAGTTGTGATTATGGTGGCTGGCTAAAGGCTGGTTTTTACATCAGATGGATGTAAAAAATGCTTTCTTGTATGGCGTGCAAGAAGAAGTGTATATAGATCAGCCACCTAGTTTTGAGGATACAGGTCACCCGAGCTATGTATGTAAACTTCATAAGGCTTTGTATGGGTTGAAGCAAACTCCACGAGCATGGCATGACAAGATTGTTGAGTATCTTTTCACTATTAGTTTTCATAAGGCCGCAGATGCACATCACTCGTTGTATGTGCGCAAGAGTGATAAGGGTATTGTGATCATCGCCATATATGTAGATGATCTTTTTAGTGGGGCTCACAACTTGGATGAGATTGAGCATGTGTAAAGTCTTCTCAAAAGCAAGTTTGAGATGAAGGATTTGGGAGATCTGCACTACTTTTTGGGAATTGAGGTCAATTGCACACTTGAGAGCATTTGGATGTCACAGAGACAATATGTATTGGACATGTTGTCCAATTATGGGATAGCTAATTGTACGTCAATCTTATTTCCATTAGATCAAAATGGAAAGCTTAGTTCGGATCCGGGTTATGTGTTGGAGAATCCCACTATATACAGGAAGATTGTGGGGAGTTTGATCTATGTCACGATCAACAGGCCATATTTGAGTTACACTACTGGCTTAGAGGGCCAGTTTATGTAGGTCCGTGTAAACCACATCTTGACACATCTTGACAGTGTGCGATGCACACTTCGGTATCTAAGGGCCATTGTTGATTATGCATTGTTTTATACAGCAGGTGTACCATTGAAGCTATATGGGTACACAAATACAGATTGGGCAGGTAGCATCTCAAACAAGAGATCTACCAATGGATTTATGTTTTCATTCGGGAGTACTGCTATGCCATGGAGCAGTATGAAGAAGCCCATAGTTGCCTTGTCGAGTACAGAGGAGCTGTGGTGGAAGTGTTTGAGGTAGCTTGGTTATGCAAGCTACTTACTGATTTGGGATTGCATGTGGAGAGAAAGGTTTTCATATATTGTGAAAATCTTAATAGTATTGGATAGGAACCTAGTTTTCCATGCATGAAAAAAACACATTAAGGTACCTTACCACTTCATCACGGAAAGAGTCTTGGCAGGCGACATTGACTTGGCCTACGTCAACACACATGATCAGATCACTGATATCTTCACGAAGGCCTTGGGAGCACAGAAGCTGTGTAGATTTTGAGATATGCTTGGAGTTCATGAATTGGAGTTGAGCTTGAGGGGGAGTGTTGAGATGTTAAGCTCAACATGAGAGCTGACACTCACGAGGTGCCTGCATGACCGTTCGACATTTACATCATTGGTGGGTTTGGTAGTTGGCACTGATATATCTTTCCCAGAGATTATGTAGCTCAACTACACCGACTAGTACACACCTACCCACTCCACTTATCGTGTTCACATTATGGACCGCTTGCATATACTCTATTATGTGTGTTGGTAACTTATCGTCTTTGTAGACCTCTTTTGTTGTGTGAAGAATAAGAAGAAATTTCACCTTGTGTGTTCTCTTCTAGGGTTTTTGTGAGTGTGTGTGTGTGCTTGCAACATCTCAAGCTCTC
Source organism: Cibotium barometz (assembly GCF_041138505.1). Lineage (NCBI taxonomy): Eukaryota > Viridiplantae > Streptophyta > Polypodiopsida > Cyatheales > Cibotiaceae > Cibotium > Cibotium barometz. The sequence goes on along the minus strand of NC_141102.1, from coordinate 30,696,672 downwards.
TTCTCCCTTGCATCTTTTCATGGGTAGGCTATATATAGCTCCAACACCCCCACTCAAACAAAGTTCTCTAACTATGGATGAAAACCCCTTGGGGAGTAATAGGGGAAAAACCCCTTTGGGAGTAATAAGGGAAAAACCCATAGCCTTGATATATTCCTACCTTTTTATTACTATATTTGAAGTGTTACAATGGAAATATTACAAGTAAAATGGTCATAAAGACCCTTCATAGCCTATAGAGCTACAAAAATATGGAAACATTACAAGTACAATGGTTATAAAAACACTTCACAGCCTATAGAGCTACGGAATTATGGACATATTATAAGTGCAATGGTCATAAAGACCCTTCACTGCCTATAGAGCTATGAAAATATTACAATGAGCTAGAGATGTATGGTTGAATGACATGGGAGAATAATCCAATTTTCACGAAGAAGGAACTGCCAAGGTCTATATTTAAAGACCCCAATATTGATAAAGCTTTAAGGATTCTTGAAAAAATTATATAAAATCTGAAACTGTAATATGGTACTTGCTAAAAAATTGTATGAGTTATGCAGAAAACAATGTCTTTAGATATGGTTCGTGATGCCACTCTTTGGATAACATAAACATGTACAAAATGATTTATGCACAATATAATATACAAGAACACGTGTGCAAACATAAATATAAAGTTGACTTCAACAAGGGGCCCAAGCATTAATAAAGTATATGGAGTAAATAGCCCACAAAATTGACTTACACAAGGGGCCCAAGCACTAATAAAGAATGTGGAGAAAAACTGCCCACAAAGTCGACTTAAACAAGGGCCCAAGCACTAATAAAGTATGTGGAGAGAAACTACTTAGTCTGCCTCAAATCATAACCAGGGATATAATTGAAATGCCGCAAGTGATATAATCAAAATCCCACAATTAATAATGAGAGCCACTCTTGTGTCATGAGACAAGGCATACATGCTGAGAGTATCTATAAAAAATGACTCAAATAAAAAGTTAATCATGATGACTCAAAATATCATTCCTTTTGTAATTTGTAATTTTGACTTCTTAGCAATAACAAGAAAAAGTCAAATTTATCAATTTAAATCACTATAATAGATTTAAATCATAATCACAATTTATAAAGATAGGGTTAGAATGTGTCCCTGGAATATCCAACTCGACATAAGTATGCCAATAAAAATAGAAAAGACCTAACATCATCCATGCTAGTCCAAGGGTGTCACTACTAAAAATCCAGAAGAGTTGAGGTGGGAATGACGGCCACTCGAAAGGAATTCGGCATGTGAAAGCCTTCATGGTGTTTTCCATTGTGATGTGACAAAAGAACATGATGGATGTTCCAAGAGCTTCAAAAAGTACAAAAATATTCATGTCTCCAAAACTAGAATAATGCGTAGATAGTCATGCTTTCCATGTTAAAGGTTGAAATCAAGAGAAGCTCCTTTTGAGAATACCCACTAGCCAAGATGAACATTATTTGTTGATAGTGGAGAAAGTCCACAATATTACCTATCATCCATATAGTATATCAACATCGACAAATAATATAAATTCTATCATGATTTAATGGTAAAGAAGACCAAAAGCCTTTGTAATATATAGCCATAGATCAACTTAACACGGATGATTTTAGTAGAAATCTTCGTTGCCTTAGAAAAGAGAAAACTCAAATTTCTTTGATGATTCCTACATAACCTTGCTTCTGCAACCTGAAACTAAGACTAAAAGAACATATCTCTAAAGATAAAGCTTCTACAAATCTCCTACAATGCCTACTTTAAGAAGGACTTTCATGCATGAGAGGCACATGTAAGCTTCTACAAATTTCCTACTGTGCCTACTTTAAGAAGGACTTTCATGCATGAGAGGCACATGTAACAGTAGCCTCATCAAAGAAAGCCACATGCAACCATAGCCTTGTTAGAGAAATTCACATACAATCAAAGCAATGAAGTAATAAAAAAGAAATAAAAGAAAATATTTGCACCTAATTAGAAAGAGAGAATAAGCCAAAAAGAAAAATCTCTAAAAGAAAAGCATCTTTGCAATTTGACATCAAGACTTTTGGAAATAGAATTTAGAATTAATGAATAAAGCAATTACTCATCTATAGAATTTGATGATTTTAAACTTGTCAAAAGAATACTCTTAATCATTTATAATCACGTAAAAATTTATTATGATGATGATCAAAATGAAAATAATAATATCAAAGGAAGTAGATTGGAATTGTGCACCTGATTGGAAAGCTATTTGACTGCTAATAAAATTGGTGGTACAGAAATTTGATATATTTGAGATGACAAGCAGATTCAAAACACCTATAAACCCCTAAAACGACTCTTAGATCATCGAATTCCAATACCGTATGAGGAAGTTATGATTGTTTTAAGTTTTTAAGAGTGTAGAATTTTATGCGTGCACAGGTTTTTCGCGCGCGCAAGGTGCATGACTGCACTCTAATACCATGTTGACAGAAAAGAAGAGAGATGATGAGAGACTCTAAACGTATCTCCCAAATTGTGGAAAGCACACTGAGGTTAGGTATATATAGGTGCGACCTAGGGTTAGGTAGGGCAGGCTATATATAGCTCCAACATTGTTTTCCCTCTCAATGGGGCTTGCCTCCCTTTGAGGTGGCGGATTAGACGAAACACATTGCCTATGTCTCAGTAGATCCAGATGAAAGCCTAGATTGAACATATTTGATGTGAGTATGGATGAAAGAGGATGGAGAGGTAGACGCTAGAGGATGGAGATGGTATACTTGATTCACCAATGAGCACAATTTGAGAGAAGCCACAGATTCGAGGATGCAATGAAGAAGCATCGTCATTTGAAGATGGAGACGATAATATTAGGTATATATTAATATAGTACTATTAGTAATATTAATATTAATATAGTACTATAATAGTATTACTAATATCTTAATATAATGGTAATATTAATATTAATATAGTACTATTAGTAATATTCATTTTTAACACAATACTATTAGTAATATATTAATATAATAGTAATATATATTAGTACTAAGATTTTTAATAGGAATTATCAATAATAATGATACCAAATATTAACATTTAATAAGAGCTATCAGTTTTAGCACACAAATCGGCCACAACCTCATGGAATGATTATGTGAATATGTCCACAACCTCATGGTATGATTATGTGAATATGGCCACGACCTCTTTTCACAACCACCTTGCAGAACACTTACATGTAATAAATGCACAAGGTAAATATGGCCAACAACCTCATGGGATGATTATGTGAATATGGCCACGACCTCTCTTTCACAATCACCTTGCATAATGTTTTCTAGCTCTATAACCTTTAAAGCATTGTTTCTATAGTTCTCTTAGTTTCCACCATCTTATTGCTTGCTCAGTAGCCTTCGCTCAGCTGCCTCACTTTGCACATATGGGCTCTCCTAAAATGCATGATGGATTCTGAAGAGGAGGCCACAATAGAATGGGTTGTCAATGGTATTAAGTTGAGCCACTCTATCCCACTAAGAGGTGGGAGTGTAATTGTAAGTTCACATTTCCTACAAACTCTTCTTCCTCCTGGGCATGAGTTTGTGAGTCCCACCAATGGAGGTGAAGGTATTCTCACATTGGGAAATAGAAGGCAATGAGGATTATCGTCTTGATTCCACATTGTCAAAGAGGTTTGTTCATATTCATGATGCATTAATGGTAGCTAATAGTAATTCTAGTTTGGATGATCTACAAGAGAGATGACCTTCAATAGGGGGTGCTAGTGCTAATGTTGTACATAAAGAAGAGTGGGGTGTTGATATAGATAGGGATTGTGTCAAACCAAAAATTGTTATTGTTGAAAGTGAGGATGAGGTGGAGTGCATTGAGAAAGGTATAGGGTGTAAAGATAAAGTTGAGGGTTTTGCTAATATCAAATATAAAGGCTCAAAATCTTGTTATGTTAACCTTCATGACATATTTAGAGCTTCACAAGAAAGACCTCACAACTTTGGAGCATCACTAAAAGGTACATAAACTATGGTGAGGGAAAAGATAGTGCATGTAACCATTGGAGACAGTGGAAATAATGATTCAAAACCCTCAAAAGATAATGATGATTGTCAATCAAGCCAAAATATCTTGCCATGGTGCATGGAGAGCAAGAAGAATAATATCTTAAAAACCAAGATTATGAATATAAAAAAGAGGATCCATGTGAAGGAGATACCAAGGGAGTACAACATAAATCTTATTTTGGAATTTCCTCCTATCTTTGGAAAAAATAATGGAATGGATGGCATGGAGTGGAAATATGATGGGCATGTAGGGACGAGTCCTTCAACAAGTAATATGTCTATCCACAACACTATGAGACTCCTCTATTGTGTAGGAGCATTGGAGTGTCATCAGGTGAATTTTTCTTATTATATTAATAATAAGAAATATAACACATCCTTAGTTAGAGGTAGTTTTCAAAAAAAATTGCACTTGGCCTTAAGGGTGAATAAGGAAATCACAAAATAATATGCCACTATTGTTGTAGGGATGCCTATTGTGTGGACACTTATTATCCTTCTATAGTTTATTATGGCATGTTGCACAATGTAACCATGACAAGGATAATGGTTCACATTGGTGATTCCAGAAAAAGGGTTTGATTATTTTAGCAATCTCCTTGCTAAATCATGTCGTAACTGTTTTAATGTTGGAAATCCATTAGTGAGAAAGTTAACAATTCTCTCACTCTACTCTAGTATAGCTTTGACCTTTGAATATTGTAGCATCATGTAAATCTCATCAACTCCAATTGGTGCTTCACCATTAGGTATGTTGAGATATCGATCTCATCTAGTGAGGCGGTGGACACTGATGACCCGCCTAGGGGATAGGCCCCACACTTACACCACTAGCATGGTTGGTGAGATCATGGGTGATATGCGGCCAGTGGGATGACAGGCTATGTGACAGCCATTCTAGCATAGTTATAGTGCCAGTTCATTTAGTTGGGAGAACCCTAGTACGTATTTGGTTGAGTACCTTTCATATTGTGTGTACTCTTATCTTTGTATATGGTGTGTTGAGTGTTGTGTGAAGATAAATAAGATTTTTAGTCTCTCACCTTGTGTGTTCTCTTTTAGGGTTTTGTGAGTGTGTGTGTGCTTGTTGCAAGAGCTCAAGCTCTCTTCTCCCCTGCATCTTTTCATGGTATCAGAGCGTGGTTCATGCTAAGGGTTGAGCTGCAAGCAAGAGAAGTACAGGAAGTGGTATGAGGGTAAGAGCTTCATCTGTTCTTCCCTATTTGTGTTGGCGACTACACGCTTGTCCGAGAGCTCTACGGGAGGCACCGGCAAACGATGAAGATAAAGAAGATTTTTAGCCTCTCACCTTGTGTGTTCTCTTTTAGGGTTTTGTGAGAGGGTGTGTGCTTGCAAGAGCTCAAGCTCTCTTCTCCCCTGCATCTTTTCATGGTATCAGAGCGTGGTTCATGCTAAGGGTTGAGCTGCAAGCAAGAGAAGCACAGGAAGAAGTACGAGGTTAAGAGCTTTATCTATTCTTCCGTATTTGTGTTGGCAACTACACGCTTGTCTGGGAGCTCTACGGGAGGCACCGAAAAATGATCTCTGATTGAGGAGATTTCTTCGCGGAGGTAAAGCTATAGGGAAACTATATTGTCCTATTGGATGAAATTTTCCGGGCCAAAAATGCGTTTCGGGTGCGTTAGGACCTTTGTTTTTCAAAAAGCAGGAGATTTCGAGCACTGCGGGCAAGTCATTGCTTCTATGTAGAAATTTGTTTTAAGACCTGCAAGAAGACAGATTAGTTATGCAGACATTCTGTGTGCTGCAAGGACGTCAACAGTTGCCATTGGGTGTATGTATACACATTGAGGTCACTGGTTGTTGTGACATTTGAGTGTAGTACAGTACCACTGGTTGTAACATTTGAGTGTGGTACAGTACCGCTACAAAAAATACAGCAGCTTGTGCAAGACAAACCAGAGTGTTGTTTCTGGTAAATTTGTGTATTTGGCAAGATGTCAAATGATGGCATAAACCAGATTGTTGCTGAGAAGCTTGATAAGAACAACATCCATGCTTGGAGGTTCAAGTTGACAAATTTCCTGATGGGAAAGGGTTATTTGGGACTACATAGAAGGTAAGCACAAAGAGGCACCGAAGATACCGGAGATCAATCCAACTGTTGTAGATGTGAAAGAGTTTAAGGATTGGAACCAAGGAGCCATAAAAGTTATGTATTGGCTTTCTGTCAGTATACAAGACACCATGATTGGGCACATATAGGACACCATGATTGGGCACATACACAGGATGCCAAGTTCCCCAAGGAGGCATGGGACACCTTGGTAAAACTCTATGAAACGAATACCAAGGCACGAAAGATACAATTAAAGAATGAACTTTATACTGTGGAGAAAAAGAGTATGTCTGTGAATGACTATGCATTGAAGATCCAGGGTATTGTGGAATCCCTTGCATTTATTGGCGTTTCAATAGATGATGATGATAAGGTGGAAGTTTGTCTACGTGGTCTCGGGCTACAATACAAGGCATTCAAGACGTCTATTCAAACTCAAGAAAACATTCCCAATTTCACAGATTTGGTGTCTATGTTGATTATAGAAGACAAGAGCTTGGGTGAAGACCAATAGTATTCACAAAACAAAAATAGTTCAGAGCAACAGGCCTTCTACACAAGTTTAGGAAGAGGGTGAGATAGAGGAGGCTGTGGATGGCCAAGGAGGTGGCCGAATAGGTAATCAGAATTATGGCCAACAGCAGCAACAACAACAGTCCCAGAATTCACAACAACAACAACACACAGGTGGAAGGGGCCAATTCAGAGGTAGGGGGAGTCAAAGAGGTCGTGGAAATTGGCAAAGGCAGTATAATGATACACGTGGATGCTTTTATTGTGGTAAGCCTAGACATGTGCAGGCAGATTGTTATAAGAAGTAGATTGACATGCAAAATGGAAAATTGCAACAAAACAACTATGCATCCTCGAGCAAAAACAATGAGGATAGTAAAAGGTTGTTTTTTATGCAGCATATCATTAATGCCATGTATGAAAATGTTGAAGCAGCACATAAAGATGATGTATGGTACGTTGATTCAGGTGCTTCAAACCACATGACAAGTCATGGGGGAGTGGCTCAAGGATATGAAAAACCTTGAAAGACCAGGTTTTGTGGAAACAGGGAATGACATTGCTTATCCAATTGCCCATGTTGGAGATGTGCCATTGTCTATGCAGGATGACAAAGTGAAGTACCTTGCAGATGTACTTCATGTTCCGAACATAACAAAGAATCTAGTGTTAGTTGGCTAGATGATTGAGCATGGTTTACAGGTTCGGTTTAACCCGGATGGTTGTTATGTTGAAGACTTTAAAGACAAGTACAGGTTGGTTGCAAAAGCCAAAAGAGTGGACAGAATGTTTACATTGAATGTAAACATGCCTGAAGTGAGTGCTGTGATGTTTGGAAATGGTTCAAGAATTGTTGCAGACACAAACATTTGGCATAAAAGAATTGGACTTGTGAATGTGCAGAGAATGAAGTCTATGCAGCAGAAGACTAAAGGAATTGTGATAGGGCTGCCAAAGTTTAAAGTTGAAGGTATGCAGAAAATATGTGAAGCATGCCAATTTGGAAAGCAAACAAAGCATGTATTTCCACATGACAGAAATGTGAGCAGAAATGCACTAGATGTTGTGCATTCAGATATATGGGGTCCTACGAAGACCATGTCTATGGGATGCTACAGGTATTATGTGACATTTATTGATGAGCCACACAAGAAAAGTGTGGGTATACTTCATGAAGGAGAAGGGTGAGGTGTTCATTCATTTTCACAATTTCAGAGTTATGGTTGAAAAGCAAACAAGGAAACATGTAAAGTGCCTAAGGTCAGATAGAGAGGGAGAGTACTTCTCCAATGTGTTCTCCAAATTTTTGAAGAAGAATGGTATTCGGAGACAGTTTACATGCAGATACACTCCACAGCAAAATGGAGTTGCTGAGCAGAAAAACAGGTACATTGTTGAGATTGCGCGAGCATTGATGGGAGAGAAGAATATGCTTCATAGCTATTGGGATGAGGCTATTTCTACAATAGTTTACATGATGTAACTCTAGAGGAGAGGTTTATTGGTAGAAAACCTGATTTGTCTCATTTGAAAGTCTTTGGCATATGTGCATGTGCAAGATGAACTGAGAACTAAGCTGGATCCAAAAGTTGAAAAATGTGTGTTTATTGGGTATTCCCTTGAGCAAAAGCAATACAGGTGTTGTAACCGTGCTACACGTGAGTTGAGGTAAGCGCGGATATTGTTTTTGATGAGATGAGTAGCTGGTATGCTGCTGAAAAAGAAGCTATTGGGGCTGATGTGAGTGGAAATGTGGTTGCACAGAATGCAAGTCAGCAATCACAATCTTTGAGTGGACTAGGAGAGTTCTCATCTAGTGGTTCAGTTAATAGACCATGGAGTGGCAGGCTGCGTCATAATACCAGTCCTCCTGCAAATGTGATTAGTACATCACGTAAAGGAAAAGAGAAAGTGGTTGAGCCCCTTAGTATGCCTGACATTTATGCAAGGCATTCTCATGTTGATGGAGAGTCTAGTGGCTCAGAGATGAGCCTTGATGAGGATCTTGGGATACCAGCTTGAGAACACCTGGTGTAAAGAAGGCTATGGAAGCCATGAATGCAAAGTTGCGATGATCTGGAAGAGTGAAGAATCCTGTGTAGAGGTTTACCTATGATGGTTATGTGGAACATCACTATGCATACATGGCAAAAGTTGTGCAAGTTGTAGAGCCCACATGCATTGATGAGGCTGTTGGAAATGTGTGTTGGGAGAAAGCTATGGATGAGGAGATGGATGCACTATATGGAAATGAGACTTGGGATTTAGTGCAATTGCCTGAAGGCAAGAAAGCCATTGGATGCAAGTGGGTGTACAAAGTAAATCATAACAATGATGGCTTTCTTGCCTAAAGGCAAGAAAGCCATTGGATGCAAGTGGGTGTACAAAGTAAAGCATAACAATGATGGAAGTATAAGCAGGTACAAGGCTAGATTGGTAGCCAAAGGATATGTGCAGACATATGGCATTTATTACGAGAAAACTTTCAGCCCAGTTGCCAAGATGGCAACAGTGAGAGTTGTGATAGGAGTGGGTGTGTCAAAGCAATGGTCTTTACATCAGATAGATGTAAAGAATGCATTCTTGCATGGGGATTTGCAGGAAGAGGTGTATATGTTGCAGCCACCTGGTTATGAGGATGTGAATCACCCTGAGCATGTTTGCAGTTGAAGAAAGCCTTGTATGGCTTAAAAAAAGCACTAAGAGCATGGTCTGACAAGACTTCTGAATATCTTGTCACTATTAGCTTTCATGTAGCCAATGCAGATTTCTTACTGCATGTGAGACACAGTGATAGAGGGTTGTGCTTGTTGTCATCTATGTAGATGACCTGATCATTACGGGGGACCATGATGCAGAGATCTTTGATGTAAAGATCTTGCTTAGATAGAAGTTTGAGATGGAGGATCTGGGGGAGCTCAGATATCTCTTGAGCATTGAGGTGATTAGATCACCACATGGTATTGGATTACTTCAGAGACGGTATCGCTTGGACATGTTGTCCAAGTATGGTATGACAGGCTGTAAGCCTATCTCAGTCCCATTGGATTAGAATGGCAAGTTGAGTGCAGATTCAGGAGAGATTTTGGAGGATCCTACTATGTATAAGTGCATAGTAGGAAGCTTGATCTACATGATGATCACCAGGCTAGATTTGAGCTATGCTATTGGGTTGGTGAGTTAGTTTATGCAGGTTCCTCGGAAGCCGCATCTGCATTGAGATGCATACTGAGGTATGTGAGGTCTATTCTGCATTGTGGACTATTTTATGAAACTGGGAGAGAGATATGTGTACACGGGTACACAAATGCTGATTGGGCTGGTAGTATCTCAGATAAAAGATCTACTGATGGCTTTATGTTTTCTTTGGGGAGTGTTGTTGTGACTTTATGTCAACACACAGGATCAGGTCGCTGACATCTTCACCAAATCATTGGGTATAGAGAAGCTCCTCAAATTCAGGGCTTTGCTTGGTGTACATGAGATGGAGTTGAGCTTGAGGGGGAGTGTTGAGATATTGAGCTCATCTAGTGAGGCGGAGGACAGTGATGACTTGCATGGGGGAAAGGCCCCACACTTATGCCACTGGCATGGTTGGTGAGATCATGGGTGATAAGTGGCTAGTGGGATGACAGGCTATGTGTGACAGCCATTCTAGAGACTGGCATAGTTATAGCAGCAGCTCATTTAGTTGGGTTCACACTATAGAGAACCCTAGTATGTATTGGGTTGAGTACCTTTCATACTGTGTGTACTCTTATCTTTGTATATGGTGTGTTGAGTGTTGTGTGAAGAAAAAGAAGATTTTCAGCCTCTCACCTTGTGTGTTCTCTTTTAGGGTTTTGTGAGTGTGTGTGTGCTTGCAAGAGCTCAAGCTCTCTTCTCCCCTGCATATTTTTTTCAAGGTACACATGATAGATGATTTGCTATGACATGTTTTTTGCCAAGCCTCACAGCTATGGTGAAATCAACTTCGAGAAGAATCAATAACTACCTTGTTAACAAGGTACAAGAGGGCTTGATGATCAACATAAAAAATAGATTTATTAGTAAGAAGGTAATGTCTAAATTTCTTAATAGCATAAACCATTGCTAACCCCTCATGTTGTGTGGTAGTACAAGGTAGGCACTCTTGTTATCCTTGTTTATGGGAGATTCTTGGGGCATTTAGCTAGTTTAGGTAGTGGTTATTATGGCTCCCCAATTATGATTTGGCACTCCTATGGTGGTGAGTAGTGGGTTCTTGTGTCTACCATCTTTTTTCAGAGTGTAGGTGCTTTTGTCTACTACCACTAGATATTTGTAACCTTAGTTGGTGGTTCATAGAGTGGTTTCAAGTAGATCATCTATGGGGACATCTCCAATTGCATCCCTTAATTGGATGAGGGAATAAGAAACTCATCCTAGAGTAGGTATCTGGAAGGCCTCAATCTTGTGATCTTGTTGTGGTGTTGAGTCCACAAACCTATCAAAATGGTTCCTCGAGGACGACCAAGTAAGATCATCATTGGTGTGAGAAAAATATTATGCAAGGTGCACATAAAGGTAGTAAATGGACACCTGTAGACACAAAACACATACATGCATGCAATTCTCACACAGTCACATGCTCTCGAGGCTCAAAAAAATGCAACAAAAAGCTACAACAAACTCTTTCAAGAAGTCGCTAAAGGTAGTGTTCATCAGTCTTTGGAATGTGATTGGTGTGTTGGATAGTCCAAATGGCATAACACGATAAGCATACACCCCATCTTCTGTAATAAATGATTTTTGATCTTGGTTCATAGGTGGAGTGGAAATCAAACTATAGCCTAAGTATCCATCTAAAAATCTATAAGATTCCTTGCCTACAACTTTCTCTAGCACATGTTTAGAATAAGTCAAGGGGCAGTGATTCTTGTGGGGGTGGAAGCATTCACCTTCTTTTGGGATTGCACACACTCTAATTTTTTAATTTTTCTTAGGCACAACTACAATAGTTGGAAACCCCCACAATGAGTGTTCAATCTCATAAATGAATCCTCATTCAATAAGCTTGTTAATTTTTTCCTTATAATTTGGCACATTAGGCAAAATATGGACTCTCATTTTTGCCCCCCTTAAGGATTTCCACACCTCCTCTCTCTAGAAAAATAGGCTCATGGGGTGAAATTTTAGCAAATCAAGTCAGAAGAAGTGAGCGGAGTTTGGAAATTTGGAATCTACACTTCGATAGATTTCCAATGATATACAGCATGTTAGGCATTTTTTCATATTAAGGAAGTCCCCAAATTGGTGATGACGTGGGGTAACATGTCACATCATCACCAATTTGGGGACTTCCTTAATAAGAAAAAATTCCCATCATGCTATATATCATTGGAAATATATCAAAGAGTAGATTCCAAATTTCCAAACTCCGCTCACTTCTGAGTTGATTTGCTAAAATTTCACCATGAGCCCATTTTTCTAGAGAGATGAGGTGTGGAAATCCTTAAGGGGAAAAAATGAGAGTCCATATTTTTCCTAATATATTTTGGATTCATCGAATAGTGTCATTGTAAGACTGGCCCAACATTTGGTACCATTGGGATGGTGCACTATACAACACTACTAAGAAATCCCTTCATGTCATGATAAGTCCATGCAAAGCAATCTCTATTCTCCTTGAGGAAAGCTACAAGTTTAGAATCCTTTGCCTTATTTAGGTCATTCGATATGTAGAGAGGCTTTGGATCTCCTCTTGGTTTAGCCAAGTCTACTTCCTTGACCTCTGAGGGATGTTTAAACTCCTTTTGCTCGCTTGTTGGTTTTTGTGTGACATTATCAAATGCTATTCTTAATACCATTCTCAACATGTATTTTGCATACTCACATGGTGGTGAAATGTAAGAAGGTGGCTCTACAAAATCCTCTATTTCAAGGTATAAGATCTCTTGTCTTGTAGGGTTGGGTTGTGCATGGCTTCTAATGGCGCCTATTTTCCACACTAGTCTAGCTTGAGAATGCTTGTGGATCCCTTTGGTTTGTGGTAATCCTTGACATTAGAGTTTTAACCTTTCCTCCCGGGATCCTTATTCCTTTTTGGACTAGAGAAGAACTAGAACTTGGTTCCATGGTAAAGAATATGCTTCAGTTATAAGCTTGTGTGGTGTTGAGAGGGGGACTCCTGCTTATGCTATGTGTACTTGTTATTAGGTTTTCTAGGATTGAAGTATTGGTGGGCTTGATAAAGTGTGGTTTGATGTGTTGTAGTCAAGCACTATTGTTGTTTCCAGTAACTAGTCTAGATGCATCAAAGGTCTTTAAGTGCTTCTAGAGAAGATCTTAGTTTTAGAAACTTTTGGTTTGCTAGGCTCATGTCTATAGGATCACGTATGGGTCCTGTATACATGTTCACCCTTCTAGACTCATGTCTACATGCTCATGTGTCCAAGTTCATGCCTCTAGATTTATGTCTACATGTTTATATCTATAGCATCACATATCTAGATTCATGCCTCTTGACTCACGTGCTCACATATATAGGTCATGTGCTGAGTTCACTTATGCATGTTCATACCTCTAGCCTCACATGTCTAGGTTCATGTATCTACGTGCATGTTTTGAGGCTCACATCTCTAGGTTCACATATCCAGGGTCACGTATCTAGGTTCATGTGTGTAGGCTCACATGTTCAAGATCATGCATGAAAGTTCGCTTCGTTTTTGTATGAACTAGGCTCATGTAGTTTTGTTTTATGAAATAAGCTTACTTGGGGTGTGGAATTCTAGGAATTGGGTTTATAACATGGTTGGTGTGTACTTATTATATGGGTAATAAAGCTACTTTAATTCCCCAGTAATTATGAAGGCCAAGAATTTTCCTTAGAATTTTTAGTAGTTGGTACAAACTAGTTAATAGGAGAATCCTCAAAAGAATATGAGTAGGTATGTCCTTATGAGTCTTTAAGGTGGTAATAATTTTGGTCGATACAATTTTGAGCTTATTATGCTTAGGGATGGTATTGGCTCATGGAACTGATGTAGTAAGAGGTATAGGTGAGGCTAGCTTTGAAGGGATAAAACTTGAGTATTTGGCTACGATGAGCCATTGAGACATCATGCTAGTAAGACGAGGAGAAGGAGTGGGGAAAGGGAGTCAAGAATGATGTTAGTAGGAAAGTCGCTTAGGAGGAGAGGGTGGCAAAATGAGAAAAAGGGTGGTGTCTTAGTTAAGCCATACCTTCTCAAAGTATGGTGTGAAAAAGAGAAAAAGGGTGGTATCTTAGTTGAGTTATGGATAAACCTTATCAAAGAAATGTATAGCAGCTATTCACTTTGAAAATATGAGAAAATGGGTGGTATCTTAGTTGTACCTTCTAAAAGAAGTGTATGGTAGAAAAAAAAGAGAAAAAGTTGGGTATCCTAGTTGAGCTATGGATTAACCTTATCAAAGAAATTTATGGTAGCTATGCACTGTACAAACAGGAAAGTTGTGTCATAGGCACCACTTGAAAATATATGTGCAAATATACCCTATGGTAGAGGAAAACAATGACCTCTAGACAAGGCTTGTATAGTTGCTTGAGCATACCACTAGGTGTGAGTATTAAGCATTACCACTAGGTGTAAGTATTGAGCATTACTAATAGGTGAAAGTATCAATCACCATGTCTCATGTGATAGGGTTTCTCTTTGGGATCTAGACTTGTTTGGATTTGGTGGTGAATATTTTCTTATAACAGTCTTCTCTTTGTTGGAATTTAATATATTAAAGCTTTTTTCAATTACTGAGGAGACTTGGAAATTTGCAAATGGTGGGAGTGACGCTAATGGTATACATTAATGTTTTGGTTACCCTCATAGTAGCCTTGAGCTTTCAATAAGCATTTGGGTATCCACTTTTGGGTAAGCATTAATGGTATACATTAATGTTTTGGTTACCCTCATAGTAGCCTTGAGCTTTCAATAAGCATTTGGGTATCCATTTTTGGGTAACTTGTAATTCAGACTTCCTGCGTTGATTATTATGTTGAGGCCTTCTTTACCTTATTGGTTGAGGTGGTACGGATGGAGAAATCTTGGGAACCTATTTTAAGGTAGATTTGGGTGCTCCTTTATAACTTGTCGTATCTTTTCATCCCTATAACATGGAGGTGTTTTATGTGTGGAGGTAAACAATGCAAAACTTTCTTAAATAGTGGACAATGAAATGGAGGGGGTTTCCTTAGATTTTGCAGATGTTGAAGCTTCCTCCTCATTCAGGAACACCAATGTTTAAAGAGCCTGGGACTTTATATGGTGATAAGGAGATAGTGCAAAGGAAGAGAAGACAAGCACCAGGCACTTATGTGGAGAACAATTCTCACAAGCTAGGGTATGTGATGGAGATGAGGAAACGTAAGAAGCATGGGAGACCATAAAAATTACGCTTGAAGTTGGATCTCCATGCAATCCAAACATAACTCAAGGAAAGGGAAGAGAAATCTTTCCACCTTCAACCATAGACAAATCAACGATAGTCAAGAAGGGGGGGCCATTTTATTCAATTTAAGAATTTTGAATGAATCGTTCTATGTGGGCTATAAGAATAACTCTAATAAACTCAAAGGTGAAGTGCTTGGGGTGGATAGATACCAACATTAACTATAATCACGATATTCTAAATTATTCAAGGGGGTGGTGGCTCCTTGTTTCTTCTCTGAGAGGTGACATGCTGGGCAAGGTGGTCCAAAGCCACAAATGATGTGGTTTTGCCTTGACAAAAATACACATTGTTTGCACCCAGATCTAAACATTATGTACCAGCCTAATTTTCCTAAATCCATTAAGGTGGATTTGAGGACAAATATCACACCTTATGAGATAAAAGTCAATATTAGATAAAGTGGGAAAAATCCCATTCCCATGAAAAAAGTGGGGGTATGGTAAACTCATCCAAAAGTTTGTCAAAACATATTCATGTGACATATCATTGGAAAGAGCTTGAAAAGTAGAATCTAGATTTGTCTGACAAATTTGGAGTTTGCATGTTCAAGTTATGGCCAAAACAAATTTTTTAAATACATTCCCATTTTGAGGGATTTTTCCCATTTTATCTAATATTGACTTATAAGTAAATTATTAAAAGGTGGTTATAATCTACATGCACTCACATTTCATGGGCCTTCATTAACTCAAAACATCTCAACTTTGCTGCTTATCCTAGAGATGATGATCATGGTTTCAAGGAAAATACACCACAATCAACATCAACAATGTCCAAAAGATCGACCAAATGGAGGCATGGAATATCAAAGAAGGCCAAGAAGAGAATAGAAAGTGCAAAGACTATGCATGCAATTTTGATTGGGGAAAGCTCAATTGAATAGACTTGTGTGTTTCAATTGGAAAGTGAGAGTGTCAAAATTTATAATGTGCACATCAAACCTTGGGAGTTCATGATGGTACCTAGAATAAGAGTGGCTGTAATTTAAAATTTTGGGGGTAATGAGCTAGTTGAACGTTAACTCACTTTGGAATGACTTGAGGAGGAGTGACAACTAGTGAAAACTATGCTAGTTGAGGAAAACAAAAGAAGAAACATGTGAAAGATAAGAAAATTATAGTTGGAGATCTTGTAGTTATGTAAGAGATCAAAAATAGAGAGAAAAAGCTTAAATATACGAGGAAAGGACCATTTAGGGTATGTGACATTATTACGCCCCAAGGGACAATACGTGTGGAAACTCTAGATGGAGTTGAACTTGTTGGCTTCTTAAATGGGAGTAAATTCAAAAATTACTATGGTCCTCTCACTAAGGAAGCATTACATGATGCTGCCCAACCATGATAAGCAAGATCTTAAAGTAGGGGCTCGTAAAAAAAAATCAAGCTTGAGAAAAAGCTCGAGCTACATAAATCAAACTTTGGCAACAATGTGGAGAAAGGTTGAAAACTGCACAGGCCTATGTAGGAGAGGTTGTTGGAGAAAACTAGATTACATTGCACCTCTCAAAATGCAAGTTGAATTACCTATCCCTCATGGTAGAGTGCTCTACAATGCTTTCTTTATATACTAGAGCAAGTCACAATTTACTCTCTTTTAATGTATGGAACCAATTGGGACATCCACAGTTGGTAAATTCTCCTTTGCTGGTAAAAGGCATAAACAAAAAGAATAGAAGAGTGCTATGCATTCTAAAAACTATCATCTATGGGGTGCAAATGGGGCCTTGGGTGAGCAATTATTTTGTCATGCCAATCGAGATAATGAAGGAACAAGTCATTCTTGATCAAGCATGAATGAAAGCTACCCAATGCACTATGGACTAGGCCACATAAAGTGTCTCCACTAACTCTAAACCCTTACATTCCACAAATATTGCCAACTATGCTACAATACTTGGCACTTACATGCCATAAGGATGAAGCCTTAGCATTGGCTCAACCCAAGGCTCAAATGGGTTCCCAAGGCTAGTCAACCTACTCTAAATCGCCAACAACAAATGGCCTAAAATCCTTGCAAAATTTGTCACTCAAAGGAAGACAACCCTAAGGTTACTTCAAGGTGTGTTCCCAATATTTGTCTTCAAGCTCAAGGCTTCTTCTAACAAGGTAACAACTCGATTTGGGTTCTAAAACACACCCTTTTCATCCCAATAAAAGTTAATGTTCCAGCCACACCAACAACTCCTAGATCCATCCACCCAAAATTAGATAAGCAAAAGGTCATGATTGAACCCTTACCATCCCTTTTGTTAGAAATCATGGATCTAGGGCTAGGCTAGCCTATCGAGGCTCAAACATAATGCTAAACATGATTATAAACAAATGACAAAAAGCAATACAAAGCAACACAAGATGCACTTACTTGACCAAGAGATTGTGTATTTGAGAATGAGTTGTTGTGTTACATTACATTGAAATGACCCTTTATATAGGTCCAAGCACCATATGGGCTTTGCCTTTGCATGTGGGATAACTCCTAGCCTTCACCACATTCATCCACATCCCTTTCACCTTGTCTATGATATGACATAGATCACTTTTTCTAACACCCTTCCTTGATCATGGCATATCATAATGCCCTTCCTTGCTTCTAACATTACATGAAAGAAAAAGCTTAACTCATAAGGAGTATAGCTCTACAGTACATAAAAGAAATTAGCATTGCTTATAGGGAGCATAGCTTCTACATTGCGAAAAGAAAATAGCATGACATGAAAACATTCCTCTCCCATACCCCATCATCATCATAGCATCATCATCATCATGTCCATGGGCATCATCATCATTTGTTGGTCATGGAGACCCAACTCCCCATCAATCTACATGGCCTACTGAGAGATATTGTGGGCATCATAAAAATAGCACATAACCTACATCATCGGTGGTTAGAGGTGTCCATACATAAACATTTGGGTAAGAGAGGGCATAATTCATTCGTCATTATGACATGTGAGCCATGACATAATAATCAACATAGACAGCATCTTGTTCATCTTCATTGACATCTTCGTCTTTGTCTCCATTCATTTTTGCATCTCTGTCTGCATCTTCATCTGCATCTTCATTCTGCATAGCATCTTCTTCGTCCTGACATTGCACATAGACTGGACGTACATGCATTCCCATCCTTGAGGCATCTTGAGGCATCTTCATAATGCATGTGGGCATTCCATTGTGGCATCCACATAGTACAGAGAATTTTTCAAAAAAAGGTAAAAGATACGCTCTTTTCTTAAGTTCCATATGAACAACCTCTTAAAGGTTTTTTCAAACCTTAGTCTCAAAATAAAGAATAAAAATCTTTTATTTCAAATGAGAAAAACGGCTCCACCGGCACCGCCCATTTATTGCTGCGCTGATTTCAGATTTGTCAGGAGCTCCACGCTGCCGATTCTCGATCTGGTCAACTGCATCGCCTGCTTCTCTTCAAGCACTCCCTCTTCCGGCTGTTGTGTAATCTTCTGAGATGTGCTGGGTGCTGATCATCACTTGCTTCGCTGCTCATGGTGGCTGGAGCCTACTATGTGCATTGTGAATGAGCTCTTTCTCTCCTCTCGTACCTTCTTTTTGCGCACAGCTCTATTGCACGGGCTATCAAGCCTTTTATCAGGGCTTTGATAATAAGCCTTAAACAAAGGCTTTCATAGGCCTTATATTAAGGCTTTGATAATCCTTGTAGCTTAAAAGGTTGAGGCTTACATGGTGGAGCTATACGTACAGGAAATGGGCGGTTGTAGAGATGGTGCTGTGACTTGTGAAGAGGTGCGGTAGATGGTACGGGCAGGTGTAGCACACACCTTGAAAATCTAGAATTTTGAGAAGCCCTAATGATGCAAAGACTAATGCAATAATTTTGCTCATCCTTCTTCTCAATGGCACTTCCTTTTGCGGGCACCATATTGAAGGGAAATGGCAAAACAACTAAACTAAGCTAAGCCATAGCCTACCAGGCGCTCTGATACCATGTTGGAAATCATGGATCTAGGGCTAGGCTAGCCTATGGAGGCTCAAACATAATGCTAAACATGATTATAAACAAATGACAAAAAGCAATACAAAGCAACACAAGATGCACTTACTTGACCAAGAGATTGTGTACTTGAGAATGAGTTGTTGTGTTACATTACATTGAAATGACCCTTTATATAGGTCCAAGTACCATATGGGCTTTGCCTTTGCATGTGGGATAACTCCTAGTCTTCACCACATTCATCCACATCCCTTTGACCTTGTCTATGATATGACATAGATCACTTTTTCTAACACCTCTCTCAAAAAGTTTGGATTCCCAAATGTATTCCAACATTGGAATCAACCTTGGGAAGGGGGGAAATAGAGGATGCTTCCAAATCATCACTTGTACTTCACTAAGAGAATTTTCACATGTAGCTTCTTCATGAATCTCACCCTTATCTCCATAGGTTTTGTACAATGAATCTACTATAATGAAGATGCTTGATGTACCGCACAAACCTCAACTATTGACATCTCCTTTGAAAGAAGAATACATAGGCCTGACTAGGTCTTATGAAAGTTCTTTTCCATCATTGGATACATTGGCTTAAAAGGATTACATCACCCCTTGAGAAGTCCATGGTGGATGATGAAAACAGGATGGGGGGCGTACAACCAACTTCTATATTTCTATCCCCAAATAAAATTTACCTCCCTGACAACTTACATTCACGCAAAGTGGGAGCCTATTGGGAAAACATAACTCCCACAAGTATATTACATATTAAAACTTAAAAGATGAAGGGGGGAAGAGAGCTTGAGCTCTTGCAAGCACACACACACACTCACAAAACCCTAATAGAGAACACACAAGGTGAGAGGCTGAAAATCTTCTTCTTCTCTACTCAACACTCAACACACCATATACAAGATAAGAGTACACATAATATGAAAGGTACTCAACCAATACATACACGGGTTCTCTATAGTGTGAACCCGACTAAATGAGCTGGCGCTATAACTATGCCAGTCTCTAGAATGGCTGTCACACAGCCTGTCATCCCACTCGCCGCATATCTCCCATGATCTCACCAACCATGCCAGTGGTGAAAGTGTGGGGCCTATCCCCCAGGCGGGTCATCAGTGGCCACCGCCTCACTAGACGAGCTCGATATGTCAACACTCCCCCTCAAGCTCAACTCCATCTCATGTACACCAAGCGAAGCCCTGAATCTGCGGAGCTTCTCTGTACCCAATGCTTTGGTGAAGATGTCAACTACCTGATCCTCTGTGCTGACATAAACAAGGTCAAGGTCTCCTGCCAAGACCTTCTCTCTGACGAAGTGGTAGTGGACCTCTATGTGCTTCGTACGAGCATGAAAGACTGGTGGGTTCCTGGCCAACTGTATACTCCTAATGTTGTCACAGAAAATGACAACTTGTCTATCAACTGATAGACCCAAATCTGCAAGTAGCTTTCTCAACCAAGCTACCTCACATGCTGCCATAGCAGCTCCTCTGTACTCGGTCTCTGTACTCGATAGAGCAACCGTAGGCTGCTTCTTGCTGCTCCAAGTCACAGCAGCACTCCCCAAAGAAAACATGAATCCATTGGTAGATCTTCTATCTGAGATACTACCAGCCCAATCAGCATCTGTGTACCCATGTACACATATCTCTGTCCCAGTCTCATAGAATAGTCCACAATGCAAAGTAGACTTCACATACCTCAGTATGCGTCTCACTGCATCCAAATACGGTTTTCGTGGAACCTACATAAACTGACTCACCAACCTAACAGCATAGCTCAAATCTGGTCTGGTGATTGTCATGTATATCAAACTTCCTACTATGCGTCTGTACATAGTGAATCCTCCAAGATCTCTCTTGAATCTGCACTCAACTTGCCATTCTGATCCAATGGCACAGAAATAGGCTTACAGCCTGTCATACCATACTTGGACAACATGTCCAAGTCATACTGTCTCTGTAGTAATCCAATACCATGTGGTGATCTAATCACCTCAATGCCCAAGAAATATCTGAGCTCCCCCAGATCCTTCATCTTGAACTTCTGTCTAAGCAAGATCTTTACATCAAAGATCTCTGTATCATGGTCCCCCGTAATGATCAAGTCATCTACATAGATGACAACAAGCACAACCCCTCTATCACCATGTCTCACATACAGCGAGAAATCTGCATTAGCTACATGAAAGCCAATAGTGACAAGATATTCAGAAATCTTGTCAGACCATGCTCTTGGTGCTTGTTTTAAGCCATACAAGGCTTTCTTCAACTTGCAAACATGCTCGGGGTGACCCACATCCTCATAGCCAGGTGGCTGCAACATATACACCTCTTCTTGCAAATCCCCATGCAAGAATGCATTCTTTACATCCATCTGATGTAAAGACCATTGCTTTGATGCAGCCACTGCTATCACAACTCTCACCGTTGCCATCTTGGCAACTGGGCTGAAAGTTTTCTCATAATCAATCCCATATGTCTGCGCATATCCTTTGGCTATACCAATCTAGCCTTGTACCTGTTTATGCTTCCATCACTGTTATGTTTAACTTTGTACACCCACTTGCATCCAACGGCTTTCTTGCCTTCAGGCAATTGCACTAAATCCCAAGTCTCATTTCCATATAGTGCATCCATCTCCTCGTCCATAGCTTTCTCCCAACACACATTTCCAACAGCCTCATCAATGCATGTGGGCTCAACAACCTGCACAACCTTTGCCATATATGCATAGTGATGTGCCACATAACCATCATAGGTAAATCTCTGCACAGGATTTTTCACTCTCCCAGATCTTCGTAGCTTTTCATTCATGGCTTCCATAGCCTTCTTTACACCAGGTGTTCTCATAGCTGGGATCCCAAGCTCCTCATCAAGGCTCATATCTGAGCCACTAGACTCTCCATCAACATGAGAATGCCCTGTAGAAATGTCAGGCATACCAAGGGGCTCAACCACTTTCTCTTTTCCTTTACATGATGTACTAATCACATTTGCAGGAGGACTGGTATTATGACGTAGCCTGCCACTCCATGGTCTATCAACTGAACCACTAGATGAGGACTCTCCTGGTCCACTCAAAGACTGTGATTGCTGACCTGCATTTTGTGCAACCACATTTCCACTCACATCAGCCCCGACAGCTTCTTTTTCAGCAACATACCAGCTGCTCATCTCATCAAAGACAACATCCTTGCTTACCCTCAACTCACATGTAGCAGGGTTATAACACCTATATCCCTTTTGCTCAAGGGAATATCCAATAAACACACATTTTTTAGCTTTCGAATCCAGCTTAGTTCTCAGCTCATCTGGCACATGCACATATGCAATGCATCCAAAAACTTTCAGATGAGACAAATCTGGTTTTCTGCCAGTAAACCTCTCCTCTGGAGTTACATCATGTATGGCTGCAGTTGGAGTCCTGTTTATGATGTATACTGCTATAGAAACATCCTCAGCCCAATAGCAATGCGGCATATTCTTCTCTTCCATCAATGCTCGCGCAATCTCAGCAATGTGCCTTTTTTTCCGCTCAGCAACTCCATTTTGCTGCGGAGTGTATCTGCATGTAAACTGTCTCCGAATACCATTCTTCTTCAAAAATTCAGAGAACTCATTGGAGAAGTACTTTCCCCCTCCATCTGGACCTTAGGCACTTTACATATTTCCCTGTTTGCTTTTCAACCAAAACTCTGAAATTCTGAAAGTGAGTGAACACCTCACTCTTCTCCTTCATGAAATTCTGAAAGTGAGTGAACACCTCACTCTTCTCCTTCATGAAATGTACCCACACTTTCCTTGTGTGGTCATCAATGAAAGTCACATAATACCTGCAGCCTCCCATAGATATGGTCTTCGTAGGACCCCATACATCTGAATGCACAACATCTAGTGCATTTCTGCTCACATATCTGTTACGTGGAAACACATGCTTTGTTTGCTTCCCAAATTGGCATGCTTCACATATTTTCTGCATACCTTCCACTTTAAATTTTGGCAGCCCTGTCACAATTCCTTTTGTCTGCATAGACTTCAATCTCTGAACATTTACATGTCCAATCCTTTTATGCCAAATATCTGTGTCTGCAACAATTCCTGAACCATTTGCAAACATCGCAGCACTCATTTCAGGCATGTCTACATTCAACGTAAACATTTTGCCCACTCTGTTGCCTTTTGCAACCAACCTGCACTTGTCTTTGAAATCTTCAACATAACACCCATCAGGGTTAAACCGAACCTGCAAACCCTGCTCAATCATTTGGCCAACTGAAACCAGATTCTTTGTTATGTTCGGTACATGAAGTACATCTGCAAGGTACTTCACTTTGCCATCCTACATAGACAATGGCACAACTCCAACGTGGGCAATTGGATGAGCAGTGTCATCCCCTGTTTCCACAAAACCTGGTCTTTCCGGGTTTTTCATCTCCTTGAACCACTCCCCACATGACTCGTCATGTGGTTCGAAGCGCCTGAATCCACATACCTCACATTATCTTTTTGTGCTGCATCAACATTTTCAGACATGGCATTCACAACATGCTGCATAACAAACAACCTTTCATTATCCTCATTATTTCTGCTTGAGGATGCATAGTTCTTTTGCTGCACTTTTCCATTTTGCATGTCAGCCTGCTTCTTATAACATTCTGACTGCACATGTCCAGGCTTACCACAATAATAGCATTCACGTGCATCATTATATTGCCTTTGCCAATTTCCACGGCCTCTTTGACTCCCCCTACCTCTGAATTTGCCTCTTCCACCTACGTGTTGTTGTTGTTGTTGTTGATTCTGGGACTGTTGTTGTTGCTGCTCTGCTGGCCATAATTTTGATTACCTGTTCGGCCACCTCCTTGACCGCGTCCACGGCCTCCTCTACCTCGTCCTCTTCCTGAACTCGTGTAGAAGGCCTGTTGCTCTGAACTGTTTTTACTTTGTGAAGACTGTTAGTCTTCACCCAAGTTCTTCTCTTCGATAATCAGTATAGACACCAAATCTGTAAAGTTGGGAATGTTTTCCCGAGTCTGAATAGACGTCTTGAATGCCTTGTATTGTGGCCCGAGACCACGTAGACAGACCTCCACCTTATCATCATCATCTACTGACACACCAATAGATGCAAGGGATTCCACAATACCCTTTATCTTCAACGCATAGTCATTCACAGACATGCTCTTTTTCTCCACAGTATGAAGTTCATTCTTCACTTGTATCTTACGTGCCTTGGTATTTGTTTCATAAAGCTTTACCAAGGTGTCCCACGCCTCCTTGGGGGACTTGGCATCCTGAATGTGCCCAATCATGGTGTCCTGTATACTAATGGAAAGCCAATACATAACCTTCCTGGCTCCTTGGTTCCAGTCTTTAAACTCTTTCACATCTGCAGCAGTCGGATTTATATCCGGTATCTCCGGTGCCTCTTCATGCTCACCTTCTATGTAGTCCCAATAGCCTTTTCCCATCAGGAAATTCATCAACCTGAACCTCCAAGCATGGAAGTTATTCTTATCCAGCTTCTCAGCCACAATCTGTGTTATGCCATCATTACACATCTTGCCAAACACACAATTTTACCAGAAACTGCACTCTGGTTTTTCTTGCACAAATGCTGTATTTTCTACAGCGGTACTGCAGTACTCTCAAATGTCACAACCAGTGACTTCAATGTGCATACATACACCCAATGGCAACTGTAGACCTCTTTGCAGCACCCACAGTGTCTGCACAGTCAATCTGTCTTCCTGCTGTTCTTAAAACAGGGTTCTGCAGAGAATCGATGACTTACTTGCAGTGCTCGAAATCGCCTGCTTTCTGAAAAACGGAGGTCCAGACGCGCCCGAAACGCGTTTTCGGCCCGAAAATTTCAGTCCAATAGGACTATAAAGTTGCCCTATAGCTTTACTCCTGCGAAGAAAGCTCCTCAATCAGAGACCGTTTGCCGGTGCCTCCCGTAGAGCTCCCGACAAGGGTGTAGTCACCAACACAATAGGGAAGAGTAGTTGAAGCTCTTACCCTCGTACCGCTTCCTGTGGTTCTCTTTCTTACAGCTCAGCCCTTAGCACGAACCAGGCTCTGATACCATGAAAAGATGCAGGGGGGAAGAGAGCTTGAGCTCTTGCAAGCACACACACACACTCACAAAACCCTAATAGAGAACACACAAGGTGAGAGGCTGAAAATCTTCTTCTTCTCTACTCAACACTCAACACACCATATACAAGATAAGAGTACACATAATATGAAAGGTACTCAACCAATACATACACGGGTTCTCTATAGTGTGAACCCGACTAAATGATTTGGCGCTATAACTATGCCAGTCTCTAGAATGGCTGTCACACAGCCTGTCATCCCACTGGCCGCATATCTCCCATGATCTCACTAACCATGCCAGTGGTGTAAGTGTGGGGCCTATCCCCCAGGCGGGTCATCAGTGGCCACCGCCTCACTAGTAGACGAGCTCGATATGTCAACAAAAACCATCCTAAAACATACAATACACACAACATATTTTACAAACAACAAACACCTTAAAAGATGAAGAGTTGAGCACACAACAATACAAAGAGAATGTGTGAAAGCACAAGGTTTTCATAATTCATTTGACTAATGTACAGGCCTTGTGCAATGGATTTAATTTGGCACAACACCAATGCACCAACTTTGGATGGGAAAAATCTTCTTTGCGATCTTTTTAGCAAGATGTTTTTGACAAAAAAAATAAAACTGTGAGCTTTTCTTGAGCCCTTCTTAAACCACACATAATACTAACAAAAAAACTGAATTAATGACACCTTTGAGACTTGAGTTTTTGTTTTGGTTTCTTCGTTTTTTTACGATTTTTGCTAACAGTTTTTAGCTTTTCTCCTGGTTGGAATCCATCTAATCATTTTACTTGGTCTTTGATACTATCTTGTGCTTGGACATAGTATAGATATCTATTCTTTCCTGAGAAGTGAGGTGGTGGTCGAGAGTGTTCATTCTTAAACTCCTCGTCTTCTTTTTGTATTTTCTCACATCGTTCCCTCTCATCTTGTTTACGGATCTCTTATGGCTCTTACAGCATTTACGTTTAGGTCGGCTTCGAGGGATCTCTACTTGAACCTCCCTTCCTCTCAAGAGTAGGCGTGCTTTTCCTAACTCTTCCTCGGGGATTATCACATCATCATCAAAATCAGAGTCCCATCCATCTTCCTTATCAGCATCATTAGCAGATTCGAGTGTAAAAATCCTCCACTGAGACTTCCTCTACATGCAGTGCTATTGTGGATGCATCTTCATAGTACAAATCATCTAGAAGGTCATGTGGTTGTACCATTCGTATAGGAATAATGTCATATCCATGTGAGTCACAAAATTGAATTGGCTTAGGTAAATGACATGTCGATAATGTTGCAAGGACATGACTCCATTCTAGGGGATCAATTAAGTGCTCAGGGAAGGGTCGTGGAATGTATGCCTCATCTGATACACTTCGATTACCCTTAAGTCTTTTAGTGTTGAAATCCTTACATGAGGCTCCACACATCCACAGATCTTCTCGGCCATCTG
The DNA here is from genome assembly GCF_041138505.1 of Cibotium barometz. NCBI lineage: Eukaryota > Viridiplantae > Streptophyta > Polypodiopsida > Cyatheales > Cibotiaceae > Cibotium > Cibotium barometz. The sequence goes on along the minus strand of NC_141102.1, from coordinate 30,670,008 downwards.
ACAATGCAACTCTTGAGTCCTCAGATGAAGCAAAATCAAACTCATCTATTGGAGACCTTGTTACATCACGATATGAGTGATTCTTTAGGTTGACCCTTGTGATGACAGAATCATGTCGAAGGTACAAATAATTATATTCCCAATCTTGAATCATTTGAAATTGTCGCATGAATGGTCTACCCAATATCACTTCATAGTTTGGATGCTTTCCAAAATCCACTACTGCAAATGTGTGCTCATATTCAATCCCACATGTGGTGACCAATATGTTCTCTAGTAGCCCAATGGGATGTTCTAAGCTTCCATCTGCTAGCTGCAAGCGCAACCTTGTACTCCTAATAGCTGGTTTGCCCACTTTTCCCAAATGGACCTTGTCACAATGCCCACTCCTGCACCACTATCAAGTATTGCAGTTGAAGCTACTTTTCGCACTTCTAATGGGAGGGTAGCATTTCCCTGATCGTCCTCACAAAATTTTCCTACTTTGTTGATAGGAACTGGCATAACATGCTTTGTCTCAGGGTGTATAGTACATTGATGGTGACCCTTTTGTAGCAATACCTGCTCTAACAAACATGTGGCAATATCATTCCACAATTCTGGTCGAAGCTTTATCAAATCAAGCAAAGGTAAGGTACAAGCCATTGGTGCTGACAAAATAGCTTGCACAATACCCATATCCATCTCCTTTGTCAACCTTCTATGCATGGAGGGTATCCTCAAGGTTTGAGAACAGTTCTCATATTCTCCCAAATAAGATGGTAAGGTTTTCATTGTATGCTTACTTCTAGGAGAAACAATTGTTTGAACTTCCTCGTGGATGCTTGGGCGTCTAAAGTTGTTTTCTGTGCCCCTGGTAAAATCCACTTCAGAGAATGGAGGTGAAATAATAGAGGACATATTCTCATTAACTTTCTCATGAACTTCTGCCCACATCTCATTTGCCATGTCCTCGTTAGCATCAATAACTTCATCATTGCATGGGAAGGCAAGACTAGGTGGTGGCAGAATGCCTTCTTTCAATGGGGTGTCAATTGGTGCAGACTTCTCGCTATGAGCTTGTGAGATCAGCTCACTTTTCATTTCCCAACTTGATGACACTTCTGGTATGGTTTCTAATGTTGGCTTAAAAGAGGTTGGGCCCCGAGGGATAAGTGGAGGTGGGCCCTCAAGTATTGATTGAGCTTCCCTAATGAGTTGCTGATGTACAGCTAGATTGATCTTCTCCTCACTCACGAGGGTTTGGGTATTCCTGAAGCTTCTTGGGTAGCTCAGATAAAGCTGCAATGCGACTTCTATGAGCATCAACGATGGCATCTAGAGTCTCGTTCACCTTATCCACAAAAACAGAACCCCCAGAACTATCCTCGATTGTACTAGCCTCACCTTGTTTAGTACTAGGCCCAGGTTGAGGTTGATGCTCTTGCACTTCTTGGGATATAAAAGCTTGATCCTTCATGTTTTGTTTAGAGACTTCTTGAGAACTAGTGGATGTACTCTTAGTTTGCTTGTTGCGGTTCTTTTTTCTCCTAGTGGTCCTTTTTCTATTGGAATGTAGGGTCTTGTCCACTAGATTTGCCTTTGCATCCCTAGTTGGAGGTGTTTCATCAGTCTACATTTCGGCATTTCGTGTCTGAGATCTAGTCATGACTCTAAGTGGCATGACATCCTCATTCTCTGATGAAGGTGTGGCGATGGAACTGCCTCTACAAAGTTGAGTGAGATCTTTGGTTGAGAGGTGCCTTCCTCATGTGGTTTCAACAAAACAATCCTTTGGAAAGTGTTCTACACAACAGCCTAGACAATATCTTTCAATTGGTGAAAACTGTGGTACTCTTGTATTGGATTGAGCTGCTTGCCTTGGGCGATGTGGACAATCACGAGCCCAATGGGGTTCTCCGCACTCATAATAGGGGTCCATTAGTTTGGCTTCTACTTTCCTTTGCTGCCATTGACCTCAGGGGCCTGGAGTCCTAGGTTGGTAGCCGCCTAGCAACATCAAAGAATTTTGTTCCCCCGGTTGAGGCTCCCCAGTGCTTGGCTTGGATATACGGGACTTTCAAAGAGATTTTCCTTGGATGAATATGATGCATATTCCTCCTCCACATAGCTTGGGTTTACCAAGTCTCTAAACATATTTGAATTGTAGTAGTCAACAAACCTCACAGGAGCAGTCCCAGGAGCAGAAGGTTGAGCTCCAAGTACAGGTCGTGCTTGCTCTTGTGCCATCGGTGGCTTATGTTCAAAATTAGTATACTGTTGATGCATTTGTGGAGCCACTGCACCCCTTTGCTGCTCACGCTCTTGTCTCATTCTTGCAATGCAAATACATTCCTGTGTGGTGTAGGTTTAATTCCAAGCACAGGCTTGGCACCACTTCTTTGTGGGTTGGTTTGTGACTAGAGGAGAAAAGGTATTACATTCTTTGGTTTTATGGTTACCGCCACATGCTCCACAAAGATGAGGACCTGTAGGTAGTACACTCCTCATTCGCCTGCTTGCTGTTGTTGTGGCTGCATGGGTGGGTGATAGGTTTGTCCTAATCTCCTTAGTACTAGGTTAGATATGTGGTCTGGATTTACTAGTGCGCTAGACCCTAAACTTTGTTGAGATTCAAGCTCGATGTCAGTGTGAGCCAGCTATGCTATGTGCTGCCAGATTAGGTAGGAACATGTGTGAGACATAAATGACCGCGTGTCCAGCTGGTCATAGTGTGTGGACATTAACTAGGGTTAGGAGAGTGTGGACACAACTCATTGTGTGTTGTGTGGATTATGGATTAGTGCATTATGCTTTGTGTGAGAGTGGACATGGCTTCCCTCTATGGTTAGGGTTTGCAATATACATTAGGGTTTTCTCCTGTGTGTGTGTCTCCTCCTCCTCTACCGTTCTTTCAACATGGTATCAAAGCCTTGTGCTGTTTATTAGGGTTTATGAGTGAGTGAGTGAAGCTGTGAAAAGAAGCTGTGAAGCTTGCCATTGGAGCTGTGAAGCTTGGAGCACACCGAATCTTATCAGATCTGAGAGCTTGGCCTACCGGGTAAGGTCTTCTAAACATCCTTGAGCGGATTGCAGGTGAAACAGGCAAAAGCAAAGCAAAATAGAGCAAATCAAAGCAAAGAAAAATTCTGGTTTTTGAAGCTTTCCATTAAAGCTTGGCAACATTGATGTATGGTGGAAATACGTGTGATTCTGGCAAAAGACATATGTATTTGACAAAGAGGGATGTATTGGCAACCCATGTGCAAGCCTTGAACAAAATTTGGAGCAATTTACATGCATTTGATTGAGTGAAATTACTGGTTTTTTGAGCTCACACAAAACAGAGAAAAGGAAGCCAAAAATTGATGAAATTGGAGCATGTATTTGGTAAAAATCAAAGCATTGGTGGAATGCACATGTGCCTAGGTGTGTTGGGAACTCAACACCATCATCAAATAGCACTTCAATCACTCCCAAAGAGCTCTATTGCAGGTGGCGCAGCCAGAACAGAGGAAACAGGGTATTTTTCTGGTTTTTTGCCTACGAGGAGATCAAATTCTCACTTGGTACTTGATATCTTCCACAACCTTCTTAGCAATTGGATGCTTTACACTTTGGAGAAGAGGGCTATGTGATTTGTTTGGTCAATGATGCCTAATTGAGCTGGGAATGAGCTGATTAAAACAGGCTGTCCACTGGTTGCAGAGAAACAGAGCATTTTAATTGAGTAATTAATCTTTGGTGTTTTACAATTGGACAAATTCCTCTTACATGGAGTTGATGGACACTATTGCTAAGCTAATGAATGCCTAGTTGCTCAATTTGGACAAATATTGAAGGAATTAGAGCAAATTTTCTACTGGTTTTTCTGGTTTTTCCAAAAACAGAGAAAGGGTTTTCAAAAATTGATATGTACACATGTCAGATGGTGTTGATACTCAACATTGAGGTTCATTAGGTGTCAATGCAAGTTGCCCATACTTGATTGCACCATTACATTATGATTTGGAGCCTTGGAAGGTGTGTCAATTCAGGGTATCCCGCACTGAGTGAGTCAGTTCATCTTGAATGATTACAGGTTGATTTTCTACATCAAATTTGGAGTTTGTTGGCTACCTGGAGTATCTGGAACATTCATTGGAGTGTGGGTGAGGTGAGGAAGGCTCATTTATAGATTTGAAGTGTGCGGAAGGTGTACGCATTGAGCAACATGTCGGATAATCCAGTTCAGATTGTTGGTGAGAAGCTGGATAGGAAGAACTTCCATGCATGGAAGTACAGGATAAAGAGTTTCTTGAAAGGAAAAGGATTTTGGAATCTCATTACAGGTGCTGAGCCAGAGCCTGAGTTACCTCGGCAACCTACACAGCAGCAGCTTATTGCTCATAAGCAATGGTCAGAGAGAGCATTCAAAGTGCTGCATTATTTGTCCATATGCATTTCTGATGCTATGCTCATACACATACAGGATGCTGAGAATCCCAAAGATGCATGGGATATTTTGGTCCAGATGTTTGATACAGATACGAGTGCTCGCAAGTCTCAGTTACGACAGCAGATCCATAATGTGAAAAGGAATAAAAGAAGCATACATGATTATGTGCAAGAAATCAAGAAGTTTGCAGATGCATTGGCCACAATAAATGCCCCCATGCCTGATGATGATTTGGTGGATATTACCTTGCATGGTCTTGGCAAGGAATACAAATCTTTTGATACATCTATCTCAGTGAGGAGTACAGACCTGTCTACCCGGAGTTGGTTTCACTCTTGTTGGTTGAGGAAATCAAGCTCAGTGATTCATTTTTGGATGCATCTTCTAGCCATGATGATGGCAGAAATCAGGCTTTCTACTCGCAGAGAGGCTTTAGAGGCAGGGGGAGATTCGCATCACGAGGACGTGGTGGTAATGGTCGTGGATGGCAGGATAGGCCTCCACAACAGAATTTTCAGCCTTCATATGGTGCTCGAGGTGGTCGTGGATATGCACCACAAAGAGGCAGAGGTAACCCCCGTGGACGAGGACGTTGGCAAGGCCAACAAAATTCTATGCAAGATGTAGAATGCCATTATTGTGGCAAATATGGTCATATGGCGAGAGATTGTTTCCGCAAACAGAATGATTTGAGAGGGGGAAGAGCACAACGTGGTGGTCATTATGGTGGAAACTATGCACAACATGGTGGTAACTATGCATCAAGTAGCAATGATGGAACTGCAAATCATTTGTTTGCCATGAAGCATGTTGTGGGTTCTATGACGACAAATGCTGAGAATGATGACACATGGTATATGGACTCAGGAGCATCAAACCATATGACATGTCATGGAGAATGGTTTGAGCATATGAAGCCTATGGATGTGAAGGGCTATGTGGAAACAGGTGATGATACCCAGCATGTCATTACACATGTTGGAAGTGTACCATTGGTCATGCACAATGGTCAGACAAAGTCTATGTCAGATGCGCTGTATGTGCCTTCGATCACTAAAAGCTTGGCCTCAGTTGGTCAAATGGTGGAACAGGGATTACAGGTTCGCTTCAATGAGCATGGATGCTTCGTTGAAGATTTTAAACATGGATGTAGAGTGATTGCTAAAGGCAAGAAAGAAGGCAGATTGTTTAAGCTGGATGCTGGAATTCCTGAGCTAAAATCAGCCATGTTCTCAAAAAGTAAAAACGTGGTACACGACATTGATATGTGGCACAAGAGGATTGGCCATGTCAATATACAGAGATTAAAGAACATGCAAACAAGAGGCATTGTCAATGGATTGCCTAGGTTCAAATATGATGGACATATGCATGTTTGTGAAGCCTGTCAGTTTGGAAAGCAGACAAGATTGAGGTTTCCTAGAGAAGGAAATATGAGTAACAGGCCACTTGAGATAGTACACAGTGATGTATGGGGTCCTACACAAAACCCATCTATCAAAGGCAGTTTATACTATGTTACATTCATTGATGACTTTAGCAGGATGACATGGATATACTTTCTCAAAGAGAAGAGTGAAGTGTTGGAAAAATTCATGGATTTCAAAGCTTTTGTAGAAAAGCAGTATGGCTGTTGGATTAAATGTCTGAGGACAGATGGAGGTGGTGAGTACACCTCAAAGGCTTTTGAGCATTTCTTGAGGAAGCATGGAATAAGAAGACAGTTGACTTGCAGGTATACACCTCAGCAGAATGGTGTGGCTCAGAGAAAGAATAGAGTCATATGTGAAGTGGCAAGGGCGATGCTCAATGAAAAGAGCAAGCCAGATTACTATTGGGCAGAAGCATGTGCTACTGCAGTGTATATATTGAACAAAACACCTACAGCAGCCATTCATGGAAGCACACCAGAGATGCGGCTTACAGGTTACAGGCCAGACATTGGACATCTTAAAGTTTTTGGATGCATAGCTTATGTACATGTGCCTGATGAAAGAAGAAGGAAGTTGGATCCTAAGGCAGAGAAATGTGTATTTGTTGGACATGCACAGGATCGAAAGGCATACAAATGCTATAACCCTCAAACTAGACAAGTAGTCATCTCACGAGATGTGGTGTTTGATGAGCTTGCTAGTTGGTACAAAGCAAAAGATGAGGGAGTCATTGAGTCACTTGAGGCAGATGTGCCTGTGAACTTGCCATCACAAGCAAGTTCTAGTTCTACTACTATGTCTGGGCCAGCACAGCAGAAGCTGAGAGTAGCAGTGTACGTCCATGGTCAGGACGTCTGAGGCATGAGAGTGTGAGCACTGGGAGTAGTGCTATGGATAAAGGCAAAAAGAAAGTCGAAGGAATTGGAATCACAGGTTATGAGTCATCTAGTTCAGAGAGTTTGGATGAGGAGCTTGGCATACCTGTTTTACGCACACCTGGTGCTAGACAGGATAGATATGTGCCACCACATGCTAGAGTTACAGGTGTATAGAGTGACCCGCAGGCATTGCGAAGATCCCAGAGAGTCAGATATCCTGTTGACAGATTGACATATAGAGATTTTGCTATGCACTATGCATATATGACATCTATGGTGAAGCATGTGGAACCTCCATGCTATGCAGAGGCTATTGGAGAGCATGTATGGGAGAAAGCAATGGATGTTGAGATGGACGCATTGGTCCATAATGATACATGGGATTTGGTTGCATTACCAAAGGATAAGAATGTTATTGGATGTAAATGGGTTTACAAAGTGAAGTGCAAATCTGATGGGTCTATTGAGAGACATAAAGCAAGATTGGTAGCAAAGGGTTATGCACAAACCCAAGGATTGGATTATGATGAGACGTTTAGTCCAGTGGCTAAGATGGGCACAGTGAGAGCAGTCATTGCTATGGCTGCAGCTAATGGCTGGGAAATGCATCAGATGGATGTCAAGAATGCATTTCTGAATGGAGATCTACAAGAGGAAGTGTACATGGCACAGCCAGAAGGGTATGTACACCCTAGATATCCTACTCACGTATGCAGGTTGAAAAAGGCATTGTATGGTCTAAAGCAAGCACCTCGTGCTTGGAGTGATGAGATGAGCAGATATCTTATCTCACTTGGTTTTCAGATTTCTACAGCAGATTCTTCACTCTATGTGAAGAAGACAGAGCATGGGATTGTTTTACTAGTCATCTATGTGGATGACTTGATTACAGGTGATCATAGTGCAGATGTGATGCATGTCAAGCAAGCTTTGAGTGGGAAATTTGACATGAAAGATCTTGGTGAGTTGAGATACTTCCTTGGAATTGAAGTGGTGAAAGATCATGCAGGTACTTGGTTAGTACAGCGCCAATATGCATTGGATATGTTGGCAAAGTATGGCATGACAGGGTGTAAGCCTATGAGTACACCATTGGAGCAAAATGTGAAGTTGCGGGCTGATTATGGCGAGGAATTGGATGATCCTTCTATGTACAGGAAGATGGTTGGTAGTCTCATATACATGACTATCACACGCCCGGATTTTAGTTATGCAGTGGGGCTAGTAAGCCAATTTATGCAGAGCCCCAGGAAACCACATTTGGATGCAGTGAGACGCATCATGAGATATGTGAAAACCACAGCACATTATGGTTTATTTTATGAGAGTGGTAAAAGCTTGGACATACATGGCTACACAGATGCTGATTGGGCAGGTAGCGCATATGACAGGAGATCTACTAGTGGATATGCTTTTACACTTGGAAGTGCCGTGGTGAGTTGGAGTAGCAAAAAGCAACCTACAGTTGCTTTATCTAGTACAGAGGCTGAGTACAGGAGTGCAGCCATTGCTACTTGTGAGACTATATGGTTAAAGAGTCTCTTGACAGATTTATGTGAGCCTCTTGATGGCAAAGTTGTCATACATTGTGACAACATGAGCAGTATACAGCTGGCAAAGAATCCAGTGTTTCATGCGAGGACCAAACACATAGAGGTCCATTATCATTTTGTCAGAGAAAAGGTGCTGGATGGTACAATTGATCTTCACTATGTGAAGACTGATGAGCAGGTGGCAGACATCTTTACGAAGCCACTTAGCAGGGAGAAGTTTGAGTACTTCCGGACTATGTTGGGAGTACATGGGATGAGCTTGAGGGGGAGTGTTGAGAGTCTTGATATCCCAAGCTCATCTACATCTTCATCGGTAGTACATCATGAGCTTCAGAGGGGCTGTTGAGATTCAAGCTCGATGTCAGTGTGAGCCAGCTATGCTATGTGCTGGCAGATTAGGTAGGAACATGTGTGAGACATAAATGACCGCGTGTCCAGCTGGTCATAGTGTGTGGACATTAGCTAGGGTTAGGAGAGTGTGGACACAACTCATTGTGTGTTGTGTGGATTATGGATTAGTGCATTATGCTTTGTGTGAGAGTGGACATGGCTTCCCTCTATGGTTAGGGTTTGCAATATACATTAGGGTTTGCTCCTGTGTGTGTGTCTCCTCGTCCTTTACCGTTCTTTCAACAAACTTTGGTCATCACCCCACTAATCTCTAGGTTGCAACTCAGGGCCAGTACCATCTTGGAATTTAAAGTTATCTGTGAAATCCATAGCATCATGGCAACACTCATTGAAATTTGTATGCTTCTTTGCATAGAGATGTGTGTGCAGTGTTGAATTTTTAAGTCCTTTTAAGAAGAGAGAAATTAATGGACTCTGGGTGGCCTTCTCATCTTCTGGGCAACGATTAATGTACTGCTTCATCCTATTTACACAGTCTTTAACACTCTCAATCTCGCCTTGCTTGAAAGAGTAGATGTTTGCTACTGTGTCATGTTCAATCCCCATCAAGGAAAAAGCAGCAATGAATATCTCTTCCAAAACTCATAAAGAAGATTTGTCTGAAGCCTCTAGTGCTTGAAACCAAGCAAGGGCCTTTCCCTCAAGAGTGAGCCCAAATCCTTCAATTTGCGTATGCTTGTCTGTCACTTGCTCAGCTCGAACTGCTTGCCTAAATGCTGCTACATGGTCATATGGATCTCCCGACCCTTCGTACTTCTTTACCAGTTTCTGAAGAGTTGATGGCCTTACTCGTCTTGAATACTCATCATCGGGCCTATGGCCTCTCACTCTCAGTGGGAACTGTTCCTCTCTTTGGTAAGATGGTCCACATGCATTCCAAATTGGTGTGGGTCCCCTATTACCTACCTCACCAACCCCCTCCAAAGATCTTGTTACCCGCATTTCAAGAGGTGCATTTATGGGAGGCCAAGTTGGCTCCCCTACCCTCCGATTGTCATAGTGAGAGATACGTTGTTGTGGTGTGATCTGTGGTCGCACTTTTGGTGTAGGATAATATCTTGGTGCTAGAGTTGGGCTACTTGCAGTGGTCCACTTTGATGTCAAGGGTCCCTGTCTAGTGAATTCTCATTAGGGGAGGGGCAACAGTTTCTCCAAGAAAGGCTGTCTCTCCTGGTTTAGCTGTATTAGTTGTTGAGAACACTTCCATGAATATTGGTTTACCTCTCCACGTGAGCTCACGAATTTCCTTCCAATCTAAGGTTCGGTATTCATTGGCCCATTTATCAACGATTCGGTTCTTGTATCCTCCTGCAAGCTTCTCGACTACCACCACAAGTGCTAGAGGAAGATCTAGCTCTCGCAAATCTAGTTGTGGCATAATATCCTTCTAAAGAGTCCTTATAGACCTCTTGAAGTGGGTCATCCTGAAAGACCTTTGTCACTGGAATTTGTCGTACAAACTCCCATTGGTTCTCAGCCCCCTAATCCATTTTGCTTTTGCCTTTCCTGTCCCTTTTCAAATTTAGATCTACTAAAAGTAAATCATCTATGGATGGCTTTAAGGACTAGGCATTGGATGGTCCAGGTATGTCCGGCTCAATGAGCCAATCATCTCTAGACTCCCTTGCTCTGGAAGGCTTTGATAAGTCTAAGAACTCACTTTTAGAGAGCTCTCCTAATTTGTCTACATTCTCTGGATGATAGGTGACTTCGTAGTGAATACCATCTCCACCCATGTACATGTTACCTTGGTCATTGACTAGAGGTGCTCTATCAAGCTCTGAGAAAAAGTCTGCGATCTTAACGAGATACCGTTGTTGTGGATCCCTAAAGATCTCAGCTCCTTGAGCATTCGTATAGACATATTGAAGTCACATTGAGTGGTAATCCCATGGTGTCGACTTCAAATGGATTAAAAGATCTTGTGGGTGTCCTATTTGGGGCTAAGGGATGACTATTTGACGGCCCTAGATTATCCATAGACAATGAGCTAGTTGTCCTGGAAAGGGTATCAGATTGGGATTCGAAAAAGGTTTCAGCAATATCTGCCAAATTTCCTACCGATTGGGTGCCACTTTCCTACGTAGGTACTCTAGAAGGTGCCCTAGACCCTATGGCAGTGTCTATATGACGTCCCGACCGCAAGTACATAAGGTCAAATTTTAAGGTTTTTTTTTCAAAAAAATCCAAAAATTTTCAAGTTGGCTCAAACTTTGCCAAAACCCATTTTGAACCCCCTCGAACACATTAGGCTAAAAAAATAGTGTATTTTTCAGGATCAAAAATTGCCTAAAATTTACCAGTTTCCCATACTGAACTCACTATGGGAAAATGGTTCCGGGACCGAAATTTCGACGATGGGTGTTTTCTAACTCCTCTTGAAAAGTTAGATAACCTCCCAATTTTTTGCAGCAGAAAATGAGTTTTTTTATTTTTCTTATTTTTTAAAATTTTTTTTTGCACCCCTTATCCGGTGTGCGGTGGCGGTCTTTATGGTGCGGTGTGTGGGTCTCTCCGCGCGGTGCGCTGTTCACGTACAGTCGTCTTCTTTTATTATTATTATTATTATTTTCTTTTTTTAAAGTGCGTATGTAGTAAACTAAATGCGTGTGCAGCGAATTCAATGCGTGTGCAGCTGTGAGATTTGTAGTAGCGAATTCAATGTTCAGTCTTCATGTGTGTGTACAGATTTTAGTTTCTCTACAGGTGCACGTTTAACAGAGAACTAAAATGCAGGCTTAACAGAGAACTAAAATGCACAAAATTAAAGATGCAGAAAACTAAACTAAGCTAAGAATAGAAAATAAAACGAACATGTAGAAAATTGAAACTGTACAAATTATCCTCAAACAGAATCATAGAAATGCAAAAATAGGCCTCTCTTTCGCACACAAATTGAAATTTGCAGGTTTAGCGCCTACCTCCAATCCTTCCCGTGTGTTGAATCCTTGGCCTGATCTCAAGGGAGAAGTGTAGCTAGCCAATCGCACTCAAATTGCAAGACAAATAAAGAGAATTTAACAACAGATTAGTCTTAATACCAAAATTAGTCCCCAAGCCTGCTCTCCTATCCAACAGTTTTGCAATCGATTGGAGCTTAACAAGGAGTGGTAGTGTGTGTATGGTGCTCAACTAATGTAGGCACTCGCTCCCCGACAACGGCGCTATTGTAGAGCGGTTCTCTCTACCGTGCAATATAGTTCTCATAGAGTACTACCGATCAACAAATGTGTTAAGAAACACAATGTCAATCTGAGGACTTGACCTGATTAGTGCATGAAGGCTTATCCCATGAGGGAGAGCTCACATACACAAACCACCACTTGACGATTCAACCATTCAACACCTCAATCAATCTCTCAATCCCTTAAATCCCACTACACTAATCAAGAGAACAAGCAATGTATGGCAATCTCTTAATCCCATTCAAACATTGATTAAATCTTAGCTTTCCCTAATGCCTGCAAATCCAGAAGCGTGCATCTACTAACCCACAAGCTTAAGTAAGCATAGAATGTAACATTCACAAACCCACAAGCTCATAGAGAGAGTCTATCCATGAATAACTCGTTGCCAATGAAGTGGGCAGAGCTTGCATCAATGGAGACTACATACACACACACTACAAGCATGCAGCATACACAAGAAAAAGGAAGAAGCATTCAACTAATCATAGATTAATCTACTTTAATGATGCTAAAACAAATTAAGAGAAAGAAGTGAAGCTATACTCATTGGAGCTTGATGCTCATTAGAGTACAATGGAGAGAGTTAGAGAGTTGCCATAGCTTGAGAGCTCAAGAGCTTCACTTAATAGCTTATGAGAATGGCCAAAAACATCCACTTTCTTTAGCTAACATCTCTTTTGTAGAGATGTCACTAACCCTAACCCTAGGCCTCTTTCACACATGGGCGGACAACCCCATAAGTGACCCTTGCTTAATACACTTAGAACCCTCATTTAGAACCCACATTGGCCTAAAATGATTTACATTGCACTTCGGCACAAAAATATGGAAAAATTATGTGCGTCTTTATGTTCCCGTGTGGCTACAATCCCGCTCTCTCGCATTAATTGCTTTCGGCCTCCTTCCATAATCCGTGTTCCCGTGAGTGTTCCCGTGGGAACAATCTACCATGACATATTTTTTGCCAGGCCTCACAACTATGATGAAATCAAACTCACGAAGAGTCAATAACCACCTTGTTAACAAGGTATACAAGGGCTTGTGGATAAACATTTAAAAAAAAATATTAGGCAATGTGTAAATTTCTTAAAAGCATAAACAATCGCTAACCCCTCGTGCTCTATGGTAGTATAATTTGTTTTCGCCTCATTCAATTGACAGCTTGTGAAACTAATAGGGTAATCCAATGTATAATCACATGGTCACGCTAGGACGCATCCAATGGCATGAATCAATATGCACATGGAAGATGACATCTCAATTTGTAATTTTCTCAAATGATGGCTATCCTCAACTCCCAATACCAAGCCACAAAGAAGAATGGTTCTATGGTTGGAGTGTATGATTATCTTCTCTATCAGAAGAATACAATGTAATCTCAATGCCACAAACTAGCTAGGACAGGTTTGATGTATCATTAATAAGCCAAGAGAAACAAAGGACTATAACATCAACATGATGAGACATAAATGAAAAACAACTAAATATATTTATAATTGATAGTGTTTTCACAGCAAAACTAGGTTGTTATATATCACAAGAGCATGAATTTGATATCACAAGGTTTAAAAAAAATATCTTATCTTGGAAATCCTGTTGATTTCCACTCAAGGTGGTTATGTCTTCTTTTCGTTTTTTCTCTCTTGGTCATGCTCCTCTTCTCTCAAACTCCTTGCGTGAGATGAAGCCCCTCCAAAATTCTCTCTCTATATATACACATCTTGCAAGCACCCGTGTTTTTCTATATATACACATCTTGCAAGCACCCGTGTTTTTCTATGTTGTATCACCCTAAATCCCATCAAAAGATGTGCCCCTCTCATGCATCATTTTCTTCTAGCTAGTTTCCCTAGCTAGTTTCCCTTTGTTATGAGTGTGCCTCTCTAAGAAACCTCATTTTGATCATTTTAACCTCCTTGTCTAGTAGATAATTATCTCACTCTTCTTAATGGAGAATGTCTTTCAATAGTTGCATGGCCTCCTCATCACAGATGGCCTTTTACTCAGCCATCTTTTGGTAGTGTGTAGGTGGTAGCCCTCTCTCGACTTGGCTCTAGTAATGTCTGACAATGGGCATTGAAGGCCTCAACCTTGTGCTCTTGTTGCATTGTCAATCCACAAACCTATCAAAATAGCTCCTCAAGGTAAAAACCTAGGAAGATTTTTCAAACAAACACAGAGGCAATGAAGTTAGAGTTAGAATAGGATCTGCATATAGCGAAAAAGAAGAGAATGTACACATCAATAAGTATAAATTAAAGAAGAACATTCCACATCGATGAGTATGCATTAAAAATGAAAGGTATTGTTGAATCCCTTAGATGAATTAATGTCTGAGTGAAAGACAATGACTTGGTGAGTGTCTCTTTAAATGGGCGTAGAAAAGAATACAAGTATATCAAGACCTAGATTGATGTAAGAGAGAATGTTCCTAGCTTTCGAGATTTGGTGTCTATGTTAGTCATAGAAGAGAAATATCTGGGTGAAGAATCTCCCTCCCACAGCCAAGAAAACTTTAGAAAAATAGGCCTTCTACTCAAATTCAGGTAGGGATAGAGGTAGAGGTCATGCACTTGAGGCTAATGTCGTGGCAGTTCTAGAAATCAAAATATGGACAATAGCAATCCAATGATTCATAGTAGAAAACACACACAGAGGCCACTCTCAAGGCAAGGGGAGCTAGAAAGGCTCAAGAAATTGGCAAAGATAGCAAAGTAGGATCAGGTTCAAAGGATCACTTTTATTCTGGAAAAACCAAGTCACTTTATAGAGCAAAATGTTGCAAGAATCAGAGTGACATAAAAAGTGGCAAGTTGCAACAAAATAATTATGCATCTTCAAGCAAGTAGGCTGAATATAGATGTGATAATTTATTTGTTATACATCACATGTTGAATTTATTTGCTAAAGAGTACATGTTAAATTCAGTGTGACTATAGATGTATCGAGAAACCAGGCTAATATATATGGTGTATAGATTTGGAAGCCTCTAACCACATGGTCTATCATGGTGAATAGTATAGATATGTTAAAAATTTGGAAAAAATAGGTTACGTAGAGAGGAGGGATAATAGGAATCATCCTATTGTTGACATTAGGAATGTGCCATTGGCTATAGATGATGGTAGGATGAGGCACTTGGCTGATGTACTTCACGTCCCTAACATAACATTTGATTTTTTGTTGTGAAGATTATTGAGTGGGGTTTGTAGGTACGCTTTAACCCTGAGGGTTACTATATTAAGGAATTCAACAATAATTGTTGTTTGGTTACAAAAGGAAAAACAGGGCCAAATGCTTACTTTCGATGTAAGCATGCATGAGGTGAAAGTTGCTATGTTTGTACAAGGTACATGTGTTGTGGCTGATATAGATATCTAGCACAAATGTATTAGTCATGTGAATTAGCACAACTATTGAAGTCTATACAAAAAATCCAAAAATCGTTACATGTTTTCCAAAGTTTAAGGTGGATGGATTGCATAATTTATTAATGTGAAACATGTTAATTTAGAAAGCCAACAAAGAATGCATTTCCACATGATAGGAATGCAAGTAAGAGAGTACTTGATGTGGTTCACTCAGGTGTATAGGGACCCACAAAGACAACAATCAATGGGAGGATGTTGTTATAATGTGCCTTTCATTGATGACTACACAAGGAAGGTGTGGGTCTATTTCATGAAAGAGAAAACTCACTTTCTAAATTCAAGAGTGTTGAATAAAAAGAAAATAAGTGTACAAGTTAAGTTTCAAGGTTATATGGAGGGAAGAGTACTTGTCCAATGAGTTCAATAGAGAAAGCATGGAATTCACAGAAAACTCACATGCAAGTAAAATGGTGTTGCTGAGAGGAAGAATAGGCACATTTATGACATTGCTTAGGCATTAACGGTGGTCTAGAAGACTAGGCCTTACCATTATTGGGCTGAAGTAATTGCAAGACTGCAGTTTACATTATGAACACGACCCTCAATAGCGCATAAAGGAGAAGTATATTGCCAAAAAACCAGATTTATCACACTTGAAAGTGTTTAGATGCATTGTGTATATACACATTCCTGATGAGCGACATAGTAAGTTCAATACAAAGGTTGAAAAATGTGTGCTCATTGGTTACTCCCTTAAAAGAAAAAGGGGTACAGATGTTATAACCCTGTCACACATGAGATGAGGGTAAGTAGGATGTTGTCTTTGATGATATGAGCAGTTGGTATGCTAATATAAAAGACTTGATTGGGGATAATGATGCTGCAAACATATGGGTGGTTGTACAAAATACATGTCAGCAATCATAGTTATTGAGTGGAGCAAGAGAGTGTTGCCTAGAAATGGTTCTGTTTTGATAGACCATGGAGTGGCAGGCTATGTCATAAAATTAGTTCTGCAAGTTCAGCAAGTGCATCACATAAAGGTAAAGAAAATGTTAATGCTCGTGTCCTGGTATACCTGACATTTCAGCAAGACATTCATATGTTGATAAAGATATTCTAGTAGCTCAGAGAAGAGCCTTGATGACGAGTTTGGGATTCCAGGTAGTATCAAGACACTTGGTGCAAGGAAGAATACTTCAAGGACACCAAGGATAGATCCAGTACCACACAGGTTAGGTAGGGTCAAAAACTATGAGGGAGCCCCCCTCCATATCTATGTGAGGGAGAGAGGAGGTAGCCATCTCATGTTCACCACCCATCCATAGAGGATAAGATTGGTGTGGTTACACACACCTCCCACTAATATGTGACCTATCATTCACATTTTCCCATCCATCTGCCTATCTAGTCACCTATCCCCCTAGCTTTATGACTAGCCAATGCTCTAACTAAGTTATCCTAAACCCTAAACCCCGGATGAACTCACCGTTTGCACTATGATATGTGTTGAGAAAACATGGTGCTCATGCTAGATCAAGTGTGTGGAGGAAAAGAACTCACAAAATACAAGAAAAGTATCTTGCTTATTAAGTTGTTTATGAATACAACTTGGCCTTGCTCAATACTACAAAATGCCTCCTAGCTCCACCTTTAAATAGATGAGGTAGTGGATCTTAAGTCCCTTCACACTCACACCCTTTTCTTCCCCTTCTACATAACCTTAGTCTCTTAATACCCCCCCTCAATACCAACTATGAAAGAATGGAATAGGTGGTATTGGACATAGGTTGCCTTTATAACATTAGGCATACAAGGATGTCATGGTGGTGTGGTTATTTAGGATTTAGTGATGCTATGCTCAACCTTACAACTCATCTTAGAAGATGAAAATGTTGAATATGCAGCGGGATAACATGCCTTGGGCTTGGGAAATGAGAGCATATGGCTTATGACATGCCTATGCCTCTTACAAACAAGAGCCTCAAGGGTGATACGTATAAACATTGAAGATGAACACTTAGTGTACATGTGCCCAACTTTAAAACCACTCAAAATAATGAGTTTTATGATGAAAAACCAAAAATCTTCAACCTCTTTGGCTTATGGGATGAAGACAATGGTTCATGGTTGCACCATTTCTCCTTGGAAGAAACGGGTTGATGATGAAGACTTGTAATGTGGCACTTATGGTGTGTGCCTGGCCTCCAATGTTGATGAAGAAGAGCCTCCTTAGTGTTAAAGACTCCTCCTTTGATGGTTAAGACCACATTAGTGTTAATAAGCAACACTTTGTTTGGTGATTAAGATTACCATTAGTGTTTAAAAAACACGATTAGTGCTTAGGAGCACATTTTTAGCATCTAATGATGCCTGTATTGGTGATTAGATTCACCATTAGTGTTTAATAACACTCTTAGTGTTAAAAAACACCTTAGAATAACTCCCCTTTGTTGGATTAGAAGCTTCATTAGTGTTTAATCAACACTATTAGTGCTCATAATAAGCACACTTTGAAAAGCTTTGAGAACTTGAAGGTGATGTTGATGATGGAGCTTGATGAGAATGAGGCTTATGGATACCTAATGTGGTTGGCCACCGCTTCAAACTCAAGAGAAGGATCAGCAATAATCATTCACAACATCACCTGGGTGATTAGATCATGGAGGGAAGGATTAGAGCAAGAAAAAAATCAAATTTGAAGCTTTAATGGAAAGCTTCCATGGAGTTGAAAAAGGGCCGCCTCGTTTTTTGCTTGTAGCCTGCACGTCGACATGAAAACTGAGTTGTAGACTCTTGACTCATGGGCTTCACAAGCCCTAAGGCTATGCAGCGTGTAATGGACTGTAGGTGACGTATTGCTGTACGGCCACGACTGGAGCCAGAAAATGCACCGGGCTACACCAGTCGGAATGCCATTGTGACAAGGAGAGAAGGAATCAGACCATTAACCATACGAGTGCGTGTGCCCATGCCTCCTCTTAATTTTCCATGTTGAGATCTCCCTGAGATATGACCTCTACAAGCTGCTAGGGTTCCTCCAATGGTTGAGGGTTGAGCTCCACAAGGAGAAGATAAGAGACCTATTCTACACCACAAATGTGACCTACTCAACCAAAGCTCTAGATACCATGTTGAGAAAATGTGGTGCTCATGCTAGATCAAGTGTGTGGAGGAAAAAAGTTCACAAAATACAAGAAAACTATCTTGCTTATTAAGTTGTTTATGAATACAACTTGGCCTTGCTCGATACAAAATGCCTCCTAGCTCCACCTTTAAATAGATGAGCTAGTGGACCTTAAGTCCCTTCACACTCACACCCTTTTCTTCCCCTTCTACATAACCTTAGTCTATTAATAATATGCAAGCTCTACGACGACTAGACAGTTCCCTGACTAAGTTATCCTCAACACTAAACCCCAGATTAACTCACCGTTTGCACTACGATATGCGGGCTCTACAGTCGGTCAAGCTGTCACGTTGCATTATAGGCTATACGACAAAAAATAGATTAAGAGATTGATGTATGATGGTAAGATCCATAACCATCACTCCAGATTAACATGAATTTGTTGTGGTTTGTGGTTTATCTTTGATCTTTTTGGATCAATAGCTCGAAACCTTGAGTTTATTTTTGAACCACTGTGTTCATCCCTAAACTCGCCAACATGTTAGGATACTCTGCTAGCTTTGGCTTAGTATTCCTCCCTAACAAACACAATCGTGGTTTATAAAACTATGTTGGATCCAATGACAATAAATAACCATGCTTGTTTGGACTTGAGTTCTTTTCACTTCTCATATTGGTAATGCTCGACTCATTTCCTAGTGCCTTATAAAAATTTTTAGGCTCTATAAGGACCTGAACTTCACAAAACTAAATATCCCAAGAAAAATAAGAAATTACTTTCTTATTCATGAAATCCTTTATGATTGTTATGTAGCTCACCATTATACATACATGGAAAAGGTAGGAGGTTAAACCTACATGTTTTAAGGATGGTGTTGGTCATGTAAGTTGGGAGAAAACCATGGATGAAGAAATGGCTACAATGGATGTAAATAAAACATGGGAATTGGTGTCTTTACGTCAGGATAAAAAGGCTATTAGATTTAAGTAGGTCTACAAAGCGAAGCACAACTTAGATGGAAGAATTCATTAGGTACAACAATGAGACCTATGGCATTGGTTTTTATGAGGAGACATTCAACCTAGTGTTGCTAAGATGATAATAATCATGATGGTTTTTATTAAAGTGGTGGTGCCTTAAATGGAATAAGTCTATTGGTCATGTGAATATAAAACAATTGGAGTCTATAAAGGCACAACATATTGTGAAAGCATTAAGTTCATCACCTAAGAGAATATGGCTATCACAAAGACAATATTGGATACAATTTACAAATATGGTATGGTTGGCTGTAAAGTGTTGGAGCTATATATATAGCTAGCCCTAACTCACTCTAGGTCTTGCCTATATATATGTGACTTGTGACTAATATGATTCATTCTTGTGGAGTGTATGTGGTGTCTCTTGTCTCATCTCTCTCCCTCTCTCAACATGGTATCAGAGCGATTCTAATCATACGGGAAGCATCTACGTCTTCTTGTTCAATTTATGATTATGATTTCATGTCTTACAAGATTGATCTTTGGTAACAATTTTGTGTAGGGTTGATTGGTTCTTTGATTATATGTTGCCTACATGATTTTATAGCTCCACTTGTTGTAATTAGAATTGTTTCTCCATCGCATCCTTAAAACCAAAATCAAGTGCTAGTGCGTAGATGGTACAATGCTGGTGAATCCTCTCAAAACGGTTTGACAATCGGAGTTCTGAGTCAAAAGTTAGGATAGTTCAGGCAAACTGCATCTAAAATAGTAAAACAGGTTCTTTGTGAGAGCAAACAGGTAGTTGTCTCTAAGTCATAAGCAAGATCTGATCGTCAAAGCTTTCTGTGAAAGCTTCAAAGAGATGCTTGTTGTACAAACTACAATTAGATACAAAACTTGCCATGCAAGTTGCGTCATAACATGGTGCTTTTTCTTATTATTATTTTCGTCCTTTATGGACCTCTAAGTTTACTTACGTGCATGAGACACGGGTCTCCACTTTTAGAGTTCTAATTTTGGTTCACATTCTATTCTTTACACTTTATTAAATTATGTAACTCTTCACTACTATTCACCAATTAACTTCAATAGCATTTAAAAAACCATACCAATTAAGCCTCTCAAGCTTGAGAGGGGTTGAGAAGAGAGAAACATTGAGAAATTATAGAAAAGATCAATATTCACTAATTACCTTACAAATTGCTTGATTCTTTGTTCACGGTAGAGTCCCCCAACCAATCAATTGGTTAAGTATGTTGATGGAGCCACTAATGGGCATTGAAGAAAGAGGGAAGCTCCAAAAACTAGTGAATTATTAAATGAATTCACAGTTCTTGGCTTAGGTGGAGTAGAGTAACGATGCATAAACACTATATCTTTTTCAACAAGGGAAGGCTTCTATTTATAGGAAAAATCGAGCTCCTAACCAAACAAACTGATTCTAGAATTTTCCAAGTCAGTTTGGTTGAATTTGGACTAGATTTGGACCTAGTTTGGTTACTTTTTGATTCGATTTGGTTCCATTTTGATTTGGTTTGGTTCAAGAGATATGAGAGATAAGAATATCACATTATTTTTTAGTTTAAAACTCATTCAAGCATGTGAAATATGCACCTCCTTTAAAGAACTCCCCTTCCTTACATATGTGTCAAAATTTTATTGCTCATAGTTTTTTACTAATAAACCTTGTACATTTTCAACTCTTCATCTTATGTGAAATATGCACCTTCTTTAAAGAACTCCCCTTCCTTACATATGTGTCATAGTTTTTTTACTAATAAACCTTGTACATTTTCAACTCTTCATCTTATGTGAGCATTTACTCATTTTTGGATACCCAAAATATCTCATATTTTTAATATTGCTCATAGTTTTTTACTAATAAACCTTGTACATTTTCAACTCTTCATCTTATGTGAGCATTTACTCATTTTTGGGTATCTTCTTTTACAAATTGGATTTATCTCCTCCCTACACATGGATTGATGCTGTTGGCCCATAGGAACCTTAATTGGACCATAATCCAAAAATTTCTGAAAATCTAGACCCTTAGGCTAAGGTCCTTTATACACATTTCCAATTAATTCCAATTGCACATTGGAAAATTCTTTTTGAATTTCTGTTTCAGGGGAACTTATTTTAATAAGATGAGATAATTTTCTATCCAAAAATATTAAAAATCTGAATATTCTCTCTCTAGAATATTTTCTCTCTCTAGGTTAAAACAGTTAGAAACAAGATCTTTTATATTTCTGAAGAGGGATTGATTATAGGGGAAGATGCTGGACATTTTGAGAGGCTGGGAAGGAATCTTACATTCTCTCCCACTTGAAAGATGCGAGATGCCCTCATCTCGCAAACTGGGGGTAATTTCGCAAGATGCACAAGTAAGAGACTGAGAGAAATTTTTTAATTAAGATTAACCACCAATTAAAAAAAGTCTCAAAAAGAGCAAGATTCAAGATAAGAACAAGATTTAAACTTTATTCATTCTCGAAACATATACAGTAAAGATAGAAGAACTCTTTACACTTCCATAAGCCCGTCCATCATATGGTCACAAAAGCAGCACTCACAAGCTGCGCACGTATAAGGTAACTCATCTATGGGAATAATTCTGTTGGTTATTGCCGTACCTATCTTAGTGGTATGAGGTGATCTAACAAAAGGACCTCTGAGAGGCAAGCCAAAAACGGGGTAAAGGCATATCTTCTCATGAGAAAGAAAACACGCTAGTAAGAAGACCCGCTCAGAAAACCCAAGATGCCTTGATCTCATGACGCAGTAGTATCGGGGACCCAAACCCAAACCTTCAATAACCGTGGCCAAGCGGACATTGTTACGAAAGTGCTGCTGACCCCAGGGTGTTACCCTAGTTATGTTTTGATAGGTCCTCTGCGCTATAGAAGTTCCTAGGTGAGGAAAAAGTGAGCGCTCATACTGTTCTATAAAGTCTTTCTTCACAGACTCTCTTGCGTCTTGAAGGTGAGAAATCATCATGGATAAAACTAATTCTTGTTGCTAGGCCATGAAGGAGATTAAGAAAGAAAGGAGATTGATGGGAGTAAGATTATTGTGAGCGACAAGTAAAAGTTACGACTTATATAAAGGAAGGAGCTAGCGTAACCTAGAAGCCAACGGTAACTTGCCACTGAAGTTTTACCGTCTTTCCATGATTTGTGTTTGACACATTTTTCTATAGAAGGCATTAAGAATTTTGAGATGAGGAGATAAAAGAAGCTTGTAGGCTAAGTCACCTACTTTCGTTGAATTCAGATATAAAGGTCACAATATCTGGGGGATAACTTCTTATCCTTCCCAAGGGATAAAGAACTTCTTTTGGGCCGTACTCGAATGAAGACCAAAACCTTGATATCCAAAACATCGATTCTCACTTCTGAACTCATTGTTCTGAATCCTTAAAACAGGTGGGACTCTTGAGAAGTATTCAGGGAAAAGGTTCTTCCTTTTTTAAACAGAATCTTTCTTTTATTTTAGAGAGAGAATAATTATAAGATCAGAAAGGGAGATTCTTACTCCTGTATACCTCGAAGGCTGGGGAGGAATCTTACATTCTACCCCACTTAAAAAGTGCGAGATGTCCTCATCTCGCAAGGTAGAGGACAGATCTTTTTCTTAAGATCCAATTTTATTCTGGGGTTCCTTATATTCTAGTCAACCCAACAGAACACTGGGATAAATATCCCTTATATAGAACTCATCATTAAATATCAATTCATTCAGATCATATCATTCATATCTTTAACATGATAATGGTCCATTAGACCGCAAAGTTTCCTTTCGGAACCTTCCTCCACGGAAATTTCAGTCAAGCAAGTTCTCAATTTGACATCCCTTAATCTGACAGCACAACCCACTAATCTCATAGTGATTTGCTGAATTCATTATCATCATTCTAGTTATGAATATCATCACAGGGATTCGTCCCATTCCCCCTCATTGTGGTTTCATTATATTTCAACTAAATTTTAAAAATCATCATTTTTCAATCAGAATTTTCAATCAGAATCCAAATCAATTCATCCATTCTCAAACAGAATTAAAAATCATATCAATCACATTCGAAATCATCATCTAGATAGCATTAACGCTTATAATTTCAAGTCTTAGATTTACTCGTATATACTGTCAGTAAAGAGCTACAGTATACTCTCGGTATATACAAGTAGTCACGGCCCTTGGAATTATAAGGTAAATACCATCATGTCTAGGCCTCAAGCAAGTCAGGGATTCTATATAATTGCGGTACTTCCATTTGAAGACCCAATTACCAAATTACGAGTTTCAGTTTGACTATCAAATTGTATGAATTATATCATACAATTATAACCTTTTTGTCTTTCTAGATAAATTTTTGACATATTTGTCTTCTCAGTTGATCTTTATTAACCAAATGCTCTGATACCAATTGTAAGATCCCTGTTCCCACCGAGCAACGGATTCAGGATACTAGCAGCGGAAGTAGCACTTCTCGCGTGGGACAGGGGTCCCACATTCGGGGCCTCACCCATGGATATCCGGATAAGAGACTAATCCGTCGATTGTTCCAAAAACGAACCCGGAAAAACTTCCTTTACCGGAAAGCACGGGCGATTCCACCAGGACAACTTTTTACTCTAACGTAGTCAAGATCATTTCTGATCGAGCTGATCCAATTGCATCTATAAGATACTTGGTCAGATCAAGGAAGAAACTTGCACTTGGATCATTGGGATTAACGCTTTTTTCCCCATTCAAGAGGCACAGCCGTTGATTCCTATCCATAGAACAGTTACTGTCCAGGATTTATTTTATCTATCGTAAAAACAAAAGTTTGAGTCTCGATTTACGGATCCATCAGTCCAGCCTAACCCCATCCGATCCCATGGGTTAGCCAACCGCCCAACCACTGTTGTGATGGGATCCAATTAAGAATTTGGTTAGGTTTTGTCCCGGGTACCAAGGAAAAGAGTTCCAAGGTCCCCTAGCCGGATGTCCATGCAAAAATAAAACTAGTCACACCACTCACACACCCAATATGAAATTGCCTTTTCACAGATTCAACCAGTTTAAAATAATCCTTTAATAAAACCATAGTATCACTGATCACCATCTTCCAATTTATCCAGTTGATTCTTAATTTTCCCATCGTTCCTTCATCAGAGTATCTATGGCATCATTGGCAACTAGGACGCTCACCACATGTCCACTCAGGGGCCGTTTCCTAATTCCTAGCCCATAATACTCGGCAATATAATCACTTATCAAGATGGACTCTCATTGAAGATCAGCAAGATCAACCAACAGATCCATATAAAGAGCCATGGACTCATCCATTGAAGACCAGCAAGGTCAATCAACCAGATCCATGCCCGATTTCAGAAAACAACTCCTACTCTTGTTCCAATATCTTCCTCGACGCACGCGTGGGTATCCTAGGCGACCCAGAGCCCGAGCACCGTATGGTCAGCACCCTCTAGGATCCTTCGCAGGTGACCTAGCGCTTCACTCATAGGCCGCTTCCTTGGCCCCTCATCCACCGTACCGGAAGCTCACCATTTTAATCGCACCGAGGCTGGTCAAGACCTCGGCCGACCTTGCTACGCGAGACGTCCTTCATTGACTCTCCATCAGCAGTTGCAACATTATCAGTTAGGTCTCCATGACCTTAATCACAAGATGGTCAAAATGCTCCCCCAGCATTCTTGACATAAAACAGTCATTTACAAACAGCATTTACAAACAGTTTACAATACAGTTTCTATTTTAACTTTCATTTTTCCACATTATCCCTCATCAATCCACATTACTTATTCCATATTCCATTTATATGTATACTCATCCCATCACATCATTTTCCATCTCAACACTTCATATTCCTTCATATCACATATCGTATATTCACATCCATACATATATCCACATCCACATCCACATTCACATCATACATCCACATCTACATCCATACATCTATTTTCACATCCACATCTACATGCACATTCATGCATCCACATCCATACATCCACATCTACATTCACATTCACATCCATACATCCACATCTATATGCGTACATTCACATCTACATGCATACATCCACATCTCTATGCATACATCCACATCCACATTCTCCTCCATACATCTACATCTACATGCATACATCCACCTCCCTATTTACATCCTCATCTATACATCTACTTCTACATGCATACATCCACATCACCATTCACATTTACATCTATACATCTACATCTACATGCATACATCCACATCTCTATGCATACATCCACATCCACATTCTCCTCCATACATCTACATCTACATGCATACATCCACCTCCACATTCACATCCACATCTATACATCTACATCTACATGCATACATCCACATCTCTATTTACATCCTCATCTATACATCTACTTCTACATGCATACATCCACATCACCATTCACATCTACATCTATACATCTACATCTACATGCATACATCCACATCCACATCTATACCTCTACATCTACATGCATACGTCTACATCTCCATTCACATCCACATCTATACATCTACATTTACATGCATCCATCCACATCTCTATTTACATCCTCATCTATACATCTACTTCTACATGCATACATCCACATCTCCATGCATACATCCACCTCCACATTCACACTCACATCCATACATCTACATCTACATGCAAACATCCACATCTCCATGCATAATAAAATTCTTTTAATTAATCTAGGATGATAGTTCCTAGAATATGGTAGGAAGTCCTCTTTTTATGCTTTGAATGAAATTATTTTATGCGTAATTTCTATAAAAATTTTGCCATAGCTCCGCTACTATGACTGATAAATCTCAATTTTTTCTAAGGGATAAAGCTTATCATTAAGGAAATAATTAGAATGGTCTCTAATTGGATCATCAATCCATAATGGATTGAATCATCAATATGCATAAACTAAAAGCATAGAAAAAAGCCATTAATTTGGCCTCAAGCATAGCCTAATCTTGGATTAAGGAAAAGCTTTATGAAAAGCTTCATTTGGATTGAGAATGGGTCATGAGTATGACCATTTCTTGAGTGAGAGAGAGAAATTACATAAAAACCATTAGAATTTAAACATAAATGGAAATTAACTTCAATAGCATTTATTAAATTATGTAACTCTTCACTACTATTCACCAATTAACTTCAATAGCATTTAAAAAACCATACCAATTAAGCCTCTCAAGCTTGAGAGGGGTTGAGAAGAGAGAAACATTGAGAAATTATAGAAAAGATCAATATTCACTAATTACCTTACAAATTGCTTGATTCTTTGTTCACGGTAGAGGCCCCCAACCAATCAATTGGTTAAGTATGTTGATGGAGCCACTAATGGGGATTGAAGAAAGAGGGAAGCTCCAAAAACTAGTGAATTATTAAATGAATTCACAGTTCTTGGCTTAGGTGGAGTAGAGTAACGATGCATAAACACTATATCTTTTTCAACAAGGGAAGGCTTCTATTTATAGGAAAAATTGAGCTCCTAACCAAACAAACTGATTCTAGAATTTTCCAAGTCAGTTTGGTTGAATTTGGACTAGATTTGGACCTAGTTTGGTTACTTTTTGATTCGATTTGGTTCCATTTTGATTTGGTTTGGTTCAAGAGATATGAGAGATAAAAATATCACATTATTTTTGAGTTTAAAACTCATTCAAGCATGTGAAATATGCACCTCCTTTAAAGAACTCCCCTTCCTTACATATGTGTCAAAATTTTATTGCTCATAGTTTTTTACTAATAAACCTTGTACATTTTCAACTCTTCATCTTATGTGAAATATGCACCTTCTTTAAAGAACTCCCCTTCCTTACATATGTGTCATAGTTTTTTTACTAATAAACCTTGTACATTTTCAACTCTTCATCTTATGTGAAATATGCACCTCCTTTAAAGAACTCCTCTTCCTTACATATGTGTTTATTTACTAATAAACCTTGTACATTTTCAACTCTTCATCTTATGTGAGCATTTACTCATTTTTGGATACCCAAAATATCTCATATTTTTAATATTGCTCATAGTTTTTTACTAATAAACCTTGTACATTTTCAACTCTTCATCTTATGTGAGCATTTACTCATTTTTGGGTATCTTCTTTTACAAATTGGATTTATCTCCTCCCTACACATGGATTGATGCTATTGGCCCATAGGAACCTTAATTGGACCATAATCCAAAAATTTCTGAAAATCTAGACCCTTAGGCTAAGGTCCTTTATACACATTTCTAATTAATTCCAATTGCACATTGGAAAATTCTTTTTGAATTTCTGTTTCAGGGGAACTTATTTTAATAAGATGAGATAATTTTCTATCCAAAAATATTAAAAATCTGAATATTCTCTCTCTAGAATATATTCTCTCTCTAGGTTAAAACAGTTAGAAACAAGGTCTTTTATATTTCTGAAGAGGGATTGATTATAGGGGAAGATGCTGGACATTTTGAGAGGCTGGGGAGGAATCTTACAATGGTTGAGGCAGCAACCTATGGGTTAAAGGCCAGTCAATCAAAGTAGGAATCTGAGAAGCATTAGGGGAAGGTTGAGGTCTATAGGGGCCCTTTAAGCTACCATATTATGATTTTAATGACTTTTTGTTAAAATGTTAAGTTTCTTTGACTTTAGATACCTTCTTATTCTTCAAATGGCTAGAAGTTTGAATTTCAAAGTTTCTCGCCAAAATTGAATTTAAAATTGAGTGAGCAAAACCATATCATGTGACATGTCTATGGAAAGAGGCTAGTGTGAGTAGATTCTGGATCTCTAATCTCCGACAAATTTTGAGCTCATATGTAGAAGTTATGGATGTCCGAAATTTCCAAAATCCCCCCCCCCCACTTTTTGAGAATGAAAAGTACAAAAAGGCATCTTCTAGAGATTCTTTTGACCACCTTTAATCACCCAACATTTTTGTATACATGGCATCACATGATTGGCCCTTTTCCTTAATAACCTTTTAATCACATGGCATCTTAAAGGGCCCCTATAGACCTCAACCTTCCCCTAATGGATGAAGACTATGAGAATGAAGATTTTTGGCCATCAACAATGGAGTTAATTGCGTCAAAGAAGGTGTCTAAGCAGGCTTTGCATGAGGCAGGAGACTGTATACGTCTTGAGACTGGCTGGGAAGAACCTGTGGATTCTCTATCTGTTCATGCCTATATTGCAAAATGCCAGAATAATGAGGCACAGGTTGAGGAAAAGCGTAAGAGGGAAAATGAGGAAGGAAGGCCATCAAAAAGGGTCACCCGTGGTAGTGGAAAGAAGGACCCTGGGCCATCACATGTGCCTCCGCCGCAAAACCAGCCTCCACAGGAGGTATCAATGGAAGAAGCACCGGCAAAGATGAAGCATGAGAAGGAGAAGGGTAAAGGGAAAAGTCCGCTCTACAAGCTCCAATCCGATATTGAAGCCGCACAACGGACCTCAAAAAGGTGCTAGAAGAGAGGATTCTAAACAATAGGGTGGAATTTACACTAGGGGAAGTCTTGGGGATTGCAAAGAAAGAATTCCATGATAAGATAATTGATATTATACGAAGGAAAAGGCAGTCCATAATTGAATCTATTCCATCATAGGGGGAGACAAGCACTTCCAAGACTTATGGAGTACAGGTACAGCAAAAGGAAGAGAGAGAGAATGTGGTGGAATGCAGTCACTCTACTGGAGGGGCACGACAAGTGCGCTTTGTGGATGAGGGTGATGAAAAAGAAGTTCTTGCAAAAAGTCATTACTCCAGGAACCATTGGGCAAGGGCCACCACTGAAACCCTTGTCAAGATAGGAGACTTGGAAGAGCCGTATGTCGCTCTAATCGACCATGGGTCTGAAATAAATCTTATGGATAAAAACTCTACAACAAATGTAAGTGGCCAATGGATGTAGATCACGGGTGGATGATTAAGGCAGCTAATAACTCATCTGGAGAGCTCTATGCAGCCTGTCCAAATGTAAGGGTAACTATAGGGGATGTGAAAGATGACCAGAACTTCTTCATCCAGGAGATGTTATCGTATCCCCTTATCCTTGGGCAACCCTATATTACAGGTGTGAGGATGGAGACAAAAGTCTTGGACGATGGCTCGGCGTATGCAAGAATAAGGAGCAAAGATGGCAAGAAAGCTGTTCAGTTCTTGACAATTTGCATCAACCATAAAAGGAACCGCGAGTCTCTTCGAGAACAGTCACTCCCAAAGATAAACAGAGAATTCATGAACTACAGGGAGATGAGGGATTTTGGCCAGGTGCCATTGTAAAGCGGGTTTGCAATGGTACAAGGGGCAATGAGTTCTCACAGGACTCAATCAATGTAAATAACTTTTCAGCAAACTTTCAGAGATTCTCTAGCTATGGGTCAATAGTCTTTGTAAAAAGTAAGGATTTGAAGCGTGGTATACGTCGATATGTACAAAATGTACAAAAAAGTCGAGCAGTGTGGTCTTTTGTTGAAAAATGAGTTTATTCAGGTGTGCTTGACGAGGTGTCATTTGTGGATACTATGGGTGAGCTTTTTGCCACGGAAAGCGCATGCTTATAGGTGAAAATGAGATGGTAAAAGTGTCATCTGTGGGGATGTATGATATAATCCGGGAATTTGAGGGAATGGAATGTAAAACAGGTATTGTGAGATGGATGCTCGTGTTGATACAAAGTATAAAAGGGTTGCAAAGAAGGTGAAACCAGTTGCCTTGCCCCTGCCACCAGAAAGCAAGGAGAAGATAGATGAAGCCTCTATGCAACCGAATTGGGCATAAGTTTACACAGGAAACCCTAAAAGAGCTGAAGATCGGTGACAAGGATTTCCTGTTACCAGTTGAAAAGGAATGCTTTGAGGAGATGCTTGTAAAACATGGGAAGGCCTTTGCTTTTCAGCCGCATGAGATAGGCTGTGTTGATCCAAGCGTAATAGCACCAATGGTGATCTTCACTGTTCCACATGTGCCCTGGAACCTGCGGCGGCGGCCGATTCCAGTACCAAAAGCTCTCTTGCCAAAGCTGATGGAATTACTAAAAGAAAAGATCAGGATGGGAATTTTGGAGCCATCATGCGCTCCATACTCCAACAGATGATTTGTCGTGCCAAAGAAAAATGGAGCATTGCGCTTCATTCAAGACATGCAACCTGTAAACAAGGTCACAATCAGGAATGTGGGAACAGGTCGGATTGTGGACGAGTTTGCAGAAGCATTTGTAGGGAATGCTATATACTCTATGGGTGATCTGTATTCGGGATATGATCAGTTCCAACTGGATATACAAAGCAGGGACATGACCACAATGAAAACTCCTTTGGGTTCGGTAAGGATGTGCACCTCCATAGGGAGCCACCAACTCAGTGGCGCATATGATGATGAATGAATAACTCCTTTGGGTTTGGTAAGGATGTGCACCTCCACAGGGAGCCACCAACTCAGTGCACCTCCATAGGGAGCCACCAACTCAGTGCTCCTCCATAGGGAGCCACCAACTCAGTGGGCGCATATGATGAATGGAATGAATAAAGTCTTACGAGACTTTATACCACAAATAACTATGCCTTTTCTGGATGATGTGCCCATAAAAGGCTGTGATGAAAAAGATAAAGATGGGGATTTGGATTCCTCAAGTTTGTGGCAAATCATATAAAAGATTGTGATAAAATTCTATCCAGGCTTGAAGAGGTGAATCTTACTTTGTCTGGATTGAAATCAGTGTTTGGGGTTGGTGAAGTACTAATCGTGGGGCATCTTTGTAGTACTAATGGGCGCAGACCTTGTCTAGCCAAGATAGATGCGATACAAAGAATGAAAGAGATATGCATTAATGTTACAGAGGTGAGGAGATTTCTTGGTGCATGTGTCTTTTATTTTATATGGATCCCACATTATGCACATTTAGCAGATCCTCTCTACCAACTTTTGAGGAAAAATCGGAGATTTTTATGGAGTGCTGCACATATTAAAGCTATGCGGAAGCTGAAATGTCTGCTCCAATCATCACCTACTCTAAGGAAGGTAGATTATGAGTGTGGCAGGCCTGTGATTGTAACAGTTGATACTAGTCCTACTGGGATAGGATGGGCAGTAGGGCAAGATGATGAGGATGATCACAGGTATGTAATCAGGTTTGGAGCAAAGGTACTAAGCATTCGCCAGCGAAATTATCTGCAGATCAAGAGGGAGTTATTGGGAGTAGTCACTGCTCCAAAATGTGAAAAAGAATATCTTATTGGATCATCCGTGCTTGTGGAAACTGACTGCTTGCCACTCCTTGGGATGATTGCAAGCTGCACCACTCCAGATATCGCTATGCTCAGGTGGATTGCCTATATCAAGTCACTAAATCCTGAGTTTGAGCATATTGCAGGGAAGGACAACCCAGTTGCAGATATGCTATCAAGAGCCAGGTATGAAGATGAAGAAGGGATGATTAGTGACATTGATGATGTAGGCACAAAGTTCTATACTACTGCACATGCAAAAGGGGACCATGCTTGCTTTTATCAAATGCACTTGAGTCTTTTACTGAGGAAATGTATAAAGGAGATTGGTTGCTTATTGGCCAATACTTGAGTACCTTGACAAGGCAAGAAAATTGGTCTGACTTAGAATTCAAGAGGATCCACAGAAAGGCATATGGGTATTTTCTAAAGAACGGGTACCTGTGGAAGCATCCTAAGCAGAGGAATGCTATGCCAGAGAGAGTTATATGTGATAAAGAGAC
Organism: Cibotium barometz; assembly: GCF_041138505.1. Taxonomy (NCBI): domain Eukaryota; kingdom Viridiplantae; phylum Streptophyta; class Polypodiopsida; order Cyatheales; family Cibotiaceae; genus Cibotium; species Cibotium barometz. Next base: position 30,637,888 of record NC_141102.1, on the reverse strand, counting down.
TCGAGGGAAGCTCATGAAAGAATTCCATGAGAGTCTCTGGGCTGGACATCGAAGTGTGTGGGCCACCTTTACCAAAATAAAGGAAAGATATTGGTGGAAAGGAATGTACAAGGATGTATCCCAATATGTGAAAACATGCATGGTATGTCAAATGTACTCGAATGTGCGACATCGTGATGGCCTGCAACCAACCTACCCACCTGCCATGCACTACAAATGGGTAGTGGATCTAGTTACAATGCCCTTGGGAATCTGGCAGATGCGGTACGTAGTACTTGCAAGAGAAGACCTGACAAATCAGGTGGAAGGGCGTGCTCTTAGAACAAAGAGCACAAAAACAGTATGCAAATTTCTCTTGGAAGATGTGATTTGCCGGTATGGTTGTGTTGGGAAAATAACAGCTGACAGGGGTGAGCTAGATGCTGAAGAAGCAAGGGAATTCTTTTCTAGAATTGGCATCAGGTGGTATGAAAGCTTATATGGAGGTGGGATCACCTGTGATAGAAGATGCAGGCGCATTTTCTATAGAAATAAAATCTTTTGCTGATTTGTGCAATAGCATGGAGTCATGAAGCCATGAAAACATGGAAAGCACCATTAGGGATCTGAAGGCACAATTCTGTGAAGCAAAGAGCTTGCAGTTAGGAGTCTGCGTGAAGATGAAAACCGGGAGGAGATGACTATGAATAGAATTAAGTCTAAAGGAGGCCATGAAGTTCTGCGTAGAGAGAGGACCATTGGGAATTTGCAAAAGAGGTGATGGATTAGTGTTTTTTACAAAAGCTATGCTGAACTGTAAGCTCTGTAGGTGACAAAGAGCTATTGAAGGCATAGATTGGTGGAGTTGCTGCATGGAAGTCGTGGAAGATTTGAGGGAGAGGGGGCGCAGGTTTGCAGTCTAGGAAACTATATCTATGTGAAAGAGAGCTGGCTATATTACAGAAGGTGATGGGTATGACAGTTCTACTTGATGTTTGTGCTTTTTTTTTATGCGCCATGAATGGTGAGCACATGCTGCAGAATCTGCATGAGATGATATACAGTGAATAGAATTTTGAAGAGCCAGTTCATCCAAAGTGGAAAGGTGATGCCCCATTGTTTGAGTTTTCTTTATGTAAAGTTTTTTTTGATGGTGCTTGGTTGTATAGCTTGTAGAGGTCTTAAGGTCACAATGCTTGGTTGACCCAAGGTTGTATAGCTTGCAGAGGTCTTAATGTCATAATGTTATATGTTTTCTTGGGTTTTGGAAATCATGTGATGATGTATATATGCCATATGCCATCTTTTGCTTTGTGAGTTGCTGGAGTCTGAAAGCAGGTTTTCATGAGATCAAGAGTAATCTTGAAATGGTGATGTTGACATTATGTGAAACATGTGATGTGAATGGTCACATGTATATGGGAATCTTTTGAAGATTGTGCTATGCCTACATGTGTTATGTATGAGGCACTTGGATAAAGGGTCAAGAGATCTATGCTTGAAGCGGGTCATGCTCTTGACTCGTAACGTATATGCATTCATTAAGCTGAATTTGGGGTTGCTTTGAAGTGAATTGGCACATGTACATGTCGACCAAAATTGAGATGTCATAACCCCCTTGAAGAGTTATATGTTTTGTTTCCTTGCTGGGATTTGAAGCTACTCTCACAGCCAGAAGTCTCGCACTTGCCCAGCGATACCGCACACGTCATGACAACGTCTACTACCCCCCCAGATTCCCTACTAAGTCAATATCATGGTGAAGATGGACATTAGGGATGGGGGATGGGTCTAGTCGAGGAAAGTGGTGTAGGCTCATCACAACCATATCCTGATGGGTCTGCACACAACTTAGCCCCATGCTTATCAAAGGCATGGTCTTCCTCGACTGAGCAAGTGGGAGATTACCCCAACGATGTCGTGGCCAAGAAGGGTAGTCTATCCCCATGGTGTCTACTCGCACACCCGATTGTAAGCCCACTTGCATATAAGATTAAAATATAAGACTTATATAATTAATTAAATATTAACTTTGTGTATGCAAAAAGTTTTGATGGAACCATACTTGTGTCTAAGTAAACTGAGACCAAGCTTGCTGTCCATATCGTTCATTTATAATAGATAGTAGATTTACCACATTAGGGTCTTGTGATGGGTTGATCGACATTGCTGCTATATAAATGCATGAGACAACAAAACATTATTGCCTCTTACAAAATCCATTATTACTTAAATCTTTGACAAAAAATACATGTGATATTAGAACATTGTTAAGACCTCCTACAATACTTCTTAGACAAGCAAGGTGGATAGTGCCCCTTTCGGATATGATAGCTTCTGTGGAGTTTCTACACGCTCCCTACTACCAAAGGCAAATCCTCTTTTACAAAAGAAGGATAGTGAGAAGATCTAGGGCTCCCCCTCCACTATAACCACCTACTTGCCCCATGGATAACCACTCCTAGCTTGACATAAGCAGCATTCTAGATGGCATATAACAATGCCCCATATCTTTATGCATAAGTCCATTTCCTAAACTTGGCACTTGAGGGTGCAATAAACATGAGGTTCAATGAATAAGGCCGCTTACCTCCAAAATGTCAAGCCATCCAAGAGAAAATGACACAAGCTTAGACAAAAAACACAACATGTGATGTTAGGACATTATTGTTAAGACCTCCTACAATACTACTTAGACAAGTAGGGTGGAGAGTATCGCTTTCCGGATGATAGCTTCTGAGGACTTTCCACACACTCCCCACCACTATTAAAGCCAAAGGCAACTCCTCTTTTACAAGAGAAGGATACTGAGAAGATCGAGGGCTCCCCCTCCGCAATAACCACTCCTAGCTTAACATAAGTAGCCTTTTAGATGGCATATAACAATGCCCCATATCTCTATGCATACCCTAAGCATACCCTTATGCATAGCGTATGCATAAGAGTATGCATATAACAATGCCCCATATCTCTATGCATACCCTAAGCATACCCTTATGCATAGCGTATGCATAAGTCTATGCATAGGGTATGCATATGCTATGCATAACCTATGCATAGCCTATGTAGAGGCTATGCATAGTGTATGCATAGGCTATGCATAAGGGTATGCAAACCCTACCTTATGTATACCCTATGCATACGCTATGAATAGCCTATGCATATGCTATGCATACACTATGCATAACCTATGCATAGGCTATACATAAGGCTATGCACAGGGTATCCATACCCTATGCATAGCCTATGCATAGCCTATGCATAGCCTTATGCATACCCTATGAATAGCCTATGCATAGGCTATGTATAGCCTATGCATAAGAGCCATAGGCTCTTGACCTAAACGTAATCCCCTGCACCCAAGGGTGCAAAAACACAAAGAGAAGAAGCATAAACAAAGAGTTCTTACCTCTACTAATCGAAACCATATATGAATCGCTACATGACTCGAAACCTTGGTGGTGGTTCGCTTGAATAGACTTACAAAATATTATCATAATAAATCAAAATATTAGTTCATAAGCACTATGCATAAGTTATATGCATAGGCTATGGATAAGCACTATTGCATAAGCCTATTGTTAAGCCTATTGTGCATAATCCCTATTGTTAAGGCTATGCATTAAGACCTATTGAAATAGGCCTATTAAATAAGGCCTATACATAGCCTATTGTTGAGGATATGCATAAATCCCTATTGTTGAGGATATGTATAGGCCTATTAAATAAGGCCTATACATAGCCTATTGTTGAGGATATGCATAAATCCCTACTATTAAAAATTTGATGTGTGTGTGATCGATGCAAGGGCCACTATACATGACAATGTCATATAAACATTGAGCATGTTCAGACATATGGTCTTCACGAGGGAGTGGCACGACCAAGTGCGGATGATGACATGGAGGAGAACCATAGGAGTGTTCACGCCACACCATTTGGTGACATCGGGTAGAGTGAGGAAGGTGGCAAGGCTTCATATGGAAAGCATGGCTGAGACTCATCTTCCTTTACAACAAATGAATGAGGTGCCTCCACCATTTCCACCTGAGGAGGAAGATAATTTCATCATGGACGACATGGTGAATGACTTCTATGGATGGAAGGTCATAGATGATAGTGAGCAAGCTCCAATGTCACACAAGAGGAGGAAACCTTGCATAGAGATGCAAGAACCCCTTTGTAGTATGAGGGATTTTCATACTCCACACTGCGAGCAAACCTCAAGCTATTGTCCAGACAAACAACTTATAGATGGAGTAATGCAAGTGTCACAAGTCTTCTTCAGCAAGACCACCTCATTCTATTCTCTCAAATAGAAAATGTTTCATGTTCTATATGCTCTCCTTGCTAATATTTTGACATACGATTTCTTATGTTATGTTGTAGGATTCTCAAAAATATTCTTCCTCTCAAAATCTATTACCAAACTCATGAGATGGATGTCATAAAATGCTCTCAATGCTAGGTATGGATTACACAAAATACATGCATGTCCCAATGATTGCATGATATTTTGAGAGTTTAATAAAGATGCAACACAATGTGCACAATGTGGGGAGAGCCACTATAGGATGATTTGCAAGGAGATAAAGATCCCCAAAAGGTTTTGAGACACTTCCCTATCATTCCTCGCATCCAACACATGTTTAAATTTAAGGGGATTGTAGAACTCATGACATGCTACTTACTGCTCGATCCATGGCATCATGAGGATTGTAGCTGATTCACCGGCATCGCAATATGTGGAACGTCAATGGCCAGAGTTTAAAGATGAGCCTCGTTACTTATGCCTTGGCTTGGGCATGGATGGTGTTAACCCATTTGGCCCTTCAAGTCTATGTCATGGTATACTTGGCCTATTGTATTGGTGAATTACAACCTCCCTCCATGGGCCGAAGTCAAGAAAGGTCATATCATGCTCTGCTTGTCCAAGCAAGTATAAGGTGGCAGACATGGATGTGTACCTCAAGCCTTTGATTGAGAAGCTTTGCTTGAGACACTATGGCGAGGTATCAAAGTACATGATGTTTCAAGGCCAATAAAAAGTCATGAGGAGTAAGAGGTGAAAGGAGTTTTGCTTTGGACTATGCATGACTATCCCAAGTTCTTGGAGTGCTCAGGTACCTACTTGAACCTTATATGCATAAGGCTTTAGCCTTTAAACTTCAAGGTTATATCTCTATCTCAATAATATCAATTTTGAAATAGGTTTGACAACCTCTGGACAACATCATGCATGTCCCATTTGTGGACCATCACTTGTTTCAAAAAGGCCCTCGATATAGAAGGTGGTTCATGAAAAACATCATCAATTTCTCTCTCCTTCAGATCCCAAGTTATGCCACATGATGTCTCACCACTTGTGACACATGATGAGAGGTAGATATTGGTTTGAGGCATGGAGAAGCACTCCCAATCCACCACCAAATGGGATGTCTAGACACTCAATCTTCTTTCGACTTCCATATTGGTGTGACATGAAGATTAATCATCTCTTAGATCCCATGCATATCTTCAAGAATGTGGCAACAAATATTTGGGACCATTTAATTGGTAAAAGAGATAAAAAGGGTGCAAGGGAGGACTTACAAAACATTTGATGCATTAAAAGTGCATGGCCAATTGAAAGTGAGAGTTGAAATATAGTCCTACCAAAGGCACCATGGATATTAACCAAGAGGTAGCACAATAAGGTGAAAATTGTGATTGCCTCTTTTCATACATCAATGGGAGTAATGCATTCATTTAAGGATTCCTTCACAACTTAGCAAAAAGAAAGGAGAGAAACAATTATATGGCCTCAAGACACATGATTGGTACAATATATTATAGGTATGTAATATAATGTCTTATTCATTTCCAGGACCTCTTTCTGATACATAATTTGTAAGCTCATATACTAACTTCCATTTTGTTTCTATGCATAGTTTATTCTTTCAATTGCTATAGTTGGTTGTGGAGACAAGAAGGTGAGAGAGGCTATTTACAAAATGGGAAGCTTGGTGAGGTATAAATCTTCTCTTCAATTCACTAAGTTATATTGCTTATTTATAATTCTCAAGCACTCACAAGTTTTGTATTGGTATAGTACACATAACTGCTATGTATGTAGGTACATATCCTTAAAGGTGATAGATACTACATCCATTGAGATGACTCATCTCAATGCTATTGAGGCAGTGTGTATGATTGAGAATAACATTCCTATAGCAATTCTCCCTAGCGAATTGCATCTTGTGGTGCATTTGGTTGATGAAGTGGCATTGTATGGTGTTGTTTATGTTTGATGGATGTTTTTCCTTGAAAGGTTCATGAAAACCTTAAAGAACTTTGTGAGATAAAGAGCAACGCCAAAAACAATCATGGTAGAGGGATGTTTGATGCAAGAGTCTCTTGTGTATATCTCAAAACATCTATCTCATATAGATCCTTCCATTCCATGATTGTGGAGCAATTAGGAGATTGACCAACTAATCACTAATGTGTCTCAAGGAAAAGGAAGGCAATGAAGAATGGATAAAGCATTACACCACAAGGTGAGTACATTCAGCATTCTAAATAGTCCCATCATGGAGAAGTGGATTGGGAGACACAAGGATGCAATCAATAGATTGAAAGGATGAGAGAAGAGTTTTCAGAAGAGCAAATAGACACTTGCCATTCCCGCCAAGCTTCAAACCTCTACCATATGTGATCAATATAGAATGGCTTCATATGACAATATCAATGGCATTGGAAAATGGAGAGATGATCACAAGAAAAGACCATGATTATGTAAGAGGATGTGACCCTCAAGTAAGTATATTCTTCATCTCTATCTCATGTATATACCTTGTTTAATGCACTATACTAAATGTCATGCTTTTGTTCAATATTAGTACAAACTATATAATGCAATATGGGTAGAGGGAAGACAATTTTGCAGAGAGCGTGTGGATTCTAAAAGAAACACATTTGATTGTGGTGTGATGGCCACTTTTGAGCAAGAAAGTCAAGCTATTAGACATGATACCAATGTCATAGAGAGGACAATCTTGAGTATTGTGTGGAACTATTCAAGATATTCTTAAGGTTGGATTTAGAGTATTTAGTCTATTCATATTTGATGTCAAATGGTTCAAGGTGATATATAGAGGTGCTCAAGCTACTGAGAAACATCCAAATGGGTTCTTTCAAATTGATTCTACCAAGTTTTGGAATGATGAGAAAGATACCTCTGTAATATCTGAGCCTGTGAACAAGTTTGTAACCCAACCAATCCCAAATTAAATCTTTATGTAGTATGGGACTGATGAAGAGCATGAGAAAAATCAATCTGAAGAAGATGACGAGTCACCTATCAATCATGACAATGCTTCATTGGATCATGATAGTGATATTGATATTGATATGGAACCCCATATTTTTATTGAGCTTCCATTAGATATAGAAATTGATGAAGCAACACATATGGATTTATTACAAGATGGGATAGATTCATGATCTTGACATTCTTTCGCTTCTCAAAACTTTTTAACTATCTTTTTTTTTTTGCTCGAAACATGGCTCCAAGGGTTTTAATGGATGTTTTTTAAAACTATATATCATTTTCTATGTGCATGTAACATGTATTTTTAAAATTTAGTATCCAACAACTCTTTGTAATTTCATTTAGCAAAACTACAGTGTAGCAGCAAAATTTTGCTACTAAAGGTGCTACCTAGCAGCAAAATTTTGCTTCTATAAATGCTGTGGAGTAGTGAAATTTTGTTGTTAATAGCACTGCTCAGGGAGTGAATGGAATCCGTGACATTATGACAAAAACAAAGTGCTAAAATGCTACTAGAAAATGTTGTTATGCCCCCGACGTGTTGTAGTGGTTAGAAGACTAAATTATAAAGTGTGGTCCCTCTGTTGACAATGTTTTGTAGATAGTTTGATATGCCCATAGTGTTTATGGAAGATTATATTCCCAATATATCATAGAAGGTTCAATGTTTTTGATAGCATTGCATATAAGACCTTATTTGTGCTCTCAGCTTGTCCATTTATCTATAGATAATATGGGGAGAAGACTTACGATGGATAAGCATAACTTCTTATAAGAGAAAATCTACGACATCATTTAAGGAATGAGTCCCTCAATAACTTTTTAGTTCTAGGGGACATCCAAACCTAGTGATGATGTACTCATGCAAAAACTTGTTATTCATTGTAGCATCAGCCTTGACTGTTGCCCTAGCTTTTGACCCATTTAGTTACATAGTCTATAGCTACGATAATATATCATGCTTGTATGGTCTTAGTTACTACTACGCTAACGGGTCCAACAAAATCCATTATCCATTTAGAAAATGGTCTAACATCCATACACTCTCTAAGGTAATATTATCTCTTTGTTGTGGCATTGTGAAGTGTTAGCACTGATCACATATTTTGACATATTCTACAATGTCTCCAAAGAGTATCCTGGGGCCATCACAATCTAGCATAGAGTACTCTATGAGCAGTGATTTCACCTCCAAAGTTCCCTCTAGCAAGAAACTCGTGCATGATCTTATTTGAGTATATCAAAGTACACATCCTTACAAACAGAGAGTCTTAACCACCATTCTTTATGTTTTTGTAAAGCTTTCATGAAATAAGAGTATATGAATTTTTTTTTTAATTATCTTTCTCCTTTCAAGGACATTGAATTCTCCATTTGGGAATTCATGACTTAAGAATTCCTCAATTTCATAGCACCATTTTGGCACTAAACTTACTTGGAATAGAGGAGTATCAAAATTTTTCCCTTCCACTCCTGTCTATTTGTGGTTCTCCTCAAGATTCTTGATAGATGGTTGGGTATGTGAAATGCTATCACCCAGCTCTCACAAAAAATGCAAAACTAGGGTACTAAGGTAGCAAAATCTATGCTTAGGTCTTGTCCCCTCACCATGAAACATCTAAATTAGGCTATCTTGCAAAGAAAATACCCCACTTAAAAGAACTATAGCATATACAAGAGATGTCATCGTCCTGAGCCATCCTCAATATCTTCCTCTTCTTCCATTGATTAAAGAACAAGATAGAACAAGAAAGAGAAAAGAGAGCCAAAGTTTTGCCAACCAAGAGAGATGGAAAGATAGGAGAAAGAGGCACCTAAAGGTGTCATACACTCTCCAATAAACTCGCTAACTTCCTTTCCTTGATATAATATCAAATGAGTACATCGTTTGGCCTACGGTCTAAATACCTTTCAGTTTTGCAACTAAAGAGTTCTAAATTATTCTCAAACCTTCCAAAAGTTGAGAAAACTCATACACAAACACATATTAACATGGCATTTAAAATTTATGCGGACTCGCTAGATATGCCATGCCAATTTACATATCATTTAAAGCTCATCAAATTAAATGGTATGTAGCCAATTTACATATCATTTAAAGCTCATCAAATTAAATGATATGTAGCCAATTTAAAAAAAAATGTTGTCAATGTAGACCATAATATCCTGCCAAAAATGCACAAATTTAGAGGCTAACATTCCTCCTCCACTTAGCTTGCGCACGTCCCCATGAGCACTTGAAAGAACCTTTTCCCTTGGAATAAGTACCTCATGTTGATGAAGAAACACACTCTCACACTTCACTTCACTTGTCACTTCCTTAGAATAAGTACCTCATGTCGATGAAGAAACACACTCTCACACTTCACTTCTCTTCACTTGTCACAATAGCCAACTGTTCAACTTCACACTTACACAATCTCTAACTTCTACTCTTTAATGCTAATGCTTTATAAAAATCTACCACTTTGACTTTGAAAGAATAAGGCAAAAGAGCCTCCCAAAATAAACACAAGAATACCCAGACCTTTGGCATACAAGACATGAAACCACCATTATTAAAGCTCATCATACAAACCCCATGGGTTGAACCATGGTCAAAATACTAATAAAACATTACTCATGAAGTACACCCTTACAATGAATCAAACATGCGGCCCTCCTCCTGGGTACATGTGTGTGTGGATTCCAACTTGGAAAAGGAAATAAGATTTATTAATCCCAAAAAGAAAAACCTAAAACTAATGTGGGTTCTTGATACATTGGGGGTTTTGCATTTCTTGGCTAACAGAGCATCACTAAAATTATGGCTTGAAAGGATCCTCCCCCTTGTAAAGAGTCGGTCCCTCATGTGTGCAACGAAAAGCAAAAAATCTACTTTGGATCTTTTGCGTTTGAACAACTACTTACTTAGTACATTCAGGAATCCCTTGTTTTAAACCTTAGCCGATGAAGTTTTTTTTTAAATAAACTTATCTTTGTCGGGTGCTTAGTTTGTAGTAGATGTTTGTAGCTCCAACGAGTTGCACGTTGCTTGACTGTGGCTGGAAACATCCTGTAGGAGAGGCATCATGTGGCTATCGATAACTTGCATCATAGGAAGCTGGGTAAAAGGCAACTCTTTTGCTTTGTCTTCTACATAAGCTACCCACACAAAGAAAAGGTGATGGTCGCCTCCTTATTTTTTTGGGCAGAGAGCCTTCTTTTTCACAATTCACACCATAGTTTATGTCATCTCTGGGTTCCCTCTGTTGCCTATGCAGCAAGATTGGTAAATTCTGTAATCCTCAAATCTGCCAATTGGTCACCTCCTTTGAACTCAGTACTCTTGCACACAATGAAGATTTTGATGATACTAATACCTTTTTTTGTTGTTTTAAAACTCCTCCAACATTGATTTTGATAATACTAATACTCTTAGTTTGTGCTAATTTATAGAGTCCATGCTTGTTGTTACATCTTCTTCCTTTCTTATGCTTTAGAAATTCTTCTTGAGACAAATTGAAGATAGTGTAGGCCGCCTATGTCTAGTTAATTTTGGATCATTGTCTCAATGAACTAAATCATATCGTCCTTACAGATTTCATCTTGTTATCTTTGTCTTATACTCTACTTTGACACCTTATTTGTCTTGAACCTCTTTCATGCAAATTTTAAGATTAGCCTTCTCTTGGTGAATGCACCAATGCCTTCTAAGCACCAAATTTACCCCACTCAAATAGAGCTTCTAGAGAGGCTTCAAGTACACTTACATGGCCACAAAACCTAGAAAAGTTCTCTCTCACAACCAAGAAAAACAACCCTCATAAAAATTCAAGGCACACAAAACATATCATATTCCTCACTATCCTCACTCTCACTACTCTCTCCCTCCATAGATACAAAGAATTAACACAGAGAAAAGAAAGAACAACATCTTGTGCTAATGCAAGTGAGAAAGAAAAGAACTTTGTGATGGGTTCATATAGGAAGGAGGAATTTGTAACCTCCCCCAACTACCAACATCACATGACTCCTCCACTTTCCCTTTTTCTATTTCTTTAAGATGTGTCTTTACATGGTATTCTTAAACCTTAGAACAATCTTCATTTCTTTACATCAAATAAACTAATGAAAAATCCTAAGGAGGGATTTAATATTCACGTGATCACAAGATTTTTTGTGATAATAACACATGTGAACAAGTTATTCACATGTTCTCATGTTACCGTTCACAAAATAACAGATCACTTGCCATTTGGGAACCCGTTAAAAGCTTGGCTACACATGGGAATAAGCTATTCACATGTTCTCATGTTACCATCTTCACTTAATAGCAGGTCAGTGACCACCTAAGAAGATTTTTTATGCTCGATAAAGATAATTTTTTTAGGCCCTTGTGAAAGCTTTCTGAATATAACATGTGATCACAAGATTTTTTGTGTTATTAACATGTTCATATGTTTTCGTTTACGTCAATGAAATCCGTGATCCTAAGCCTTTCCAAGTTTTGAGACACACACACACACTTTGGAAATGGATATTATATGACCCACTATTTTGCCATGTAATTTACATTTCATTTTAATTTGAAAGCTCATAAAATATTATGATTTGATAGACAAAATGGTACAAATTTATCAATGAAGAGCCCATAAATGTGCCAAATTTAGCATAATTTTAGAGGCTAACATTCCTCTTACACTTAGCTTGGGAACATCCCCATGAGTACTTGGAAAAGAACCTTTGCCTTGGAATAAGCACCTCATGTCAATGAAGAAACACACTCTCACACTTCACTTCACTTCTCATAATCACCAACGTTTCACACTCTTCAACTTCACACTCACACAATCTCTAACTTCTACTCTTTAAGACCAACACTTTTAAAAAAATTACCAATTTGACTTAAAAAAACAAGGCAAAAGAGCCTCCCCAAATGAGCACACATATGCCCACACCTTTGACATAGAAGGCATGAAACCACCATCATTGAAGCTCATCAAACAAACCATGAGTTGAACCATGGTTGAAATCCCAACAAAATATTATTCATGACGTACACCTTTACAACAATGAATTAGACATGAAGCCCTTATCTCAAGTACATGTGTGTGTGTATCCCAACTTGAAAAAGAAAAGAGGATTTATAAATGCAGAAAAGAAAAACCTAAAACTAATGTGGGTTTGCATTTTTGGGCTAAAAGATCATCACTAAAATTATGGCTTGAAAGGATTCTCCCCTTGTAAAGAGTCATGACCTCATGTGTGTAAAGAAAAAATAAAAAATTATATTTGGAGCTTATGTGTGTGAAAAAGTGCTTACATGGGACATTTACACCATCCCTTGATTTAAACCTTATTTGATTAAGGTTTTAAAAATTAAAAAACTCATCTTCATTGGTTGGCATTACTCAATCTGCAGTAGACATGTGTGGCTCTAATAGGCACAGAGCTTGATTTCTAGCTGGAAGCATCCTATGTAGGAGAGGCATCATGTGGCTCTCACAAAAGCTTACATAGAAAGATGGGTAGAATGTGACTCTTTTGCTTTGTCTTGTCCATGGACTCCTAGCATAGAGCAAAGATGATGGTCACCTCCTTATTCTATTAGACAGAGAGCCTTCTTCTTCATAGTTCACACCATAATTTGCATCGCTTAAGGGTTCTCTCTACTGCTTATGCACCAAGATTGGCAACCTTAATAATCTTTGAATCTGCAATTGGTCATCCAACTCAACACTACACATCATGAGTATTTCGATGATTTATTAAGGTATGAAGTAATTTAATACAATCAATACATCGTCTCATTAGAGGAGAGAAGAGATGGAAAGAAAAAAGAGTATCATCAAATGAACCTAAAATTATTACAAACTGTGTTTTATATCTTGGTCTCTCTCTCTCTCACACACACGCTCATGAAATTCTTACAAACTCTGTTTAATATCTCGGTCTCTCTCTCTCTCTCTCACACACACACTCATGAAATAATTAAAACATTTAAGGAAAAGAATAAGAGAAATTCATACTCCCTGTAGATGTTTACATGTCTCTACCTATTCTAGCTCCTTGTATGAGATACATGCCTGTAAAGTGTAGCCATTGTAACTCTCTGGTTTTTCACTAGAATATAGCTAAGTTCATACTTAAAATTATGACAATAGTCCTAATCTACAACTCTACATTAGCTATTTTGCTAAATTCGATCGTATGCAAAAGCCAACCTACTTTTGGGGATCTCTATCATAAAAATGTTATTTTTATCAAAAAAAAAATTCTTTATATTGTTCTAGTTTATTCATACACTCTCATCTCTAACTCTAATTTTATCAACGAAAGTTCACTCACATAACATCTGCAGTCTTTTGTTTATCTTTGGTTGCCTTTTGGTTTCTTTGCTTTGTGGATGGTCCATATAACCATGGTTTTTGACCTCTTTCTAACTCTTTATTTGTGTCTTGTTAACCATGGTTTTTTGACCTCTTTCTAACTCTCTATTTGTGTCTTGTTAGCCATAAACACCCTTTTCTATTCCTAAGTCTTTATCTTTATCCTAGGTGTCATCATTGTCGGCCCCCAAATTTCCTTGTCTTTGTATGCATCCTTTTATGGCTTCTCTTCATCATTATTTTATCATCTTCTTGATTTTGTTGGTTCTACTTGTCCTCATCATCCTCTAAACTATATGAGCCATCATGGTGCTTTGTGTTCTTTCCTTGATGTTCTATTTCCTCTAGGACGTCCTCTAGTTTCACGTGATCCTCGTGCAAGATGGATTGTAGATAGGCCACATGTTCGGTGCCAAAGTAGCATGCTTGTTCTTCAAGTTTTTTGTAGTTTAAATTGTCGGGTGAGATTTCATTTTGAGCACGATGGAGTCTGATTTTGGATGGTATTAGGTAGGTCATTCCATATGGATTAGCTTTTTGGAAGCGTTTTCTGATAACATCTTTCCCCGATCTTCTAACCATATTGCTTGGTAGGTTTCCACATTATGGGGTACTTTGACGACCCAATAATCTTATGCCTTTAGCTCTATGAAATCTTTCTCTAGCCCTAGTGGTGCTTTTTTAAACATGAAGACCCATGTAGCATCCTTACATTGTACATACAAGTTAAACTTGAATTCTGTAGGGTGAGAAAACCATCATGAGAATGTAAAACTTGAGCCTTTAGTGATATTGCCTACAATGCTTTAAAAATTGTATCAAGCTTACATGTCTTAGAAAATTAATGCAAGGCCCAATGTTTATATGATGATTAGCTTTAACCTACTATATGCAGGGGCTCTCACTATCACACAATAGATCTAGTAGCATTAAGACCATATCTCTTAAGACATTATCCCTTTCCTCTTGGCTATCAATAGGGAGTGCAGGGTGTAGATAGATCTTGGGGCATCTTTTGTTCTTCCTTGAGGGCCTTCAACTCTAATTCTAGAGCCTTGATGTGGTCATCCTTAGATTGCATCTACTTTTTCATATCTTGTGTATTCTACCATCAAGGGTGTAGATGGCTCTTGATCCTTCTTTTGTTCTTCCTTGAGGACCTTCAACTCTAATTCTAGAGCCTTGATATCATCATCCTTAAATTGCATCTATTTTTTATATCTTATGTGTTCTACTCAATGGCTCTTTGCATATTCCCTACCTTTCCTTACATTTTGTTGGAATTTGAGTGTGCTTCATGTAAGTCTGCATTTAGGTATGTACTAGATTTGGGTTTAATTTATTTTTCTATATTAACTTGTTAGATTTCTCAAGGTGGTCCTCTACCTTAGCCGCCTTCTTATTCCTTGCCTTTTCTTCTTCTATAAGTTTCTAGAGTGCATCCTCTAAGGCACCCTTTTTCTCTTTTAATGTTGTGGCCTCTTCTGCCTACCGGTGCTTAGCTATTTTTACTTCCTTGAGCTTTTTCTCATACATCTACATGTTGTCCATGTGGGACTGATGAAGCTAGATTGTGTTATATACAATATTCTCCGGGCACCCCTCTTCCACTTTTGGATTTGACACTTTACATAGTCTATATTACATCCCCTTCATCAAGCAGGCGAGAAGTTAACCTTGCATTTTTTGATAACTTTTTGATATTTGACGGTATCTTTAATATCTAGAATGTAGAGAAGGTGGAGAAAAATTGCCCTTGGCTCAAGAGGTGGGGTTTGTTCTATTTGTGGCTCTAGCTTAGTAGGCTGTGGCTGCTCAAGGACCTTTCTTACCTCCTAGCCATTCTCTTTCTCCTTATGCTTGTTCTTGTTCTTTTTTCTTTCTTTATCCCTTTTGGCTATCGTGTCTATTTCTATCTTTGATCCTAGCTCCATAATAGTAATATTTCCATGTTCATCTATGATAACCTAACTCTACAATAGTAATATTTCTAACTCTGAGCCGACCTCCACAATAGTAATATTTCCATGTTCGTATGTGATAAAAATTCTTCTTCTCAGTGGTGGCCACCCCCCATGTGTTCTCTTCTTTATTTCTTTGAGATAGTAGGGGTGTTTGGCAGTTTCCCTACTCCTATAACTATAAGTGATGGTGGCAACTTATCTATGGCATCCATTCCCTGATAAGTTACCCAAGTGGGAACTGGGTAAATCCCTATGTAAGGGTCTATCTAGTTCTTCAGTGTTGTGTGATGAGCATGTTCTATTAATCTCGGCATGTATTAATTTTTTCCAAATATCCCTTACCTACCTGGTTAGGTTTCTAGCAAAGGTGTGCCCTATTACACCTAGTTAGTAACCCAACATCCACTTGGGTTACTAACTAGGTGTGCCTATTACACCTAGTTAGTAACCCAACATCCACTTGGGTGGCCTTGTGGGGCATATAGAAAGAGCTGTGTGTATAATATAATTGGTAGGGCATAATGAGATGCAATAGGATCACATCTCCTCGCTTAGGCTTGCCAGACTTGAAGCACATAGCCTTCTCTTCAAGCCTATTTATTGTTTTGAAGTACCATTCTTTGGCAAAAATTGGTAGGTTGAAAGATTGCCTAATAGGCACTTGTTTTAGCTTTATGACATGCATTTTATTGTCTAAATTTTTGAGTGGCTAGATGACCACTGACTCATTATGATTGTCATAAGAACATAGGGCTTAGTAGCATTTGAAAAAGTAGAATTCCCTTGTAGGTAGTTCAAATAATGATAATAATCCAATCTTTTACAACAACTATTTTGTGGGCTCATCTTCTAGTGCTAGTTTTTATAACACTTTGGGAAGCCATAACACATACATATTTTGTAGGGTTGAGGGGGTCCCATAAATGGAATTTGGAATTCAAGGATAGCCCCACCCATAGATGTTAGGCTCATTGACTATACCTAGGCCTCATCCCCCATGTGCATGTGACACCAAATCTACTTTGTTGCACTACTACATGTGCCTTATAATGTAAAACCTTTAAATGCATCATAAGATTTATTAAAACCAATGTGGTGTAAAACAAAACTGAGTAGGGAGTTCTCAGGTGATGGGTCCTACACTAGGCCAATACACTTTGAGGTTTCCCCCTTACTGATGCGGTAGGTTTTCCCCATCTAGAGATTTACTTGAGTGGCTTTTGTAGTCGAGGCTTATCCTTTTGTGAATAGTTCATGGTCCCCCTATACCACTCATTTACCCTTACATGGCACTTGGACTTGACTCTCATTCCTATTACATTCAACATAGGTAACTTGACTTGATCTTCATGCTTGCCCCTCTACCATAATCGACTTAACCTTGAAAGTGCAGTGGAAGAGAAGATGTAAGGTGCTTAGTACTTATGCTTGTTCTTGTTTTATCCTTTTATGACCTAAATCTTGAATCTTATGCCCTTGACAAGTTTTGGCCTCTTTTGACTTTGACAATTTTGTGGGTAACCCCTTGGCCCTTTATTTTTACTTTGTTTTTCTCGGTGTTGCTATTGAGTGAACAAAAAAATTCTTTGTCCTTTGATTCAAAACGAGAGTGACATCATTCTCTTTGCAAACAAGGTTTCTACCCAATTTAGGATTAAAGACTTTAATATGCACTTTGGGCCATCCCATGGTGAGGTTTACTTATCGACCAACACTTGCGTTGCTGACTTACTAGAGGAACATTCTTCATCCCAAAGGTTTAGGAGAGGTGCTAGATTTACCTTTGGAGTTTTTATTGCTCTTCTATGCTTAATCATTCCTCTACTTTAGCCTTGCCCTTGTTGGTCGTTTTGGGTACCATGTGCTTGTGCTCTTTTGTTTTAAAGGCCCCCTTTGTGGGCTTACTCCTTCAAAACCAGACCAAGCCTTGTTGATAGTTACGTTTTATAACACCTTCATGCTCATTATATGGTCTTGTGAGAGTTTGTACTAAGAACTTTGTGGGCTTAGGGGTTTCGTTTTGCCTATCAAAGTTTCTGTATTATATGAAATGAGGTTTCTTCCTCCTCTAATATCTAATAGAGCAAGCTTGGCTATTATACTGTTTATAGTAGTAGGTAAGTCTAAGTAAAGTATGCAAGCTTCATATCTTCTTCGCTATCATCAATGTTAATGCTTGCCATGTGGATAGGTATAATAACTCTCCATATTTAGCTTTCTCCTCATGAGATTTATGTTGAGATGTCAAGCTCAACACAATCCAACACTCATGACGTTGTCACGCGCATTTTGGAAAACTTTTGTACCTATTGTATATATGTGTGTATAAGCCGATGTAAATAGTGTTGAGGATCTGCTGTGGGATGACACCTTGAAGGTGTCCATGACTTGCTTGAAGAGTATATAGGTATTAATGATGGTGAGCTATTTGGTGCTCAGGAGAATGCTGAAAAAATGTATGGGAGATAATCAGGTTTGGAATGCTGTGAGCAGGTTGGAGAATAAAGAGTTTGTGGATGTTGACCAAGAGATGCAGCTAATTGTGAAGGAAAAAGCACAGTTGCAGTTTGAAAGCAGGCTGCAGGTTGTTCATCCGGGCAGTAGGATCAGTGCAGCTAAGTGGTGTTGGAACATTTTATTGTTCCCCTTTAATCCAGGAGGGTTATATGTGAAGGGCAGAATAAATTCCTCACAAACACAATGCAAAGGCAAAAAAAATGATGATGCATGGTTAATCCAGAATGGTGAAAAAGGCCCGTGGCAACTAAAAGAAAAAACGCTGGTCTGCAGTTCAAAATAGAAGGTATGTAGTGATCACGAGGAGATAGGGTGGAGCAAAATTCTAGAGAGAAAGTGAAGGCGGCATCGGCTGGGGAAACGAGCGCAGTTCGGGCTGCCACAAAAAAGGAAAGGAATGGACGCTTATGAGGGGGGACTCCTGCAGGTTTGATTTCATCTCGACGCATGCAGGTTGGAATATATATATAGTTCTTTTCAGTTTGCAGTGGGAGTTAGCGCAATGTGAGAAGAGTAGTTCGTGGATCAGAGTAGAGAGGGGGTTGGATGGTGGAGAATTGACCATGGTATATTCCAAGGTTCTCAGTGCAGCTCCTCTGTTAAATACATGATCCGGTTCGTTTTCTTCTCTGACAGTGTCCATTGAAGAAGGGGCTTTGAAGTATTGTTGTTAGGGTCTATCTGCTATGGAAGATACTTGAGTTTTTGTGGAGCTTCTTCTTGCCTGATTTTGCCCATGTCTCAAGGTTGTTGAGATGCTGTAATGATTTTGTATATGAAGAAGACAGAGAGGGGCTTATGTCAGTCGTGTCAGTTTCCTTCTTTGATGTTTAGCTATGATATGTGTGGCATCTTTGCATGGTGATGTAGTCTGAAGATTAGGGAGAGTGTATGGTACACAAAGGAAAAGATTTGTGTCTGTAAAGGTTTTGAAAGTGGAATTCTGCATCAGAATGCTGAGGTAGAAGTCAATCTAGATAAGTCAGAAGAGAAATAGAGAAGTGTTAACACAGGGCAACATCTCCTCCTCGTCAATCTTGCTGTAGTTTGTGGCAGCTTTAGTATAATTCCGTGTAGTGGGCACTATCTCCATATGTATACAAATTATGAGGGATATGTCTGGAGTTAATGATTTGGGGTATTGAATTGCTGAAGAGGAAGCTCTTGTCTTCAAGTGCATTGGTAGACATGTGTCGTAATTCCATGCCAAGACAGATGCTTTCTGGATGTATGGAGTGATCTTTCGGGTGGGCGTGTGCTAGTAAACTCCCATGAGATCATGTCTTTGAATCCTCATGGTTCATGGAGGATTGTGTGTTGTGATTTGTGGAGCTGATCTTGTATCTTGAGCACTTTTGGGAGACCTTGCTATAGAGGTGTTTTGTTTTCTTGTTATCCCAACAGTGTTTTGGTGCCCCCACTGAGGATCGAACTCAAGTGACCTTGGGCTTACTGGTTTTGTTAAAGATGGCTGCGAATTTTCCTGAGTTTCATGGACATGAAGATGAGAATGCTGAAAAGTTTATTGAAGACATGGAGTTCCAATGTTTACTTGCTGATAGGCAGGACCCTGCAGTTGTGTTGAGAATCTTCTTTTTTTGTCTTAAGGATGAAGCTAGAGCTTGGCTTAGGGAATATCAAGCTTTTGTACAAACATCTCAGCCACCTCAAGTAGTTACTTATGATGGAGCACGGCAGGTTTTCTTGGAACGTTTTCGGAGGGTAGAAGACCCTGATAAGGTATGGCATTCCATTCAAAGTCTTGTTCAAGGTGAAGACCAAAGTGTGGATGCTTATGTGAAGAAATTTTGTGAATTATGGGAGAGATGGTGTGTGGCTTTAGGTGCTGAAAACCCTCCTATTATGTTGAAGAAAAACAGGTTTCTTAGAAGTTTGAAGGCTAGTCTACGTTTGAAGGTGGAATTAAAGAAACCAAAGACATTTGATGAAGCAGTTGGAGTGGCAAAAAATAAAGAGTGGAAGATGCAACGTTTACATCAGCTTGGAATTAAAGTGGACCCTAAGGTTGAAGTGAGGGCTATGGATCTACCACAAGTACCTATAAAAGAGCCAATGATTGGGAATGGTATGCAGGTTTCTCAAGGAGTATGTGGTGCCCCTTCGGGAGCTTCTGATGTTCTTCACAGGGATATGCAAGAAGTGATTGGTCTCATGAAGAATCTTAGTGTCCATATGATGGGAGGTGGGAGAGGCCAAGGTTATGGTTATGGTCGGGGTTATGGAAGTTATGAAGCAGGAACAAATGGTAGAGGAAGAGGCACATATGGAAGGGGTGAGATTCCTCAATGCTACAATTGTGGAGAAATTGGTCATAAGAGTCCTCAATGTGATAAGCCAAAGAGAATGGGTGGTGATATGTTTCCTCTTCCATCACAGGTTCCTTCACGTTCCCATGATTATGGTATTGAAATCAAAGGGGAAGCAGGACCAAGTGGTTTGACAGCTGAAGAGAAGGGTAAAACTAAAGTGGTAAATGTGATTGGTTTGGAGCAAGCTAGGGCTGATTCGGAAGCAGTGGTTATGCCCATGGGTAAGAGGGCTACAAGAGAGCAAGAGGCTAGTGA
The DNA here is from genome assembly GCF_041138505.1 of Cibotium barometz. NCBI lineage: Eukaryota > Viridiplantae > Streptophyta > Polypodiopsida > Cyatheales > Cibotiaceae > Cibotium > Cibotium barometz. The sequence goes on along the minus strand of NC_141102.1, from coordinate 30,617,160 downwards.
TCCAGGTCCCAGCCATAAGAAAGGAAAGCAGGGTGAAGCGGGTGCAACCAAAGAAAAGAAGAAGAGGAGACCTAGGCGGCACTATGATACGGGAGACTTGCCATTGGGAGAGGGGCAATCAAATTATAATTTGAGAGCTGATTTGGTGAGTAGAAAGGTGGATATTACCTTTGGTCAGCTCATGCAACTTTGCCCAAGATTAAAGAAGCAATGGAAGCAGGTTGTCAACCCTATGAAGAAAGAGCCTACTAGGGGATCAGTGAGAGTTCTCTCTTTTAGTGAATTACCTGACATATGCCCTACTGTGGATGCGTGGCATAGGAAGCAAAGCATTGGAGAGGCTTACATTGATGGTGGTGCTCAGGTATGTGTTATTACTCAAGCATGTGTGACAAAGCTAGGTCTCAATGTTGTGAAGAAATCAGGTTTTCGTATCAAGCTAGCCAACCAAGCAAGGGTGAAGTGTTTGGGCATCGTAAAGGATTTGGAGGTGGATGTTTTTGATGTCAAGGCACTGGTCAATTGCCATGTCATGCCCGCAGGTATTGGTGCTTTTCCTCTTATACTTGGAAGACCATGGTTGCAAGCAACTAAAGCCATACAAGATTGGGGACGTGGTACCATAACCCTCTACAACAAAAGGGGTGATAAGAAGAGCTTTGACATGGCAAGTAAGCAACCTTTGGGTGCTGAATTTGATGAAGGTGATGATGAAGAATATTCAAGTGATGAAGAAGACTCAAGGGATGAAGAAAGTGAATCAAACTCTAGCTATGAAAGTGATGTGGATGTCTCCTCCTTGTTTCTTGAAGAAGAAGGGAAAATAAATCATAAAGTTATCTACCTTATGGATGATGAAGGCACTTCTGGTCCTTATGAGCAAATTGAAGGGCTGATGCAACCCAAAGTTCAACCTCATGTGAAGAAGGAGCTTCTCGAAGGCATGCTATCTGCAGATTTGACTAGTCATGAGAGAGGTGAGTACTTACATATGCTAGAGCAGTTCCCTAATTTGTTTATCACTTCTTATGAGAAAATTAGAGGTTTTAAGGGAGAGGATATTCACATTCCACTTAAGGAAGGGGCTCAGCCCATACGTCAAAAGTTAAGAAGGATGGGACAGGTACAGCTTGATGCTCTTAAAGAAGAGGTGGACAAGCTCCTTAAAGCCGGCTTCATCTGTCCTGTGAGTATTACAGATTGGGTAAGTCCTGTGGTTGTTACACCAAAGAAGGATGGTAAATGGAGGATTTGTGTAGATTATAAGCCACTTAATGCAGCAATGAAGAGGGATCCGTATCCTCTTCCTTTCATTGATGACATATTGGATACGGTTGCAGGGCATGAGAGGTATAGTGTATGTGATGGATTCTCAGGATATTTTCAGCTTTCTTTATCTCTTGAAGATCAAAAGAAGACCACGTTTATCACTCCATGGGGATGTTTTTGCTATCGGGTTCTCCCTTTTGGCCTCATGAATGGTTGTGCTTGGTATCAAAGATGTGTCAACAGGGTGTTCCTTCCTTTCCTTGGAAAGTTTGTGAAGGATCTTATTGATGATTTTTGTGTCTATAGTTCCAGGAAAGATCATTGCTCAAAGCTTGAACTGGCATTTGGAAGATATGATGAAAGTGGCGGTCAATTGAATCCAAAGAAGTGTCATATTGCACAACCAAGAGTGAAGTTTTTGGGTCATATGATTTCAGAAAATGGAATTGAAGCGGATCCTGATAAAGTCAAAGCTTTGGTTCTCCTATCATCACCCAAGGATACAAAGCAATTGTCTACATTTATACAAAAGGTGAAGTATATGTCAAGGTTTGTTCCTTTATCTTCTCAAATTCTTTATCCTCTACAACAAGTGGCAAAGTTGGATCCTCTAGAGTGGACAAGTGAATGTGAAGAGGTGTTTCAAAGCGTCAAGGAAGTTCTTGGTTCTCTTTTAGCCATGCAAGCTCCTAATTGGGATAAGGAATTTTATGTTAATCCTACAGTGGGTGAGGATGCTATCGGAGCTATGCTGCTTCAACAAGGTAAAGATTCTCACTATATGAGACCGGTTTATTGTGCTAGTAGGGTGAAGATGGAGACAGAAAGAAGCTATACAGAAGTGGAGCTTATTATGGTGAGTGTGGTTTATGCTTGTAGAAGGTTTAGGCATTACCTTCTTCCAAAGCCATTCACTTTTCTCACAAGCTACACTCTATTGCCACAATTGGTGAATAGTTCTAACTTGTCAAAGAGGCTTATGAAATGGATTGTGGAGCTACAGGAATTTCAGTTTTCTTTTCTTGTTGAGGAAAGCACAAGAGCTACTTTGGCTGATTTTCTTACATACAAAGAGAGTCCTCTTCTCATCAAGGAGGATATTGTGAAGAAGCGGCACATAGAAGCCCCAGACATAGATGATGCTTTTACATTATTTTTTGATGGTTCTTACAGGAAAAGCCATAGTGAAGCTTCAGGGGGGATTGTAATCTATGATCCAAAAGGCATATTGGTAACTAAGAGAGGTTTGAAGATTATGGCACAAAGCAACAATGAAGCAGAGTATGCTACTTTGGAAAAAGGTCTCCACTTTTGCCTACATCTTGGGATACACCGTGTAAGGATAAGAGGTGATGCACTTTTGGTAGTAAAGCAGGTACTTGGGGTGTGGCAGAGTAAAAATCAGAGGCTAAAAGTTTTGTGTTTTCGAGTGAAGAGTTTGCTTAAGCGTTTTGAAGCATGGAGTTTGAGGCATATTGACAGAAGTCAGAATGAAGAAGCACATGGTGCAGCTCAAACTATGATAGAGCAATTGTATGTGATTAGGGCTGATTCTCCTCTTTATTTGGGAAGGGAAACCTTGGATAAGGAAGAAGAATTTCTTCAAACAGGTATGCTTCCAGCAAATTTGGAGTCATCAAAGAAATACGCCTTTATTCGACGTGCTAAAAGGTATGTGCTTCTTGGAGATGCTTTGTTTATGAGGGGAGCTGATCTTATCATGAGGAGGGTACCTTGGAAAGAGGAAGTTTACAGGATCCTGGAGGAAAATCATGAAGGTTCTTGTGGCGGCCATTTTGCTTCAAAAATCACCCTGCATAAGATTTTACAGGAGGGGTATGTATGGCCAAGTATACAACGTGATGTTCATCATTGGTGTAAGTCTTGCAAGGAATGTCAAAGCATGGCAAGTAGGGTGCTAAAATCAGAAATTAGAGGCACTATTTTAGCTTATGATGTTTTTGAGAAGTGGGGTATTGATGCAATTGGCCCATTGCCCATGACAGGTAGAGGTAAATGTTACATACTCACTGCTGTTGACTATCTTTCTAGATGGGCTGAAGCTAAAGGCGTGAAGCATGTTACAAGTAAAGATGTTTCCAAATTTGTTTATGAAGACATTTGTTGTAAATTTGGCATGCCTTTGGAGCTACTTTCTGACAAAGGTCCAGGTTTCAGAGGAGAGCTTGTGAACTTTCTATGTGAGAAACTTCATATACATCGCAGGTACACTACTCCGTACTATCCTCAATGCAATGGTATGAATGAAAGGTTCAATGGAGAGCTCATTAGAATGCTTACGAAGATGACAAAGAATCATGTGAAGACTTGGGATTTAGAACTACCTTGTGCTCTATGGGCTTATAGAACTGCAATCAAGTCAGGTACTAGTTTCTCTCCTTTTCACTTGGTGTTTGGTAGAGAAGCCTTGCTTCCCATTGAAATAGAGATTCCGGCATTAAGACTGATGTGTGAGCTTCAAGAGAAAGATTATGATAAGTTCAAAGAAAGGCTTTTGTATCTTCAACGCGTGCAATTAGATAGAGTGCTTGCCCTTGAACACTATGAGCAGGTATTGAAGACTAATCAAGCAAAGGCAAATGCTAAAGTGAAGGATAAAGACATCAAAAAAGGTGATATGGTTCTTCGTTATAATAGTAAGCTTGATAAAACTTTTCAAAAGAAGTTTCAAATCAAATGGCAAGGTCCTTTCATGGTAATAAACAGATTTCCAAATGGTACATATCTCCTTGCTGATTTAGATGGCACTCCACATAAATCGCGTGTGAATGGATACAGGTTGAAAAAGTACTTTACAAGATTGATGTCCGTGGTTAAAGATGAAGAAAATTCTGATGTGTTTTCTGATCATGAGGAGGAAAGTAATACTCCATCAATGGACTTACAACTTCTCTTCTCTACTGCTGACCATGAATGATCAAGCAGACTTGGGGTGTGGCAAACTATGTCACGCGCATTTTGGAAAACTTTTGTACCTATTGTATATATGTGTGTATAAGCCGATGTAAATAGTGTTGAGGATCTGCTGTGGGATGACACCTTGAAGGTGTCCATGACTTGCTTGAAGAGTATATAGGTATTAATGATGGTGAGCTATTTGGTGCTCAGGAGAATGCTGAAAAAATGTATGGGAGATAATCAGGTTTGGAATGCTGTGAGCAGGTTGGAGAATAAAGAGTTTGTGGATGTTGACCAAGAGATGCAGCTAATTGTGAAGGAAAAAGCACAGTTGCAGTTTGAAAGCAGGCTGCAGGTTGTTCATCCGGGCAGTAGGATCAGTGCAGCTAAGTGGTGTTGGAACATTTTATTGTTCCCCTTTAATCCAGGAGGGTTATATGTGAAGGGCAGAATAAATTCCTCACAAACACAATGCAAAGGCAAAAAAAATGATGATGCATGGTTAATCCAGAATGGTGAAAAAGGCCCGTGGCAACTAAAAGAAAAAACGCTGGTCTGCAGTTCAAAATAGAAGGTATGTAGTGATCACGAGGAGATAGGGTGGAGCAAAATTCTAGAGAGAAAGTGAAGGCGGCATCGGCTGGGGAAACGAGCGCAGTTCGGGCTGCCACAAAAAAGGAAAGGAATGGACGCTTATGAGGGGGGACTCCTGCAGGTTTGATTTCATCTCGACGCATGCAGGTTGGAATATATATATAGTTCTTTTCAGTTTGCAGTGGGAGTTAGCGCAATGTGAGAAGAGTAGTTCGTGGATCAGAGTAGAGAGGGGGTTGGATGGTGGAGAATTGACCATGGTATATTCCAAGGTTCTCAGTGCAGCTCCTCTGTTAAATACATGATCCGGTTCGTTTTCTTCTCTGACAGTGTCCATTGAAGAAGGGGCTTTGAAGTATTGTTGTTAGGGTCTATCTGCTATGGAAGATACTTGAGTTTTTGTGGAGCTTCTTCTTGCCTGATTTTGCCCATGTCTCAAGGTTGTTGAGATGCTGTAATGATTTTGTATATGAAGAAGACAGAGAGGGGCTTATGCAGGGCAACATCTCCTCCTCGTCAATCTTGCTGTAGTTTGTGGCAGCTTTAGTATAATTCCGTGTAGTGGGCACTATCTCCATATGTATACAAATTATGAGGGATATGTCTGGAGTTAATGATTTGGGGTATTGAATTGCTGAAGAGGAAGCTCTTGTCTTCAAGTGCATTGGTAGACATGTGTCGTAATTCCATGCCAAGACAGATGCTTTCTGGATGTATGGAGTGATCTTTCGGGTGGGCGTGTGCTAGTAAACTCCCATGAGATCATGTCTTTGAATCCTCATGGTTCATGGAGGATTGTGTGTTGTGATTTGTGGAGCTGATCTTGTATCTTGAGCACTTTTGGGAGACCTTGCTATAGAGGTGTTTTGTTTTCTTGTTATCCCAACAGTGTTTTGGTGCCCCCACTGAGGATCGAACTCAAGTGACCTTGGGCTTACTGGTTTTGTTAAAGATGGCTGCGAATTTTCCTGAGTTTCATGGACATGAAGATGAGAATGCTGAAAGTTTATTGAAGACATGGAGTTCCAATGTTTACTTGCTGATAGGCAGGACCCTGCAGTTGTGTTGAGAATCTTCTTTTTTTGTCTTAAGGATGAAGCTAGAGCTTGGCTTAGGGAATATCAAGCTTTTGTACAAACATCTCAGCCACCTCAAGTAGTTACTTATGATGGAGCACGGCAGGTTTTCTTGGAACGTTTTCGGAGGGTAGAAGACCCTGATAAGGTATGGCATTCCATTCAAAGTCTTGTTCAAGGTGAAGACCAAAGTGTGGATGCTTATGTGAAGAAATTTTGTGAATTATGGGAGAGATGGTGTGTGGCTTTAGGTGCTGAAAACCCTCCTATTATGTTGAAGAAAAACAGGTTTCTTAGAAGTTTGAAGGCTAGTCTACGTTTGAAGGTGGAATTAAAGCAACCAAAGACATTTGATGAAGCAGTTGGAGTGGCAAAAAATAAAGAGTGGAAGATGCAACGTTTACATCAGCTTGGAATTAAAGTGGACCCTAAGGTTGAAGTGAGGGCTATGGATCTACCACAAGTACCTATAAAAGAGCCAATGATTGGGAATGGTATGCAGGTTTCTCAAGGAGTATGTGGTGCCCCTTCGGGAGCTTCTGATGTTCTTCACAGGGATATGCAAGAAGTGATTGGTCTCATGAAGAATCTTAGTGTCCATATGATGGGAGGTGGGAGAGGCCAAGGTTATGGTTATGGTCGGGGTTATGGAAGTTATGAAGCAGGAACAAATGGTAGAGGAAGAGGCACATATGGAAGGGGTGAGATTCCTCAATGCTACAATTGTGGAGAAATTGGTCATAAGAGTCCTCAATGTGATAAGCCAAAGAGAATGGGTGGTGATATGTTTCCTCTTCCATCACAGGTTCCTTCACGTTCCCATGATTATGGTATTGAAATCAAAGGGGAAGCAGGACCAAGTGGTTTGACAGCTGAAGAGAAGGGTAAAACTAAAGTGGTAAATGTGATTGGTTTGGAGAAAGCTAGGGCTGATTCGGAAGCAGTGGTTATGCCCATGGGTAAGAGGGCTACAAGAGAGCAAGAGGCTAGTGATCCAGGTCCCAGCCATAAGAAAGGAAAGCAGGGTGAAGCGGGTGCAACCAAAGAAAAGAAGAAGAGGAGACCTAGGCGGCACTATGATACGGGAGACTTGCCATTGGGAGAGGGGCAATCAAATTATAATTTGAGAGCTGATTTGGTGAGTAGAAAGGTGGATATTACCTTTGGTCAGCTCATGCAACTTTGCCCAAGATTAAAGAAGCAATGGAAGCAGGTTGTCAACCCTATGAAGAAAGAGCCTACTAGGGGATCAGTGAGAGTTCTCTCTTTTAGTGAATTACCTGACATATGCCCTACTGTGGATGCGTGGCATAGGAAGCAAAGCATTGGAGAGGCTTACATTGATGGTGGTGCTCAGGTATGTGTTATTACTCAAGCATGTGTGACAAAGCTAGGTCTCAATGTTGTGAAGAAATCAGGTTTTCGTATCAAGCTAGCCAACCAAGCAAGGGTGAAGTGTTTGGGCATCGTAAAGGATTTGGAGGTGGATGCTTTTGATGTCAAGGCACTGGTCAATTGCCATGTCATGCCCGCAGGTATTGGTGCTTTTCCTCTTATACTTGGAAGATCATGGTTGCAAGCAACTAAAGCCATACAAGATTGGGGACGTGGTACCATAACCCTCTACAACAAAAGGGGTGATAAGAAGAGCTTTGACATGGCAAGTAAGCAACCTTTGGGTGCTGAATTTGATGAAGGTGATGATGAAGAATATTCAAGTGATGAAGAAGACTCAAGGGATGAAGAAAGTGAATCAAACTCTAGCTATGAAAGTGATGTGGATGTCTCCTCCTTGTTTCTTGAAGAAGAAGGGAAAATAAATCATAAAGTTATCTACCTTATGGATGATGAAGGCACTTCTGGTCCTTATGAGCAAATTGAAGGGCTGATGCAACCCAAAGTTCAACCTCATGTGAAGAAGGAGCTTCTCGAAGGCATGCTATCTGCAGATTTGACTAGTCATGAGAGAGGTGAGTACTTACATATGCTAGAGCAGTTCCCTAATTTGTTTATCACTTCTTATGAGGAAATTAGAGGTTTTAAGGGAGAGGATATTCACATTCCACTTAAGGAAGGGGCTCAGCCCATACGTCAAAAGTTAAGAAGGATGGGACAGGTACAGCTTGATGCTCTTAAAGAAGAGGTGGACAAGCTCCTTAAAGCCGGCTTCATCTGTCCTGTGAGTATTACAGATTGGGTAAGTCCTGTGGTTGTTACACCAAAGAAGGATGGTAAATGGAGGATTTGTGTAGATTATAAGCCACTTAATGCAGCAATGAAGAGGGATCCGTATCCTCTTCCTTTCATTGATGACATATTGGATACGGTTGCAGGGCATGAGAGGTATAGTGTATGTGATGGATTCTCAGGATATTTTCAGCTTTCTTTATCTCTTGAAGATCAAAAGAAGACCACGTTTATCACTCCATGGGGATGTTTTTGCTATCGGGTTCTCCCTTTTGGCCTCATGAATGGTTGTGCTTGGTATCAAAGATGTGTCAACAGGGTGTTCCTTCCTTTCCTTGGAAAGTTTGTGAAGGATCTTATTGATGATTTTTGTGTCTATAGTTCCAGGAAAGATCATTGCTCAAAGCTTGAACTGGCATTTGGAAGATATGATGAAAGTGGCGGTCAATTGAATCCAAAGAAGTGTCATATTGCACAACCAAGAGTGAAGTTTTTGGGTCATATGATTTCAGAAAATGGAATTGAAGCGGATCCTGATAAAGTCAAAGCTTTGGTTCTCCTATCATCACCCAAGGATACAAAGCAATTGTCTACATTTATACAAAAGGTGAAGTATATGTCAAGGTTTGTTCCTTTATCTTCTCAAATTCTTTATCCTCTACAACAAGTGGCAAAGTTGGATCCTCTAGAGTGGACAAGTGAATGTGAAGAGGTGTTTCAAAGCGTCAAGGAAGTTCTTGGTTCTCTTTTAGCCATGCAAGCTCCTAATTGGGATAAGGAATTTTATGTTAATCCTACAGTGGGTGAGGATGCTATCGGAGCTATGCTGCTTCAACAAGGTAAAGATTCTCACTATATGAGACCGGTTTATTGTGCTAGTAGGGTGAAGATGGAGACAGAAAGAAGCTATACAGAAGTGGAGCTTATTATGGTGAGTGTGGTTTATGCTTGTAGAAGGTTTAGGCATTACCTTCTTCCAAAGCCATTCACTTTTCTCACAAGCTACACTCTATTGCCACAATTGGTGAATAGTTCTAACTTGTCAAAGAGGCTTATGAAATGGATTGTGGAGCTACAGGAATTTCAGTTTTCTTTTCTTGTTGAGGAAAGCACAAGAGCTACTTTGGCTGATTTGCTTACATACAAAGAGAGTCCTCTTCTCATCAAGGAGGATATTGTGAAGAAGCGGCACATAGAAGCCCCAGACATAGATGATGCTTTTACATTATTTTTTGATGGTTCTTACAGGAAAAGCCATAGTGAAGCTTCAGGGGGGATTGTAATCTATGATCCAAAAGGCATATTGGTAACTAAGAGAGGTTTGAAGATTATGGCACAAAGCAACAATGAAGCAGAGTATGCTACTTTGGAAAAAGGTCTCCACTTTTGCCTACATCTTGGGATACACCGTGTAAGGATAAGAGGTGATGCACTTTTGGTAGTAAAGCAGGTACTTGGGGTGTGGCAGAGTAAAAATCAGAGGCTAAAAGTTTTGTGTTTTCGAGTGAAGAGTTTGCTTAAGCGTTTTGAAGCATGGAGTTTGAGGCATATTGACAGAAGTCAGAATGAAGAAGCACATGGTGCAGCTCAAACTATGATAGAGCAATTGTATGTGATTAGGGCTGATTCTCCTCTTTATTTGGGAAGGGAAACCTTGGATAAGGAAGAAGAATTTCTTCAAACAGGTATGCTTCCAGCAAATTTGGAGTCATCAAAGAAATACGCCTTTATTCGACGTGCTAAAAGGTATGTGCTTCTTGGAGATGCTTTGTTTATGAGGGGAGCTGATCTTATCATGAGGAGGGTACCTTGGAAAGAGGAAGTTTACAGGATCCTGGAGGAAAATCATGAAGGTTCTTGTGGCGGCCATTTTGCTTCAAAAATCACCCTGCATAAGATTTTACAGGAGGGGTATGTATGGCCAAGTATACAACGTGATGTTCATCATTGGTGTAAGTCTTGCAAGGAATGTCAAAGCATGGCAAGTAGGGTGCTAAAATCAGAAATTAGAGGCACTATTTTAGCTTATGATGTTTTTGAGAAGTGGGGTATTGATGCAATTGGCCCATTGCCCATGACAGGTAGAGGTAAATGTTACATACTCACTGCTGTTGACTATCTTTCTAGATGGGCTGAAGCTAAAGGCGTGAAGCATGTTACAAGTAAAGATGTTTCCAAATTTGTTTATGAAGACATTTGTTGTAAATTTGGCATGCCTTTGGAGCTACTTTCTGACAAAGGTCCAGGTTTCAGAGGAGAGCTTGTGAACTTTCTATGTGAGAAACTTCATATACATCGCAGGTACACTACTCCGTACTATCCTCAATGCAATGGTATGAATGAAAGGTTCAATGGAGAGCTCATTAGAATGCTTACGAAGATGACAAAGAATCATGTGAAGACTTGGGATTTAGAACTACCTTGTGCTCTATGGGCTTATAGAACTGCAATCAAGTCAGGTACTAGTTTCTCTCCTTTTCACTTGGTGTTTGGTAGAGAAGCCTTGCTTCCCATTGAAATAGAGATTCCGGCATTAAGACTGATGTGTGAGCTTCAAGAGAAAGATTATGATAAGTTCAAAGAAAGGCTTTTGTATCTTCAACGCGTGCAATTAGATAGAGTGCTTGCCCTTGAACACTATGAGCAGGTATTGAAGACTAATCAAGCAAAGGCAAATGCTAAAGTGAAGGATAAAGACATCAAAAAAGGTGATATGGTTCTTCGTTATAATAGTAAGCTTGATAAAACTTTTCAAAAGAAGTTTCAAATCAAATGGCAAGGTCCTTTCATGGTAATAAACAGATTTCCAAATGGTACATATCTCCTTGCTGATTTAGATGGCACTCCACATAAATCGCGTGTGAATGGATACAGGTTGAAAAAGTACTTTACAAGATTGATGTCCGTGGTTAAAGATGAAGAAAATTCTGATGTGTTTTCTGATCATGAGGAGGAAAGTAATACTCCATCAATGGACTTACAACTTCTCTTCTCTACTGCTGACCATGAATGATCAAGCAGACTTGGGGTGTGGCAAACTATGTCACGCGCATTTTGGAAAACTTTTGTACCTATTGTATATATGTGTGTATAAGCCGATGTAAATAGTGTTGAGGATCTGCTGTGGGATGACACCTTGAAGGTGTCCATGACTTGCTTGAAGAGTATATAGGTATTAATGATGGTGAGCTATTTGGTGCTCAGGAGAATGCTGAAAAAATGTATGGGAGATAATCAGGTTTGGAATGCTGTGAGCAGGTTGGAGAATAAAGAGTTTGTGGATGTTGACCAAGAGATGCAGCTAATTGTGAAGGAAAAAGCACAGTTGCAGTTTGAAAGCAGGCTGCAGGTTGTTCATCCGGGCAGTAGGATCAGTGCAGCTAAGTGGTGTTGGAACATTTTATTGTTCCCCTTTAATCCAGGAGGGTTATATGTGAAGGGCAGAATAAATTCCTCACAAACACAATGCAAAGGCAAAAAAAATGATGATGCATGGTTAATCCAGAATGGTGAAAAAGGCCCGTGGCAACTAAAAGAAAAAACGCTGGTCTGCAGTTCAAAATAGAAGGTATGTAGTGATCACGAGGAGATAGGGTGGAGCAAAATTCTAGAGAGAAAGTGAAGGCGGCATCGGCTGGGGAAACGAGCGCAGTTCGGGCTGCCACAAAAAAGGAAAGGAATGGACGCTTATGAGGGGGGACTCCTGCAGGTTTGATTTCATCTCGACGCATGCAGGTTGGAATATATATATAGTTCTTTTCAGTTTGCAGTGGGAGTTAGCGCAATGTGAGAAGAGTAGTTCGTGGATCAGAGTAGAGAGGGGGTTGGATGGTGGAGAATTGACCATGGTATATTCCAAGGTTCTCAGTGCAGCTCCTCTGTTAAATACATGATCCGGTTCGTTTTCTTCTCTGACAGTGTCCATTGAAGAAGGGGCTTTGAAGTATTGTTGTTAGGGTCTATCTGCTATGGAAGATACTTGAGTTTTTGTGGAGCTTCTTCTTGCCTGATTTTGCCCATGTCTCAAGGTTGTTGAGATGCTGTAATGATTTTGTATATGAAGAAGACAGAGAGGGGCTTATGTCAGTCGTGTCAGTTTCCTTCTTTGATGTTTAGCTATGATATGTGTGGCATCTTTGCATGGTGATGTAGTCTGAAGATTAGGGAGAGTGTATGGTACACAAAGGAACAGATTTGTGTCTGTAAAGGTTTTGAAAGTGGAATTCTGCATCAGAATGCTGAGGTAGAAGTCAATCTAGATAAGTCAGAAGAGAAATAGAGAAGTGTTAACACAGGGCAACATCTCCTCCTCGTCAATCTTGCTGTAGTTTGTGGCAGCTTTAGTATAATTCCGTGTAGTGGGCACTATCTCCATATGTATACAAATTATGAGGGATATGTCTGGAGTTAATGATTTGGGGTATTGAATTGCTGAAGAGGAAGCTCTTGTCTTCAAGTGCATTGGTAGACATGTGTCGTAATTCCATGCCAAGACAGATGCTTTCTGGATGTATGGAGTGATCTTTCGGGTGGGCGTGTGCTAGTAAACTCCCATGAGATCATGTCTTTGAATCCTCATGGTTCATGGAGGATTGTGTGTTGTGATTTGTGGAGCTGATCTTGTATCTTGAGCACTTTTGGGAGACCTTGCTATAGAGGTGTTTTGTTTTCCATGGTTCTATTGATAGACCATGGAGTGGTAAGCTACGTCAGAAAATCAGTTCTGCAGGTTAAGCAAGTGCATCATGTAAAGGTAAAGAAAATGTTAATGAGTCTCTTGGTATGCCTGACATTTTAGCAAGACACTCATATGTTGATATCAAGACACTTGGTGCAAGGAAGAATAAGGCACTCCAAGGAAACCAAGGATAGATCCCACACCACACAAGTTAGGTAGGGTCAAAAACTATGAGGGATCCCACCTCCATGGCTATGTGAGGGAGAGAGGAGGTAGCCATCTCATGTTACCACCCATCCATAGAGGATAAGATTGGTGTGGTTACACACACCTCCCAATAATATGTGGCCTTCCATCCACATTTTCCCGTACATCCACTCATCCAGCCGGGTCACTTAAGTCTGCAACAAGTAGCCAATGCTTGGAATGAGTTATCCTTAACCCTAAAGCCTAGATGAACTCATTGTTTGCACTATGATATTTGGGCATTATGACTAGCCAATGCTCCGACACTAAGTTATCGTCACCCCATATTCATACAAATTTAATGCCAGTCACACCACTTACACACCCAATATGAAATTGCCTTTTTCACAAATTCAATTATCTTTAAAACAATCATTTAATGAAACCATAGTGTCACTGATCATAATCCTCCAAAATATCTAGTTGAATCCTAATTTCCAATCATTCCTTCATCATCGGTGTATCTATGGCATCATTCACAACCAGAACGCTCACCACCTGTCCCTTAGGGTCCTTTTTTATAGTTACTAGCTCATAGTATCCCCGACAATATAATCACTTATAAAAAACAAGATGGAATCTCCATTGAAGACTAGCAAGATCAACCAACAGTTCCATATAAAAGAGCCATGGACTTATCCATTGAGGACAAGCAAGGTCATTCAACCAGACCCATGCTCGGTTTCAGAAAAAAACTTACTCCTTGTTCCAATATCTTCCCCGACGCACGTGTGGGTATCTTCGGCGACCTAGAGCCCAAGCACGATATGGTCAGCACCCTCTAGGATCCTTCACAGGTGACCTAGCGCTTCACTCATAGGCCGCTTCCTTGGTCCCTCATCCACCAATATATCGGAAGCTCACCATTTAAATCGAACCGAGGCTGGTCAAGACCTCGGCGGCTGACGACCTTGCTACGCGAGACGTCTTCCGTTGACTCTCCATCAGCTATTATAACTTTATCAGTTTTTAGGTCAACCCCACGAACTCATTCACAAGACGATAAAAAATGCTTCCCCAACATTTTTGACATAAAACAGTCATTTCAAAACAGGTCATAAATACAGCTCCTATAATGAACTCTCATCTTTCACATTGTTTCACATCCGTCCACATTACTTAATCCATATCCAATTCATATGTATACCCATTCTCATCCAATCACATCATTTTCCATCTCATCACATCCTTCCTCATTTATTCTCATCACATCTCATCCACTCGCATCAATCCATATTCACATCCCATCACACCTCATTCATTTCACATCTATCTTAATTTACATCACACCTCATTCATTTCACATCTATCTCAATTTACATCACATCTCATTCATTCACATCCCGATTCACATCACATCACATCTCATTCATTCACTTACATCGATATCACATCCTTTCACATACACATCCACATCCATTCTTCCACATACACAACCACATTCATTCTTTTACATACACATCTACATCCATTCTTCCACATACACATCCACATCCATTCTTCTACATATACATCCACATCCATTCTTCCACATACACATCCACATCCATCCTTCCACATACACATCCACATCCATTCTTCCACATGCATTCTTCCACATTCATTCTTCCACATACACATCCACATTCATTTTTCCTCCACATACACATCCACATTCATTATATCGCATCTCGTTTACATCTTATCACATCTTATTTTCATCTTATCACATCCATTCACATGCTATTCCCATTTAATAGCTTTTTCGAGGTTGATCCCGATAATCGGACTTTTTCTAAATTTTTACCAATTGCTTGGCCTAATTAAACGTTCTTTTTCTCAATGACTATTTCCATATTCATTCTCAATTTATCAAATGAATTATATTCAATATTCCTATGTTTTCCTTTAGGGGTGGTTCTCTATTGCATGGAGAAGCTACCACTGTCACTGTCAATAATTTTCTTCTTGAGGATTCAAAGTCAGAGTATAGGGGGTAGCTTGGTTATATAAGATACTTAGAAATTCGGGATGCATGAGGATAGGATGGTTATCATCTATTGTGATAACCTTATTAGCATAGAGTTTTCCAGGAACCCAATGTTTCATGTGTAGACAAAACACATAGAGGTCCACGTTCTTGGCAACAAGAGATGTTGATCTTGTGTATGTTAGTTGGCCAGGAACCTAGTGTTTATTGTACAAAACAAACACATAGAGGTCCATTATCACTTCCTCAGAGAGAAGTTCTTGGAAATAAGAGATGTTGATCGTGTGTATGTTAGCAGAGAGGAGGAGGTAGATAACATTTTCTCTAAGGCCTTGGGACTAGAGAAGCTTCGCAAATGTTTCACTATGTTTGGAGTCTTGGAGTTAGAGTTGAGCTTGCAGGAGAGTCTTGTTAAGCTCAACATAGCTGACACTCATGGGACATGCCGAAGTGATTGCTTTACCTTTACAACACTAGTGCATTTTGTAGCTGAGACAGAATAGATCTTTGATAGAGATTCCAACTAGACTACACCTACCTAATAGTCCAATCAAGTTATGGCATACTTACCTTGCCATCGCACCTGCTTAGCGTGTTCACATTATGCACCACTTGTACATACTACTCAAAGTACTTATGTTGGATTTTACTTATCTTTTATAGAACTCTTTTGTGAGTTTCTTGCAAGAGCTAAAGCTCTCTCTCCTCCACAAATATTTCACTTTAGCTTCTTGTTGAGCTTGTTTATTTATTTGTTTTCTTTCTTTTTGGTAACCTGACCTTGGTGGATTACTTCAAGTGGTTCATAGGAGAATGGTTTGTAGAACTTTCTGAGTTTACTTCCATTTGGTTTCCATCCAATACTTCTAGTTAGAAATCCACTCCCAAAGTCAGCTCATAGATCCTAAAAGGACCCATCCCTCTCTCTCTCCTCCACCAATATTTTCACTTTAGCTTCTTGTTGAGCTTGTTTCTTTATTTGTTTTCTTTCTTTTTGGTAACCTGACCTTGGTGGATTGCTTCAAGTGGTTCAGAGGAGAATGGTTTGTAGAACTTTCTGAGTTTACTTCCATTTGGTTTCCATCCAATACTTCTAGTTAGAAATCCACTCCCAAAGTCAGCTCATAGATCCTAAAAGGACCCATCCCTCTAAGGTTGAGTTTTATTTTGTTTTTTCTTAAGGTGTTAGAGTAGGACCAAATTCCCTTTCTTGTACCTCTTGGCATTAAAACATCTTTTTCTTCTTCTTCTGGTATACATTCCCACCTAAGTGTATACATTCCCACTACTAAGTGTATTATACACTCTTCATGTTTCTCAATCTCAATAAGTCGTTTTGATAACTCCTGGCTTGCCCATTCCATTTTCTTGGCTACTCTCAAAGTTAGGATCATGAACTCTTCTCAAGGGGAATTGTATCTAGTTAGAAGACTAAATTATAAAGTGTGGTCCCTATTGACGATGTTTTGTAGATAGTTTGATATACCCATAGTGTTTATGGGTTTCCCAATCTATCATAGAAGGTTCAATGTTTTTGATAGAATTGCATATAAGACCCTATTTATGCTCTCAACTTGTCCATTCATCTATAGATAGTATGGGGAGAAGACTTACGATGGATAACCATAACTTCTTATAAGAGAAAATATATGGCATCATTTGAGAAATGAATCTTTCAATCACATTTTAGTTCTAGGGGATATCCAAACCTAGCAATGATGTACTCATAAAGAAACTTGTCATTTATTATAGCATTAACCTTGACTGTTCCCTTAGGTTTTGACCCTTTTATTTATATAGTCTATGCTATGATAATATATCATGCTTGCATGGTCTGAGCTACTACTTGGCTAACGGGTCCAACAAAATCCATTCTCCATTTTGAAAATGGTCTAACATATATATACACTCTAAGGCAATATTATCTCTTTGTTGTAACATTGTGAAGTGTTAGCATGCATCACATCTTTTAACATATTCTACAATGTCTCCAAAGAGTATCATGGCCATCACAATCTAGCATGAAATACTTTATGAGTAGTGATTTCACCTCCTCTAGCAGGCAACTCCTGCATGATATTATTTGAGTATATCAATGTACTCATCCTTTCAAATAGAGTGTCATAAGACACCGTTCTCCACTTTTTTGTAAAGCTTCCCTGAAATAAGAGTATAGGAAGTTCTTATTTTATTATCTTTCTCTTTTCAAGGACATTGACTCCTCCATTGGGAATTCATGACTTAAGAATTCTACAATTTCATAAAACCATTTTGGCACTAAACTTACTTTGAATAGAGGAGTGTCAAAAGGTTTCCCTTCCACTCCTATCTATTGCTGGTTCTCCTCAAGATTCCTAATATACGGTTGGGTATGTGACATACTCTCACCCATCTCTCACAAAAGATACAAAACTAGGGTACCAAGGTAGCAAAATCTATGCGTAGGTCTTGGCCCCTCACCATGAAACATGTAAATTAGGCTATTTTGTGAAGAAAATAGCCCACTTAAAAGAACCATGGCACCCAAGATATGTCATCTTCCTCACTATCCTCACTATCTCCCTCTTCTTCCATTGATTAAAAAACAAGATATAAAAAGAAAGAGAGAAGAAAGCCAGAGTTGTGCCAACCAAGAGAGAAGGAAAGACATGAGAAAGAGGCACCTAAAGGTTTCATACACTCTCCAACCAACTCCCTAACTTCCTTTTCTTGATATTATATCTAATGAGTACATCATTTGGCCTAAGGTCTAAAGACCTTTCATTTTTACAACTAAAGAGCTCTAAAATATTCTCAAACCTTCCAAGAGTTGAGAAATCTCATACACATACAGATACACATATTGACATGGCATTTAAAATTTATACGGACTCGCTACATATGCCATGCCAATTTACATATCATTTAAAACTCATCAAATTAAAAGATATGTAGCCAATTTAAAACAATGTTGTCAATGTAGACCATTATATCATGCCAAAAAATACACAAATTTGGAGGCTAACATTCTTCCTCCACTTAGCTTGTGAACATCCATGAGCACTTGAAAAAGAACCTTTGCCTTAGAATAAGCACCTCATGTCGATGAAGAAACACAGTCTCACACTTTACTTTACTTCACTTCTCACAATAACCAACTTTTCAACTTCACACTCAGACAATCTCTAACTTCTACTCTTTAATGCCAATGCTTTATAAAAATCTACCACTTTGACTTTGAAAGAATGAGGCAAAAGAGCCTCCCCAAATAAACACAAGTATACCCACACCTTTCGCATAGAAGACATGAAACCACGATCATTGAAGCTCATCAAACAAACCCCATGAGTTGAACCATGGTCAAAATACCAATAAAAAATTATTCATGAACTACACCCTTACAATAAATCAAACATGAATCCCTCCTCCTTGGTACATGTGTGTGTGGATCCTAACATGAAAAAGGAAAGAGGATTTATTAATGCCAAAAAGAAAAACCTCAAACTAATGTGGGTTCTTGATACATTGGGGGTTTTCATTTCTTGGCTAACAAAGTATCACTAAAATTATGGCTTGAAAGGATCCTCCCCCTTGTAAACGATCATGCCCTCATGTGTGCAATGAAAGGCTAAAAAATTGCTTTGGAGCTTCTGCGTGTGAACAACTACTTACTTAGTACATTCAAACCATCCCTTGATTTAAATCTTAGCTGATGAATGTTTTTTTTAAATTAGCTTATCTTCATTGGGTGCTTAGTTTGTAGTAGATGTGTGTCCTACAACGGCTTGTAGGCTGCTCTACTTATGGCTGGAAGCATCCTGTAGGAGAGGCATCATGTGGCTATCGATAGCTTGCATCATAGGAAGCTGGGTAGAAGGGTAATTTTTTCGCTTTGTCTTCTACATAAACTATCCACACAGAGAAAAGGTGATGGTCACCTCCTTATTCTGTTGGGCAGAGATCCTTGTTCTTTACAATTTACACCATAATTTATGTCATCTCTGGGTTCTCTCTGTTGCTTATGCTCACCAAGATTGATAAATTTTGTAATTTGCAAATCTGCCAATTGGTCATCTCTTTCGAACTCAGCACTCTTACACACGATGAAGATTCTGATGAGACTAATACCTTCTTTTGTTGTTAACTACTCCAACATTGATTTCTTAGTTTGTGCTGATTTGTAGAGTCCATGATTATTGTTACATCTTCTTCCTTTCTTATGCTTCACAAATTCTCCTTGAGACAAATTGAAGATAGTGTAGGCCATCGATGTCTACTTAATTTTGGATCATTGTCTCAATTAACTAAATCACATCATCCTTATAGATTTCATGTTGTTATCTTCATCTTATACTCTACTTCACCACCTTATTTGTCTTGAATCTCTTTCATGAAGATTTTAAGATTAGCCTTCTCCTAGTAGTAGTGAATGCACCAATGCCTTCCAAGCACCAAATTGACCACCAAAATAGGGCAGGAGCAGCTTCAAGTACACTTACATGGCCACAAAACCTACAAATGTTCTCTATTATTGCAACCAAGAAAAATAGCCCTCATAAGAATTCTAGGCACACAAAATATATCATATTCCTCACTATCCTCGCTCTCACTCTCTCCCTCCATAGATAGGAATATTTAAGACAAAGAGAAAAGAAAGAACAACAATTTGTGCCCATGTAAGTGAGCAAGAGAAGAACATTGCGATGGGTTGATATTCTTTACATGGTATTCTTAAACCTAATTAGAAAAATGTTCATTTCTTCACATCAAAGAAACTAATGCAAAATCCTAACCCTTTCAAAGTTTTGAGATACCACACACTTTGGCAATGAATATTATATGACTTGTGGACCCGCTATTTTGCACTATCAATTTACATTGCATTTTACTTTGAAAGCTCATAAAATAATATGATTTGTAAAAAAAATGGTACAAATGTATCGATGAAGAACCCATAAATGTGACAAATTTAGCACAAGTTTGGAGGCTAACATTCCTCCTCCACTTAGATTGGGAACATCCCCATGATCAGTTGGAAAAGAACCTTTGCATTGGAATAAGAACCTCATGTCAATTAAGAAACACACTCTCACACTTCTCTTCACTTCTCATAATCACCAACTTTTCACACTCTTCAACTTCACACTCACACAATCTCTAACTTCTACTCTTTAACACCAACACTTTATAAAAAATTACCACTTTGACTTAAAAAAACAAGGCAAAAGAGCCTCCCCAAATGAACACAAGTATGCCCACACCTTTGACATAGAAGGCATGAAATCACCATCATTGAAGCTCATCAAACAAACCATGAGTTGATCCACTGTTGAAATCCCAACAAAATATTATTCATGAAGTACCCCTTTACAATAATGAATCAAAAGTGAAGCCCTCGTCGTGAGTACATGTGTGTGTATCCCAACTTGAAAAAGAAAAGAGGATTTATTAATGCAAAAAAAAAAAAAAAACTTGATAAAGAAAAGAGGATTTGTTATGCACCAAGATTGGCAATCTTCATAATCTTTGAGTCTGCAATTGGTCACCTCTTTTCAACTCAACACTGCACACGATGAAGATGTTGATGATACTTATACTCCTCTAGCATTGATTTCTTAGTTTGCATTGGTTTTTAGAGTCCATGATGCATCTTTTTTCTCTCTTATGCTTCACAAACTCTCAATGATGTACTGAAGATAGAGTAGGATCCCAATGCGTTCTTAAATTTTTTATCATCGTCTCAATGAACTAAAGCACATCATCCTTATAGATTGCATGTTGTTATCTATGTCTTATACCATGTGATTTGTCTTTGAATATCTTTCATCCATATTTTGAGACCAACCTTCTCTTGGAAAACACACCAATGAACATCTACCTTCTAAAAACCAAATGGATCACCAAATTTTTTTAAGCAAGGTTGCAACAAGTACACTTGCATGGCCAACAAAAACAAGAAAAAAATTGTCATAAGAATTCAAGGCACACAACATATCATCTTCCTCTCCATACTCCCTCTGTGTGTGTGTGTGTGAGAGAGAGAGAGAGAGAGAGAGTGAGAGAGAGAGAGAGAGAGAGAGGGAGAGAGAAAGAGATTAAGGTTCTCTATGTTTGTGTGTGTGTATGTAGAGGTGTGTGATCTAGGTTCTATTTAAGCAACATTTAAGTAAGTGGGCATGTGTTTAGCTTAATATTAAGCTTTATATATGGTTCTAAAGCACGTGCACATGTATAAGATCTTCTTGAGTGAAAGCAAAAACCCTCTTTGCTTTTGTTGCAATATTGGATGAATAGGAGTGGATAGGCAATAAATAGGGGAGGATAGGTGGCATTTGAGTAGGAGTGGATAGGCAATAAATAGGAGTGGATAGGTGGCATTATTGGATGAATAGGAGTGGATAGGCAATAAATAGGGGAGTATAGGTGGCATTTGAGCAGGAGTGGATAGGCAAAAAATAGGAGTGAAAAGGCAATAAATAGGGGAGGATAGGTGGCATTTGAGTAGGAGTGGATAGGCAATAAATAGGAGTGGATAGGTGGCAATATTGGATGAATAGGAGTGGATAGGCAATAAATAGGGGAGGATAGGTGGCATTTGAGTAGGAGTGGATAGGCAATAAATAGGAGTGGATAGGCAATAAATAGGGGAGGATAGGTGGCATTTGAGTAGGAGAACTTGGAAGAGTGAGAGTGACTAATGAGTATCGAGAAATAGATGTAACAAGGGAGTGAGAGGGAAGTGAGTATTAAGGAAGAAGTGTGAGAAGGGAGTGAGAGGAAAAACATGAACACCATAATAAGGAAGCTAGAAAGAAGAGAACAAGAATAACTTAGAGTTCTAGAAAACATATTGGGCGTCAAAGTGATTGCACACAGAAGAGGTAATCATAGGTCCACTACCAAAAGCTAAACATAGAGGGTAATTACAAGGCCCCCTCATTGCAAAGGTGATTGTAAGGTGATCCCACGACCACACCGCTAAGGGTCTGCACAAGGGTTTCTAGATAGCAAAGACATCAGAAAGGGATAATAGGCAAGGCAATCATCAGCCATGCCATGTTTTCCACAAAAACAAGAAGGTCTCAACATGTACATTAAGCCCTTATAGTGGAAGGTGCAGCTTAAGAATCACTATCTCCATGAACGGTTATGTTATTCAGGAGGTAAAGAAGAGGGAAGGGGGTGTAAATAAGTAGGCCATATCTAGTTGTGCATCACAATAGTGTAGCTACTCGGTGACATTATGCACCTTATCAAAAGTATACTTTTATAAAAAACCAAATGATTCTAATTTTGTTTGTTCATTAGGAAGCTACACTAAACATTCCATTTTTGTTCGTATGTTGGTATGCATTGCCAAATGTTGGGAAACTCTTAATTGTTTTACATTAAAAAAAGTATAGTCTACCTGCATTTTTAAAGATAATGTTTTTTCCAAATCTTTCTAGCATTACTCTAGAGGATATGCACAGAAAGCCACATGAGACTTTGTACATGCAAGAAGCATAGGTTATTAAAAATTACTTCCCACTCATGTGATAAGTGATATATATAAGCTTTTTATGTACTCTCCTCGGTTTGGCACTCTCTTTAGTCTACAATATCATTAAAAAAAGCATAACTCACACTAGCTATTGTAGGTTTATTGATTCTTTCATATGATGTATTTAATACAATTTTTTACTGCTGGAGAAATGCAACTTGATTTAAACATCACTTACATAACAAGGTAAACAATACTTGGGAGAGTACTGACCTCTTATGGTACATAGAACACGAATGTGAATAACTTTTAAAAAAACCACTTTCATAAAGAAAATTGCTTCTAAGCCGTGTATAAATATCAGCATAAAATCTCAACATGTTTCCATGAGTGGGAGGTAAGATGTCCAGTGTGTTTCCCTTCATGGGAGTTAGTAATAAAGTTTGGTCAACTTTCACCATTTACATGCCAATGTAGTGCGTGAAGTTCTTTGCCGATCTCTTTAGTATGATAGGCTGTATCATAAGGGTATATATTGCACATCTAGTAAAGTGGGTGCATGTGATATAGGTATATATATATATATATATATATATTCTTCCTTGCACGTGCAACCATTTTTTACAAATTTAAACCTAAGATGATAAGGAGTCGAGCACAAATGTTGGAATATAAATAGGGGCTTCAACTTATCAAGTTTTTGAAATTTTTTGGAGGAATCGGAAGTGTGAGTATTGAATTGAAACCCCAAAGGGTGAGGCGCCAAGGGGATTTGAACCTAGGGTCAAGCCTTGGGACTCCAATCCGAGTTAGTGCAAATAGCTAAAGTGACAAGTTACACCCAGTTAGTGCAAATAGCTAAAGTGACAAGTTGGTAGTGACAAAATCTTAATAAGGTCTTGTGCGAATGAGAGGGTCTTTTCAAGTGTACTCTAATGCCATGCATTAATTTTATATTTTGACAAGTAGGCATACGCACAATTTAGCCAAAGAGTAAAGGTGAGCATGCTCTTACAAAACTGTGTATATAAACTGCCTGCATGCTCGCTCTCTCAACAAGCGCGCATTTAACAGATCAGCGCAGCATGGAAAGGCAGCTTGATTAATTAGAGATCATGCGCCGCCCATGAAAGGCAGCTTGTGATTCACATTTGCATGCATAGAGGACCTCCTACTGGCTCATCGGAAGTCACCGACTGCCCCGTCCACGCATCTCAATTAAGAATCTAATCCAGCTTAATTCAACTCGTGTAGCCTTTTATCGGCCAATATGCTCTCTAATCCAACTTCTAATTACTCTCCTTGATCATCCTTGCATTCGTGTGAACGAGGGTAGCCGGTGATATTTTGATGAGTTGATAAGAGATCCTCTATTACAGGCGAAAGCGCTCGGCGGCGATTTTCAAAGGTGTAGTTTGTTCTCTCTAGCTTAGTAAATCTCTTAACCTTTCCAATCTCTAGCAAGATTACCACTTCAATACTATATTATATTACAGTAGCCTTAAATCTCCCAACATTCTCAATCTCTAGCAAGATTAGCACTCTCAATAGTATGTTATATTATTGTAGCCCTAAAACTCCTAACCTTTTCAATCTCTAGCAAGATTAGCACTCTCAATACTATTTTTATTATTAATGTAGCCCCAAATGTATTAACCTTTTCAATCTCTAGCAAGATAAGTACTCTCAATACTATTATTATTATTATAGTAGCCCTGAATCTCTTAACCTTTTCAATCTCTAGCAAGATTAGCACTCTCGATACTATAATATTATATTATACCTGTACTAACACTTTTACTCAAAAGTGGACTAACGAACTCTCAATCGATGGATATTTAAAGTATGTCCCTGATTTCAACATGGGTTATGGTTGTTGTTGTTGTGTTCCTTTCTTCACTTCCTAGGATTTCCAAAAATGATGCAACAACTCATGTCTTTTTGATACAATTACAAATACTTCATTAGTTTTGTAATGTACAAGGTTAACAACCACCTAGTGTAGTAGTGTCGCCTCTTAGCATTCTAATAAGGTATGTTGGCACTCTAGCAAGGTCTAATGTTGGCACTCTAAAAAGGTATCACTTGCCATCACAACCTCATCTCTTTACATAAACGAGGTTCTAGCTTCTTTGGGCTTCGATGTTTGACATCTTGGCCCAAGAATGACGGATAGCCAAGAATTGTGTTTCCTATGGGTAGGGGTACTGTGTTCTGTAAAAACAATAAAACAAGTATATACGTGTAGCCTTTCACTTCCTGTAAAAGCAATATATAGATGTAGCCTTTCACTTCTTGTAAAAACTAAAAACCAATATATACATGTCACATTTCACTTCCTCTAAAAGAAACTCTAGCCATGGAGAACAAATGGGTGAGCCATTTCCCCTATACATATTTCTAGTCATATTTTTCAAATGGTCTTAAATCGCTTTCTTATCTTTTGAGATTCTAGGCTACCATTGTAAAGCATTGTATAGTTTTTTTACCTCTTATGAATAGTTTCCTTTCATTTTCCTTAATATATTATGATCTTTTCTTGTTTCTTAATGAGCTGGAATACTTTTCATTCCAAAAAAATAGATAATTCTTTTGTTTTAATATCTAGAAAAAATATACATATGATGACTATGTATGTGAAGATTCTGAATTTGGATCCTGATCATGTTGTTTCTTCATTTGTAAGATAATTTTATTTTTACTAGTACAAAAATGATAGAAAAAAATCTATTCAAAAACACATTATAAGTTGGCACATCAAAGTTGAGACAACTGCCATTTCAAAAAATTTGAAGTATGAATTATATATAGGAAATCTAGAGTGCTTAAAAAAAGATAAACATGAATATTGGGAACCTATCAATTGGTATATGAATTTACCATATAAACATGAATATTGGGAGCCTATCAATTGGTACATGAAATCTCCATATAAGTAAAGTACATTAAATTTGTAACCCTCCATGGTTGTTTATAAGTTTCTCAATTAAATTGTTACCATAAGTTCAAAGTTTTGGTTGTATAGTGTTGATCCATTTCACCGTGATTATGTATTTTCTTTGTCCCTTTCTACAATTGATCAATTGAGCGAGAGAGAGCGAGAGAGAGAGAGAGAGAGAGAGAGAGAGAGAGAGAGAGAGAGAGAGAGAGAGAGAGAGAGAGAGAGAGAGAGAGAGAGAGAGAGAGAGAAAGAGAGTCTATGTATGTGTTCAGAATACCATTTTCATATTCAAGAGTCAAACAAGATGAGTGAGAGAGAGAGAGAGAGAGAGAGAGAGAGTCTACGTATGTGTTAAGCATACGATTTTCATATTCAAGAGAGTCACACAAGATGTGTGTGTTTGTATGTATGTGTGTGTGTGTGTGTGTGTGTGTGTGTGTGTGAGAGAGAGAGAGAGAGAGAGAGAGAGTCTACGTACACGTTAAGCATACCATTTTCATATGAGAGAGAGAGAGAGAGAGAGAGATTGTACACACGTGTTAAGCATACCAATTTCATATTCAAGAGTCACACAAGCTTAACTTGATCATTATATTTGTAGATGAAATACCTTTACTTGTTGTAAGGCATCTAGTATCAATTATGAAGGTTATTCTAAAGTATTTCTCCATCGTAGTAGTTCCAAGAATCAAGAGGGGTGGATTTTTTTTAAAAAAAATGTTGATTCAACTCATAACAGATATGATGTTTTGCATAATTACTATGATTATGATAGAATCTCATAAATGCTATTTACTATGATTATGTTTTGCATAATAATTGTGATTATAATAGAATCTCAATAATATCTTCATTGATGATAATACCAAGATGGGATCCCGCTATTAAGGTACAAATAAATGTATGTTCATAATTCTATTATTTTAGTTAAAGATGCATATTAAACATTTGCATAAAGAGAAAAACATCTTTAATAAATAAAAAAAGGTTTTAAAGATTAAATTCGATTGTCTTTCTACACAAGTATTTGAATCTTATACAATGGATGATTTTCAAAAATCTTAAGGATAGGTTGAACTCATGGACTTACTTAGCATTAGAGATTTCATAAAAATGATATAGAAAATGCAAATAAAGTGTATATAATACATTAGAAAACTTAACTTCCTTCACATGTAAAAAACAAATTGTTTGTACTCTCTGGAGTATTAATTGTAACAAAGTCACAACACTCAAGATAACTTTTAATAAAGTCACAACACTCAAGATATCTTTTTTTTTTGTGAACAAATATTCTCAAAATTGAGAAGGTTTGGAATGGCTTACAATGCTCAATTTTCTTTGCATGGTTTTGGATGCCACTTAAGGGTAGCTAAAGAAAAATCTATGGGAAGATCATAAATAAGAAAAAATGGTGGTCTTCAAGGATTCTTAAGCCACAACAAGTTAGTCTCCACTTGTTCTCATTGCTATTTCTATTAACATCACAACCTCACCAACTTACTAGTAGGGATTTTTTTCCCTTTAATGTGTTATTTTTTTCCTTTGCTGTGTTCTTTTCTTTACCAAAAATTTATATAAAATCTTTCATTAACTTAATGTTTTTGTATGCTCTCTCTCTCTCTCTCTCTCTCTCTCTCTCTCTCTCTCTCTCTCTCTCTCTCTCTCCAATCTACATCAGATATTACTAGTAGGGATTTTTTTCCCTTTAATGTGTTATTTTTTTCCTTTGCTGTGTTCTTTTCTTTACCAAAAATTTATATAAAATCTTTCATTAACTTAATGTTTTTGTATGCTCTCTCTCTCTCTCTCTCTCTCTCTCTCTCTCTCTCTCTCTCTCTCTCTCTCTCTCTCTCTCTCTCTCTCCAATCTACATCAGATATTCCTTTTAGTAAGGTTCCATGAGTCTCCATCTGGGTGCATCCTCTTTCTCAACCTAGTAAGGGGAGGTTAACTTTGAGACGTAGAGGTGATGACAATAAAGGACCTACTAAGGGGAGGTTAAATTTTATGCCTAGAGGGGAAGGTTTGTTAGTGTTGCTTGAGTAACCACCACTATATTTTCCCAATAAATGTTGCTTAGTAATACCTAATTTAGATGCCACTTATCCCCTACAAATCTATTTTAATTAAACATGCCCCATTTAGATGCCACTTATCCCGGCTAGTCTCAATCTTGGAGGGGTCACTCGTAAATAAGTAAGCATATCACATGGGTTCAATAGAAGGGATTTTTAAAATCATCTTTTTACACATTTTTTACATACATAAGGGTACCATTTAGACCGCATATTCACAAGTTGAATAGAGAAAGGGTGCATTTTATTCATGAAAAATTTAGATAAGGTATTTTTAAAGTAGGCCTTCAATGCACATGAACCCTCCAAGGCCTATATTAGCCACACAATTCATCCCCCTATTGGTAGCCTCTCCCTCTAGTTTGACATTTGCTAATAGCACTCTAGTAGCTCCGCCTTTATAATGTGAACCCCGCACCTTCACTCACCTTTACAATAGCATCTAGCCCTAACATATCTAATTTTATCTTATCCCCTTAAGAGTGGGTTCATATGTACTTATAAGATTACCCTCAATCTAGGAATATCATGAATCTAAGCTATAAGAGTGGGTTTAGATGTACTTATATAAGTGCCCTCAATCTAAGCATGTCATATCCTCTATAAGAGTGGTTCATATGTACTTATAAGATTACCCTCAATCTAAGCATGTCATGAATTTACTTCATACACACTTTTTCATCACCAAGGAGACCTCCACCCACGTGACAAAGTGAGTAATCTATGTACATCATTCGTAAAGTAAATGAGAAAAATTTAAGAGTACCCTCATTCTAAGCAAGTCATGAATTTCCTTCACGTGCACTCTTGTCATCCACCACCAACAAGGAGACCTCCACTCACTTGACAAAGTGAGTGATCTATCTACATTCTCAAAATAAATGAACAAATTTTCAGAAGAGACTTCCACAATCAAGTTACGAGTTCATAAAGTAGAACATCAATTGGTAACTCTAGAAATAAATCCTAGCTTGGTAATTAATGTTGAGAGAGGGAGAGAGATGAGACAAGAGACACCACATACGCTCCACACAAGAATGAATCATATTAGTCACAAGTCACATATATAAAGGTAAGACCTAGAGTGAATTAGGGCTAGCTATATATAGCTCCAACAATGTTGAGAAAGGGAGAGAGACGAGACAAGAGACACCACATACGCTCCACAAGAATGAATCATATTAGTCACAAGTCACATATATATAGGCAACACCTAGACTGAGTTAGGGCTAGCTATATATAGCTCCAACACCTCCACTCAAATAAAGGTATCCAGCTGTGAGTAAAAAAACCCTTGGGAGCACAAGGGAAAAACCCGAGCTCTTACATATAAACATACAATGCCACCTTAAAGTCCATGTGCAATGTGCTTCTATATACAAAGTACTAAGAATAAATGTGCATGATGTGAAGTAATGTGTGAAGTGTCCTAATGTCTATAGGCTATGTACAAGTCTAGACAAAATTGACATGACGTGAGATGTGCTAATCTCCAAAAAGAGAGGCCGCCGCAACTCCAAGTTATGATCGCAAAAGTGTAAACCGAGCTTCATGGAGTCCTTTGGTGAAAATGTCTGCAATCATTTGATCAGTTGAACAATGTTTTACCATTATTGTTCCTTTCCTTACTTCATGTTGAACATAGTGATAATGAACTCCAATATGCTTGGACTTGCTATGTTGCACGTAGTCCTTAGCTAGACTAATAGCACTTTGGTTGTCACATCTAAGAGGAGTGCTTGTTTGAGGAATATCAGCAAAAGCAATTGTCGAAGCCAAACCAATTCACGAGCTGCTAAAAATGCAGCTACATATTCAGACTCTGTAGTAGAAACTACAATACAGCGTTGTTTCTTGCTAGCCCAAGATACCAAACAGCCATTGATAAAGAAGCAATTACCACTGGTGGATCACATGGACAAGTCTGAGCTTGCCCAATCAGCATCTGAATAACCCAAAAGATTAAGAGAAGTTGATGAAGATGTATCTTCTTGACGGTGATATACAAGTTTGAAATAAGTAGTACCCTTCAAGTACTTCAAAACACATTTGAGACCAATGTCTTTAGGTGGAGAGGACAAGTATTGTCCTAACAGATTTGCTACAAACAGAATATCAAGACGAGTGCTCATGCCCACAAATTGAAGACAGCCAACAAGATTAGCACACGGTTGATTTAAAGCTAATGATTCAGCCTCAATATTTGCAGAAGTACTCCTAGTAGAGCTTGCAAGACAAGGAGTGTTTGCCGAATGTGCAGTAGCCAATCCAAACTTTTGAACAATATCTTGGATAAACTTTGTTTGACAAAGAAGCAAAATACCATTGTGATAATACCTTTCAACTTGAATACCAAGGCATGAATGGATTTCGCCAAGATCCACCATATCAAAGGTTGAGGATAAAACCTTTTTTACTTGTTACATGAGAGATAGATTATTAGACACAAGTATAGTGTCATCAACATAAAGGGCCAATATCACAAAAATGGTTATCCACATTGCACTTGATATAAAGTTTTGGATCAGAGAAGCAAGAAACAAACCCTTGAGATGTGACAAATTGATCAATCTTGATGTACCATGATCGTGAAGCTTGTTTTAGTCCATACAAAGCACGGTGGAGTTGGCATACAAGATGTTCCTTTCTGGGAATTGTAAATGCTTCAAGTTGCTCCATATATATTTCCTCCTTCAAGTCTCCATTAAGAAAAGCTGTCTTCACATCCATTTGATTTATTTTCAAATCAAACTGAGTTGCAAAAGCTAGTAGTACTCGAATGCTTGTACTACGAATGACGCATGAAAAAGTGTCACGATAGTCAATCCCTACAATTTGTGAGTATCCCTTTGCAACTAAACGAGCTTTGAATTTATCAAAGGATCCATCTGCCTTTGTTTTAGTCTTGTAATCCCACTTACATTTGATAGGAGTAGGATCAAAAGAAGGTAGATTGGGTACGAACCCATGTACCTTTCAAGATCAAAGAGTAGGATCAGAAGAAGGTAGATTGGGTAAGAACCCATGTACCTTTGTTTTAGTCTTGTAATCCCACTTACATTTGATAGGAGTAGGATCAGAAGAAGGTAGATTGGGTAAGAACCCATGTACCTTTCAAGATCAAAGACTCATATTCAGCTTCCATGGCTTCCTTCCATTGTTCCTTTTGTGGAGAGGACATAGCTTCTGCATAAGTTGAAGGATCTTCACAAACAGCCAATACCTGATTAAAGGTTTCAAGATCATTCATCATATACATGATTTGCACCGTGCTCAAATTGCTCAAATTCAATAGGAAGATCAACATAGATATCAAGATCTGTAGTAGTCTCCTTTGAAACCGTAGGATGAAAATCAATAGACTTGTCTCCAATATCCATCAAAAGAGTGTTATTATCATGCAAATCATTGTCCAAAAGTAGAAAAGGAAAAGAAATGAGTAATGTTTTTGTATCATCAACATCATCTGTGGACCACAAACTTCCCATCAATTGCTCATTGAATATAGCATCTCGACTAACAATTTCCTTTTCAAAACTTGGATCGTAAAACTTGTAACCCTTTGAGTTGTCAGAATAACCAATAAAAATAACCTTCAAACCTGAAGGTTCTAGCTTGTGTCGTGTCTCTTTTGGGACATGAATATAAGCAATACACCCAAAGACTTTGAAATGTGCAACAGAAGGAGTTTGTCCTCTCCAAGTTGTGATTGGAATCTTACTAGAAGGTGTAGTAGTTGGAAGATGATTTTGAACAAAAACCGTTGTCAATACTGCTTTTGCCCAAAAAGAGCAAGATAATCCAGAATGAATAAGCATGCATCTTGATTGCATTCAAAATTGTACGATTCTTTCGCTCTGCAACTCCATTCTGTTGGGGAGAATATGGAATGGTATACTCATGGTGGATGCCATGGTTGATGCAATGATCATGAAATAAGTTGGAAATATATTCACCACCATTATCACTTCGAAGAATTTTGACTCTTCGACCAGTGTGATTCTCCTTAGATATTTGGTACCTCTTAAATGTGTCCAATGCTTCTGATTTATGTCGTAGCAAAAAGACATTTGTATACCGTGAATAGTCATCAATAAAAGTAATGAAGTAACGGTAGCAAGACTTGGATGGAGGAAAGGGTCCACAAATATCAGTATGAATGAGATCCAAAAGATTATTTGAATGAATATTTGTAGACATTGGAAATGGCTTATGATGATGTTTGCCTAGAGCACAATATTCACAATACCTCTCACAAGATCATGACGATGAATATTAAGAAGCTTTGAGAAATTTAAGTGAGCAAACTGATGATGCCATAGCTTACAATCCAGATCTCTTAGAGCTGTAAACAACAAATTTTGCAACATCCTCATTCAATGAAAGTTCAAAGAGATTACTATGTCGACGAGCAACTGTAATAGTGGTGACATCCTTTTCGATGCGACACTTTGTATTATCAAATCCAACAAATAGACCAAGATCCACAAGCCGTGCAATAGAAAGTAAGTTTCTTTGTAAATCAAGAACATATAAAACTCCTTGCAGTATTTTGGTTAAGGAAGAAGTTCCCAAATACAAGTCGCCAATACCCATTACTTGGCAAGTTGTATTATCAGCAAGATAAACCAATTTCTTGATAGGAATTGGATGATAATTGTGTAAGCATTGCAATTGATATGTCATGTTGCCACTAGCACCAGAGATTCAACAATAAAGAGAGAACCATCACGAACATGTAGTACCTTTTCTGGAGAGACATTATAATGAACCAAATTAGCCTCTTGAGTATGAACATTGCCTTCATCATGA
Source organism: Cibotium barometz (assembly GCF_041138505.1). Classification (NCBI taxonomy): domain Eukaryota; kingdom Viridiplantae; phylum Streptophyta; class Polypodiopsida; order Cyatheales; family Cibotiaceae; genus Cibotium; species Cibotium barometz. Next base: position 30,584,929 of record NC_141102.1, on the reverse strand, counting down.
GGATTTTATTGAGTAGCATAAGCTTGAGTTTGAGCTTCATCATAACGCCTCTCTTGAAGCATCGATTGGTTGAATGCCTTGTGCTCCCATAATATTCACAGGTTGCAGAAGAGGAAGAACCCCTTGATAAACGAGGTTGTTTATTCGTAATACCGTGTTCTTCATCGTACTCTCGTGCCCAACATTCAGATACCAAGTGACCAGTTTTGTCACATTAATAAGAACAACGCTTTTGAGGAAATCTCAAACGAGAAGAATTACCTCCTCTTTGGAAGCCACAAGATGTAAATTGGGAGGAGGAAGAAGGGCGTTGCTAAAATGGACGTCTCCGAACAGCAAAGGCTGTCTCTGATTCTGTGTACTCTTGGGCAATCATGACCGTTTCATCAGTTTACCGAGACGAACGATCATGATGTTGAGAATATTCAATCAAAGAAATACATGTAAACTCAAAGTCAATTCCATCCTTGTTAGATAATATAGTGACAATATTATCATACAAAGGATCCTTCACCATATCAAGAAGGTGTGTAACCAATTGAGTTCGAGGAATAGGATCCCCTGCAACAGAAAGTTGATTCATAATACCTTTGAATGATTCAATGTGACTAGACATGGATGTACCTGCCTTGAATTGAAGCTTTCCCAGAAGATTACGGAGATATAGAATCTCTGTAACAGTTTTCTTCTCAAACATAGTGATAAGATAGTCCCATATAGCATATGATGTGGATAACGGATAAACATCTAGCATGAGTGAATCGTTAAGGGCAAAAAGTATATACCAACGAGTAGCCTTATCATGACAAATCCAGTGTGCATGATCAATATATATAGCTAGCCCTAACTCACTCTAGGTTTTGCCTATATATATGTGACTTGTGACTAAATTGATTCATTCTTGTGGAGCGTATGTGGTGTCTCTTGTCTCGTCTCTCTCCCTCTCTCAACATTGTTGGAGCTATATATAGCTCCAACAATTAAGGCCTCATAGAAAGAAGAAATGGCTAGAAAGATGAAAGAAGAGATGAAGTTTAGCCATCAAGATGGTGGTTCAATGAAGGTCTGAGAGAATATATCAAATCTAACATAACTCAAGTGGTTATGGAGAACTAGAATCACCGGGGAAGGACTCAATTTCTATTATTGCTAAGTGTAGTTATGATAGTATTATGGTCAGGGTGGAAGGGGATGTGAGGGGCATTGGGGGGGTTGGTCTCACATGTTTTTGAGTATAGATAGAAATATATGAGAAAAAAAAGGAACACATTACATCTAGGATCACAATCAAAATCCCAGAAAAATGAGTTGATGTAATTAAATGCCCTTCCAATCTAGGTGGATAGTTGACCCAAAGAATGGAGATAATGAGGGATAATTAGATGTGTACATTGTATAAAGTTGTTTAAATGATTCAATGGAAACTAGGATTTGTAAATTTTTGTGATAAGGCAATTATGTGATAATTACTTATTACTACTAAATGCAAAAAGATTTGGGCTTTAAAATAGTTTGATAATCACTTATTACAAAAATAAAAAAAAGGGTTTTAAAATAGAAATACAATTGCAAAGGTTAAAAAATATGGATTACAAAGGAATTAACTCCAATAAAACTCATGCAACTCATGAGTTGCGTGAATTATTCCTTCACCCCTCATATTATATTATCCAAGCATTGGGCTAGCTCATGTTTTCATCGCCCCCATTATAAGAAGTAGACATGGTTGAGCATCGTGGGCATCTAGCATACTTGTATTCACACAAGAAGGTGTCCAAGAAAGTCAGATGGTTTAGAGATGGCTTGAATTAGATTTGGAATACTACCAATTATGCTACATGCTACACTAGACTATTATCTCATAATTCACACATGTAGGTGAACTTTGCTCTTGGACACCTAGTCCTTACATTACACTGCCCAAACGAGAACGTGAATGGCCGTAGGAGGTGAGATAATTAGTATGCAGTATCTAGTACATCTTTATGGGGTGACACTATAGACAGCGGCCCCGACTATGACCATAGACCTATGCAGTCATGTCAAGGCTATTCCACATATACAAGCCTATATAGATATACAACCATCCCCTTCTTAATAAAAATCATCGTTCATAACTCTAAGCTTACTCCCTAGCTTCCATTAGCATATAGCCTCTACCTTAGCAATTCTAGATTAGCCATCAAAGCTCTCTTTACAGAAGCAAACAGGTGTGGGGATTTTCCATCTATTGTATCTTTTCAGTAATGTAATACTCTTCTCTATCTTTGTTATTATGTAGTTTGAGTTGAAAAACATGCATAAAGTTAACAACACATTTTCTTTTAAGCTTGTAAAAATTCATATGGTGCCCTAACCCAACCATGGAGGTAATCTTATTGAAAGAAATAAAAATGGTACTACCTTAGCCATCCCCTTCATAGTTTCTCACTCAAAAACTCTTAGAAGACAAAACCTCACCAAGTCATCCCCTTTAATCAAAGAGACACTCATTTACAAATTTATAAATTCAAGAATTTTGATGCCTCAATACTTGCACCTAGTAGTAATGCTCAATACTCACACCAACTGGTAATGCCCAATACTGACATCCCAATTACAAATCTGGTGCACCTTAAGTCAACTCGTGTAGAATTTTTTCTACCAATATGCTCTCTAATACAATTCCTAATTACTCTCCTTGATGATCCTTGCATTGATGGGGGAATGAGAATAGCTTGTGATATTTTGATGAGTTGATAAGAGATGCTCCATTACATGCGAAACTGCTTGGTGATTTTCAAAGGTGTAGTTTGTTCTCTATAACTTAGTCAATCTCTTAGCCTTTTAAATCTCTACCAAGCCGATTAGCACTCTCAATACCATAATACGTCCAAGGTTAGTATTCTCAATACTATTTTATATTATAGTAGCTCTAAATCTCTTAATCTTTCCAATATCTAGAAAGATTAGCACTTTCAATACTATATTATATTATTGTAGCCCTAAATATCCTAAACTTTTCAATCTATATAAAGATTAGCACTCTCAATACTATACTATATTATTGTAGCCCTAAATATCCCAATGTTTTCAATCTCTATCAAGATTAGCACTCTCATTACTAGTATTATTATTATAGTAGCCCTAAATCTCTTAACCTTTTCAATCTCTAGCAAGATTAGCACTCTCAATACTATATTATATTATAGTAGCCCTAAATCTCTTAACGTTTTCAATCTCTATCAAGATTAGCACTCTTAATAGTATAATATTATATTATACTTGTACTAAAAACTTTACCCAAAAGTGGACTAACAAACCCTCAATCAAGGGATATTTAAAGTATGTCCCTAATTTAAACATGGGTTATGGTTGTTTTTGTTGTGTTCCTTTCTTCACTTCCTATGATTTCCAAAAATGATGCAACAGCTCCTTTCTTTTTGTCTTTTTAATCTCTATAAAGATTAGCACTTTCAATACTATTAAGATTATTATAGTATCCCCAAATCTCTTAACCTTTTAAATCTCTAGCAAGATTAGCATTTTCAATACTATATTATATTATAGTAGCCCTAAAACTCTTAACCTTTTCAATCTCTAGCAAGATTAGCACTCTCAATACTATAATATTATATTGTTCATACTAACACCCCTAGTCAAAAGTGGACTAAAAAATTCTCAATCAATGGATATTTAAAGTATGTTCCTTATTTAAACATGGGTTATGGTTGTTGTTGTTGTTGTTGTTGTGTTCCTTTGTCTCTCCTTTCTTCACTTCCTAGGATTTCCAAAAATGATGCAGCAACTCATATCTTTTTGTTGCAATTACGAAGACTTCCTTATTTTTCTAATGTACAAGGTTAACACTCTTAACAACCACCTAGTGTAGTAGTGTCACCTCTTAGCACTCTAATAAGTCTATTGGCACTCTAACAATGTTTGTTGTTGGCACTCTAAAAAGGTATCACTTGCCATTACAACCTCATCTCTTTACATAAACGAGGTTCTAGCTTCTTTGGGCTTGGATCCTTGACATCTTGCCCAAGAAAGATGGATAGCCAAGAATTGTGTTTCCTATAGGTAGGGGTAGTGTGTTTTGTAAAAACCAATAAACTAGTTTATACGTGTAGCCTTTTACTTCCTGTAAAAGTTGTATATAGATGTAGCCTTTGACTTCTTGTAAAAACCAAAAACCAATATATACATGTCGCCTTTCACTTCCTCTAGAAGCAACTCTAGCCATGGACAACAAATGGGTGAGCCATTTTCCCTATACATATTTCTAGTCATATTTTTCAAATGGTCTTAAATTACTTTCTTGTCTTTTGAGATTCTAGGTTACCATTGTAAAGCATTGTATAGTTTTTTACGTCTTAGGAATAGTTTTCTTTCTTTTTCCTTAATATATTATAATATTTTCTTGTTTCTTAATAAGTTGGAATACTTTTTATTCCAAAAAAATAGATGATTAATGTTTTGTTTTAATATCGAGAAAAAATATACATATGATGGTTATGTATGTGAATATTCTTAATTTGGATCTTGATCATGTTTTTTCTTCATTTGTAAGATAATTTTATTTTAACAATACAAAAATGATAGAAAAAAAATCTATTAAAAAACATATTATAAGTTGGCACATCAAATTTGAGACAACTGCCACTTCAAAAAAATTTGAAGTATGAATCATATATAGGAAATATAGAGTGCTTAAGAATATAAACATGAATATTGAGAACCTATCAATTGGTACATGAAATCACTATATAAACATGAATTTTGGGAGCCTATCAATTGGTACATGAAATCACCATATAAGTAAAGTACCTAAAATTTATAATCCCTCCATATTATTCGAAAGTTTCTCAGTTGAATTGTTACCATAAGTTCAAAGTTTTGGTTTTCTAGTGTTGATCCATATCAGTGTGATTATGTATTTTCTTTTTCCCTTGCTACAGTTGATTAATTGAGAGAGAGAGAGATAGAGAGACACACACAGAGAGAGAGAGAGAGAGAGAGAGAGAGAGAGAGAGAGAGAGTGTGTGTGTATGTAAGACAATGGTTTTAGCAGTAATGAGCATGAAAATGCTCATAACGTTTTGCTCGATTGCCCGTTTTCAAAAGTTTTTATGTAGGTGCGAAGCTCTCTTCAAGATCTACGTTCCTATATAATCCTCTTTTATATAGTCTATATGGATTTAAAACTGAAATTCTTTGTGTATCTCTGTTTTTAATAGACTTTTGGCCATTATTTCTTCTTAATAATGATTAATTCCTCTTAATCTCTTATCAAAAAGCAAATCCCATGTATCTTATCCTCTTGTAAGTGATTGCTATATTCTTTTACTTTAAGATGTTCCATCCAAATCGCCCAATTCGAATGGATGAAACTTACCAATATTCCCCGCATGTTTCTGTTCACATAATCCTGAGTCGGAAGATTTTCTTCCAACAAAGAATTGCCCTCTTGTTTGGAGCTACAAGACTAGCAGAAATTCTTGCTTCTAGTGAGCCATTCATCTTTCCTTCTATGAATTATGATCTCACCTTTGATGTGTTTATCTTTATCTTAACGTAGGGAGAGAAAGGGAGGTGAGGAGGCTGTGAGGTTTCATACAAGTGTGTTTTGATTCTAAGAAGTGACCGAAGTCAAAACCCCAACTTTGTGTCACATTATTTGGTGGAGACAGTGGGCACGATTTACATAGAAATATTTTATTTTAACCTCAAGGTCCCGCATGATTAAAGAAAAGCTATTTTGAAATAAGTAAATTTTCCTTGTTGCTACTCATCATTTGGTGCAAGATGTTCAACATTCTGGTGTTTCAAGGATCGGAAAGAGAAGCCCCGGGAAGTTATCTCTGAGAGTTTAATTGAGCATGCCACTTGACGGGCTAGTCTCTATGAAGGAGAGGACAGAAATACTTCCAAATTTCTTGGAGGGTGTGGCCTTAACTTGGCATGAGACTTTGCCAAAGGAGTCCAAGAATGATTGGGAAAGGTTGACCAAAGCAATGAAGGAGAGATTTGGAGTCACCAAATGCTTTACTATTGTAATTGGATCAGATTTTCTAAAAGCAAAGAGAGTCAGTTTTTCTACCTTTTTTCAATGAGGTATGAAGCCTTGTTCATCAAATATCAACAAGATACTTTACATGTTGTTGCTTCTTCTTTTTCACCTTCTATGGGAGATTCAAAGAGCTCTTTAGCAATGGAGCACCTTAAGGATGAGCAAGTTTATCATGGCTTTGGATCCCCGCTTGCATGGAAAAGTTCTTAGCAAAGATCCCACTAATTTTAAAGAGGCTCTTCGTATTGCTTTGAAGAAGGAGGCCACTCTTCATATTGAGTCCACATTTCAATCTTCTTCCAGTGTGCCGACCCCACCATGAGTAGAGATAGCCTTAACATCTCAGGTACAAGCTCCATCCTTGGATCATAACATTGCACAACTTATGGGGCAGAGTTTGTTGATTTGAAGCTACACTTAGTCAATGCAAGGCCACCTAGGGTTCCACGAGTTGAGGATAAAACTAGGGACAGAAGTAGTGTCACATGCTATGAATGTCAAGAGAAGGAACACTATCACACTGAGTGTCCAAAATTGAGGAAAAGAGAGGATAAAAGTTTAGAACTTTTAGAGGAAACATGCTCAGAAGAAGAAGAGGAAACATTGATGCCATTAATGGTAAAAAGGGGGGTCATAAAACTAAGAACCAAGAAGAAGAAGAACAAGAAGATAAATCTGAAGAAGAGGAGAAAAATAAGAAGAAGAAGAAGTCATCTAGAAGAAAAATTGGACAATCTGACTTTCCTCTTGGACAAGGATCTCTTAGTTATGACCTCTTAATATATCTTAGGGAGAAAACGGCACAAATCACATTTGGGCAGCTTTTGGCACTCTCTCCAAAGCTCAGAAAGGAATGGGGTAAGCTGGCTAGCATAAGGGAATCTAAGAAAAAGAAAAAGAGGGATAATGGGACTCCTATAGCTTAAAAGGTGGATATGGATGTAGGAGATGATGTGCCTGTGATTCATGTCATCATTGAGGGGCAAAAAATTTCTAATGCATACATTGATGGAGGTGCGTCGATCAATGTCATGAGTAAAAAAACAATGAAAGATGCCGATTTAAAGTTATCCTCTACTAACTCTCCTTATCACATCAAACTTACTGATAATACTAGGGTAAAAACCTTAGGTATTGTCAGGAATCTGGGAGTGGATGTATGTGGTATTTCTGTGCCTACAACTTTCTAGGTCATTCCTACACAAAGCCTGATGTTAGAGCTTACCCATTGATATTGAGTAGGCCATGGCTTTGCCAAATGAAGGTAATTCAAAAGTGGGAGACACGTGATCTTATTCTACAAGGTTAGAATAAGAAGGTCCACTGCAACATCAAGAGTTGTCTCGCAAGAAAGGGGTAAGAGAGGTGAACCTTCAACTTCCAAAAGTTCAAAGAGAGTCAGAGTCATCCGCGATGAAGAGGAGACAAGTGGTAGCTCCGAGGATTCCATCTCAGAAGGGGAGGTGGAGGGTGTTGCATTTAGTCTTTTCCTGGGAAGGGATCGAGGGGATGCTGAAGATAATGGAGCCTTGGAAGGGGAAGCTTCTTTAACCATGTTGAGGAAAGGAGATGTGGACCTCACTAGTCTTCACCCAACAGAATGAACTTCTTCTTGATGAGTCCATAGTAGGTACTAAAAGGGAGAATGACTTATGTTGGATGGATTTCCTAACCTTTTTGCAAATAGCCACTCACAAGTATGCCAAGTTACCCTAGTAGAGCACAAGATTGATATCAAGCCCCAAAGTAAGCCAGTGGTACAGTGGCTAAGGCAGGCATTTGGGAGAGAGTAGTGCAAGCAAAGGTGCTTAAGAATGAGGTAACTAATTTTCTTGAAATTTATTTTTCCAATAGAGAATTCAGAGTGGACTTCCCCAGTTGTAGTCACTCCCAAAAAGGGTGGAAAATGGCATGTGTGTGTGTAGACTTTCACCCTCTGAATGCATGCACAAAGAGTGATTATTATCCTCTACCCTTTCCGGATGCGATTTTGGATCAAGTTGCTGGTCATGAGTTGTATTCAGTGTGTGATGGATACTCTCGATACTTTCAAATCCGGATTTGTGAAGAAGATCAAAGAAAAACCTCATTTATCATGCCTTGGGGAGTGTTCTCAAGGAATACATATGTGCCCAATTTGGGTGCCCATTAGAAATCGTTATGGATGGGGGGAGGTCTTTCAAGAATGACTTGATTGAAGCTTTGGTGCAGAAATAAAAAATAAAGCATGCTATGTCAACTCCCTATTATCCCCAATGTAATGGTTTAGTAGAAAAAACTAATGGACTGTTTTGTGGATCTTTGTGTCTAAACTAGTGGATACTATGAAGAGAAAGTGGGATGTGCATTTACCAGAGGTCCTATGCATTTACCAGAGGTCCTATGGGCCTATAGGACAACTCACAAACTCTCTCTTCGTTTCACACCTTTTCAGCTAGTTTATGGAATGGAGGTTATTTTGCCAATAGAATTGGAAATCACAAGCCTTCGCACATCTTTTGCACGCTTCAATATGCACGCTTGAATAATGAAGAAGAAACACATGCCTAATGCCTAGTACAACTGGAGACCTTGGATGAGAGGTGACTTCAGGCACTTCAAAATTTGAAGGCTGCACAACAACGGTGCAAGGAAAGGCATGACACTCTCACGAAGAAGAAGAAGAAGAAGCCATAACTCAAGCAAGGAATCTTATTCACATGAGGTATAATGGCCGTGTGGAGAAGCGGCTAGATAAGAAGCTTCTTTGACGCTGGGAAGGCCCTTCAGGATAAAGCAAAAGTTCCAAAATAACACCTATCTTCTAGAGGATGCAAGTGGTCCACAAGGTTCTCGGATGTGCCAATGAGTACCGGCTAAAGATATTTTACCCTCGAGCACCATGGCAAGCAAACCCCCAAGAGAAGCATGGAGGATCTGCTGGGGGGGAAAGATGTGACATGAAAAATTGATATATTTCCTTTTCAATTTTGTACATATTTTGATGGTTTCTCAATGGTAATAAGGTGGAAGCTTGTCCAAGAAGATTGCAGCACCCACAATGAAATAATGGCATGGTGATGCGGCAGCTTGGGGGCTACCCTGATAACAACATTCTATCTTCAAATATAATGGTTTTACGTGATTTAGGGTGCACACATTGTAAATGCCACAAGTATGCTTGATAAATACTTTGGTATGGTAGATAGGCTAGTGATGTGGAAAATAAAAGTGGGCCTTCATGCTCACATGGATTTTAATTGTATTATTAATATAGTATTCACCATAATGCTACAAGTTGGGGAGTGTGGAAGACATGCGGAGGAGTGTGTATAGGTGCATAATTGGGAAAGATTCTTCTAGAATGCCTACATGGAAGAGGAGAATTCCGCCATGTGTAAGTGGGATCCCTCCACCTACATGCCACTTAGACTTGGCTATTATCTCATCACACTTTCAAAGTAAAAAAGTCTTCAATTTAATAATCAATAGAAGACCTAGCCTAAGAGGATAATTAATGGTGACATCTACCCTTATGTCACTGAAGGGTTGAAGATTTTTATGTTGTAATTTGTAACAATAATGGAAGAGAGGGTGTATAAAAGGAGCCCTCCTCTCCCTTTCAAATGAATGAATGAAGCCTCCTCAATTGAGCATTTTGTGTCATTGCCATTCTCTTATCTTTAAAACCTTATTCAAGCACTCTCTTTACATGTGAATGTCTCATTTAGCATTAACTCCTCATGCTTAACCCAATTTTGGACCTCTTTGATGATTCATGATAATTGGGATAAGGAGTTATTATCTTTGTGGGCCTGTGACTTCTCAAGGTAGCCCTTGCCTTATTGGCGCCCTCCTTGGAGGTACCAATGGCTTTAGCCGTAATGAGCATGTGGAAAGACCTTGGGACCATAGGTAAATCTTTACGATTGTTTGCAGAGCAATGTCAAACCTTACCCTTTAGCTTGAATCATGAAGGAGATGAAAGGCAAGAGGCTATGTGAAAATTGAGGTTTCATGCAAACAGAGGGAAGTGCAGTTTTTGTGGTCTAATACCCAAATTTCAACCGGTAATTACGCATCTCTCGGGTATTGGTTTCTAAAATTGATCATATGGCTAGGAAGCTCTTTATATGCTCTTTCCACTCATGTAACTAATTTCTTAATCCTTCACTTCATTGATGATCAGAATTTCTCCCAAAGTTGCTAACTTTTAGACGAATTTTGGCAGTTTTATAGTCTTGTAGTAAAATGCTCATAACTTTTCGCTCGGTTGCCTGTTTTCAAAAAGTTTTATATAGGCGCAAAGCTCTCTTCAAGATCTACGTACCTATATAATTCTCTTTTGTACAGTCTATATGGATTTAAAATTGCAATTCTCAGTGTATCTCTATTTTTATAGACTTTTGGCCATTATTTCTTCTTAATAATGATTAATTCCTCTTAATCTATTATCAAAAAATAATTCCCATGTATCTTATCCTCTTGTAAGTGATTGCTATATTCTTTTACTTTAAGATGTTCTGCCCAAATCGCCCAATTCGAACGGACGAACTTACCAACATTCCCCGCATGTTTCCGTTCACATAATCCTGAGTCGGAAGATTTTCTTCCAACAAAAAATTGCCCTCTTGTTTGGAGGTGCAAGACTGGCAAAAATTCTTGCTTCTCCTAAGCCTTTCATCTTTCCTTCCATGAATTATGATCTCACCTTTGATGTGTTTATCTTTATCTTAACCTAGAGAGAGAAAGGGAGGTGAGGAGGCTGTGAGGTTTCATACAAGTGTGTTTTGATTCTAAGAAGTGACCGAAGTCAAAACCCCAACTTTGTGTCACAATATATGGAAATTTGTTGTTGATAGCTCACAACAGATATGATGTTTGAAAAGATGGAGGGAGGAAGAGAGATTGACTCTTGCAACAACAAGCATACACACTCACACAAATCCTAGAAGAGAACACACAAGATGAGAGGCTAAAAATTTGTTCTTCTCCTTCTTCACAACAACAAAAAGGTTCTCACAAAGAGAAAAGGGAAATACAACATAATTACTAAATTACTATGTACATGCGGTCCATAATGTGAACACGATAAGTGAGTGATCTTGTAAGATAAGTATGCCATAACTTGGTGGTGGACTAGTAGCTGGTGTAGTCTACTTTTAGAATCACTGGTGTGGCAAATATCTATCATGTAAACATCCTACTAAACACACCAATGATGTAAGTGGCAAAAACGGTAAGCCAGGCAGGTGGCAAAGATCTATCATGTCAGCATCCTATTAAACACACCAGTGATGTAAGTGGCAAAAAGAGTCACTTAGGCATATCATAAGTGTCAGCATGTGTTGAGCTTGACATCTCAACACTCCCCCTCAAGCTCAAATCTATATCTAGGAATCCAAGCATAGTCTAGAATTTGCGAAGCTTCTCTACTCCCAATACTTTCATGAAAATGTGAGCCATTGCTCCTCTGTGGTGCTAACATACATGAGATGAATGTCTCCTACTAAGACCCTCTCTCTAATGAAGTGATATAAGAACTCTATGTGCTTGATCCACACATGAAGAATAGGGTTCCTCACCAACTATATACTACTAAGGTTGTCACAATAGATAATAATCTATATGTCAACCTGCAGCCCCAAATCACCAAGTAGCTTCCATAACCAAGAAACCTCACATGCTACCATTGCAGCACCCTATACTCTGCCTCCATACACGACAAGGTACCTGTGGCTAATTCTTGCTAGTCCATGTCACAGCACCACTCCCAAAGGAGAACATAAATCCACTGATAGATCTCCTATCTGTGATACTACTAGCCCAATCTGCATTAGTGTATCCAAACAACTTCAACTTTGTACTAGCCTCATAAAAGAGACCAAAGTCTAATGTAGACGTCACATAGCGCAATGTGTGTATAGACACTATCCAAATGTGGCTTTCGAGGAACTTGCATAAACGTACTCTCCAATCCAACTGTATATATCTTCTTGTACATAGTGGGGTTCTCCAAAATATCACCCGTAAAGAACTACACTCAACTTACCATTTATATCTTATGGCATAGAAATTAGCTTACAACTAGCCACACCATATTTGGACACCATGTGCAATGCATATTGCCTCTATTGTTGACAGTCATATGTCCTTGACTGTCCTAATAACCTCAATGCCAAGGAAGTATCTCAGCTCACCCAAATCCTTTACGTCAAATTTATGCTTCAAAAGATATTTCACACTCTCAACTTCCTCTCCACTGTCACACCCTAAACAATCAAGTCATCCACATAGATTGTGATGACCACAAGGCTGTTATCACTCTTCCACACTTACAGTGAATGATCAACATCTACCACATGAAAGCTATACTACAACACATCAGGAGCACAATAGCGTTTTTGGAAGGAAAATATCAAGGTTTTAACGATGCTGATGAGCAGCTATTTGTTGCTTCTCTGCAGCATTTGCTTGTTGCTAAGCAACACTTTTTGCAACAAAATATCATTGCTTAGCAACATATATAGCAGCGAAAAATGATGCTATACTAAAAATATTCTGCTTTTTTGTCGCTTCTCTTACCGCCACGTAGTTTTATCTTTTGAATATAATAAGATTGTACTTTGAGTTTTTTTACAGGTTTATTCCTTATCGAACACTTCTACCTCTCCTATCCTATCCTCCTCAAGCTCAAGCAAGGTATGTCGACTCTTTTCCTTTATCTCCTGTGTAAATAAGCTTTCCATGAAAGCTTTCTTGTGAGTATTTCATTTTTCTTTCCTCTCTTTTCAGTTTTTCCTTTCTTTTTTTCTTTTTTATTGAAACTTAACCATTACGAGTATTTTTCCTTCTTCTTTTTCCCTAATTAATGTTTGACAAAGGGAGAAAGAGAGAGATGAGAGACTCTAAACATAGAACCCAAACGTTTGTGGAAAGCACACTAAGAATAGGTATAGCTAGGGTTAGGTTGGGTAGGGACACAGGGGGATAGCTCCCAAAAGTGTGTGGAAAGCACACTGAGGTTAGGTATATATAGGTGAGACACCTAGGGTTAGGTTGGGCAGATATATAGCTCCAACACCCCTATTCAAACAAAGGTCTCTAACTTGAGATGAAAAAACTGTTGGGGAGTAAGAAGGGTTTCAAAAACACACAGCCCTGATACATGCCTATCATTTTATTATTATATTTGAAGTGTTACAATGGAAATATTACAAGTACAATGGTTATAAAGACCCTTCACAGCCTCTAGAGCTACAGAAAAAGGGAAATATTACGAGTACAATGGTCATAAAGACCCTTCAAAGTCTATAGAGCTATAGAAATATGGAAATATTACAAGTATAGTCGTCATAAAGACCCTTCATAGCCTATAGAGGTATGAAAATATGAAAATATTACAAGTACAATGGTCATAAGGACCCTGTAGAGCCTATAGAGCTATGGAAATATTACAATGAATTGGAGATGTATGGTTGAATGGAACGGGAGAATAATCCAATTTTCACCAAGAAGGAACCACCAAGGTCTATGTTTAAAGACCCCTAATATTGATAAAGCTCCAAGGAGCTAAAATAATATAAAATGTGGAGCTGGATGGTACCTGTTAAAAATTTATATGAGTTATGCACAAAAAAAATGTCTTTAGAGATGGTTCACGTGATGCCACTCTTTGGACAACATGAACACATACAAAATGATTTATGCATAATATAATATACAAGAACATGTGTGCACACATAAATACAAAGTCTACTTCAACAAGGGGCCCAAGCGCTAATAAAGCATGTGGAGAAAAACTGCCCAGTATGGGGAGTAAAATTGTCCAAAAGTATGTGAAGCAAAACTGCCAAGTATGTGAAAATATGTGGAGCAAAACTGCCTAGTTTGCCTCAAATCATAACGAGGGATATATTTAATTGAAATACCGCAATTAATAATGAGAGACACCCTTGTGTTATGAGTCAAGGCATACATGCCGAGATTATCTACAAAAAATGACTCAAATAAAAAGTCAATCATGATGGACTCAAAATATCATTCCTTTTGTAATTTGTAATTTTGACTTCTTAGCAACAACAACAAGAAAAGTTGAAATTTTCAATTTAAATCACTATAGTAGATTTAAATCATAACCATAATTTATAAAGATAGGGTTGGAATTCGTCCCTAGAATGTCTAGCCCGAAATAAGTATGTTGATAAAAATAGAAAAGACATAACAGCATCCATACTAGTCCAAGGGTTCCACTACTAAAAATCCATAAGAGTTGAGGTGGGGATGACTGCCACTACAAAGGAATTTGGCATGTGAAATCCTTCATGGTGCTTTCCTTTGTGATGTAGAAAAAGAACATGATGGTTGTGCCAAGAGCTTCCAAAAGTTCAAAGATCTTCATGTCTCCGAAACTAGAGTAATGTGTAGATAGTCATGCGTTCCATGTTAAAGTTGGAAATCATGAGAAGGTCCTTGTGAGAATACCCACTAGACAAGATGATCATTATTTTATGATAGTGGAAAAAGTCCATAATATTACTTATTGTCCGTATAGTATGTCATCGATAAAGAATATAAAGTTTATCATGATATGATGGTAAAGAATACCAGAAACTTTTGTAATATATAGCCACAGATCAACACATGGATGATTGTAGTAGAAATCTTCATTGTCTTAGAAAAGATAAAACACAAATCTCTTTGATGATTCTTACAAAACCTTGCTTCTACAACCTAAAAGTGAAACTAAAAGAACATATCTCTAAAGATAAAGATTCTCCAAATCTCATGCTATGGCTACTTTAAGAAGGATATTCGTGCATGAGACACATGTAACCATAGCCTCATCAGAGAAAGCCACATGCAACCATAGCCTTGTTAGATAAATCCACATGCAACTGAAGCCATAAAGTAATAAAAAAGAAAAAAAAGTAAATCTTTGCACCTAATTAGATAGAGAGAACAAGCCAAAAAGAAAAATCTCTAAAAGAAAAGCATCTGTGCAATTTGACATCATTACTTTCAGAAGTAGAATTTAGAATTAAATGAATAAAGAAGTTACTCATCTATAGAATTTATTGATTTTAAACTTGTCAAAAGAATACTTTTAATCATGTATAATCACATAGAAATTTATTTATCAAAATCAAAATAATAATATCAAAGGAAGTAGATTGGAATTGCGCACTTGATTGGAAAGCTGTTTGATGCTGCAAAACATTGATGGTGTAGAATCTGATGAATTTGAGATATCAAGTTGCTTTAAAACACCTTTAAACCCGTAAAACAACTCTTAGATCATTGATTTCCGATATCATATGAGGAAGTTATGATCGTTTTTAAGTTTTTGAAGAGTGCAAAATTTTCTGTGTGCGCAGACTTTTTGTGCGCGCAACGAGCATGATTGCACTCTGATACCATGTTCAATGGAGGGAGAAAGAGAGAGATGAGAGAATCTAAACATAGCTCCCAAAAGTGTGTGAAAATTACAGTAAGGTTAGGTATATATAGGTGAGACCTAGGGTTAGGTTGGGCACGCTATATATAGCTCCAACAATTAAGAGCTCTCCATTAAAGCTTCATATGGTAAGAAATCTTTACGTTTTCATACATACAAGACTCAGAAGAGATCTCTTTCTTGTATGTTTCTTCTTTCATGCTTTTACATGTTTTTAGGTTTTATAAGTTTTAGGGATTTTAAGATTAGGGTTTGTGATTAATACTTTTTTTTCTTAATTTGGTTTAATTTGTAGGTTTTCAACATATACAAGTCTCACAAGGTAAGATATCCATGTCTTATATGTTTCTTCTCCTTATGCTTTTACATGTTATAGGGTTTGTAAGTTTAGGGTTTGTTATTTTTTCCATGCTCTATGGATAGCCTTTAGAGAGCTATGCTTCTCTCAAGATACGGCCATATGCCTTAGCCTGATGCATATGGCCTTATGCATATGGCCTTATGCATTATGCATAAGATTTATGCATGAGGCCATATGCATAAGCCTCATGCATGTTGATAACTTCCAATGCACATGCCAGTAGCAACCTAGGTATGCTAATAGCTTCCAATGCATGGTGGTAGCTTCCAATGCATGCCGATAGCTACCTAGGCATGCTGTTAGCTTCCAATGCATGCCGATAGCTACTTAGGCATGTTGGTAGCTTCCAATGCATGTCGGTAGCTACTAGGCATGCCAGTAGCTTCTTATGCATGGCGGTAGCTTCCAATGTATACCAGTAGCTACCCAGGCATGCCGGTAGCTTCCACTGCATGCTGGTAGCTACCTAGGCATGCTGATAGCCTCCTAGGCATGCCGGTAGCTTCCAATGCATGTCGATAGCTACCTAGGCATGTCGTTAGCTTCCAATGCATGCCAGTATCTTCCATTGCATGCCATTAGCCACCTAAGTATGCCGATAGATTCCAATGCATGCCAGTAGCTACCTAGGCATGCTGATAGCTTCCAATGCATGTAGATAGCCATAGTCAAGCACACACACACTCACAAAACCCTAAAAGAGAAAACACAAGGTGAGAGGCTGAAAATCTTCTTCTTCACACAGCACTCACAACACACCATATACAAAGATAAGAGTACAGACATATGAAAAAATACTCAACCAAATACATACTAGGGTTCTCTATAATGTGAACCCAACTAAATGAGGTGGCGCTATAACTATGCCAGTCTCTAGAATGCCTGTCACACAGCCTGTCATCCCATTGGCTGCATATCACCCATGATCTCACCAACCATGCCAGTGGTGTAAGTGTGGGGCCTATCCCCCAGGTGGGTCATGAGTGTCCACCGCCTCACTAGATGAGCTCGATATCTCAACACTCCCCCTCGAGCTCAACTCCATCTCATGTACACCAAGCAAATCCCTAAATCTGCGCGGAGGTTCTCTATACCCAATGCTTTGGTGAAGATGTCAACAGAAGCGACTTGATCGTGTGTGCTAACATAAACAAGGTCAACGTCTCCTGCCAAAACCTTCTCTCTGACAAAATGGTAGTGGACCTCTATATGCCTCGTGCGAGCATGAAAAACGGGGTTCCTGGCCAATTGTATACTGCTAATGTTGTCACAGAGAAAATGACAACTTGTGACCCAAATCTGCAAGTAGCTTTCTCAACCAAGCTACCTTACATGCTGCCATAGCGGCACCTCTATACGGGGCCTCTGTACTGGATAGAGCAACCGTAGGCTGCTTCTTGCTGCTCCAAGTCACAGTAGCACTCCCCAAAGAAAACATGAAGCTACTAGTAGATCTTCTATCTGAGATACTACCAGTCCAATTAGCATCTGTGTACCCATGTACACATATCTCTTTCCCAGTTTCATAAAATAGTCCACAATGCAAAGTAGACCTCACATACCTCAGTATGCATCTCAATGCATCCAAATGCAGCTTCCGAGGAACTTGCATAAACTGACTCACCAACCCAATAGCATAGCTCAAATCTAGCTTGGTGATTGTCATGTAGATCAAGCTTCCTACTATGCACCTATACATAGTAAGATCCTCCAAAATCTCTCTTGAATCTGCACTCAACTTGCCATTCTGATCCAATGGTAGTGAGATAGGCTTACAGCCTATCATACCATACTTGGACAACATGTCCAAGCCATACTGTCTCTATAGTAATCCAATACCATGTGGTGACCTAATCACCTCAATACCCAAGAAATATCTGAGATCCCCTAGATCCTTCATCTCAAACTTCTGTCTAAGCAAGATCTTTACATCAAAGATCTCTGCATCATGGTCCCCCGTAATGATCAAGTCATCTACATAGATGACAACAAGCATAACCCCTCTATCACTGTGTCTCACATACAGCGAGAAATCTGCATTGGCTAAATGAAGCCAATAGTGATAAGATATTCAAAAATCTTGTCAGACCATGCTCTTGGTGCTTGTTTTAAGCCATACAAAGCATTCTTCAACCTGCAAACATGGCTGGGGGGTGACTCACATCCTCATAACGAGGTGGCTGCAGCATATACACCTCTTCCTGTGAATCCCCATGCAAGAATGCATTCTTTACATTCATCTGATGTAAAGACCATTGCTTTAACGCAGCCACTGCTATCACAACCCTCACTGTTGCCATCTTGGCAACTTGGCTGAAAGTTTCCTCATAATCAATGCCATATGTCTGCGCATATCGTTTGGCTACCAATCTAGCCTTGTACCTGCTTATGCTTCCATCACTGTTATGTTTTACTTTGTACACCCGCTTGCATCCAATGGCTTTCTTGTCTTCACGCAATTGCACTAAATCCCAATTCTCATTTCCATATAGTGCATCCATCTCCTCATTCATAGTTTTCTCCCAACACACATTTCCAACAGCCTCATCAATGCATGTGGGCTCTACAATCTGTACAATGTTTGCCATGTATGCATAGTGATGTGCCACGTAACCATCATAGGTAAACCTCTGCATAGAATTCTTCACTCTCCCAGATCGTCTTGCAGCTTTGCATTCATGGCTTCCATAGCCTTCTTTACACCAGGTGTTAGCTGGTATCCCAAGATCCTCATCAAGGCTCATCTCTGAGCCACTAGACTCTCCATCAACATGAGAATGCCTTGTAGAAATGTCAGGCATACTAAGGGGATCAGCCACTTTCTCTTTATGTTTATGTGATGTACTAATCACGTTTGTAGGACTGGTATTATGATGCAGCCCCTGCCACTCCATGGTCTATCAACTGAACCACTAGAGGAGGACTCTCTTGGTCCACTCAAAGACTGTGATTGCTGACTCGTATTCTATGCAACCACATTTCCACTCACATCAACCCCAACAGCTTCTTTTTCAGCAGCATACCAGATGCTTATCTAATAAAAAACAACATCCCTGCTTACCCTCAATTCACGTGTAGTAGGGTTATAACACCTGTATTCCTTTTGCTCAAGGGAATATCCAATAAACACACATTTTTCAGCTTTTGGATCCAACTTAGTTCTCAGCTCATCTGGCACATGCACATATGCAATGAATCCAAAGACTTTCAGGTGAGACAAATCAGGTTTTCTCCCAGTAAACCTCTCCTCTGGAGTTATATCATGTATGGCTGCAGTTGGAGTCCTGTTCATGATGTAAACTGCTGTAAAAACAGCCTCAGTCCAATAGCTATGCGGCATATTCTTCTCTCCCATCAATGCTCACGCAATCTTAGCAATGTGCCTGTTTTTCCACTCCACCAACTCCATTTTACTGCCGAGTGTATCTGCATGTAAACTATCTCTCTGAATACCATTCTTCGTCAAAAATTCAAGGAACTCATTGGAGAAGTACTCTCCCCCTCCATCTGACCTTAGGCACTTTACATGTTTCCCTGTTTGCTTTTAAACCATAACTCTGAAATCTTGAAAATGAGTGAACACCTCACCCTTCTCCTTCATGAAGTATATCCACACTTTCCTTGTGTGGTCATCAATAAATGTCACATAATACCTACAGCCTCCCCCCATAGACATGGTCTTCGTAAGATCCCATACATCTGAATGCACATCTAATGCATTTTTGCTCACATTTTTGTCATGTGGAAATACATGCTTTGTTTTCTTTCCAAATTGGCATGCTTCATATATTTTCTGCATACCTTCAACTTTAAACTTTGGCAGCCCTGTCACACAATTCCTTTAGTCTACATAGACTTCATTCTGTGCACATTCACATGTCTAATTCTGCATACCTTCAACTTTAAACTTTGGCAGCCCTGTCACAATTCCTTTAGTCTACATAGACTTCATTCTGTGCACATTCACATGTCTAATTCTTTTATGCCAAATGTCTATGTCTGCAACAATTCCTGAACCATTTGCAAACATCGCAGCACTCACTTCAAGCATGTTTACATTCAATGTAAACATTCTGCCCACTCTGTTGTGTTTTGCAACCAACCTACACTTGTCTTTAAAGTCTTCAACATAACAACCCCATCAGGATGAAACCGAACTTGCAAACCCTTCTCAATCATCTGACCAACTGAAACCAGATTCTTTGTTATGTTCGAAACATGTACATCTGCAAGGTACTTCCCTTTGCCATCTTGCATAGACAATGGCACATCTCCAACATGGGCAATTGGATGAGCAGTGTCATCCCCTGTTTCCACAAAACCTAGTCTTTCAAGGTTTTTCATCTCCTTGAACCACTCCCCATGACTTGTCATGTACTTGGAAGCACCTGAATAAATGTACCATACATCATCTTTATGTGCTGCTTCAATATTTTTAGACATGGCATTA
The DNA here is from genome assembly GCF_041138505.1 of Cibotium barometz. Lineage (NCBI taxonomy): Eukaryota > Viridiplantae > Streptophyta > Polypodiopsida > Cyatheales > Cibotiaceae > Cibotium > Cibotium barometz. Next base: position 30,564,630 of record NC_141102.1, on the reverse strand, counting down.
ACGACATGCTGCATAACAAACAACCTTTCATTATCCTCATTGTTTCTACTCGAGGATGCATAGTTGTTTTGCTGTAATTTCCCATTTTACATGTCAGCTTGCTTATAACAATCTGCCTGCACATGTCTAGGCTTACCCACAATAAAAGCATCCACGTGTATCATTATACAGCCTTTGATAATTTCCACGACCTCTTTGACTCCCCCTACCTCTCTGAATTGGCCTCTTCCACCTGCGTGTTGTTGTTGTGAATTCTAGGACATTTGTTGTTGCTGTTGCTGCTGGCCATAATTTTGATTACCTGTTCGACCACCTCCTTGGCCGCGTCCACGGCCTCCTCTACCTTGTCCTCTTCCTGAACTTGTGTAGAAGGCATGTTGCTCTGAATTGTTTTTGTTTTGTGAAGACTGTTGGTCTTCACCCAAGCTCTTCTCTTCTATAATCAACATAGACACCAGATCTATGAAATTGGGAATGTTTTCCCGAGTCTGAATAGACGTCTTGAACGCCTTGTATTGTGGCTCGAGACCACGTAAACAAACTTCCACCTTATCATCATCATCTGCTGAAACACCAATAGATGCAAGGGATTCCACAATGCCCTTGATCTTCAATGCATAGTCATTCATGACACAGACATACTCTTTTTCTCCACAGTATGAAGTTCATTCTTCAACTCTATCTTTCGTGCCTTGGTATTCGTTTCATAGAGTTTTACCAAGGTGTCCCACGCCTCCTTGGGGGACTTGGCATCCTCTATGTGCCCAATCCTGGTGTCCTGTATACTGATAGAGAGCTAATACATAACTTTTATGGCTCCTTGGTTCCGATCCTTGAAGTCTTTCACATTTGCAGGCAGTCGGATTGATCTTTGGTATCTCCGGTGCCTCTTCATGCTCACCTTCTATGTGGTCCCACTAACCCTTTCCCATCAAGAAGGACGTTATATTTGCCTAGTAGCTTTACTCCTGTAAAGAAAGCTCCTCAATCAGATATCGTTTGCCGATGCCTCCCGTAGAGCTTGCGACAAGGGTGTAGTCGCCAACATAAATAGGGAAGAGTAGTTGAAGCTCTTACCCTCGTATTGCTTCCTGTGCTTCTCTTGCTTGAACCTTAGCAGCATGAACCAGGCTCTGATACCATGAAAAGATACAGGGTAGAAGAGAGCTTGAGCTCTTGCAACCACACACACACTCACAAAACCCTAAAAGAGAACACACAAGATGAGAGGCTGAAAATCTTCTTCTTCTTCACACAACACTCAACACACCATATACAAAGATAAGAGTACACACATATGAAAAGGTACTCAACCAAATACATACTAGTGTTCTCTATAGTGTGAACCCAACTAAATGAGCTGACGCTATAACTATGCCAGTCTCTAGAATGGCTATCATAGAGCTTGTCATCCCACTGGCCGCATATCACCCATGATCTCACCAACCATGCCAGTGGTGTAAGTGTGGGGTCTATCCCCCAGGTGGTTCATCAGTGTCCACCACCTCACTAGATGAGATCGATATCTCAACAAGACATGCATAAGCCTCTTGCATTGGAGTATGCATAAGAGTTTTAAGTATTTATATTTTTTCTTGGATAGATGGCAAATAACTTGTGGCGTGATGTTACACGTGAAGGAGGAGTCGATATCCCAACAATATTTGTAAGTATACATTAGCCTAAAATTGTATCTTATCTTTTAATTAAAGAAAGTGATCTTAAACAACGAGATAATTGTAATATTCATTTGTTTGTATGTCTATAGCTTGAAGCAGTGGACCACCCCCTACATAAGGTGAATAAGATTTTTCATTACAATGGGGTTTGGAAGCTCTATTTGAAAGAGTGCAAGACGAATGATATATTGTTATTACTAGAGGACATGCTTGGCAAGTGTGAGATCCCACTGCTCAAATGCAACTCTGGGAGAGTTCAGGAATGCCAGATAGATTCGGGGTATCCATCTATAAATTTCCAATTCAATTTATGAGTTTTCAATTTTTGAAGTTTATTAAACATAATATTAACAAGCGAAAATATTATTTCCCAGATTTACTTTAAAATTTTAAGCAATTTCTGTTGCTGTTACGTAAATTAACAACAGCGCCTTGATACCAACTGTGAGATCCCACTACCCCCTCCGCACACTGGGATTTCTGGTAGAGTTGGTATAGCAAAAGAAGCTCCCTCATGCGCGGGGCAGGATTTCCCACTCGGGGCCTCGCCCTCGAATGTCTGGGCACGAGACTAAGCTGGTGGTGTGCGCTTTTGCCGCACAGGTCGTAGCTGCCGGACATCGTATGCGAGCCACGAATGGCTGCAAGCATACAACCAGGGAAGGAAGCTCAAACAGAATGCAAAGGGTGTGTCACTCACCGCTCAACCGCTGCCTTGAAGGATTCCTGTGTCGCAGTGAAGAAGGAGCCGCCGTCGCCGCTCTACTGCCTCTCCGCCGCCGTCCCGCTACCCAGTGCTCGATCACTCTCTCACTCTCTCTCTCACTCTCACACATGCAGGAGAAGGAAACCAAAGAGATAAGGCAAGAGCACTCTTGTATTCACAACACATGAGAATGAGGATTTTAGGGTTACATTTGACTCTTATAGGTGACTTGGCCGTCCACACTTGGGCGCCCATACATGGCCGACCGATCCTAACCCTTATCCTACTGATATTCAAGGTGCGCCTCTCATCGGCGATCACCCAATCCCTTCATCCTTAACATATGGTGCCGACAAGCCCGGCCCATGACTCATAATAGTTAAACTAATTACATGACGTAAAACATAGTACGTCTCATTGTCCGTCATAGGTTAACATGCCCCCCTTCCTGATGTAGATTCCGTCCTCGGAAGCTATGGTATGGTAAGCTCGACAGGGTTGTTGTGGTGGACCGTCTGCAAAACAGGGAAGTAGAGTGAAAGTATGCTGGAATTCAAAAGATATAAAGTGTATAAATTCAAGCATGTTAGACCAAATGGATGTTGCTATGAGAACTTATTTTAAGGGGTCACATGAATGAGCTAGTGTAGCAAATTAACAGGAGTTTAAAATTATTGAGTGTCAAAGGTTAATCAAGGTTTATAACTGGCCTAAGTCAAGGAAAATAACCAAGCTTAATAAATAAACAGATGACCACACTGTGTCTACTCTAAGAACAAGATAATACCACGAGCCTAGGGACACAAGAAATATCAGAGTTACAGGAGCCTTTTGCCTTTATTTTTTTTTATGCACGTGATAATTTTTACACACAATGGCGACCTTCCTAAGGCAAAACTAACATCGATCCTGGTACCATGTTTAACACAAGGCATTATCCAGGAATCTATTAGCTCACTTTAGGCAAGGCTACCCCCTATCAACCAAGGCATCGGTGTGGAGTAGAATACTCCTCGCCTACCAAGTATCAATAAGGCGATAGGCCAACATTAAAGCACATCATAGACTTGTATTGCCATTTATTGTAGGCTCTTTTTTTTTTAATAATTCTTTTGATCTTCGCTCCTGAACTATAATTTGTCTTACATCCTTTCGACAAAGGGGTAAAAGCTATGTTCTAGAGGTCAACACACACATGGCCAGGTGTCAAACATTAAGATGGTTTGACCCTAGACCTAAGACAATCGTATTCCAAGGTTAACTAAAGACGTCATGCATTCTCAAGAATATATCCAATAAGGTTAAGCTCAGTAATGATTTACACTAGCATGCAAGCAACGTCAAAAACTAAGTAGTACATTGACAATTTCCATGTGGTCATGCATTATAGTTTATGCAATTAATTGAACAGTAAAAACGAAAGAGAGTGGGCATGGAAGAATTACACCTGAAATTGGAGATCTCCTTGATTTGACGAGACAGCTTGCAATTTGCTGTAGATATATTTTGATGAACATTGCGGCAATCTCAGGACTTGAAAGCAAACCCACCTCAAACTTTTTAACCTGTACAATCAACTAACAAGCACTATACCTCGAGAGGCACATCAGTGTGAAAAATTAAAGACTCGTTTAAGGAATCCAAATTAGAAAAAACTTGAAAACACTAACCTACCTACCAGTCACCACACTACTACTGAGGATACGGTAAGAGGATGTTGTAGAGTCCTGGCTGTAGCCCTAAGGCTGAGCCTCTATCCGCATCATCCAAATAAATAAAGTCAACCTCAGTAGTGCCATGAGTTTCATCCGTCCATTCATCATTGTCGGATATTTCCTTTTCATTTTCCCATCCGCATAAACTCGTCAAGAATGTAACCATGCGAGGATAGTCATCTTGTGGAAAAGGAAACCATTGGGCTATCGGGGATATTTCCTCTATGGAGTAGGAGTCAGTCATGGTCAATAGGTGAATTAGCCATTCTAATTCCTCAACATTTTCCTCTCTAGCTAGTACATCTATATGATCCCATTCAGTTTCAATTACAGGATAGCACATGTGAAATATCTGAGAAAGGTACAGATGATACCTCTCATCAAAGGTGGGAGTGGATGAAGTGTATGATGATCGTGCATCTGCCATATCTGCAAACACAGATATAGCATCAGTGAGACAGGTCAATCTAGTTCTTGATTGTATACGGATATTTATCCTCTTTTTGTGCTCTTGCTCTTTTTACTATTTTTTGTTTTTCTTTTCTTTGTTTTTTTTTAATGTTTGAAGCTATATATATACATTCCCTTGAATTTGGCAATTACATGGTCAGGGGAGAAGGTTAAGGAGGAAGAATTAGAATGTGAAGCGTGAGTACATGCTCCCCCTTTCCTTGGGTAAATCATATTATTTGCAATGATGTTGCAGCCTCTTGGAACCAATTTGTCCAGCGGGTCATAGGTTGTGATGTGGGCAGATAGCTTTTTATGACCCTTGTGGCCACATCCAATTGTAGAGATGGTAGTGTACGCTCCCATTGACGAATGGAGGAAATGGTTTCCGACGATACTATTACAAGGGGAGACGTAGACTCATCGGTTTTTTGTTGGGTGTTGACAAGAGTAGGTGTAGAGCATGTAGAAACTTCTATATGAGTGTGTGCCTGGCATGAGGAGCTAGAAGCTTCATGTGGCTCCCTCCTTCCTGAGCTAGGTGGTAATGATCTATATCGTTTGGGAATCCAAACTAACTCTGGAAGAAGTGGTGCAGAGCATTCTGTTACCTTTCCCTTACCACGGTCTTGAATTGTCATTGGGGTGGCAACAATTGGTTTGCAAGGTTTTACAGGTGATGTAGAGGGATTCAGCTTATGTTTAGGGACCCAAATCTGGTCATTCCCCTCGTAGTACCCTTGGGCTACTAATAATCTTTTAGGGATCCATCGCGATGTTACATTGCCCTTTGTCGAGTGGGTAGCTGCTTTCCTCCTACGAGGCTTTGTGTCTGAACAAGATTGAGCAGGGAAAGTAGCTGTTAAAGAAGCTTTTGGGACCCATTTGTATGTATTTTTTGGCATAGTAAGCGGAGCTTTAGAGACCACCCTGCATTTTTCCACTCTTGGCGTTGAAGCGTTAGAGGGGTGGCAAACAATCAAAGATGGTTTTGCCACTGGACTTGGTGATTTTTCGTTATCCAGCATTTTGTCCAGAGTCGATGGCTTAGGAGCAGGATTTTGAGCGGTCATATTGAGTGTTGGTTCTTGCATTGTGACTCGTCTGGTTGCCCAATCGATATTGCACTTGGTGGCCAACATCCATTTGCGCCCTAAGTTTACAGTACCTTCCATGGTACCAGCAGGCATAACCAAAAAGCTTTGAATTACGGTCCCCTTGTCATAGGCAACCACCAGAGTGTGCAGAACTCCTGAGACAGGGGTTTTTTTCTTGTTGATTCCTTGAACTTGTATAGCACTCTTGGATAAAGGTGGTTTTCCAAGTTGACACCACACGCCATATGATAGCAAATTGTGTTGCGCTCCTGTATCCAATAATGCATTATACAGCACCTCTCCGTAAGGACTCTGTAACTCAATTGGGTATCTTAGAGGTGGGTCAGATTCCAGTGAATCCTCGTCTGCCTCCTCGAAAAATGCTTGTGTAATCCCCAAGTTGGCTTCTCGTTGGTGCCTAGCACGCTGTTGACGTTCTTTGGCTTCAACTCTCGCTTGTATCTTTTTAAGCTCAGCTTGTTCTTTAGCTGCCTTCTTTTGATGGATTGCATGTAACTCCTCTTGGCTCAGGGGGTCATAGTATCTTTTGAATTTACTCCCATTAAGGAATCCAATGGTTTCGACTCCGTCGAGAGTCTCCACTCTAACGGTACCTTGCGGGGTAATTTCACATACTCTATATGGTCCCTTGCCAGCATATTTGAGCTTCTTCTTTTCGTTACGCACTCCATACATTAAGACTTTATCCCCAACCTTGATGTCCTTGTCCTTCAGGTGGCGATCAAACCATTTTTTCCTTCTATCCTTCTCCACAAGGGAATTGTATACAGCCAATTGTCTTTCTTCGTTTAGCTGCTCAAGGATATATAGACGCTCTACTAAGGGATTACCATCCCAACCCTCTTGAGTAGCAACACGAAGACTTGGAATGACAAATTCCCACGGCATGACTGCTTCTTGGCCATATACCATTTTGAATGGTGTGCAATTAATAGCCACTTTGTATGTAGTACGATAGGCCCATAAAGCTGTTGTAAGCTCTAGATCCCAATCCGTGCGATGAGCTTCAACTGTCTTTGTCAAAACAAAGATTAAAGCCTTGTTGGTACTCTCAGCTTGGCCGTTCGCTTGCGGATAATAAGGAGTAGATTTATGATGGGATATCATCCCTAAAGGATGTGCACGACCATTCTCAAGATGATCAACTCGAATGACAGAGTCCTGGAATTGTAGGTAGACATGGTTTTTCGACCAGTCATGCACCATTTGTGCTTCCCTCATGAAAGGACGTCCTAAGATCATTTGATATGACATAGGATGCTTGGAGAAATCCATTACAATGAAGGTATGTCGTACCTTGTATCCCAGAACCTTGATCTTAAGGTCCCTTAACATTCCAATAGGTTTAGCAATAGTTCCGTTTGCCATCTTAACCACTATGTTTGTGACTTCGAGGTGAGGTCTTCCCATAGATTCCCAACAGTTTTTAGTCACAATGCTCACTCCAGCACCACCATCAAGGATTCCCTTTAGAGTTAATCCCTTGGTAGTAATGGGGAGGGTGGCATTAGATTCGTCCCCTTCAAAGTACTGGCCCAACTTGTTCACAGGTATTTCAACGACCGAATCTTCATCTAAGTTGGGTTGTAGATCCCAATGCTCCCCTTCATCTTGAAGCGTGTCGGGTCTATCCATATTTGCAAATTGTGGTAGCCCCGCCTTTAGTTCTCCATTGAGAAATGCCCGAAGAGCTAAGAATAGCTCAGGATCTCCGTATAATTTGGATATGATTGTGGTTCTGATTTCAGAGGACATGAAATCCATTAGCTTAGACACATTCAACGGTACTTTTCGAGACATCGCCCCTTGACTAGGGACTGGTGAAGATGGAATCACTTCCTCTTCGATGGGGTCAGGCCTTCCCTCACTAAACATTCTTTCAAGCAAAAAGGGTGTTTGCCCACTTCCTGATGTCCTATCCTCACTTTCTTCTCGGCGAATGATACTCGGTATAGCTAACGGTTTATGGTTCCTGTGAGGCTGAACTTGCGTAGGAAACACTGTGTCTGGAATTTTGATTTTTCTCGGGTTTGGCTCCAGTTCTCTTTGTGTTTCTTCCACCAAACCCCTTAAGTGTTGCACTTGTTCAATCTCCTCAACTGGGTTTGGGTAAGTTCCAATCTTTTTCTTAAGGGTTTTTGGCCCACGTGGCTTGTCTTGGGGAGTCTGAGTCAGTTTGGGTGGTCGAGAGGGCATTATCTGACCTCGTTGTGGGGCCGAGGAAGTTTCCTTCTGTTTTCCCTTATTTATGTACTCGCTTGATTCTCCTTCATTGAGCTCCCGAGTGGGTTCCTCCCTTAAGGTAGTGGCTTTGGTCCCCATGGTTTCTATTGAATCGGAATCATCTTCAGGATCATTCATATACACGGGGTCGTCTCCTGCCCCTATGTTAGACTTTGAACTAGGCTTGGAGCTCGTGGAATTAAGCGATCTCTTCCGCCGTGTTTTCTTTTTCTTTGCCTGAGCGATTGATGCAGTATCCCTTTCTTCAAGAATGTAGTTTTGATTTTGAAGCATTGACCGTGTAACTACATTCGCGGGACCGGTACAATGGGTGTGGTTCCTCGTGCTTGGTTGGTGACCTCAACCAAATTCAATGGCGTAATCTTGGGTGCATTAGGATTATGTGGACATTGAGCAATCAAATGATCTATGCCACAACGATTACATGTAAGTACCGGCATTCCCGATGTGCTCCCTTGATTTGGTTGCATCTGAGTACAGATCTTCTGTAGCCTATTAGGGCACTCCGCTACACGATGCGGTCCACCACAATCGTAGCATTGAAGAGGTGGTCTCCTCGCCAAGGTATTAAGGTTTTGCCCTCTTATGGCGAGAGCAGCCGCTTGATATACAGGCTTGACTTTCCCGAAATGATCCTCCATGTAGTACTGGGGAATCATTTCAAACATATCAATCCCATATGGAGTAGTGGAGTCTATCTCCTCTTCATAATCCCCACACGCACTATGTGACTCACAATCCATCTGGTTTATTGGGGTAATCCTTGGATGTGGAGGTTGTGGTCCTAGCACTGGCGGTGGTAACGGCACAGACTGGACTACATTCGGATTCCTTGGAACTATATGCTGTGACGGTTGCTCGACAGGTTGTGCAGGCATTAGCGCAAGTACTTAAGGTGTGTTCGACCAGGCTAGTGGTGCCTGATTTGCCAACATTCGCTTAAGTACTAGGCAATCTTTAGATTAATGGCCATACTTACCACATGCATTGCAATTCCCATTGAATTTGACTCTGAATGTGGGACATTCACTCGTGCTATGTGGTCCTAAGCACACCAAACACCATTGTTGCTCTCTTCTTGGGTACATATGGCTATTCTGAGGAGGTCGATTACCCCTGAAGTATTCTTGGAGAGCCTTAGTGAGGTCGGTCCTCACAGACATTTCAGATATCTTGGGCTCCTTGGCAATAGGTTTTACCGTCATTGGCTCGTGCCCAAATACTTGCGAACTAATGGATTTTGTTTCTGAAGACACCTTTTTACTTGCAATCATCAAGTTGTCTTCTAACTGGATTGCATTGGCAGTGACTGCTTCCCACGTTGTAAGACCTCTAATGACTGGGCCATTGTAAATGTCCTCGTGGGCGCAATCCTTGGATGAATCTATCGAGGAGTTGGTTGTTATTGAAGCGTTCATCGGGAGTGCAGCGAGAATTTAGATGCTTCAATCAACTTATAAAGTCTCTCACTGACTCCCCTTCCTCGCGTTCAGTTTTTTGGAGTTGAGATGCTACTCCCCAAAGCACACCCTCACGTATGTATTCTTTCAAGAACAATCTCTTGAGAGTGGGGTAGTGAGTGCGCTCTTCAACCCTTAAGGTTCGATACCAATCTCCGGCCTTCCCACTCAATGTTAAGCCTAAGGCTTAACATTGAGAGTGGGGTAGTGAGTGCGCTCTTCAACCCTTAAGGTTCGATACCAATCTCCGGCCTTCCCACTCAATGTTAAGCCTAAGGCTTTACACTTATGCAACTCATTGTGCTCTTCCAAGGAATCACACACGTGTTCAAAGACTTCAATGTGCTTCCTAACATCCTCGTTACCACTAAAATTTTGAGTGAGCTTAGCCACTTGTACTGCCTTGCTTCTAGGTTCTCTCTCAGGCATACCTCGCATGTTTTCTGCAATAGATCATCCGATCGTCTGAGCAAACGCTGCGAGATCACCTAGGTGAGCAGGCATAGCTGGTGGAGGCACTTTTGGGATAGCTTGGCTGATAGGAGTTGGCGTTGGTCTGAGTATGTTGGCAAATGACGTAGGATATGATATGTGGCTAGGCCTAGCTCCTCTTGGATAAGGGTTGTGATAAGGCGGTCGTGGAGCATACACCATCGGCATACTAAGAGGCGTAGGAGCTACATGAGCATCAGTAGTGATAGGTACATATGGTTGATAGTCACTGGCACGCGCTGTTGTAGGTACTGTTCCACTAGGTAGCGGCGTCATACTAACTACAGCGGTAACAGAAAGTTACTGCTCGTGGGCTCAACCTGCATTGAGACTCCAGGCGAAACAACATACGAAGGGTCTATGGGACTCACCGGGGGAGTCTCCAATTGTGATAGGGTTGGTTGTTTGGCCTTGCCCGTATCCAAAAATCTCATAGGGCCAGTGGAAACTAGGTTCACTCCCCTATTTTGCCTCTCAATTTGGATTAATCTATGAATAACCTCACATATCATTTGCTGTTGCTCTTCTAGATTAGTGGCACTAGATGTAGATCGTAGGACTTCTAACCAACCTACATGGTATGTGTAACCTGTGTATAGGTCAGTTAGAGTCTCTGTGTGTAGATCATATTCCCAATTTTCATTGAGAAATATCCCATCCAGACTTGGTGTGCCAAACGGTTCTCTTGAAGTGGACGCAATGTCACTTCTTATGGATTGGCTTCTAGGGACCTCTACTTTAGGAAGAGCATCAGAATGTGGTAGCTCAGTAGGGCCCTCATTAAACGAAGTGGGTAGAATATCCACATGGACACTCTTTGGGAGGGTAGGGTCTACATGAGATGTGAATGGCGAATCCACTACCCCTCCTTCTTCATTTACTTCGCTTGTCGCATGTTCAGAGCGTGTAGCTCTACTAAAGGTCTCTTTTAGATGACTAAACATGCTAGATCCAGGTTGTGGGGCCCACACTGGCATGTTTTGGCTTGTCTCCTCAGGGTTCTTGGTAGGGTGCCCTTCCATGGCTTCTGAGTCAGAGGATGAGTCACTATCCACTATTCGTGGATCTTGGGTTGCACTCCCTTGGGTTCCAGCCGAAGGCCAAGATGCTAACGTAGAGGGATGGTGTGAGCCTGCGTAAACTGAAACGCTTTCTAGTGGTTCAGGCTCTAGCACCCGACCAGAACGTAGATGCATGTGACGTGGGTACCCTACGTGCGTTGGTAACTACCCTTGAAACTCACACAAGTGGTTTCTTAGGTGTTTCGCACCCCGTTTTTACTTGTTTTTAGATTGTTTTTAACCCGTTTTTGACCCCCTTACTTATGGTCGATCCTGGACCAGGGCGTGTGATAGCTCGAAACGAGCGTATCGCTCAAAGGGTCTTAGCGTGTTTTACAGCACCATGTTTGCCTATCCAGAGCTCCTGTGGTCCTCAAAACAGTCCGTTTCCCTATGGGGGAAGGGGCAAAAGCCTATTTGCTTGTGGAGGAAAGGGTGAGGGCTTTATCCCACATGCTCACTTTACTCCTTGGGGGGTGGGCTACATATAGGGCACAACTTCCCATAAGCTCTCACTTGAAAGAAAGCTATGGAGGCTCACTCTCCTATATATATATATCAAAAGACCGAGACTGAGGTCGGGGTCGTGGGTCAATTGGGAGTTTTTTCTTTTCAAAATTTTCTCTCCAATTAAAAAATCTTTCCTCTCTACACGTTTGGTTCTTTCTTTAAAAATAAAATTTAATTTTTTATTTTTTATTTTTTATAGATTTTTTTTTTAATTTTTGATTCAGAAATCCCCTCTCACACGCAGAAAACCAGATAACAGAATGCACGCCCACACGCGGAGCGAAAAAATAACAAAACAAACAGAAATGCAGAGGACAAATTGTAGAAAACGGATTGCAAAACACAGAAACACCTCAACAACAATTACACAGATGCTTTCTTACAGTGTAAATTAAACTTCACGCAGTAGCCCGAGCTGCAAACTGGAGCTTGGTGCAGGGCAATTCCCCGGCAGCAGCGCCAAAAATGTGCGCTTTTGTCGCACAGGTCGTAGCTGGGGACACCGTATGCGAGCCACGAATGGCTGCAAGCATACAACCAGGGAAGGAAGCTCAAACAGAATGCAAAGGGTGTGTCACTCACCGCTCAACCGCCGCCTTGAAGGATTCCTGCGTCGTAGTGGAGCCGCCGTCGCCGCTCTACTGCCTCTCCGCTGCCGTGCCGCTACCCAGTGCTCGATCACTCTCTCACTCTCTCTCTCACTCTCACACACGCAGGAGAAGGAAACCAAAGAGATAAGGCAAGAGCACTCTTGTATTCACAACACATGAGAATGAGGATTTTAGGGTTACATTTGACTCTTATAGGTGACTTGGCCGTTCACACTTGGGTGCCCATACATGGACGGCTGATCCTAACCCTTATCCTACTGATATTCAAGGTGCGCCTCTCATCGCCCAATCCCTTCATCCTTAACATATGGTGCCGACAAGCCCGGCCCATGACTCAGAATAGTTAAACTAATTACATGATGTAAAACATAGTACGTCTCATTGTCTGTTAACAGGTGGTCATTCCGAAAACCGAAATCGGGAAAATTTTCCATGCCCAAAAAACGGGGACGATTCCACCATTTTGAATTTCTTAATAAATTTTTCTAATGAGGTCAAGATACTGAACTAACCTTGACCTGAATAAATCAGATATAAGGTAAACTATTATAGACTTAACTTGAAGGGATCAACGCTTTTTTCCTAATTGAATCAAGCACAACCGTTGATCTATTCATTAGAGAAGTCTTTAGGCTTTTATTTAACTACTCGAGTTCTAAGCGTATTTCTATTAATCAATTTTATTAATAAAACTCTACTGATTCTAGCCTAACCTCATCCGGTCCATGGGTTAGCCACCACAACCACTCAAATTGGTAGAACCAGACAAGTACTCACCCACCCACCCATAATTGAATGCCTTTCTTAACTTTTGCTTTAGAATACGAATACGTACACACTCCTCTTTAAACTTTAACTTATAAAACAATCCATTGACAAACAATTATTGGTTACAAATATCATAACTCGAAATTTCCATCTAGTTCCTTGTTTCTAAAAAATAGGTATCACTGTGGACTCTCCGTCGCGAGACCATCTGGTCAGCAACAATGAGATCCAGTAATAGATTACAATAATTTCTCGTCATCATACATATATATCTTCCACGACATACGCATGGGTGTCCTAAGCACTGCGAGCTCGTGCATCGCCTGGTCAGAACCCTCCAGGATCCTCCTTAGGTGTCCTGGCACTTCACTCAGGGAGGACCGCTTCGTCGGCCCTCACCCATCGTATCGGAAGCACACCATTTTTCACCATACCAAGGCTGGTCAAGACCTGGGTAGGTTTTTGCCACGTGAGCCGTCCTTTGAACACTCCCCACCAGCTGTTGCAATCGAACTTCCCTAAGAAAAACACATATATCAAATGCTCCCTCCAGCATCTAGCGTAAAACAGTTCTTTAAGAAAACAGGGTTTCTATGCAAGTTTTAAGTTTTGAGTTTCTTTTGAATAAAATGAGTATATCTTAAATCCATATCCCAAGACTTTCTGATCGCAGGTTTGAATTCCAAACAGAATTCCTCGAATTTTGTAACCTTGATCCTTAGATCAAAATCAAAGGGTCCTAACTTGATTTCAGATTCGATGGGTGATTTGAGTGTATTTTCCTGAACTGGTCACATCGTCTTTCCTTGAAAAGAGGTTGGTCTTGATCAAAGTCCAATTCTGGGTTCGAGTCTGGTAAGGTCCTTCCTGAACTACCTTTCTCGAAAGGAGGTGAGATTTCTATTGCTATTATTCTGAATTTCATTCATTGAATATTTGCTTAACTGATTTCTAAACTAATCTTGAATTCCTATGAAGAATAAATTAATCATTTATCTAAAATTTTAAACTTCAATAGTTTTCTTTTTTGAGTTTTCTCATTACTATCCGAGAATATGAAACTGTAGAATTTTCTCACTGAGTATTTACTTATTTATTTACCAATATTCATGGGATTTAAACATAGGATTAAAGAGAACTCTTATTTTGATATAAAAATTATGTATGCATCTATTTATGCATAAAATCCAACTTCTATGGAAATAACACTTTTATATAAAAGAAAATCCTTTTATGCATCTATTTATGCATAAAAATCAATTTTGATGAAAGTAACACTTTTATAATAAAAAACTCTTTTATGCATATTTATGCATAAAAATCAATTTTGATGAAAGTAACACTTTTATAATAAAAAATTTCTTTTATGCATCTATTGATGCATAAAATCAATTTTGATGAAAGTAACACTTTTATAATTAAAAAATTCTTTTATGCATCTATTTATGCATAAAAATCAAATTTGATGAAAGTAACACTTTTATAATTAAAAAAAATTCTTTTATACGTCTATTTATGCATAAAAATCAATTTTGATGAAAGTAACACTTTTATAATTAAAAAAAACTCTTTTATGCATCTTTTTATGCATAAAAATTAATTTTGATGAAAGTAAAACTTTTATAATTAAAAAAATTCTTTTATGCATCTATACTCATTTAAGAAGTACCCTCCCCCTCCATCTGACCTTAGGCACTTCAGATGCTTTCTTGTCTTCTTCATCACTTTGAAATTCTAATAATGAGTAAAAATTTCACTTTTCTCGTTTATGAAGTACACCCACACTTTCCTCGTGTGTGATCATCAACAATAATGAATAGTACATAATACCTGCAGCCACCCATGGACGTAGTTTTTGCATGGCCCCATACATCTAAATACACAACATCTAGTACATTCTTGGTCACATTTCTATCATGTGGAATTCTATTCTTTGTTTGCTTTTTCTAAGTTGACATGCTTCACATACTTTTTGCATACCATCAACCTTAAACTTAGCCATCCTTGTCACAATTTCTTTAATCTACATAGACTTCATTCTCTGCACATTTACATGCCCATTCTCTTATGCAAAATGTATGTATCTGCAACAACTCCTAAACCTTGTGCAAACATTACAACTTTCACTCCAGGCATATTTACATTTAGTGTAAACATTATTCCCACTCTATTACCTTTTGCAACCAACCTACACTTATCTTTAAAGTCTTTGACATAATAATCATAAGGGTTTAAGTGCACCTGCAAACCCTACTCAATCATATGGCAACAAAAAGCATGTTTTTTGTAATATTTTAAATGTGAAGTACATTTGCAAGATACTTCACCTTACCATCTTGCAAAGACAATGACACATTTTCAACATGAAAAATTGGATGAGTAGTATCATCCTGTGTTTCAACAAAAACTCACTTTTCATGATTTTTCATATCCTTGAACAACTCGCCACCATGACTTGTAATTTGGTTTGAAGCACCTAAATCCATATACCATACATCATTATTGCATGCAAATAAATGATTTTTCGACATAACATTAAGCGCACGCCGCATAACAAACAACCTTTCATTGTTCTTATTACTTTGGCTAGAGGACACATAATTATTTTGATGCACTTTTTTACTTCTCATGTCATTTTTCTTCTTATAGAAATCTGCCTACACATGCCCAAATTTTCCACAATAAAAACATCCTCGTGCACCATTTCATTGCCTTTTCCAATTTCCATGACCTCTTTGACTCCCCCTGCCTCTAAACTAGCCTCTTCCACTTGTGTTGTTGTTGTGATTCATGGGAATGTTGTTGCTGACCATAATTTTGAGTACATGCTTGGCCACCACCTTGGCCACGGTCTTAATCTCTACCTCTTCTTCTACCTGTACTTTTGTAGATGGCCTGTTGCTCCAAACTGCCTTTGTTTTGTGAAGATTGGTCTTCGCCCAAACTCTTTTCTTCAATGATCAGCATTGCCACCAGATCTACAAAGTTGGGTCCATGTTCTCCCAAGTCTGAATTTACATCTTGAATGCCTTGTATTGTGGCCCAAGACTACATAGACATACTTCCACCTTATCACATCATCATCAGTAAAAACACCAATAGATACAAAGGGATTCCACAATGTCCTTAATATCCAAGGCATAATCATTTACATACATGTTTTTCTTCTCCATAGTATGAAGGTCATTCTTCAACTAAATCTTTTGTGCCTTCGTATTAGTTTCATACAACTTCACCACGGTGTCCGATGCCTCCTTGGATGACTTTGCGTCGTGTATACGTCCAATCATGGTGTCTTGTATGCTAATAGAAAGCCAATACATAACTTTCCTTTCTCTTTAACTCCATTCCTTGTATTCTTTTACATCTTCAGCAATTGGATTAATCTTAGGTATCTCTGGTGCCTTCTTATGTTCAGCTCATTTTCACCTTTAATGTAGTCCTCATTGGCCGGTGCCTCCCCCAAAACAAGGGTGTAGTAGCCAACACAAAGGTGGAAGAGTAGGTGAAGCTCTTACCCTCGTACCACTTCCTGTGCTTCTCTTGCTTGTCGCTTAGCTTCTTAGCATGAATGAGGCTCTATACCATGAAAAGATGCAGAGATAAAGAGAGCTTAAGCTCCTACACATACACCCTAGAAGAGAACACACATGATGAGATTCTGTACAACAAAAAGATTCTACCAAACAGATAAGGGACATTACAACATAAGTACTAAATTACTATGTACATGCGATCCATAATGTTAACACGCTAATAAGTGAGTGAGCTGGCAAGATAAGTATGACATAACTCAGTGGTGGACTAGTAGCTTGTGTAGTCCTGCTATAGAATCACTGGCAAAGATCTATCATGTCAGTATCCTACCAAACACGCAAGTGATGTAAGTGGTAAAAACGGTCACCCATTGCATATCAAAAGTGTCATCTCTCGTGTTGATGTTAACATCTCAACAATGTTTTACATAATTACTACGATTATGAGATAGAATCTCAATAATCTCATAAATGATAATTACTATGATTATATTTTGCATAATTAATGTGATTATAATAGAATCTCAATAATGTCTTATATAATGATAATACCATGATGGGATTCCTCTATCAAGGTGCAAATAAAGATATGTTAAAAATTCTATTATTTTAGTTAAAGATGCATATTAAACATTGGCATAAAGAGAAAAAAATATTTAATAAATAAAAAATAAGGTTTTAAAGATTAAAAATCAATTGTCTTTTTACACAAGTATTTGAATCTTATAAAATAGATGATTTTCAAAAAGCTTATGGATTGGTTGAACTCTCACGAACTTCCTTAGCTATTAGAGATTTTATAAAAATGACATAGAAAATGCAAATAGAATGCTTGTAATACATTAGAAAACTTAACTTCCATCACATGTATAAAAAAAATTGTTTGCACTCTCTGGATTATTCATTGTAACAAAGTCACAACACTCAAGATAACTTTTAAGAAAGTCACAACACTCAAGATATCTTTTTTTTTGTGAAAAAATATTCTCGAAATTGAGAAGGTTTTGTTTGGCTTACAGTGCTACATTTTGAATCCAAGTGCTCAATTTTCTATGCATGGTCTTGGATGCCAGTTAATGGAAGCTAAAGAAAAATCTATGGGAAGACCGCAAATAAGAAAAAAGGGTGCTATTCAAGGATTCTTAAGCCAAAACAATTCATCCTCAACTTGTTCCCACTACTATTTCTATTAACATCACAACCTCACCAATTAACTCGTAGTAGGGATTTTCTTCCCTTTGATGTGTTATTTTCTTTCGTTGATGTGTTCTTTTATTTACCAAAAATTTATAGCAAATCGTTCATAAACTTAATGTTTTTGTATGGTCTCCCCAATCTACATTACATATTACTTTTAGTAAGGTTCCATGAGATTCCATCAAGGTGCATCCCCTTTGTCGACCTAGTAAGAGGAGGTTAACTTTGAAGCCTAAAAGTGATGATAGTAAAGGACCTAGTAAGGGGAGGTTAACTTGTAGGCCTAGAGGGGACATTTTGTTGGTGTTGCTTAAGTAAACTATGCACCAATCACCACTACATTTTCCAAATACATATTTCTTAATAATGCCAAATTTAAATTTCACTTATCTGCTACCAAACAAGCCTTGTTTAATAATGCTCGATTTAGATGACACTTATTCCAGATTAGCCACACAATTCCTCCTTGTATTGGTAGCCTCTCCCTTAAGTTTCACATCTACAAATATAATGATCAAGTTAAGCTTGTGTGACTCTTCAATATGAAATTGGTATGCTTAACACATGTGTACAATCTCTCTCTTTCTCTCTCTCTCATATGAAAATAGTATGCTTAACATGTACGTAGACTCTCTCTCTCTCTCTCTCTCTCTCTCTCTCTCTCTCTCTCTCTCTCTCTCTCACACACACACACAAACACACACATCTTGTGTGACTCTTGAATATGAAAG
This sequence comes from Cibotium barometz, assembly GCF_041138505.1. Taxonomy (NCBI): domain Eukaryota; kingdom Viridiplantae; phylum Streptophyta; class Polypodiopsida; order Cyatheales; family Cibotiaceae; genus Cibotium; species Cibotium barometz. The sequence goes on along the minus strand of NC_141102.1, from coordinate 30,546,352 downwards.
TCGTATGCTTAACACACGTAGACTTTGTCTCTCTCTCTCTCTCTCATCTTGTGTGACTCTTGAATATGAAAATGGTATTCTTAACACATACATAGACTCTCTCTCTCTCTCTCTCTCTCTCTCTCTCTCTCTCTCTCTCTCTCTCTCTCTCTCTCTCTCTCTCTCTCTCTCTCTCTCTCTCTCTCTCTCTCTCTCTCGCTCAATCAATCAATTGTAGAAAGGGACAAAGAAAATACAAAATCACGGTGATATGGATCAACACTATACAACCAAAACTTTGAACTTATGGTAACAATTCAATTGAGAAACTTATAAACAACCATGGAGGGATTACAAATTTAATGTACTTTACTTATATGGAGATTTCGTGTACCAATTGATAGGCTCCCAATATTCAAGTTTACATGGTGATTTCATGTACCAATTGATAGGTTCCCAATTTTGATTCATGTTTATATTCTTATAAGCACTCTAGATTTCCTATGTATAATTCATATTTTATTTTTTTTGAAATGGCAATTGTCTCAACTTTGATGTGCCAACTTATAATGCGTTTTTTAATAGATTTTTTTTCTATCATTTTTGTACTAGCTAAAATAAAATTATCCTACAAATGAAGAAACAACATGATCAGGATCCAAATTAAGACTCTTCACATACATAGTCATCATATGTATATTTTTCCTAGATATTAAAACAAAAGAATCATCTTTTTTTTAATAAAAAGTATTCCAGCTCATTAAGAAACAAGAAAAGATCATAATATATTAAGGAAAATGAAAGGAAACTATTCGTAAGACGTAAAAAAAACTATACAATGCTTTACAATGGTAGCCTAGAATCTCAAAAGATAAGAAAGTGATTTAGGACCATTTCAAAAATATGACTAGAAATATGTATAAGGGAAATGGCTCACCCATTTGTTGTCCATGGCTAGAGCTGCTTTTAGAGGAAGTGAAATGTGACATGTATATATTGGTTTTTAGTTTTTACTACAGGAAGCGAAAGGCTACATCTATATATTGCTTTTACAAGAAGTGTAAGGCTACACGTATATACTAGTTCATTGGTTTTTACAAAACACAGTACCCCCACCCATAGGAAACACAATTCTTAGCTATCCATCATTCTTGGGCCAAGATGTCAAGCATCCAAGCCCAAAGAAGCTAGAACCTTGTTTATGCAAAGAGACGAGGTTGTGATGGCAAGTGATACCTTTTTAGAGTGCCAACAACATACCTTGTTAGAGTGCCAACAGACCTTGTTAGAGTGCTAAGAGGCAACACTACTACACCAGGTGGTTGTTAAGAGTGCTAACCTTGTACATTACAAAACTAATGAAGTATTTGTAATTGCATCAAAAAGACATGAGTTGCTGCATCATTTTTAGAAATCCTAGGAAGTGAAGAAAGGAACACAACAACAACAACCATAACCCATGTTTAAATCAGGGACATACTTTAAATATCCATCGATTGAGAGTTTGTTAGTCCACTTTTGAGTAAAAGTGTTAGTACAGGTATAATATAATATTACAATATTGAGAGTGCTAATCTTGCTAGAGATTAAAAAGGTTAAGAGATTCAGGGCTACTATAATAATAATAATAGTACTGAGAGTACTTATCTTGCTAGAGATTGAAAAGGTTAAGACATTTGGGGCTACAATAATAATAATAATAGTATTGAGAGTGCTAATCTGGCTAGAGATTGAAAAGGTTAGGAGTTTTAGGGCTACAATAATATAACATACTATTGAGAGTGCTAATCTTGCTAGAGATTGAAAAGGTTGGGAGATTTAGGGCTACTGTAATATAATATAGTATTGAAGTGGTAATCTTGCTAGAGATTGGAAAGGTTAAGAGATTTAGGGCTACTATAATATAAAATAGTATTGAAAATGCTAACCTTAGTAAAAATTGAAAAGGTTAAGAGATGTACTAAGCTAGAGAGAACAAACTACACCTTTGAAAATCGCCGCCGAGCGCTTTCACCTGTAATAGAGGATCTCTTTTCACCGGCTACCCTCGTTCAAACGAATGCAAGGATGATCAAGGAGAGTATTTAGAAGTTGGATTTGAGAGCATATTGGCCGATAAAAGGCTACACGAGTTGAATTAAGCTGGATTAGATTCTTAATTGAGATGCGTGGACGGGGCAGTCGGTGACTTCCGATGAGCCAGTAGGAGCTGCCTTTCATGGGCGGCGCATGATCTCTAATTAATCAAGCTGCCTTTCCATGCTGCGCTTCATCGCGCTGACCTGTGAAATGCGCGCTTGTTGAGAGTTTTGTGTAAGAGCATGCTCACTTGCATGACCTTTATTTACTCTTTCTTTGGCTAAATTGTGCGACTTGTCAAAATATAAAATTAATGCATGACATTAGAGTACACTTGAAAAGACCCTCTCATTTGCACAAGACCTTATTAAGGTTTTGTCACTACCAACTTGTCACTATAGCTATTTGCACTAACTGGGTGTAGCTTGTTGGAGGCTTGGGGATTGGAGTCCCAAGGCTTGACCCTAGGTTCAAATCCCCTTGGCGCCTCACCCTTTGGGGTTTCAATTCCATACTCACACTTTCGATTCCTCCAAAAAATTTCAACAACTTGATAAGTTTGAGCCCCTATTTATATTCCAACATTTGTGCTGGACTCTTTATCATCTTAGGTTTAAATTTGTGAAAAATGGTTGGATGTGCAAGGAAGAATATATATATATATATATACCTATATCACATGCACCCACTTTGCTAGATGTGCAATATATACCCTTATGATACAGCCTATCATACTAAAGAGATCGGCAAAGAACTTCATGCACTACATAGGCATGTAAATGGTGAAAGTTGACCAAAACTTTATTACTAATTCCCATGAAGGGAAACTCACTGACATCTTACCTCCCACTCATGGAAACGTGTTGACATTTTATGCTGATATTTATACACGGCTTGGAAGCAATTTTCTTTATAAAAGTGGCTTTTTTTTAAGTTATTCTCATTCGTGTTCTATATACCATAAGAGGTCAGTACTCTCTCAAGTATTGTTTACCTTGTTATGTAAGTGATGCTTAAATCAAGTTGCATTTCTCCAACACTAAAAAATTATATTAAATACATCATATGAGAGAGAATCAATAAACCTACAATAGCTAGTGTGAGTTATGCCTTTTTTAATGATATTGTAGACTAAAGGGAGTGCCAAACCAAGGAGAGTACATAAAAAGCTTCTATATATCACTTATCACATCAGTGGGAAGTAATTATTAATAACCTATGCTTCACTACAAGGGATCGGGCTCATACCCATGCTGTTAGCTGCGGAAAATGACTTGTGAAGAAAAAGTAGCGGGCCCGTGTATCAGCACGTGTATAATCGCGACCACCACAGACATGCGTGTAGAAGCGCGTGTATGATGCCCTTGAGATGAATTGATACACGGGATTATACATGCATTTTACCAGTTTTGCTACACCGATACACGCATGTTTAACAGATTTTTCGTGTATATAAACACGGTATTTGGTGCCGTGAAATCTATTCCAGTATTCCAGCACCCAATAGCACTCTCTCGATTTTTTTTGGGTGCATTGCACCATCCACGAAGAACATTTTGTGCATTGTAAATACACGATTCAAGAAGAACGACATTATCAATACACGATTTAAGAAAGGCATGTATGCAATACTATCAAAATTTTATGTGTGCTGAAATAAGCCCATGGCTTTCATTATGTAAAAACATATATACAAGGGAGTCCATATGTCGAAGTAGCCCATGGCTTCAATATAAACAAATATATACAAAATCAAATTGGTTTGTCTAAAATAGCCCATGGCTTTAGTTACAAAAATATATATATAACCACATCCTCAATATAGATGTGATACTATAAGTCTGAGTACTACTCAGACTCAGATGATGAGATGAGCTGCTCCCTCCAAGATCAGATGAGCTCACATCGGTATACATGTCCGAAGATTAGTGCTCACCCTGTCGTTCACATCCAGCAGGAGAGCAGGAGCAGCGACGATAAGAGCATCAGCAGGTACAGCAAAACAGCTTATTCCTGTTCAAGTACTATATCATATATAAGTATATATATATGTGTAATTCAAAATTTAATAAACCAAAATCATTCGTTTAGAGTTTTCAAGTATCTGTCGACCGTACGGTCTCATGGCCATCTCAAACTGCACATCTGTAATATGTTCCTCGGTTCTAAAGAGGGCCCACATGTCATGTTTGCTATGCCGATGAGCATACGTAGCCTCGTGGGCTATGGGATTCCTACCCATAACCCATCGTTGTAACATAATCAACACAATTTTTAAGATTAAAACAATCAGCGCATCAATGAGTTGAGTAAACAATCAAATAAGGTGGCAAGATACTTACGAACTGTGCCTCCCACGACTCGACGCCTCCAGATCCGAAATGCAAAGATCCAATGGTCTCCATCTGGATCCGTCGTGCCTCCACATGCTGCCTGCTCTTCATGCCACCCTCTGCTCGTTTCTTTGCCTCCTTCCACTCGCGTTTGTTGTGGGCAGCAGTGGTGGCAAGTTTCTTGGCAAGATAGCCACCCGCCGCAGCTTGATTTACCCGATCATCATACGCGAGTTTCTTAAGGTGAGATCTTTTATTACTTAAGATCTCCCTTATTCGCGTTCTTCCCCATACATCCAAGAATGTCGCATGTGGGGGATTGGGGTACCGACTATGTACAGCATCTATCACATCCCCAACTAATCGAGTATTTTGATCTTTAAATTTATTAAATAATTTTTATACAAGTTTGATACTACCCCACGCATGTATTCCATTACCTCTTTCCCCCTCGCATCCATCACTATCCCGCCCCTATTCGTCACATCATATTATATCTCTCCCTCTACCTCTCTCACGACCTTCTCATCCTTACTCTCTCCTCTAGCTCTTCTCCCTCTATATCCTCTCTCATCGGTGAAGAATACCACCTCCCCCACCAAAGCATCCACTGCATCCTCCCCATCCTCCACTCCCACTCGCCCTACTACGGCGTCTGCTCTCCCTATTACGGCGTCTGCTCTCCTCTGTAGTACTGCTGCGGGTGGAGACACGACTGGGGGATTCTGTACGTGACTGTGGACGTGACAATGAGCGTGACGGTGGTGTGAGCCCTAATGTGACGGTGCCTGCGAGAGGGGGTGCATGAGTGTGTCTGGGAAGGGGTATGTCTCCTCGTTGGACTCACAGGCACAGAACGTTATGGAGTGACATGAGTACTCGAGAGCGGGGTGACTATACCAGGGAATCTAGGAGGAGGATGGGCATACATATACTCTGTAAGCTCAATTGGCCAGGGTGGCGTCCAAAATGATTTAACATCTCCATCATCCAAGTGCCGTACAAAAATGGATCGAATGAAGAACCTGGATCCACGAAGAATCTACAAAAAGAATCCATTTGTATGCATCATGAAGTCGCGTGTAAATGAGCGTGTAAAATCCCGTCTAGGATCACGTGTATCTCCGCGTGAAAAGATAGTCTAGCAGAGTACACGCAAGCATACACACGATTATACACACTACTCTACGAAAAAAAGTGCCGAAAAAAGGTCGCCTACCGAGACCAACGTCACTTTCGCATCGTCACTTTCGCATAAATAAAAGGACACTTGCATAAAGAAAAGGGACACTTGCAGGAAAGAGAAGAAAGGACAGAGACACTTGCATAAAGGAAAGGGACATTTGCATAAAAAAAAGGAAGGGAAGAGACAGGACCAGCTGACTCACCTCTTGACAAGTGAGTCTCCTTTTTGGCTTTTGTGTGCACCCGTGTGTATGCTCCTTCCACCCGCCTGCAAGCTCCTTGCACTTGTGATGCTTTGGTGGCGATGAAGAAGATGAAATTGAAGAAAGTGATAGGGTTTTGGAGTAGGCCGCGACTTTTGTTTTAAGTATGACATTGACCGCTGCATGTATGATCGCGTGTATAATCACGTGTATGGTAACATTGTAGCACAAATACACGCGTTTTGACACAGGGTAAATACGTAGATACACGCGATTACAGAGACTTTTTATATTTTGATTAAAAATTGATTATGATTATGTATTTGCTCTTTTGTACATAGAATGTCATCAACCTCCTCAAGCAGTTCTAGTGAAGATGTGACAATGCATCACCGTAAACACGATGTGTGGTTGGGGCAAAGGAGCAAGTGTATGTGTAATCGATGTCAAGGATGCATTGTACGAGCGCGTCAAATTACCTTGAATCACATCTCCATGTATGGAGAATGGAATCAAACACATTTAGAGGTGAGTAGATGTAAATTGATAGTATCCAAATGACTCATGGTGTCCAAATTAATGGAGTTGTTAATATATATACTCTAATTGGAGAAGGATGCAGTACCACACCCTAACATGGTGCCCTACGCTCGGCGAGAACATGCAAAAGCATCGACAAGATGATGCTAGAGCTTCGGGATCTATTATCAAAAATGAGTGGGAAAGGGATGACAATAGCCCTACACCCCACGAAGTCGTAGAAGAGGAAGTGTTTGATGATATGGTGCGGCATCTTTTTGGGGATTATCCCAAAGGTATGGACAATAATGAAATTGATCAAGAGAATCTTTACAAGGCTTCATTAACACCGGTATTTGAAGGGTGCACATTCTCTATTTTACGTGCTCCACTTGAATTACTGAATCTACAAACAGTTTATGGATGGAGCAATGCAAGTCTTGACGTATTATTGAAGTAAGCATTCTAACTTGCAAATTTAAATTAGTGGTTAAGGGATTCGCAATGAATATTTGATGTGATGAGTAGATGGGTTACAAGATATGAGGATGCAAAGACAAGAAGGCAAGCAGAAAGAGCTCTCTTTTGGAGGCAAGATGGCTCTCGTAAGGCGTACCCTAAGCATCTAGCAACACTTCCGAATGATATCCATGTTGATTGGTTGCATGAGGAAATGAAGAGAGCAGAGAGAGTAAGTGATTTGCTTTTAATATTTATTTACATTGCTTACACAAATATTCCTTCTATTTTGGTCCAGTGCACTATGTTCAATGCTATATGGTGTGAAGGAAAGTATTTTCAAACACAAAGAATTGATGATAAGAGAAATACACAAGATTGCGGTGTCATTAGTAGATTTGAGGGAGCCAATGGAAAAATGGATGATTATTGTGGGGACGAGGACGAGGAAGAGTCAGAGGAGGAGGAAGGACCTTCACAAATAATAGAAAATGCCATGCAAGTGGCTATGTAACTATTGACTCTACAAAGTTTTGGCAAACAAAGAAAGATAGGCTCGTATTACCACAACAATGTGAGGAGGTATGCGTTTTTTTACTAATGTGTTTCATGTACATATATATCTAAGCTCACGTACCCCTTGACTTTTAATATGCTAATTAATTGCAGTATGTGTATTTGAGTAGGTTATCTATCTGCCAATGGTGCATGACACTAAATGGTGGTACATCATCCCTGTTGCACCACATTCCAAAGTGATGTACATACATTCACTGATATGGAGCATATGGAGGATGTAGTAGGCCGCAATGAAGATGATGTCGAACATGCCAATGAAGATATTGTGATTGATGATCAAGAAATAAGAGATGATCATGATAATGAGGATGAGCGTGCCATTTCTCATGATCATGAGGATGACCCTACCAGTGATGATGATGGTGATGTTGATGAGGATGATCAGGGCATCGGTACCATTATCAATGGATAAAATATCAATAGTCGAATAAGCCTTACAAACTGATCAAATGGATATTAATGTTGATCTTTTTGCAAGGATGGATCTTATCGAAGATGAGATCGAATCTTAACCAATCCATCATTGTATCGTTCTAAATTGATGACAAATCTATTTTACATGTTGTCTTTTAATTATCATCTCATGATTTGTTTTTGAATATATATTGTTGTAAATGCATGTAGTGGGATTATGTAATGATGTATATTATAATGTACTATGAGATGATTTAAAGCAGATGGTTTTTATTTTTTTTAAGGTATGGAGTTTTTCTTAAATAATATTTGCTCTGTGCTATGGAGTTTTTCTCTGCTATCGCGTGTAATAAAGCAATTATATCTGCGTCTAAAACACAATGTTTACGCGTATATACATGCTATGTTACTACACGCGTTTATGAACTCAGTATACACACAAATTTAAATGCTCATATACACGCGCTCGATTTTACTCATATACATGCACGACCTTACACGCGCCTGTAACTTATCACATGTATCGAACGCAGGATGCCTTAGAGGATGCACTTTAGAAACTTAGGGAAGAAAAAAAGGCAAGGAATAAGAAGGCCGCTAAGACAGAGGAACACCTTGAGAAATCTAACAAGTTGATATATAAAAAAAATTAAACCCAAATATAGTACATACCTACATGCAGACTTACATGAAGCACAATCAAAGTCTAACAAAATGCAAGTAAAGGTAGGGAATATGCAAAGAGCCCTTGTTGACAGAAGCACACTCATCTTGTTTGTTCTCTTCTAGGGTTTATGTGAGTGTGTGCGCTTTGCAAGATTAAACCTCTCTTCCTCCCTGCATCTTTTCAAATATCATATCTGCTGTGAGTTAAATCAACAATTTCATTTTAATATATCCACCCCTCTTGATCCTTAGAACTACTATGATGGAGAAATAATTTAGAATAACCTTGATAATTGAGAATAGATTCCTTACAAATAAAGGTATTTCATCTACAAATGTAATGATCAAGTGAATCTTGTGTGACTTGAATATTAAATTGGTCACTACTACATGTTAGCCTAATACCGGCGCTTATACCGACATCATTCAACGGGGTCTAAAAAAGCCCCGTCATCATCGGTATAAACGCCGATATAACCGTCGGTATAAGCGCCGGGCAACAATACCGACGCCTATACCAGCGTCTATACCGACGCTCACCGGCGATAATATCGACGTCTATACCGGCTTCTATACCGGGGTATATACCGGGCTGTATACCGACGCCAGTACCGGCAGATATACCAGTGAATATACCGGTGTACATACCGGGGAATATACCGACGCTGTACCAGAAATTTTTTTTGGACAGAATCGTGTTGCCTGGCTGTTGCTTGGCGGCCTGCAATGAACAGGATCAACAACAGCAAACAGGCAGCACCATTCTGTCTAAAATAGAGCACAAAAACAACCGTGCTCGTTTTGATATTTTCCTGATCGATAAACAAGAAATTAAATTAAAAACCTTGTGCATCCACATCACCTTGTTGTAGCTCAAATTCTTCAAAAATTTGCTTACTGCGGGGGGCGATGAACCACAAACAGCCAGCGTGGATCTTTTGGATCTGCTTTAAAGACAACCTGCTCACAATGCTCTGGGCGCACAAAAGTATCTTGCTGATCGGTCCATACCTTTGTGGAGTCCACTTGGATGAGGCCACTCTTGTCTCTACGTACAGTTGCATGTGGCCCATTCATGATTACCTTGAACCACTTCACATCAAAGATAAACAACTCAAAACTTCTGAAGCCAACCTTTAATATATCTTGAATGGTTCCAAAGTAATCAAGCATTCCAATAATTGTGTTATCATCACTTGCACTTGCACGACTTTCTTGAACAAACTGTGCTGTGACACCACAATCAAAGGTTGCTCTTCTTTGGTCTATTCGTTCTACTCGAAAATGACGTCCATGTGACCAAAACGCCCCATATTTGTGATACTACAAATAGCACAAAAAGATTGTTGATGGAGAATCAAACACTGAGACATGTAGAGAAAAAAAAGAGAGACATGTAGAACTTAAACACTTACATGCCAATCGCATCCTTTTGTAAGCTCCTCCTCCTCCTCTGTTATAGTTAAACCAGCACGTTTGGCTTCTAAAATTGTAGCTTCTAGCCATCTACCTGTGGGAAAGTCCGGAAGAGCTTGCATACCTTCTGGATATGGGAGATTTCTTGTAGTGCCATTCCTTCTGAAACTCAAACGATCTTGTACTCACTGTTGCTTGAGAGCTTTATATGTCTCAATCCACTTCTCCATTACATGAGTTCAAGATGCAAAATTTGTTGATTTTTTCTCTCAAATTGTTAACATTACTTATTCCATATTCCATTTATATGTATACTCATCCCATCACATCATTTTCCATCTCATCACTTCAGATTCCTTCACATCACATATCATATATTCACATCCATACATCCATATCTACATCCATACATCTATTTTCACATCCACATCTACATGCACAATCATGCATCCACATCCATACATCCGCATCTACATGCACATTCACATCCATACATCCACATCTATATGCGTACATTCACATCTACATGCATACATCCACATCTCTATGCATACATCCACATCCACATTCACATTCACCTCCATACATCTACATCTACATGCATACATCCACCTCCACATTCACATCCACATCCATACATCTACATCTACATGCATACATCCACCTCCACATCTACATCCACATCTACATCTACATGCATACATCCACCTCCACATCCACATCTACATCTATACATCTACATCTACCTGCATACATCCACATCTCCATTCACATCTACATCTATACATCTACATCTACATGGATCCATCCACAACCACATCCACATCTACATCTATACATCTACATCTACGTGCATACATCCACATCTCCATTCACATCTACATCTACATGCATCCATCCACATCTCCATTTACATCCTCATCTATACATCTATTTCTACATGCATACATCCACATCTCCATGCATACATCCACCTCCACATTCACATCCACATCTATACATCTACATCTACATGCATACATCCACCTCCACATCTACATCCACATCTACATCTACATGCATACATCCACCTCCACATCCACATCTACTTCTATACATCTACATCTACCTGCATACATCCACATCTCCATTCACATCTACATCTATACATCTACATCTACATGCATCCATCTACCTCCACATCCACATCTACATCTATACATCTACATCTACATGCATACATCCACATCTCCATTCACATCTACATCTATACATCTACATCTACATGCATCCATCCACATCTCCATTTACATCCTCATCTATACATCTACTTCTACATGCATACATCCACATCTCCATGCATACATCCACCTCCACATTCACACTCACATCCATACATCTACATCTACATGCAAACATCCACATCTCCATGCAAACATCTACATCTACATGCAAACATCCACATCTCCATGCATAATAAAATTCTTTTAATTAATCTAGGATGATAGTTCCTAGAATATGGTAGGAAGTCCTCTTTTTATACTTTGAATGAAATTATTTTATGCGTAATTTCTATAAAAATTTTGCCATAGCTCCACTACTATGACTGATAAATCTCAATTTTTTCTAAGGGATAAGGCTTATCATTAAGGGAATAATTAGAATGGTCTCTAATTGGATCATCAATCCATAATGGATTGAATCATCGATATACATAAACTAAAAGCATAGAAAAAAGCCATTAATTTGGCCTCAAGCATAGTTTAATCTTGGATTAAGAAAAAGCCTTATGAAAAGCTTCATTTGGATTGAAAAGGGTCATGAGTATGACCATTTCTTAAGTGAGAGAGAGAAAGACCATTAGAATTAAATATAAATAGAATTTTATGTAATTCTTTACTATCATTAATTAATTAACTTCAATAGCATTTCAAAAACCATATCAATTAAGCTTCTCAAGCTTGAGAGGGATTGAGAAGAGAGAATCATTGAGAAATTATAGAAAAGATCATAATTCACTATACTTATCTTATAATTTGCTTGATTCTTTGATCACGGTAGAGGCCCCCAACCAATCAATTGGTTTAGTATGTTGATGGAGCCACCAATGGGGATTGAAGAAAGAGAGAAGTATTAAAAACTAGTGAATTATTAAAGAATTCACAGTTCTTGGCTTAGGTAGAGTAGAGTAACAATGCATAAGACACTATATATCTTTTTCAACAAGGGAAGGCTTCTATTTATAGGAAAAATTGAGCTCCTAACCAAACAAACTGATTCTAGAATTTTCCAAGTCAGTTTGGTTGAATTTGGACTAGATTTGGACCTAATTTGGTTACTTTTTTATTCGATTTGGTTCCATTTTGATTTGGTTTGGTTCAAGAGAGATGAGAGATAAAAATATCACATTATTTTTGAGTTTAAAATTCATTCAAGCATGTGAAATATGCACCTCCTTTAAAGAACTCCCCTTCCTTACATATGTGTCAAAATTTTATTGCTCATAGTTTTTTTACTAATAAACCTTGTACATTTTCAACTCTTCATCTTATGTGAAATATGCACCTTCTTTAAAGAACTCCCCTTCCTTACATATGTGTCAAAATTTTATTGCTCATAGTTTTTTACTAATAAACCTTGTACATTTTCAACTCTTCATCTTATGTGAAATATGCACCTTCTTTAAAGAACTCCCCTTCCTTACATGTGTCAAAATTTTATTGCTCATAGTTTTTTACTAATAAACCTTGTACATTTTCAACTCTTCATCTTATGTGAAATATGCACCTTCTTTAAAGAACTCCCCTTCCTTACATATGTGTCAAAATTTTATTGCTCATAGTTTTTTACTAATAAACCTTGTACATTTTCAACTCTTCATCTTATGTGAGCATTTACTCATTTTTGGGTATCTTCTTTTACAAATTAGATTTATCTCCTCCCTACACATGGATTGATGCTATTGTCCCATAGGAACCTTAATTGGACCATAATCCAAAAATTTCTGAAAATCTAGACCCTTAGACTAAGGTTCTTTATACCTATTTCCAATTAATTCCGATTGCACATTGGAAGATTCTTTCTGAATTTCTGTTTCAGGGGGATTCATTTTAATAAGGTGAGATATTTTTCTATCCAAAAATATTCAAAATCTGAATATTCTCTCTCTAGAATATTTTCTCTCTCTAGGTTAAAACAGCCACAAACAAGATCTCTTATATTTCAGAAAAGGAATTGATTACAGGGGAATATGCTAGACATCAAAAAGGGATTGGGGGAGGAATCTTACATTCTACCCCACTTAAAAAATGCGAGATGTCCTCATCTCGCAAACTGGGATAAGCATGTCCATCATATGGTCACAAAAGCAGCACTCACAAGCTGCACAAGTATAGGGTAACTCATCTATGGAAATGATTCTGCTGGTTATTGCCGCACCTATCTCAGTGGTTTGAGGTGATCTAACAAAAGGACCTCTAAGAGGCAAGCCAAAAACGGGGTAAAGGCATATCTTCTCATGAGGAAGAAAACACGCCAGTAAGAAGACCCGCTCAGAAAACCCAAGATGCCTTGATCTCATGACGCAGTAGTATCGGGGACCCAAACCCAAAGCTTCAATAACCATGGCCAAGCGGACATTGTTACGAAAGTGCTGCTGACCTCAGGGTGTTACCCTAGTTATGTTTTGATAGGTCCACCATTTGGTCGGAGCTACAGAAGTTCCTAGGTGAGGAAAAAGTGAGCGCTCATACTGTTCTATAAAGTCTTTCTTCACAGACTCTCTTACGTCTTGAAGGTGAGAAATCATCAGGGATAAAACTAATTCCTGTTGCCAAGCCATGAAGGAGATTAAGAAAGAAAGGAGATTGATGGGAGTAAGATTACTGTGAGCGACAAGTAAAAGTTATGACTTATATAAAGGAAGGAGCTAGCGTAACCTAGAAGCCAACGGTAACTTGCCACTGAAGTTTTACCATCTTTCCATGATTTGTGTTTGACACATTTTTCTATAGAAGGCATTAAGAATTTTGAGATGAGGAGATAAAAGAAGCTTGTAGGCTAAGTCACCTACCTTTATTGAATTCAGATATAAGGGTCACAATATATGGGGGATAACTTCTTATACTCCCTAAGAGATAAAGAACTTCTTTTGGGCCGTACTCGAATGAAAACCAAAACCTTGGTATCCAAAACACCGATTCTCACTTCTGAACTCATTGTTCTAAATCCTTAAAACAGGTGGGACTCCTGAGAAGTATTCTAGGGAAAGGGTCTTCCTTTTTTAAACAGAAATTTTCTTTTATTTTAGAGAGGGAATAATTATAAGATCAGAAAGGGAGATTCTTACTCCTGTATACCTCGAAGGTTGGGGAGGAATCTTACATTCTACCCCACTTAAAAAGTGCGAGATGTCCTCATCTCGCAAGGTAGAGGACAGCTCTTTTTCTTAAGATCCAATTTTATTCTGGGGTTCCTTATATTCTGGTCAACCCAACAGAACACTGGGATAAATATCCCTTATATAGAACTCATCATTAAATAACAATTCATTCAGATCATATCATTCATATCTTTAACATGATAATGGTCCATTAGACCGAAAAGTTTCCTTCAGAACATTCCTCCACGGAAATTTCAGTCAAGCAAGTTCTCAATTTGACATCCCTTAACTTGATCTACCGGTCAAGTATTAACAGTAGCAATCTGACAGCACAACCCACTAATCTCATAGTGATTTGCTGAATTCGTTATCATCATTCTAGTTATGAATATCATCACAGGGACTCGTCCCATTCCCCTTCATTGTGGTTTCATTATATTTCAACTAATTTTAAAAAATCAACATTTTTCAATCAGCATTTTCAATCAGAATCCAAATCAATTCATCAATTCTCAAACAGAATTAAAAATCATATCAATCACATTCGAAATCATCATCTGGATAGCATTAACGCTTATAATTTCAAGTCTTAGATTTACTCGTATATACTGTCAGTAAAGAGCTGTAGTATACTCTCAGTATATACGGGTAGACATGGCCCTTGGAATTATAAGGTAAATACTATCATGTCTAGGCCTCAAGCAAGTCAGGGATTCTATATAATTGCGGCACTTCCATCTGAAGACCCAATTACCAAATTACGAATTTCAGTTTGAATATCAAATTGTATGAATTATCTCACACAATTATAACCTTTTTGTGTTTCTTGATAAATTTTTGATATATTTGTCTTCTCAGTTGATCTTTATTAACCAAATGCTCTGATACCAACTGTAAGATCCATGTTCCCACTGAGCAACAGATTCGGGATACTAGCAACGGAAGTAGCACTTCTCGCGCGGGACAGGGGTCCCACATTCGGGGCCTCACCCACGGATATCCGGATAAGAGACTAATCCGTCGGTTGTTCTAAAACCGAACCCGAAAAAACTTCCTTTACCGGAAAGCACGGGCGATTCCACTAGGATAACTTTTTACTCTAACGTAGTCAAGATCATTTCTGTTCGAGCTGATCCAATTACATCTATAAGATACTTGGTCAGATCAAGGGAGAAACTTGCACTTGGATCATTGGGATCAACGCTTTTTTTCCCATTCAAGAGGCACAGCCGTTGATTCCTATCCATAGAATAGTTACTGTCCGGGATTTATTTTATCTATCGTAAAAACAAAAGTTTGAGTCTCGATTTACGGATCCATCAGTCCAGCCTAACCCCATCCACTCCCATGGGTTAGCCAACCGCCCAACCACTGTAGTGATGGGATCCAATTAAGAATTTGGTTAGGTTTTGTCCCGGGTACCAAGGAAAAGAGTTCCAAGGCCCCCTAGCCGGATGTTCATGCAAAAATAAAACTAGTCACACCACTCACACACCCAATATGAAATTGCCTTTTCACAGATTCAACCAGTTTAAAACAATCCTTTAATAAAACCATAGTATCACTGATCACAATCTTCCAATTTATCCGGTTGATTCTTAATTTTTCCATCATTCCTTCATCAGAGTATCTATGGCATCATTGGCAACTAGGACGCTCACCACCTGTCCACATAGGGGCCGTTTCCTAATCCCTAGCCCATAATACTCGGCAATATAATCTCTTATCAAGATGGACTCTTGTTGAAGATCAGCAAGATCAACCCAACAGATCCATATAAAGAGCCATGGACTCATCCATTGAAGACCAGCAAGGTCAATCAACCAGATCCATGCCCGATTTCAGAAAACAACTCCTACTCTTGTTCCAATATCTTCCTCGACGCACGCGTGGGTATCCTAGGCGACCCAGAGCCCGAGCACCGTATGGTCAGCAACCTCTAGGATCCTTCGCAGGTGACCTAGCGCTTCACTCATAGGCCGCTTCCTTGGCCCCTCATCCACCGTATCGGAAGCTCACCATTTTAATCGCACCGAGGCTGGTCAAGACCTCGACCGACCTTGCTACGCGAGACGTCCTTCATTGACTCTCCATCAGCAGTTGCAACTTTATCAGTTAGGTCTCCACGACCTTAATCACAAGATGGTCAAAATGCTTCCCCAGCATTCTTGACATAAAACAGTCATTTACAAACAGCATTTACAAACAGTTTACAATACAATTTCTATTTTAACTTTCATTTTTCCACATTATCCCTCATCAATCTACATTACTTATTCCATATTCCATTTATATGTATACTCATCCCATCACATCATTTTTCATCTCATCACTTCAGATTCCTTCACATCACATATCATATATTCACATCCATACATCCATATCTACATCCATACATCTATTTTCACATCCACATCTACATGCACATTCATGCATCCACATCCATACATCCGCATCTACATGCACATTCACATCCATACATCCACATCTATATGCGTACATTCACATCTACATGCATACATCCACATCTCTATGCATACATCCACATCCACATTCACATTCACCTCCATACATCTACATCTACATGCATACATCCACCTCCACATTCACATCCACATCTATACATCTACATCTACATGCATACATCCACCTCCACATCTACATCCACATCTACATCTACATGCATACATCACATGCATCCATCCACCTCCACATCCACATCTACATCTATACATCTACATCTACGTGCATACATCCACATCTTCATTCACATCTACATCTATACATCTACATCTACATGCATCCATCCACATCTCCATTTACATCCTCATCTATACATCTATTTCTACATGCATACATCCACATCTCCATGCATACATCCACCTCCACATTCACATCCACATCTATACATCTACATCTACATGCATACATCCACCTCCACATCTACATCCACATCTACATCTACATGCATACATCCACCTCCACATCCACATCTACTTCTATACATCTACATCTACCTGCATACATCCACATCTCCATTCACATCTACATCTATACATCTACATCTACATGCATCCATCCACCTCCACATCCACATCTACATCTATACATCTACATCTACATGCATACATCCACATCTCCATTCACATCTACATCTATACATCTACATCTACATGCATCCATCCACATCTCCATTTACATCCTCATCTATACATCTACTTCTACATGCATACATCCACATCTCCATGCATACATCCACCTCCACATTCACACTCACATCCATACATCTACATCTACATGCAAACATCCACATCTCCATGCAAACACCTACATCTACATGCAAACATCCACATCTCCATGCATAATAAAATTCTTTTAATTAATCTAGGATGATAGTTCCTAGAATATGGTAGGAAGTCCTCTTTTTATGCTTTGAATGAAATTATTTTATGCGTAATTTCTATAAAAATTTTGCCATAGCTCCGCTACTATGACTGATAAATCTCAATTTTTTCTAAGGGATAAGGCTTATTATTAAGGGAATAATTAGAATGGTCTCTAATTGGATCATCAATCCATAATGGATTGAATCATCGATATACATAAACTAAAAGCATAGAAAAAAGCCATTAATTTGGCCTCAAGCATAGCTTAATCTTGGATTAAGAAAAAGCCTTATGAAAAGCTTCATTTGGATTGAAAAGGGTCATGAGTATGACCATTTCTTAAGTGAGAGAGAGAAAGACCATTAAAATTAAATATAAATAGAATTTTATGTAATTCTTTACTATCATTAATTAATTAACTTCAATAGCATTTCAAAAACCATATCAATTAAGCTTCTCAAGCTTGAGAGGGGTTGAGAAGAGAGAATCATTGAGAAATTATAGAAAAGATCATAATTCACTATACTTATCTTATAATTTGCTTGATTCTTTGATCACGGTAGAGGCCCCCAACCAATCAATTGGTTTAGTATGTTGATGGAGCCACCAATGGGGATTGAAGAAAGAGAGAAGTATCAAAAACTAGTGAATTATTAAAGAATTCACAGTTCTTGGCTTAGGTAGAGTAGAGTAACAATGCATAAGACACTATATATCTTTTTCAACAAGGAAAGGCTTCTATTTATAGGAGAAATTGAGCTCCTAACCAAACAAACTGATTCTAGAATTTTCCAAGTCAGTTTGGTTGAATTTGGACTAGATTTGGACCTAGTTTGGTTACTTTTTATTCGATTTGGTTCCATTTTGATTTGGTTTGGTTCAAGAGAGATGAGAGATAAAAATATCACATTATTTTTGAGTTTAAAATTCATTCAAGCATGTGAAATATGCACCTCCTTTAAAGAACTCCCCTTCCTTACATATGTGTCAAAATTTTATTGCTCATAGTTTTTTTACTAATAAACCTTGTACATTTTCAACTCTTCATCTTATGTGAAATATGCACCTTCTTTAAAGAACTCCCCTTCCTTACATATGTGTCAAAATTTTATTGCTCATAGTTTTTTACTAATAAACCTTGTACATTTTCAAATCTTCATCTTATGTGAAATATGCACCTTCTTTAAAGAACTCCCCTTCCTTACATGTGTCAAAATTTTATTGCTCATAGTTTTTTACTAATAAACCTTGTACATTTTCAACTCTTCATCTTATGTGAAATATGCACCTTCTTTAAAGAACTCCCCTTCCTTACATATGTGTCAAAATTTTATTGCTCATAGTTTTTTACTAATAAACCTTGTACATTTTCAACTCTTCATCTTATGTGAGCATTTACTCATTTTTGGGTATCTTCTTTTACAAATTAGATTTATCTCCTCCCTACACATGGATTGATGCTATTGGCCCATAGGAACCTTAATTGGACCATAATCCAAAAATTTCTGAAAATCTAGACCCTTAGACTAAGGTTCTTTATACCTATTTCTAATTAATTCCGATTGCACATTGGAAGATTCTTTCTGAATTTCTGTTTTAGGGGGATTCATTTTAATAAGGTGAGATATTTCAGTTTGTGGTCTTGATAGATCATCAGCCTTTGCAGTACATTTGTGATAATTCATACTTGAAAGGTAGAAAGGCCAGATGGGATGAGTTGATGCAGGACTTTGATTTCATGATTAAATATAGGAAAGGTAGCTCGAGTCACATTGCTGATGTGCTAAGTCGAATAGGTGAAGTTAATGAACTTAGCTTCACAAAAATTACTTCTAACTTGTACAATTCACTCAAGGGAAAATGCAATACATATATTTTCTTTGGAAAGTATTGGAATTTGGCAGAATGAGGGTCCAACTCTGAGGTAGACAGGGATTTCATTAACGTCTTCACAATTTCGTGATCACGTTAACAAAACCTGTTGTTAACATAAAAATTCTTGTGATCACAATGTATATTCACGGGCATTTTTTATGACCTGCAAAAACCTTCTCTGCCAGTAATCCCGCCGGGAAAATGTACATTTCCCGGCGGGCCCGCCGGGAAAACCCATTTTCCCGGCGGACAAATTAAAAAAATAAAAAAAATAAAAAAAATAAAAAAAATAAAAAAAATAAAAAAAATAAAAAAAAATAAAAAAATCATGTTCACAGTCATTCTTACCATTTTTGGGCCTTCTGGACTCATTTATGATGTCAAAAGTTCAAAATTCTTGGCACAAAAAAAGTTTTGTATAATTTGCTGGCCTTAAGTTCAATTGACACACCAATTAAATCTAACTATACTTACATCAATTGACTCAATTGTCCATGACATCATTGCACTCAATTAAGCCCAATTGGACTTAATTACACTTGATTTACACTCAATTGATATTAATTAGGTGTCAATTGATGTCAATTGTGCCTAATTCGACGTAATTGAGCCCAATTTACACCCAATTTGCATAAATTGGGTGTAAACTAAGTATCAATTGAGTCGAATTGGACTCAATTGATAATAATTGGATGTTAATTGATATTAATTAAGCCCAATTGACTTCAATTGGGTGTTAATTTATTACAATTAATGTCAATTAAGCTCAATTGAGCTCAGTTGACATCAATTGGGTGTCAATTGAGCTCAGTTGACATCAATTGGGTGTCAATTGATATCAATTAAGCTCAATTGAGCTCAATTGACATCAATTGGGTATCAATTGCACTCAATTGACACTCAATTGGGTGTTAATTGCATCCTATTGTGCTCAATTGAGCCCAATAGGATGCAATTAACATCAATCGGGTGTCAATTGATCACAATTGATATCAATTGGGCTCAATTGCACTCAATTGTGTGATCGATTGTGTGTCAATTGATGTCAATTGAGCCTAATATGATACAATTGAGCTCAATTCACGCCCAATTGGATGTAAATTGAGTGTCAATTGAGCCAAATTAGACTCAATTGATAGCAATTGGGTGTTAATTGATATCAATTAATATCCAATTAACACAATTGAAGTCAATTAAGTCTAATTGACTTCAATTGGATAATTTGGGTGTCAATTGAGCTCAATTGGACGTAAATGACATCAACTGGGGGTCAATTAACATCAATTGAACCTTATTGATATCAATTGGGTGCCAATTAACATCAATTGGGTGCCAATTAACATCAATTGCGTGCCAATTAACATCAATTGGACTCAATTGACATCAGTTGGGTTTCAATTGAGCCAAATTGGATGCAACTGACATTAATTGGGTGTCAATTGATTACAACTAAGCTGAATTGGGCTCAATTACACTCAATTGATATTAATTGGGTGTCAGTTAAACCTAATTCCATGCAATTGAGCTCAATTGACATCAATTCACATCAATTGCTCTCAATTGATATTAATTGGGTGTCAATCGATGTCAATTGAGCCTAATTCGATGCAATTGAGCTCAATTCACATCAGTTCATATCAATTGGGTGTCAATTGATGTCAATTGAGTAAAATTGAGTCTAATTGGGTGTCAATTGAGTCAAATTGAGTATAATTGGGTGTCAATTGATATCAATTGAGCCAAATTGAGTCTAATTGAGTCCAATTAGACTTAATTAAGTCAAATTGAGTCTAATTGGGTGTCAATTGATGTCAATTGAGCCAAATTGAGTCTAATTAGGTGTCAATGGAGCCTAATTGACATCAATTGGGTGTCAATTGATGTCAATTGAGCCCAATTGAAGCTAATTGTGTATCAATTGACACACAATTGATGTCAATTGGGCTCAATTGACATCAATTGGATTCAATTGACACACAATTGATGTCACATGGGCTCAATTGACATCAATTAACACCTAATTGATATCAATTAATATCAATTGGGTATCAATTGATTATAATTGATGCTAAATTGAATGAATTGAGTCCAATTGACATCAATTAAGTCTAATTGGGTATTAATTGATCAAGTGGGCTCAATTGATATCAATTGACACCCAATTGGACTCAATTGACATCAATTGGACTCAAAAGGGTGTTAACTGATGTTAATTGAGCCCAATTGACATCAATTGGGTGTTAATTGAGCTCAATTGGACACAATTAACAATAATTGGGTATGAATTGAACTCAATTGACATCAATTAGGTGTCAATTGAGCCTAATTGCATCCAATTGAACTCAATTGACATCAATTGGATAAATTGCATCCAATTTAATTCAATTGACATCAATTAAGCCTAATTGCATCCAATTTAACCCAATTGGACTCAATTGAATCCAATTGGACTCAATTGAATCCAATTGGACTCAATTGACATCAGTTAGGTGTCAATTGAGCCTAATTGTATCTATTTGGACTTAATTGACATCAATTGGGTGTCAATTAAACCCAATTGGAGTCAATTGACATCAATTGGGTGTCAATTAAACCCAATTGGAGTCAATTGATATCAATTGGGTGTTTATTGATATTAATTGAGTTTAATTGACATCAATTGGGTGTTTATTTATGTCAATCGAGTCCAATTAGATGCAATTGGACTCAATTGGGTGTGAATTAGACTTAATTAATATCAATTGGGCTCAATTGATATCAATTAGGTGTGAATTGATATCAATTGAACCCAATTCAATGCAATTGATATCACTTGGGTGTCAATTAGACTCAATTGGCACCCAATTGATGTCAATTGAGTCCAAGTGGATGTCAATTGATACCAATTGGCCAAATTGATCAATTGATATCTAATTAGACTTAATTGATATCAATTTGACTCAATTAGGTATTAATTGATATCAATTAAACTCAATTGGGTGCTAATTGATATTAATTGAGCTCAATTAGACTCAATTGACATCAATTAGGTGCTAATTGAGTGTAATTGATGTCCATTAAGCCCAATTTAGCTTAATTGACATCAATTGGGTATCAATTGACTAGAATTGATGTCAATTGAGCTCAATTGACATCAATTGGGTGTTAATTAATGTCAATCGAGTTCAATTAATATCAATTAGGTATCAAT
Source organism: Cibotium barometz (assembly GCF_041138505.1). Lineage (NCBI taxonomy): Eukaryota > Viridiplantae > Streptophyta > Polypodiopsida > Cyatheales > Cibotiaceae > Cibotium > Cibotium barometz. The sequence goes on along the minus strand of NC_141102.1, from coordinate 30,523,709 downwards.
TAAGCCAAATTGATATCAATTGGGTGTCAATTAAGTCCAATTCACATCAATTAGGTGTAAATTGAACCTAATTGGACTCAATTAACATCAATTAGGTGTGAATTGATGTCAATTGACCCCACTTGGATGCAATTGATATCAATTTGGTGTCAATTGGACTCAATTGGCACCCAATTGATGTCAATTGAGTCCACTTGGATGTCAATTGATATCAATTGAGCCCAATTGATCAATTGACACCCAATTAGACTTAATTGATATCAATTTGACTCAATTGGGTATTAATTGATGTCAATTGAACTCAATTGGATGTTAATTGATGTTAATTGAGTCTCAATTGACATCAATTGGGTGCCAATTGAGTGTAATTGATGTCAATTAAGCCCAATTTGGCTCAATTAACATCAATTGGGTGTCAATTAACTACGATTGATGTCAATTGAGCTGAATTGACATCAATTGGGTGTTAATTGATGTTAATTGAGTTTAATTGACATCAATTGGGTGTTAATTGATGTCACTTTGAGTCCAATTAGATGTAATTAGACTCAATTGGGTTTGAATTAGACTCAATTGATATCAATTGGGCTGAGTTAATTGGGTGTCAATTGAGCCCAATTGACATCAATTGGGTGTGAATTGAACGTGATTGGACTCAATTGACATTAATTAGGTGTGAATTGATATCAATTGAGCCCAATTGGATGCAATGGATATCAATTGGGTGTCACTTGGACTCAATTGGCACCCAATTGATGTCAATTGAGTCCAATTGGATGTCAATTGGTACAATTGAGCCTAATTGATCAATTGGCATCCAATTAGACTTAATTGATATCAATTTGACTCAATTAGGTATTAATTGATATCAATTAGACTTAATTAGATATTAATTGATGTTAATTGAGTCTAATCGGACTCAATTGATATCAATTGGGTGCCAATTGAGTGCAATTAATATCAATTAAGCTCAATTCGACTCAATTGGCATCAATTGGGTGTCAATTGACTACGATTGATGTCAATTGAGCTCAATTGACATCAATTGGGTGTTAATTGATGTCAATTGAGTCCAATTAACATCAATTGGATGTCAATTGAGCCCAATTGACATCAATTGGGTGTGAATTGAACTGGATTGGACTCAATTGACATCAATTAGGTGTGAATTGATGTCAATTAAGCCCAATTGGATGCAATTGATATCAATTGGGTGTCACTTGGACTCAATTGGTACCCAATTGATGTCAATTGAGTCCAATTGGATGTCAATTGATATCAGTTGAGTCGAATTGATTAATTGACACCCAATTATACTTAATTGATATCAATTTGACTCAATTGGGTATTAGTTGATGTCAATTGGACTCAATTGGGTGTTAATTGATGTTAATTGAGGACTCAATTGACATCAATTGGGTACCAATTGAGTGCAATTGGTGTCAATTCGGCTCAATTGGCATCAATTGGATATCAATTGACTAGGATTGATGTCAATTGAGCTCAATTGACATCAATTGGGTGTTAATCGATGTCAATTGAGTCCAATTAAGCCCAGTTGTGTCCAATTGGGTGTCAATTGATTGAATCCAATTAAGTTCAATTAAGCCCAATTGAGTCCAATGGGGTGTCAATTGATGTCAATTGAGCCCCAATTAGACTTAATTGATACCAATTGGACTCAATTGGATATTAATTGATGTCAATTAGACTCAATTGGAAGTATAATAAGATCTAATTTATGGTAATTGAGCTTAAGGTGATAAATTTAGAGATAACTTTTTTTGTACCAAGAATTTTGAACTTTTGACATCATAAATGAGTCCAGAAGGCCCAAAAATGGTAGGAATGACTGTGAACATGAATATATTTTGACCATTTTTTTAACTTTTTTTCCCGCCGGGAAAATGGATTTTACCGGCGGGCCCGCCGGGAAAACAAAAAGCCCGGCGGGCTTCGGCAGGTTACTAGGTCACTGGTAACCTGCTATTTTGAGAACATGAAAACATGTGAACATGTGAATAACATGTTCACAAGTGTTATTAACAAAAAAAATCTTGTGATCACGTGAATATAAAATCCCTGGAGGTAGATCAAAACCTACAGAATCGAGAAAAAGACAACCAATTTTTTATTCGAAATGGTCTCTTGTTCCAAAATGATAAGGTTTGCATGCAGGATGTGCCGAAAGTTAGACTAAGGATCATCTTTGAGTGCCATGATGCACCATTGGTAGGACATCCTGACATACAGCGAACCTTGGCTTTGGTTAGAAGGACATTTTACTAGCCAAAAATGAAAGATTTTATTCAGAGTTATGTGGTCTAATGTCATCAATGTCAGATAAACAAGGCTGAATGCCTTAAATCTGTTGGGTTATTATATCATTTAGATATTCCATCTCGAAAGTGGAAAATTATTTCCATGGAGTTCATTACTGGAGTTCCACATACCAGCACAGGTCACAATGTCATTTGGGTAGTGGATAGATTGACAAAGATGACTAGGTTTTTACCCACAAAGACAATAGTCAAAGTGTCAGAATTGGATTTAAACCAATTTCTCAAGCAGCTATTTAGACTGTATGGTCTACCTTCTGATATTGTGAGCGATCGAGACTCTAAGTTCATGGCTCATTTTTAGCTGGAAGTTTTTAAGAAATTGGAAACTACTTTGATTATGAGTTCCTCTAATCACCTAAAGTCTGATGGGAAAACAGAGCATGTGAATCATATTTTAGAGGATATGCTTCGTGTGTATATCTCTAGAAAACCATCTAGTAGGGAAAAGTATCTTCCAATGATGGAATTTGCCTATTTAACAGTTCTAAGCATGTAGCTACTGTTTATAGTCCGTTCATGCTTATGTATGGGTATCAACCCATACATAAGCATGTAGCTATTATTTATAGTCCGTTCATGCTTATGTATGGGTATCAACCCAAAGGCACCTGTTGATGTCAGTCTTGAGGACATTGATCTTGATGCAATGAGCGATTTCTTGCATGATATGTAGGAAATGTTGACCCAAGCTCATGATTCTATGAGGAGTGCTCCGGATAGAATGCTGATAGGGGGCACTCACCTTGGTCTTTTGAGCCAAGAGCATTGGTTTATTTGAAAGTTCTTAAAGATTTTTAGAATTTATCAATGGGAAAGTGCTCAAAATTATCTCCTAGATATTGTGGTCCATTCCGAGTTATACATTGGATTGGCACAGTTGCGTATGAGCTAAAACTATCTCCACGTGGCAAAGTTCATCCAGTCTTTCATGTCAGCAGACTAAAAGAGAAGTTGGGAGGTGAGGAGAACACAATTACTCCTCACGAACTCGTTGAGGTGGTCAAGGATTTATCCTATGTTCCACATGAACCTGAAAAAGGTATTGGAATTCAGGGAAAGGAAACTTTGTAATCGCCTTATCCCTGATGTTAAAATTAAGTGAAAAGATAGGGAAATTGAGGATTTGACTTGGGAGTTTGTTGAGAATGTTTAGCACAGGTTTCCTTCTTTTCATTGCAAGAGTGCAATGAAAAGAATGTTTAGCACAGGTTTCCTTCTTTTCATTGCAAGAGTGCAATGTTTTGAGAGAGAGGAAGTATGTTATGTGTACATCATATTATGTGCATATACTAGGAGGCTAACCCACCCTAGGCATGTTAGCATGGGACCATGGGAACATGCTCTAGTGGGACAAGGGTTAGACCTAACCTTGGATTGGGGTTAGGGTCAGGCAACCAAGGGTCACACATGGAAATGGACAATCAAGGGTCACTTGAGAGATCTCCTATATAATAGGAGCATGGGGCACTCTCAAGGGATGTTCTCTTGTGTAGAGCATAGTATCTACTCTTTTGCCATTTCATACTAGAGCTACATGCTGCTGGATTCAAGACATGACTCTTGGTAGTATGGGACACCAAGGTTAGGTATGTGGTTCTTCATTACTATGATATGTGCACCCTTGGGCTCGGGGGTGGTCGGGTGGATGAGTATATGCTTGGATTATGTGTGTTTATGCATAGCGATTAGATAGAGAGATCTATGGGGTTTTAACATTGAGAGAAAGATTGATTCAATATTGCTCTATGTATGTGAATATTCAACAATTAGGCTTAGTATTATGTAGGCTAAGATAATGCATTTTTTTGCAGAATGTTGAATGGTGAAGATGATGCGTTTTCTTCCAATGATGATCAAAGGATTATGCACTTTAGCCTGTAGATGCTTGAATGCTTTATGTAATGGTTATTGAACACCTGAATGATTGATGATGATTGATGAATGAATACCTACCTAGTTGCAAACTAATCTTTGGAATAAACTATCTTAATCCTTGATTAGTGTATCAATTAACAGTAGTATCAAATCATCTTCATCAACATCAGAATCATATCATCAGCAACACCATCATCATCATAGTCATAATGAAGAGGGTTGGGAACCCTGTCTCATCAGTAGTAGTCAGCAAAGGCATTCAGCCTAATGTGTTGGGAGCCTAATGGGGGACTTAGAGAGCCTACCATTAGAGTAGCATGTAATGGCAAATAGGTGTTGGGCAATGTATAGGGAAAAGCATAGCATTAAAGTGATTATTTCAAGAATATTTGTCCAACCAAGCAGACCAATAGGTTGCTAAATTATGCGGACTTGTACCTCATAACATATATAAGCATCCAATCATTATTCATTCAATTCATCAAGTATTTTTAGCATTCTTTCATCTAGTCATTAGTAGAAGATATGTAGCACGGCCTAGGGTCAACCCCTATGGGGCTAACCATAGCTGTAAGCAGATCAAAGTTAGTAGGAAAATTTAGTAGAGTAGATCAAAGCTAGTAGAAGTCTAGGTGATAGAGTGTCCACCCCATCATCAAGTTTAGTAGAAGGGATTGTCACATGCACGCTCATGCCATGGCTAGTCTTCAGCACGATTTATCTTAATCTCTAATTATTGAAATAGTTAGTAGTAGCATCAGATCATCTTCATTAGCATCAGAATCATCATTCACCTAGGATCATCATCATCACCAACACCATCATCATTCTAGTCATGAAGAGGGTTGGGAACCTTGTTGGCAACCTAGTAGGGGCATTCAGACTACTATCAACATCCCATGGGGGACCTAGACAGCCTAATAGCCACAGCATGCAATGCCAGCAGGTGTTGGGAACTGTACAAATAAAAGCACAAAATTGAAGTGATTATTTCAGGAATATTTATCTAACCAAATAGGCTGATAGGTTGCTAATGCTGGTTGACTTGTACCTAAGAATCCAATCATTTTTCATTTAGTGGTGTACGTCTTACTATGGGGGGGAGTCACTAGCATGCTCTTGTTGTGCTTGCTCTCGCCGAGGGGATGGCAAATCTCCAAGGTGGATCCACTCCCTGTTGGTTGGTTTTATGGATACTGCGCGGTGGCGGCATTGGTCTTGGCCATTGTGGAGGGGGCACAAATGCATATGGAACATTATGCTCTGATTGCCCAACATTGTTGATAGAGTCTCAATTGAACGCGGGTCAACAAAGGGTCCAAGGAGGCCATGGGATAATGATTTGAAGTCAACTGATGATGCTAGAGGACATGAGAGAATCCTAGAGGATAAGTTTCTGTGAGACTGAGGATTAGTGGAGGCATTTGGAGGTAGACTCTAGGCCCAATCAAACAATTCTGTGCTAGGTGGGAGAGTTTCTAGCTAGCTAGATCTCAGCTGAGGTCAGGAGAGGCTGTGAGGTGAAATATCAGAGGTTCTAAATGTTAGTATTGACCTAGGAGGACATCTGCAGCCATCAGTTGGGCTAGAGATAGAGAGGTTGGGAGGGTGTTGAGGGGTTCCATTCAGTTAGCTAGAGGGTTGGGGACAGTTTTCGGTCTGATTGGTTCCCTTGGAGTACGATTTCAGCATCCCCAAGTTCTGATCCCGCTGTGTCTTCTTCTTTTGTGCATGTTGGTGGTGTATAGAGGCCATCACCTAGCTACCACACAGTGTTTTGGTTCCCCCACTAAGGATGAGAAGGCTTTTTCTAAGGTCTTTGGTCACCATATTGGATTCCATTTGTTGATCAACTCAGGGCCAATGGCTGATTTTTAATATGAGGTGTTCATAGGATAGAAGAATGAGGATGTTGCCTAGTTCTTTAGGAGCATTGAGTTGGTGGCTTTTGGCAATAATAGAGATGATGATGCCAATAAGCTAAGGATGGAAGATTTGTTGTTAGAAGATGCATCTAGAAAGTGGTTTAAATATGAAGCCACATACGTTGAAAGAGGAAGCTGGGGGCAGGTTGAAGGAAGCCTTGAGAGGAAGGTATGGGAAGCCAGAAAGACCTCAAGATCTATGGAGGGAGATTAGCAAGCTGAACTACAGAAAGGATGAGGATATACTAATCTTTATGGAATAGGTTTAAAGCTATCTGGATAAGGATTGAGAGAGCCTTGGGAAAAAATTATGTACCTCCAGATTTTCTTGAAAAAGGATTGAAGTGTTGCATTTGAGAATCAAGGAGAAGGTAGAGTTGAGAGATCCAAGAACCTTTGTTGAAGTTGTGAAGCTGGCATCATAACAGTGTGGATGAAGAGGATGAGGAAGAAGGAGCTGGCAAGAAAATAAAGGGAAGCACACAAGCCTATGAGGTGGCAGCTTTGCCCCAGTGAATTTGCATATGCAAAGGGAAACATGTGTGAAACCACAAGGGTTGAGGAATTAGGTAGAGGGCACAATTGACTACATCAAGAAATACAGAGATTGACTAAACAGGTTGGGAGTTTAAATCTTGCTATGCTAGAGGTTCATGGGATCAGGTGTAGTCTCAGGGGAAATGTGAAGATATGAATATGGTTGGAGCTATCATGGAAGAAGAGGAGTTCTCAAATGAGTCTGATGATATAGATCTAGATTTGAGTTTGTTGGAAACAGAGATAAAAGCCCAATTGTTCTATTTAATAGAAGCGGAGCATTGATGTTGTATGTAGAATCTTTGCAGGTATTTAATTCAATCGCATGGATCAAAATAGATGGAAGATTGTGGGAGATGGTTTTATACCCTTTGAATCCAAGGGATCATGAAATGCTAGATCAAGTTTTTGTAGCTGTTGTATAGACAAGTTTCTGAGAGAGAGCAGGTTGGAGTTTGAGTGATATGAAAAACTTGAAAGTGTTTCATCCAAGGGGTGGGCTATATTTGAGATGAATCCCGAGCAACCCCAAGCATGGTTTAGACATGGATACAAGATGTATATGGTTGTGTATAGTTAATCCAAGATTGAAAAATGATGCGTGGTGATGAAAATGAAAAGGCACAGGTGCGAAATTAAAAAAAGAAGGTGTATCACACAAGGAAGTCGAGCGGTGGTGCATTCCAAAAGAATTGAGGATGGAGACGCGGGTTCAAGAGGAAAAAAGAAGAGTTTTTGTGTGAGAGAGACAAGAAGGGTGGCTAAGAGCAACACTAGAGAGTAGAGAAGAGTTGAGACTACAGTGGAGGGAGTCTCCTACATGTTTTTTTCATCACAAAGCATGCAAGATAGAGTTCTTGCTATTCTTTTTAGTTTGTAGAGTGAAGGCCAATGCAGTGTGAGAGGGTTTATTTGTATAGGATCATAGTAGAGAGAGAGCCGGAGACCTGAGACTTGGCCAAGGGTGTGTGCATTCCAGAAGAATTGAGGATGGAGACACACGTTCAAGAGGAAAAAGAAGAGTTTTATGAGAGAGACAAGAAGGGTGGCTAAGAGCAACCACTAAAGAGCAGAGTAGAGTTGAGACTGCAGTGCAAGGAGTCTCCTAAATGTTTCTTTTCATCCACAAAGCATGAAAGATATAGTTCTTGCAGTTCTTTTTAGTTTGTAGTGAAGGGGCCAACGCAATGTGAGAGGGTTTATTTGTGGATCATAGTAGACAGAGAGCTGGAGACCAGAGAATTGGCCAAGAGTGTGTCCCTAGGTTCTGAGAGCAGCCTCTCTGTTAGACACTTGTTGATCCAGTTCAATTACTTCTCTGACTATAGTTGCTGAAGATGGAAATTTAAAGTTGTTAGTCGCCATGATCTCTCTATGGAGCATCCATGAGCTTTATGATGTTTTCTTCTTTTGTTCGAACCCACATCTCAGGGTTGAGACATTGAAGTTTATTTAGCTTATTTGATGCAAGAAGAGTTTGGATTTGATCTATTGTCTTGATGTTTTTATGGTGATGTATGTGATTTTCATTAAGTTTATGGAGATGGAGCTCCTGAGGGTGTGAGTCTAAAGTCTAGGGACATGATTCAAAGTCGGTGTTAGGACTCAGTCAGAATCTATTGTTGAGAAGGTATAGTGTCAGCTGAAAATTAGAGCCATTGAGTGTTAGTTGAAAATCAGAGCCATCAGGAGCTTAAGGTGTATATAGCTTGCCCTATCTTGTTCGAGGTTAAGAGAAGTGTTTGTAAGTCATAGAGTTAGCTTTTAGCAGTCAAGAGGTTTTGTGATCTCTGAAGGTATTTCTGAGGTAGCTGTGTGTCAATTGTGCTATCAGCAGAGAACCTATAAAGTGGTATCCTTGCAAGCTTAGAGGGGCCTCAGTGCACCTGCAGAATACCTAAGAAAGATTTCAGTTTTAGTATAGGCTTTTGAGTCAGATGAGCCTGTGTCAATTTGCTGAGGCAGAATCTAGTCTATTTCAGTCAGCAAAAGGGTTAGAGGAGGGTTAACAAAGGGTCCACGGAGGCCCTGGGATAGTGGATTTGAAGTCAATTGATGCTGGAGGATATCAGAGGATCCTAGAGGATAGGTTTCTGACTGGGGAGTAGTGGAGGCATTTGGAGGTAGAATCAGACAATTCTATGTCAAGTTGGGAGATTTTCTGGTCAACTGGATGTCAGGTGAGGTCAGGAGAGGCTATTAGGTGGAATATCATAGGTTCTTGAGGTCATTGCTGACCTAGGAGGACATCTACAACCATTAGCTGGGCCAGATAGGGAGGTTGGTAATGTGTTGAGGTCTCCCATTCAGTCAATTAGAGGGCTAGGGACAGTTTGCCAATCTGATTGGTGTCCTTGGTGCTGGGATTTCAGCATCCCCCAGTCCTAATCCCGTTGTCTTCTTGTGTTCCTTCTACTGGTGGTGTATAGAGCCATCACCTAGCCACCACACAACGTCACATGTATTGGTGTTGGGTGCATGTGGCATGGCACAATGAGATGATGATAGAATACATGAATTGGCACATGTCTATCACTCATGTGAAATAATGTGAGCAACCACCACTAATGTATGCTTGCCATGTGTAAAGACCATGGGATAATGCACGCACACCCACATGCATTATTTATAGCCTAATTTTTAAGAACTCTTGGCTTTTTTTCCTATGCAACTATTTTCCTACTTTTGCTTGCTCCTCTCTACGATGGTGCGACCACTGTTAGCAATTATCCTACACGATAATCTTCTTGATTATACTGATCTGTGACACTCAACCCTTTGGCAATTTTAAGGTAAGTTCTCGACGAGTCTTATATCAGTCTTAGAATGTTCTTTTTCATAATTGAAAAATGATTGTGCGTGTCATTGCTTTACCTATAAAAATCATGTATAATTGAAAAATGATTGTGAGCGTCAATATAAGCAATGTCCACCCTAAGTTATGTTGTACTAACTTGCATTATAACACAAATTCAAAACCCTATGGGCGACATACTTGTGTTTTTTAATGAAAATAGGGTAGATTTGTGAGCTTTAAAAGCCACTTTTTCGTGTTTTCTACATATTTATTCAATATAGACCTTATATATTGTAATTTAGTACAACGCAATATAAGTCTTCACTCGCCAACATCCACCTTATATCGCATTGTACTAATTTGCAATATAGAAGGTTATTATAGCACAAATATGTAACCCTACGTCCAATCACTAGCCCATAATGGAAAATGTGGTTGTTGCATATTTGTGCAACGTGGAAACATACAATCGAACCCTTTTTTATAATGAAAAATTGTAATATTGTGAGCTTTAGAGGCCAGTTTGTTGCATATGAGTGTAATATAGACCTTGTATATTGAGTGTCGGTACAATGTGATACAATGCTTCCCTTGCCAACATCCAACCTAAATTGCATTGAAATGACTTTAAACATACAAGGTCTTTTTAGCTCGAATATGGAACCCTATTCCTAATCATTGGCTCGTAATCATGTTTGCTTAAATTTTAACAACACAAATAAGTATAGCTTGAGTATGAAACCTTACGGAGGATTGCTAGGGCTGGCCCATAGTTGTGTTGTAATAAAAAAATGTATCATCTCTTGCTTCGGATGCATATTTGTGGAACATAGACCATTTTTATTTCAATTCAACACAACATGATAATAAGATTCACTCACCAACATCCACCACCATGTCACGTTGTACTCACGTTTGTATTGTAACTCCAAATCTCCATTATTCTTTCATTATTGTGTAGTTAGAAATCATTTTGACATCTTTTTTTTTGCTTGTAGATGCATCCTTTTGAGATCGAGGTCGAACCTGATACTGGGTTTGAGGAAACTCCTAAGGAGAAATTGTTTGATCTCCTTCACAAAGTTGGCCAGCACCGTTGCCAACCTCAGATATCACATATGCTTTCTTGTAATGTCTCCATCGAGGGTATGATCTTTTCTGGATGCTCATATCTCCAAGAGAAAGAGCAGGAATACCAGGAGACAACTTTGATTGATGGAGTCATCCTAGACAATGTTCAATACATGCATGTGGACGATCTTATTTCTTCCATATCCTCAAGAGATAAGATAAATAGGTATATTTCAAAGGTGCCAGAGCATAAGAAGAAAACACAAAGTACGTGCCCAATACACAAGCATAAATGTCATCTTGTTGACTTACCACTGTGAGTTGATTTTCTATTTTCATCTACTGCTTGAGGATGAGAAAGTTTTAATAGAAGAAGGTTAGGAGAGGTCACATAAACGTTCAAGAGTAGAAGATGATGAGGTTCATGAGGTTAGAGAGGAGATAAAATTGGCTATAGTAGGGAAGGATCTCACTTGAGTAGCTTGGTATTGATGCCCTCAGAAAAGAAGACACCCAAGTTATTTACAATGTTGATGAGCACCTCATTGTGATAGAGGAAACATAGCACATTTTGACCTTATACCTCCCCACATAGCACATTTTGAGCTTATTCCTCCCCACATATCCAATAGAGGTGACAACCACTATGTCCTGTTAACAAATATTCAAGCTTTGTTTGACATCAGGGAGGACTAATGTCTCGCCATTATCACACAAAATCTTGAGTAACATGATGATTTTGTTGATTCAGGTGTGAATAAGTATCTTCCATTGGATTCAAATGTCAAGGAAACTTAGTTCCATACTCTTGCAGATATTATCAATGATGTTCAAGGATGCTCTTCACTATGAAAGAGAGCACATTTTGACCTCAATCCTCCTTCCAAATCCAATAGGTGACAACCAGTATGTCCTATTAACATATATTCAAGAATTGCTTAACATCAAGGAGGACTACTATCTTGCCCATCATCGCATACAATCTTGAAGAAGATGATGATTTTGTTGATCCAGGTGTGGATAAGTATCTTCTACTGGATTCAGATCTCAAGGGGACAATGAGTTCCATACTATTCCTCAAATATTATCAATGATGTACAAGGATTCTCTTCACTATGAAGCCAACCTTTCCACCATTGAAGTGGAATTTCAAGATATTCAGCAATGACTCAAAATTCCATTGGGATGGGAAGAGGAGTCTTCATCTGTCCAGGATGTCAAGTCATCAATTAACATATGGACAAATGATTTACTTGTTAATGACAAGAATCAAAATATATAATTACAATAATTTTGAATATTGTGATGAAGCTTCATATTGCATTTGTTTTGTTGGCTTAGAAAACTTTGTTTTGTAGCTGGTGATGTATGAGGATGATTAGTGTGTGCATCAGGATCATGAGTGGGAGGGACTAAAAAAGGATTAAACATTGGGAGAGTACATAAATTGGCTAAAATCTCCACAACTCACTATATTCCACAAAAAGTTTTCAAAGGATAAAGCTAAATTCCCATTGTTTGTTGCAATCAAGGCATTATCTAGATATCTTAGGGGCTACCCCATCAGCAGCAGGTGGAATGTAGACAAAATCATGCTTTTGGAGAAGAAGTTAGTAGTGTGAATCTTCGAGCAAGGCCTTAAAGTGTATGCTTTAAGGAGAAAATACTACTTAGCCTATACCACATATGGATTAACATGTGGGATCATCAGGGATCCCAAGATGCTAAGTGAATATGGTAATAGGGAGTTTCTCAGATTCAAAAGATCAAAAGTTCCTCTAGGTTTACAATTGCAGGATGATGCCGACCCATCTTCAAAGAGGGCAAAGCATCATCCCAAAATGATTGGTCAACCCCTTGGGGATGACCGAGGCCCACCCATGTACAAGCATTTAGATTCAACCTTTTTGTACCATATATGAATACAAAAAACCCCTGACACCAATATGTCTTCTTCTCTCTCCTCTATCTTAATCATGTGTTAATCAACATCAATGTTATTAATTAGGCTTAGGGATATGGATCAATATAGCAAGGCTTTTGTGCATGTAACATTGGTATCAAATAATTTAGGCTCAGACACTAAGGATATTCCTAAGGAAGGTGCATAGTTCAAGCAAAAAGAATGTACGAGTGTAGCAAATGGAGTGGTCTACAACAGGGTAAGCCAAAGGAAGCATTCCTTGAGGGTAGGTACACATATCCGGTACCTCATTAAGCTCTTAGATTATTTCTAAAAGCCTAGCAATAGGCATGATCAATTCCGGTGGCAGGTGACCCACCATTGTGTCAAAGTTAAGGGAAAGTAGGCATGGGGAGACAATAGTTGAACACATGCTCAATTCTTCAACAAGACTTCAAAGTGGAGATCAAGAATGAAGGTGTTTAGACAAAAATATCTGTTAAAGTCAAAGTCGGTAAAGTAGAAGGTCAAAGTCAATAGTAGTTTAGAGTTAGTAGTAGTCCAAGGAGGAAGGGGATGATAGAGTGTCCACCCCATCAATCATGTTTAGCAGAAGGGAATGTCACGTGCATGCCAATGTGCCATGGCTAATCTTGGACATAAATAGTCTTAATCTCTAATTAGTGCAGTAGTTATGATAACATATAGAAGTAGCCTCAAAAGCATCTTCATCAACATCAGATCATCATTAGAGCATCATTATCATCAACATCATCTAGCATCATGCAGAGGTACATATGACCTATTGGGGCTGACAATAACAGTGGGCTGGTTGCTGTAGGTCATTGTATAGTAGCCGACTATAAGCCAGATGTTAACAGCAAAAGCCTTTAACAAAAATTAAAAGGACATACACACACAGATACACAAGAGAGAAAACGCCATTACTGTTGTATTGCTTCATTCATGGATACTAGAATGTTCGATTACAAAGATAATAGGGTAGTATATCCTCATGTACCCAAAGGGATATGAAGGGGTATGGGTGAATACGAAAAGGTATAGGGTAGGTGAAAGGTTATGATAGTGGTTAAGGGTGAGTTCACATGGAGTGCATACACACATAGTTAACACTTGGCACACCTAGTGGATTGGATAGCAAATCCAATGACTTGAACCCACAAACATAGGGTCATGCTAGTGTTGTGCACATAACATATATCATAGTGTAAATATAGTGCAACCATTTCATGGCAACATGCCAGGGCTGGGAACCCATCATATACAATGTCATCCATGCAAGATCATACAAAATGAAAACATAAAACCATATATGGATCATAATGTTCACACTCCAAGAGCATGGAGTGGAGCACATATCGAGCAACTAGACACCATCACAAAGATATCTGCATATAAAAATGTCGATGTAGCCTCCGATAGCTACATCATAGGCCAATAATATCCTATCATCAAGAAAATATGTGAGATCCCTCTACCCCCTCCGTGCACTGGACTCCCGGTAGTAGCTGACAAAGCAGAAGCAGCCCCCTCATGCGCGGGGCAGGGTTTCTCACTCCGGGCCTCGCCCACGAATGTCCGGGCAGCACGAGACTAGGCTGGTGGTCACAAAACCGAAATCGAAAAAATTTCCCATGCCCGGAAAGCGGGGACGATTCCACCTTTTTGAATTTTCTTAACGATTTTTTTTTTCTAACGAGATCAATTCTAAACTATCCTTCACCTGAATAAACCAGATAGAAGGAAACTATCGCTAATATAATTTGATCATCTGAGTAAATTCAACGCTTTTTTCCTAATCAAGATCAGGCACAGCCATTGATCCACTCAATTGAGAAATTTATCAGGGAATTAACTAGCTACTCAAATCCTAGCATGATGCTAAGATTTTTCAGTTTGATTATTAAAACTCCATTGATTCCAGCCTAACCCCATCCGGCCCATGGGTTAGCCACCACCCTACCATTGGAATCAGTAGAACCAAGCAAGTACTCACCCACCCATAATTGAAATGCCTTTCTTAACTTTAGCTTTAGAAAACAGGTACACACACACTTCTCTTTAAAACTTTAATATAAAAATAATCCATTGACGAAACAGATATGATCACGGATTTCATAACTCAAAATTTCCATTCAATCCTTTGATTCACAAAAACAGTACCACTCTGGACTCTCCGTTAGGACCAGCTAGTCAGCAAGATCCAGTAACAGATTACAATAATCATTTCGTCAACATACATATATATATATCTTCCTCGACATACGAATGGGTGTCCTAAGCACCGCAAGCCTGTGCATCACCTGGTCAGAACCCTCTAGGATCCTCCTTAGGCGTGCTGGTACTTCACTCAGGGACCACTTCGTCGGCCCTCGCCCATCGTACCAGAAGCACACCATTTTTCACCATACCCAGGCTGGTCAAGACCTAGGCAGGTTTTTGCCGCGTGAGCTGTCCCATCGAACACTCCCTGCCAGCTGTTGCAACCGAAATTCCCTTAGATAAACATATATGCCAAATGCTCCCTCCAGCATTCTGGCGTAAGAAAACAGGTTTCTATGCAAGTTTTCAGTTTTGATTTTGTTTGAAAACCATGAATAATCTTAAATCCGTATCCCAATACTTCTAGATCTAGGTCTGAATTCCAAACAGAACTCCTCAAATTCTATTAACTTGATTCTCAGATCAAAATCAAAAGTCTTAACTTAGTTTTAGATTCGGTGGGGGATTTGAGTACATTTTTCTTGAACTCGGCACATCGTCATTGATTGAATTTGACGAAGGAATTAGGTCTTGTCAATAGTCTGAATCAGAGTTTGGGTTTGGAAAGGTTCTTCCTAAACTATCTTTCTCGAAAGGTACTATTTCAATTTCTCTTTTTCTAAATTTTGTTCGACGAATATTTGCTTACAGATTTCTAAAACATGAATTTCTTAGGAGGAATAAAATAATCATTTATCTCAATCTCCGACTTTGATAGTTTAATTGAATTCTTTCATTACCATCGTAGTGAATATGAAACGGTAGCATTTCTTCTCACAGATTATCTACTTATTCATTTTTCCAATTTTTACGAAAATTAAACAGAGAACTATGAGAACCCTTATTTAAATATAATCATTCTATATGCATCTATTTATGCATATAATCTAATTCTGATGAAAGTCACACTTTTATCATCATAAAAATCATTTATGATGAAAATCACTCTTTTAATATGAAAGAATTTCTTTTATATGATGAAAATCACACTTTTAATATAAAAAAATATCTTTTATGCATATGTTTATGCATAAAAATCATTTATGATGAAAATGACACTTTTAATATAAAAAAGTCTTTTATGCACCCATTTATGTATAGAATTCAATAATGATAAAAGTAACACTTTTATAATTAAAAAAATAATCTTTTATGCATGAAAATCAAATATGATAAAAGTAACACTTTTATAATAAAAATAAATTTCTTTTATGCATCCTCTTATGTATAAAAATCAATAATGATAAAAGTAACACTTTATAATTTAAAAAATAATCTTTTTATGCATATTATACATGAAAATCAAATATGATAAAAGTAACACTTTTATAATAAAAAATATTCTTTTATGCCACTACTACATGGTAGCCTAATATGGCGCTTATACCGACGTCATTGAACGGGGTCTAAAAAAGCCCCATCATCAGTATAAACACTGGTATATGCGCCGAAACGACGACGTTGGTATAAGCGTCGGGGAACAATACCGACGCCTATACCGACGTTTCACCGGCGCTAATACCGACGGCTATACCGATGTCTATACCGGCCACTATGTGTAAGATCCCTGTTCCCACCGAGCAACAGATTCGGGATACTAGCAGCGGAAGTAGCACTTCTCGCGCGGGACAGGGGTCCCACACTCGGGGCCTCGCCCACGGATATCCGGATAAGAGACTAATCCGTCGGTTGATCCAAAACCGAACCCGAAAAAAAAAACTTCCTTAACCGGAAAGCACGGGCGATTCCACCAGGATAACTTTTTACTCTAACGTAGTCAAGATCATTTCTGATCGAGATGATCCAATTACATCTATAAGATACTTAGTCAGTTCAAGGAAGAAACTTGCACTTGGATCATTGGGATCAACGCTTTTTTCCCCATTCAAGAGGCACAGCCGTTGATTCCTATCCATAGAACAGTTACTGTCCGGGATTTATTTTTTTTTTCTATCGTAAAAACAAAAGTTTGAGTCTCGATTTACGGATCCATCAGTCCAGCCTAACCCCATCCAATCCCATGGGTTAGCCAACCGCCCAACCAGTGTAGTGATGGGATCCAATTAAGAATTTGGTTAGGTTTTGTCCCGGGTACCAAGGAAAAGAGTTCCAAGGCCCCCTAGCCGGATGGATGTTCATGCAAAATAAAACTAGTCACACCACTCACACACCCAATATGAAATTGCCTTTTTCAACCAGATTCAACCAGTTTAAAACAATCCTTTAATAAAACCATAGTATCAATGATCACAATCTTCCAATTTATCCCATTGATTCTTAATTTTCCATCATTCCTTCATCAGAGTATATATGGCATCATTGGCAACTAGAACGCTCAGGGGCCGTTTCGATAGTTCCTAGCCCTTAATACTCGGCAATATAATCACTTATCAAGATGGACTCTCGTTGAAGATCAGCAAGATCAACCAACAGATCCATATAAGGGGCCATGGACTCATCCATTGAAGACCAGCAAGGTCAATCAACCAGATCCATGCCCGATTTCAGAAAACAACTCCAACTCTGTTCCAATATCTTCCTCGACGCACGCGTGGGTATCCTAGGCGACCCAGAGCCCGAGCACCGTATGGTCAGCACCCTCTAGGATCCTTCGCAGGTGACCTAGCGCTTCACGCATAGGCCGCTTCCTTGGCCCCTCATCCACCGTACCGGAAGCTCACCATTTTAATCGCACCGAGGCTGGTCAAGACCTCGGCCGACCTTGCTACGCGAGACGTCCTTCATTGACTCCCCGTCAACAGTTGCAACTTTACCATCACGACTTTAATCACAAGACGGTCAAAATGCTCCCCCCAGCATTCTTGACATAAAACAATCATTTACAAACAGCATTTACAAACAGTTTACAATACAATTTCTATTTTAACTTTCATTTTTCCACATTATCCCTCATCAATCTACATTACTTATTCCATATTCCATTTATATGTATACTCATCCCATCACATCATTTCCATCTCATCACTTCAGATTCCCTCACATCACATATCGTATAATCACATCCATACATCCACATCTATATGCGTACATTCACATCTACATGCATACATCTACATCTCTATGCATACATCCACATCCACATTCACATTCACCTCCATACATCTACATCTATATGCATATATCCACCTCCACATTCACATCCACATCTATACATCTACATCTACATGCATACATCCACCTCTACATCCACATCTACATCTATACACCTACATCTACATGCATACATCCACATCTCCATTCACATCTACATCTATACATCTACATCTACATGCATCCATCCACCTCCACATCCACATCTACATCTATACACCTACATCTACATGCATACATCCACATCTCCATGCATACATCCACCTCCACATTCACACTCACACCCATACCTCTACATCTACATGCAAACATCCATATCTCCATGCATAATAATATTCTTTTAATTAATCTAGGATGATAGTTCCTAGAATATGGTAGGAAGTCCTCTTTTTATACTTTGAATAAAATTATTTTATGCGTAATTTCTATAAAAATTTTGCCATAGCTCCGCTACTATGACTGATAAGTCTCAATTTTTTCTAAGGGATAAGGTTTATCATTAAGGAAATAATTAGAATAGTCTCTAATTGGATCATCAATCCATAATGGTCTCTAATTGGATCATTAAGAAAATAATTAGAATGGTCTCTAATTGGATCATCAATCCATAATGGTCTCTAATTGGATCATTAAGAAAATAATTAGAATGGTCTCTAATTGGATCATCATTCCATAATGGTCTCTAATTGGATCATTAAGAAAATAATTAGAATGGTCTCTAATTGGATCATCAATCCATAATGGTCTCTAATTGGATCATTAAGAAAATAATTAGAATGGTCTCTAATTGGATCATCAATCCATAATGGTCTCTAATTGGATCATTAAGAAAATAATTAGAATGGTCTCTAATTGGATCATCATTCCATAATGGTCTCTAATTGGATCATTAAGAAAATAATTAGAATGGTCTCTAATTGGATCATCAATCCATAATGGATTGAATCATCAATATACATAAACTAAAAGTATAGAAAAAAGCCATTAATTTGGCCTCAAGCATAGCTTAATCTTGGATTAAGGAAAAGCCTTATGAAAAGCTTCATTTGGATTGAAAAGGGTCATGAGTATGACCATTTCTTAAGTGAGAGAGAGAAATTACATAAAAACCATTAGAATTTAAACATAAATGGAAATTAACTTCAATAGCATTTATTAAATTATGTAACTCTTCACTACTATTCACCAATTAACTTCAATAGCATTTAAAAAACCATACCAATTAAACTTCTCAAGCTTGAGAGGGGTTGAGAAGAGAGAATCATTGAGAAATTATAGAAAAGATCAAAATTCAATATACTTACCTTATGATTTGCTTGATTCTTTATTCACGGTAGAGGCCCCCAACCAATCAATTGGTTTAGTATGTTGATGGAGCCACCAATGGGGATTGAAGAAAGAGAGAAGTATCAAAAACTAGTGAATTATTAAAGAATTCATAGTTCTTGGCTTAGGTGGAGTAGAGTAACAAAGCATAAGACACTATATATTTTGGCTTAGGTGGAGTAGAGTAACAAAGCATAAGACACTATATATTTTGGCTTAGGTGGAGTAGAGTAACAAAGCATAAGACACTATATATTTTGGCTTAGGTGGAGTAGAGTAACAAAGCATAAGACACTATCTAATTTGGCTTAGGTGGAGTAGAGTAACAAGCATAATACTCTATCTAATTTGGCTTAGGTGGAGTAGAGTAACAAAGCATAAGACTCTATCTAATTTGGCTTAGGTGGAGTAGAGTAACAAAGCATAAGACTCTATCTAATTTGGCTTAGGTGGAGTAGAGTAACAAGGCATAAGACTCTATCTAATTTGGTTTAGGTGGAGTAGAGTAACAAAGCATAAGACTCTATCTAATTTTGGCTTAGGTGGAGTAGAGTAACAAAGCATAAGACTCTATCTAGGTGGAGTAGAGTAACAAGGCATAAGACTCTATCTAATTTGGCTTAGGTGGAGTAGAGTAACAAAGCATAAGACTCTATGTCTTTTTCAACAAGGGGAGGCTTCTATTTATAGGAAAATTTGAGCTCCTAACCAAACAAACCGATTCTAGAATTTTCCAAGTCAGTTTGGTCACTTTTTGACCATTTTTAGGTCAGTTAAGCTAACTTTTTGGAACTAGACTTGAATGAGGAGAGAGGAGAGATAAAATATCTCAATTTTTATGAGTTTAAAATTTATTCAAGCATGTGAAATATGCACCTCCTTTAAAGAATTCCCCTTCCTTACATATGTGTCATAATGGAATCATTTTAATATTGCTCATAGTTTTTTTTACTAATAAGCCTTGTACATTTTCAACTCTTCATCTTATGTGAGCATTTAAGGGACTCCCCTTCCTTACATATGTGTCATAATAAAATCATTATTCCCAAAATATCTCATATTTTTAATATTACTCATAGTTTTTTATTAATAAACCTTGTACATTTTCAACTCTTCATCTTATGTGAAATATGCACCTCCTTTAAAGAACTCTCCTTCCTTACATATGTGTCATAATGGAATCATTTTAATATTGCTCATAGTTTTTTACTAATAAACCTTGTACATTTTCAACTCTTCATCTTATGTGAGCATTTAAGGGACTCCCTTTCCTTACATATGTGTCATAATAAAATCATTATTCCCAAAATATCTCATATTTTTAATATAGTTTTTACTAATAAACCTTGTACATTTTCAACTCTTCACCTCATGTGAGCATTTACTCATTTTTGGGTATTTTCTTTTTATAATTTGGATTTATCTCCTCCCTACACATGGATTGATGCTATTGGTCCATAGGAACCTTAATTGGACCATAGTCTAAAGATTTATGAAAATCTAGACCCTTAGGCTAAGGTTCTTTATACCTATTTCCAATTAATTCCAATTGCACATTGGAAAATTCTTTTTAAATTTCTGTTTCAGGGGAACTTATCTGAATTATAAGAGATATTTTTCTATCCAGAAATATTCAAACTCTGAATATTCTCTCTCTAGAATATTTTCTCTCTCTAGGTTAAAACAGTCACAAACAAGATCTCTTATATTTCAGAAAAGGAATTGATTACAGGGGAATATACTAGACATCAAAAAGGGGTTGGGGGAGGAATCTTACATTCTACCCCACTTAAAAAACGCGAGATGTCCTCATCTCGCAACTTGGAATAATTTCGCAAGATGCACGAATATGAGACTTAGAGAAAAATTTTAATCAAGATTAACCACCAAGAAAAGTCTTAAAGAGAGCAAGATTCAAAATAAGAACAAGATTTAAACTTTATTCATTCTCGGAACTTATACAGTAAAGATAGAAGAACTCTTTACACTTCCATAAGCCCGTCCATCATATGGTCACAAAAGCAGTCCTCACAAGCTGCACAAGTATAGGGTAACTCATCTATGGGAATGATTCTGCTGGTTATTGCCGCACCTATCTCAGTGGTATGAGGTGATCTAACAAAAGGACCTCTGAGAGGCAAGCCAAAAACGGGATAAAGGCATATCTTCTCTCATGAGGAAGAAAACATGCCAGTAAGAAGACCCGCTCAGAAAACCCAAGATGCCTTGATCTCATGACACAGTAGTATCGGGGACCCAAACCCAAGGCTTCAATAACCATGGCCAAGCGGACATTGTTACGAAAGTGTTGCTGACCCCAGGGTGTTACCCTAGTTATGTTTTGATAGGTCCGCCATTTGGTCTGCGCTACAGAAGTTCCTAGGTGAGGAAAAAGTGAGCGCTCATACTGTTCTATAAAGTCTTTCTTCACAGACTCTCTTGCGTCTTGAAGGTGAGAAATCATCAGGGATAAAACTAATTCCTGTTGCCAAGCCATGAAGGAGATTAAGAAAGAAAGGAGATTGATGGGAGTAAGATCACTGTGAGCGACAAGTAAAAGTTACGACTTATATAAAGGAAGGAGCTAGCGTAACCTAGAAGCCAACGGTAACTTGCCACTGAAGTTTTACCGTCTTTCCATGATTTGTGTTTGACACATTTTTCTATAGAAGGCATTAAGAATTTTGAGATGAGGAGATAAAAGAAACTTGTAGGCTAAGTCACCTACTTTCATTGAATTCAGATATAAGGATCACAATATCTGGGGGATAACTTCTTATACTCCCCAAGAGATAAAGAACTTCTTTTGGGCCGTACTCGAATGAAAACCAAAACCTTGGTATCCAAAACACCGATTCTCACTTCTAAACTCATTGTTCTAAATCCTTAAAACAGGCGTGACTCCTGAGAAGTATTCTAGGAAAAGGGTCTTCCTTTTTTAAACAGAACTTTTCTTTTATTTTAGAGAGGGAATAATTATAAGATCAGAAAGGAAGATTCTTACTCCAGTATACTTCGAAGGTTGGGGAGGAATCTTACATTCTACCCCACTTAAAAGTGCGAGATGTCCTCATCTCGCAAGGTAGAGGACAGCTCTTTTTCTTAAGATCCAATTTTATTCTGGGTTCCTTATATTCTGGTCAACCCAACAGAACACTGGGATAAATATCCCTTATATAGAACTCATCATTAAATAACAATTCATTCAGATCATATCATTCATATCTTTAACATGATAAAGGTCCATTAGACCGAAAAGTTTCCTTCGGAACATTCCTTCCCACGGAAATTTCAGTCAAGCAAGTTCTCAATTTGACATCCCTTAACTTGATCTACCGGTCAAGTATTAACAGTAGCAATCTGACAGCACAATCCACTAATCTCATAGTGATTTGCTGAATTCGTTATCATCATTCTAGTTATGAATATCATCACAGGGACTCGTCCCATTCTCCCTCATTGTGGTTTCATTATATTTCAACTAATTTTTAAAAATCAACATTTTTTTTTTCAATCAGCATTTTCAATCAGAATCCAAATCAATTCATCAATTCTCAAACAGAATTAAAAATCAAATCAATCACATTCGAAATCATCGTCTGGATAGCGTTAACGCTTATAATTTCAAGTCTTAGATTTACTCGTATATACTGTCAGTAAAGAGCTGCAGTATACTCTCGGTATATACGCGTAGTCACGGCCCTTGGAATTATAAGGTAAATACTATCATGTCTAGGCCTCAAGTAAGTCAGGGATTCTATATAATTGCGGTACTTCCATCTGAAGAACCGATTACTAAATTATGAATTTCAGTTTGAATATGAAATTGTATGAATTATATCACACAATTATAACCTTTTGGTGTTTCTTGATAATTTTTTGACATATTTGTCTTCTCAGTTGATCTTTATTAACCAAATGCTCTGATACCAACTGTAAGATCCCTGTTCCCACCGAGCAACAGATTCGGGATACTAGCAGCGGAAGTAGCACTTCTCGCGCGGGACAGGGGTCCCACACTCGGGGCCTCGCCCACGGATATCCGGATAAGAGACTAATCCGTCGGTTGATCCAAAACCGAACCCGAAAAAAAAAACTTCCTTAACCGGAAAGCACGGGCGATTCCACCAGGATAACTTTTTACTCTAACGTAGTCAAGATCATTTCTGATCGAGATGATCCAATTACATCTATAAGATACTTAGTCAGTTCAAGGAAGAAACTTGCACTTGGATCATTGGGATCAACGCTTTTTTCCCCATTCAAGAGGCACAGCCGTTGATTCCTATCCATAGAACAGTAACTGTCCGGGATTTATTTTTTTTTTCTATCGTAAAAACAAAAGTTTGAGTCTCGATTTACGGATCCATCAGTCCAGCCTAACCCCATCCAATCCCATGGGTTAGCCAACCGCCCAACCACTGTAGTGATGGGATCCAATTAAGAATTTGGTTAGGTTTTGTCCCGGGTACCAAGGAAAAGAGTTCCAAGGCCCCCTAGCCGGATGTTCATGCAAAATAAAACTAGTCACACCACTCACACACCCAATATGAAATTGTCTTTTTCAACCAGATTCAACCAGTTTAAAACAATCCTTTAATAAAACCATAGTATCAATGATCACAATCTTCCAATTTATCCCATTGATTCTTAATTTCCCATCATTCCTTCATCAGAGTATATATGGCATCATTGGCAACTAGAACGCTCAGGGGCCGTTTCCATAGTTCCTAGCCCTTAATACTCGGCAATATAATCACTTATCAAGATGGACTCTCGTTGAAGATCAGCAAGATCAACCAACAGATCCATATAAGGGGCCATGGACTCATCCATTGAAGACCAGCAAGGTCAATCAACCAGATCCATGCCCGATTTCAGAAAACAACTCCAACTCTGTTCCAATATCTTCCTCGACGCACGCGTGGGTATCCTAGGCGACCCAGAGCCCGAGCACCGTATGGTCAGCACCCTCTAGGATCCTTCGCAGGTGACCTAGCGCTTCACGCATAGGCCGCTTCCTTGGCCCCTCATCCACCGTACCGGAAGCTCACCATTTTAATCGCACCGAGGCTGGTCAAGACCTCGGCCGACCTTGCTACGCGAGACGTCCTTCATTGACTCCCCGTCAACAGTTGCAACTTTACCATCACGACTTTAATCACAAGACGGTCAAAATGCTCCCCCCAGCATTCTTGACATAAAACAATCATTTACAAACAGCATTTACAAACAGTTTACAATACAATTTCTATTTTAACTTTCATTTTTCCACATTATCCCTCATCAATCTACATTACTTATTCCATATTCCATTTATATGTATACTCATCCCATCACATCATTTCCATCTCATCACTTCAGATTCCCTCACATCACATATCGTATAATCACATCCATACATCCACATCTATATGCGTACATTCACATCTACATGCATACATCTACATCTCTATGCATACATCCACATCCACATTCACATTCACCTCCATACATCTACATCTATATGCATATATCCACCTCCACATTCACATCCACATCTATACATCTACATCTACATGCATACATCCACCTCTACATCCACATCTACATCTATACACCTACATCTACATGCATACATCCACATCTCCATTCACATCTACATCTATACATCTACATCTACATGCATCCATCCACCTCCACATCCACATCTACATCTATACACCTACATCTACATGCATACATCCACATCTCCATGCATACATCCACCTCCACATTCACACTCACACCCATACCTCTACATCTACATGCAAACATCCATATCTCCATGCATAATAATATTCTTTTAATTAATCTAGGATGATAGTTCCTAGAATATGGTAGGAAGTCCTCTTTTTATACTTTGAATAAAATTATTTTATGCGTAATTTCTATAAAAATTTTGCCATAGCTCCGCTACTATGACTGATAAGTCTCAATTTTTTCTAAGGGATAAGGTTTATCATTAAGGAAATAATTAGAATAGTCTCTAATTGGATCATCAATCCATAATGGTCTCTAATTGGATCATTAAGAAAATAATTAGAATGGTCTCTAATTGGATCATCAATCCATAATGGTCTCTAATTGGATCATTAAGAAAATAATTAGAATGGTCTCTAATTGGATCATCATTCCATAATGGTCTCTAATTGGATCATTAAGAAAATAATTAGAATGGTCTCTAATTGGATCATCAATCCATAATGGTCTCTAATTAGATCATTAAGAAAATAATTAGAATGGTCTCTAATTGGATCATCAATCCATAATGGTCTCTAATTGGATCATTAAGAAAATAATTAGAATGGTCTCTAATTGGATCATCATTCCATAATGGTCTCTAATTGGATCATTAAGAAAATAATTAGAATGGTCTCTAATTGGATCATCAATCCATAATGGATTGAATCATCAATATACATAAACTAAAAGTATAGAAAAAAGCCATTAATTTGGCCTCAAGCATAGCTTAATCTTGGATTAAGGAAAAGCCTTATGAAAAGCTTCATTTGGATTGAAAAGGGTCATGAGTATGACCATTTCTTAAGTGAGAGAGAGAAATTACATAAAAACCATTAGAATTTAAACATAAATGGAAATTAACTTCAATAGCATTTATTAAATTATGTAACTCTTCACTACTATTTACCAATTAACTTCAATAGCATTTAAAAAACCATACCAATTAAACTTCTCAAGCTTGAGAGGGGTTGAGAAGAGAGAATCATTGAGAAATTATAGAAAAGATCAAAATTCAATATACTTACCTTATGATTTGCTTGATTCTTTATTCACGGTAGAGGCCCCCAACCAATCAATTGTTTTAGTATGTTGATGGAGCCACCAATGGGGATTGAAGAAAGAGAGAAGTATCAAAAACTAGTGAATTATTAAAGAATTCATAGTTCTTGGCTTAGGTGGAGTAGAGTAACAAAGCATAAGACACTATATATTTTGGCTTAGGTGGAGTAGAGTAACAAAGCATAAGACACTATATATTTTGGCTTAGGTGGAGTAGAGTAACAAAGCATAAGACACTATCTAATTTGGCTTAGGTGGAGTAGAGTAACAAAGCATAAGACTCTATCTAATTTGGCTTAGGTGGAGTAGAGTAACAAGGCATAAGACTCCATCTAATTTGGCTTAGGTGGAGTAGAGTAACAAAGCATAAGACTCTATCTAATTTGGCTTAGGTGGAGTAGAGTAACAAGGCATAAGACTCTATCTAATTTGGCTTAGGTGGAGTAGAGTAACAAGGCATAAGACTCTATCTAATTTGGCTTAGGTGGAGTAGAGTAACAAAGCATAAGACTCTATGTCTTTTTCAACAAGGGGAGGCTTCTATTTATAGGAAAATTTGAGCTCCTAACCAAACAAACCGATTCTAGAATTTTCCAAGTCAGTTTGGTCACTTTTTGACCATTTTTAGGTCAGTTAAGCTAACTTTTTGGAACTAGACTTGAATGAGGAGAGAGGAGAGATAAAATATCTCAATTTTTATGAGTTTAAAATTTATTCAAGCATGTGAAATATGCACCTCCTTTAAAGAATTCCCCTTCCTTACATATGTGTCATAATGGAATCATTTTAATATTGCTCATAGTTTTTTTTACTAATAAGCCTTGTACATTTTCAACTCTTCATCTTATGTGAGCATTTAAGGGACTCCCCTTCCTTACATATGTGTCATAATAAAATCATTATTCCCAAAATATCTCATATTTTTAATATTGCTCATAGTTTTTTATTAATAAACCTTGTACATTTTCAACTCTTCATCTTATGTGAAATATGCACCTCCTTTAAAGAACTCTCCTTCCTTACATATGTGTCATAATGGAATCATTTTAATATTGCTCATAGTTTTTTACTAATAAACCTTGTACATTTTCAACTCTTCATCTTATGTGAGCATTTAAGGGACTCCCTTTCCTTACATATGTGTCATAATAAAATCATTATTCCCAAAATATCTCATATTTTTAATATAGTTTTTACTAATAAACCTTGTACATTTTCAACTCTTTACCTCATGTGAGCATTTACTCATGTTTGGGTATTTTCTTTTTATAATTTGGATTTATCTCCTCCCTACACATGGATTGATGCTATTGGCCCATAGGAACCTTAATTGGACCATAGTCTAAAGATTTATGAAAATCTAGACCCTTAGGCTAAGGTTCTTTATACCTATTTCCAATTAATTCCAATTGCACATTGGAAAATTCTTTTTAAATTTTTGTTTCAGGGGAACTCATCTGAATTATAAGAGATATTTTTCTATCCAGAAATATTCAAACTCTGAATATTCTCTCTCTAGAATATTTTCTCTCTCTAGGTTAAAACAGTCACAAACAAGATCTCTTATATTTCAGAAAAGGAATTGATTACAGGGGAATATACTAGACATCAAAAAGGGGTTGGGGGAGGAATCTTACACTATGTATCAGCACTTATACCGGGGTGTATACCTGTCCCTATACCGACGTTCATCGGCATCTATACCGACGGCAGTACCGGCATGTATACTGGCACATATACCGGTGAATATACCGGTGTATGTATTAGGGAATATACCGACGCTGTACCAGAAATTTTTTTTGGGACAGAATAGTGTTGCCTGGCTGCCTGCAATGAACAGGATCAACAACAGCAAACAGACAGCACCATTCTGTCTAAAATAGAGCACAAAAATAACCGTGCTCATTTTTTTATTTTCCAGATCGATAAACAAGAAATTAAATTAAACATTAATACTCAAGAATATTTTGATCATACACCATTAGTTTGAAGGTCATCTTACATCATGGTAATGCCTCCCAATTGACGGTCTCTCCTTCTTCTTCAAGCATCTCAAATAAGGCCACAAGGCCATGTTTGTGAGCGTACTTCTCCTCTCGCCTACTTGGTGGGCGATTCATGGCCAACTCTTAGTTAAACCAGCACGTTTGGCTTCTAAAATTGTAGCTTCTAGCCATCTACCTGTGGGAAAGTCCAGAAGAGCTTGCATACCTTCTAGATATGGGAGATTTCTTGTAGCACTTGCGATTCCTTCTGAAACTTAAACGATCTTGTACTCGCTGTCGCTTGAGAGCTTCATATGTCTCAATCCACTTCTCCATTACATGAGAGTTCAAGATGCAAAATTTGTTGATTTTTTCCCTCAAATTGTTATCCATCTTTCTCTTAATGCCTTGGCCTTGAGGTTCCTCACTAATGACTCGCCTGTTAGACTCTTGAGACCATAGTCAAGGTATCTCTGGATCTGAGGAACTTAAATATTCAGTGATGTAAACAAGGGACTCTTGTATCAACCACCCTTCTGACATACTACCCTCTGGGCAAGCCATTTGGCAAACAAATCCCTTTAATGTCTTCATAAACCTCTCCAAAAAGAACATCCATCTTGAATGGACTGTTCCAGCAACTGCAACCTCATCTACAACATGAACTAGCAGATGCATTTGGATTGTTAATAAACTTGTAGGGAAAAACTTCTCTACCATGCAAACTTATGGAGTTTAAACGCGCTGTCTCCAAAGTGTCTCTCTTTATCTCTTTTGAAGAAATCCAGCGCACCAATGTGCCAATCTTATAGATAGTAGCTCTAATGTCTTCAGTGAGGCAATCTTTTATTGCTATGGGTAGCACAAATTGTAGAAACTTGTGCCAATCATGACTCTTGAGGCCACTAAGATCATCATCCTTTGTAAATGCACTTTTCAAGCAATGCATACAACCTGTAGGAGTCCGAAACTCTGAAATTGTCCTCTTGACTTGTTGTTCCTCCATCTTACTAAAAACCCATAGGGCTCTTGGAAGTAGCACCTTTCCATTGGGTCTAGTGCGAGCCCACAACTCTTGCATGCAACCAATCTCTTCCAAGTCATCCCTTTGGCCTTTAGTCTCCTTTTTTCCTGTCATGGTCTTCCACAGAATGTCAGCTACATTCTTGAAAATATGCATCGGGTCAAGCAAATGGTTTATAAGGAGATCACCCCAATAGGGGAGTTGGTGAAAGATAGAGAGCCTCTTCATCCCAGGACATGCCAAGTTGCCACATTCCTCCCATTTGATCTTCCAATCGCTTGCCTTCAATGCACTTGGAGGAGGTCTTCCTAGATTACCATCCCGCAATTCATGATTTTCTAGAAGATACCTAACATGTCCTTGGTAGACATTCTTTCGTAATGCTTTTGAGTATCTTGAATCAAGTCAAGGACCACATACAGGACATGCATTATAACCCGATACAGACAAACCTGAGCATTCTCCATAGCCAGGCCAATCATGCATTGTCCACATGAGAATACCTTGCACAGTTGTAAGTCTTTGGACACTCTGCTGCTTTAACATGTCCTTCACTTCAATTCCGTTCCACAAGGTGCGTAACTCATCAATAAGTGGTGCCAAATATACATCCATGTTCTTCACCTTGTACTTTCCTGGAACTATTAATGAGAGCAACAAATTACCTTTCTTTATTGCTAACCATGGCGGAAGATTATAATTCACAAAAGACCGTATTAGGTATTATGGGAAAAATCTCGCATTATGGGAATTTTGAAATTGAGAGGTTTCATGTATTATGGGAATTTTCCACTTAATGTGGGAATAGTTATTGTGGAATTTCTTAATATAGAATGGAGGAAGGTAGTGTTGAGATAATCACTGTTCGAACCAAAAAAGTGGTATAATTAGTATTTGTGCATAAACATATTTTGAAAGGAGTTTGATAATCATGTAGAAAGGTGGTGTTGATAAACACCATTAATAAGAAAGTGGTATTTGTTTCTTTGCAACAAGGACCTGCACCAATTGAGTTGTACACTGCACAAAATTTATGAAACAATTGAACAAATAAGATAGAAACATTATTATATCAAAAAAATGTAGGAGGCACAAAGAAAAATTTCATTCAATAAGTGAAAATAAAAAGTAATTTAAAAGATGATAGTACAAAAGTACATCTCATTTGGATATTAGAGTTATAACCTAAAAATCCACATTGTCAATATTGCATCTACAAATGCTACTCCTCATTGAAGGAACCATCAATATGAGCTTCATCCTCACAGGCCAAGCCTAAGCATGCTTTTGCTTTACGGGCTTCC
This sequence comes from Cibotium barometz, assembly GCF_041138505.1. Classification (NCBI taxonomy): domain Eukaryota; kingdom Viridiplantae; phylum Streptophyta; class Polypodiopsida; order Cyatheales; family Cibotiaceae; genus Cibotium; species Cibotium barometz. Next base: position 30,493,404 of record NC_141102.1, on the reverse strand, counting down.
TTTTCTGGTATCTTGATTCTTTTGTATGGTGGTGGATTCCTTGGTCTCCACGACCAAAGAATTGCATCAGCATTTTCCCATACTTGTTGTTCTGCCTCATTAATTTGCCAATATCCCTTCCAACAATCAGCATAAGCTTGAGTATCTGTCAAACCTTTCTTCCTTGCACAAGGTCCCCAATATTGAATCAAGAGTTTCTTGTAATTTGGTGATGTAGGCTCATCATCAATATCCGATTCAGCCATAGCAAGCCAAACTGGATAGATGTTTGTGTCATCTGGGTGCAGCATAACAAAGTGTCCTTGCTGAACATGTAGCATAGGGTTAAATGCCTCCCTTGGTTTATCCCGTGCAAGCCCATAATAATGATCATTATGTTCTTCAATACCTAAGAATCTTTGTGCCTGCAATTGTTCAACATTCATATCATCTAATTGATGGGACCCTTCAGATTTTGGCCAACAATTTATGTACTTTCTTGCCTCTGATTGTATTGGTTTTCCAAGCTCTTCGATTACATTACTCCAATAATCTATGACGGGCCTATAATATCTTGGCACAAATGAACCATTACTTAGATTCTGCCAAAATTTTATGTAACCCTTCAATCCTGATATTACTTCTGCATGCATCTTTATATGCTCGGCCATTGGTAGTAGAGGTGGATCTCCTTTTGGTAACCTTGGTTTACCTTCACTGTCTGTCTTCCAAAGACGGATACTTCCACTCCAATTACGAATAGCTACATGTGCCTTAAATTGCATTACCGGTGTGTCTCCTTCCATGAAGAACCTGAATAGAAGTGGTTTGGAGTGACCTATAAGTGCTTCTTGCCCATCACAAATGTAGCCATCACAATATGCCTTGAAGTCAGGGACCTCTGTAAGCAAGAAGGGAGCTGGAGAAGAAGTTGAGCTGGTTCTTAAAGTATCCATCAAATGTGGTAAAGTAAAGGTTTGTCCCACTCTTAATTTCTCTGAAAACCTGCTAAACATGGCATCTATATCCTCATGTGTATGTCCCAACTGTACAGTTTTGAAAGCACCCCGTGCAACAAGCAATGACAAATAGGCAAATAAGTACCGATTTTTATTTTCTCCAGCACAATTATCTAGTTGTAGCAACAAGTTTTCTGGCAACTTGCAAAACGAGGAAACCCAATTCATTGTGTCTCCCTGATTTATACATGGTTCAACAATGGGATCTTTACCATCACTCATATTGTGGTTGTCTAAAGCTGTCCTTGAATTTAAAGCATGTAGAAGTGAAACATTGCTCCTTGGAAGCCCATTTGTTACTAGATCACCAAGAGGATGCTTATCCATCCTCTCTAAGTTATGTAAACAACTTGCAATTGAGCCAATTGTTAGATTGGGATCAGATGGCCATAAACCATTCAAAATAAAGTGTCCATAGTGACCTTCTGCATGGCCATGAGTGATCATACCAATCAATGCAATTGGTAAATTATATCCCGAATCCACACCCTTGGGAAGGACCCGTAGTCTGGGAATGGCTATTTTCTTTTGATCCATCTTGTCATGGATGATGTATACATACTTTTGTGGTTGGGTTTCCGAAAATATGTGCCATGCATAGTATAAGCTCCTGCAACTTTGTTGTTGTCGCATGTGAATATCTCTTTCACTGAGGAGCCTTGCTCTTTCTTCTAGACTAGGTTTGGCTTCTAGTTTTGCCTTGAGACCACTACACAAGGTGCACTTGGAGAACTCACTTGCCTTTGTTAGGGACACTTGTGGGTACTCTTTATTCCAAATTCTACTAAACGATGACTTTGATAGCCTCTTCTCATGTCCCAACTGCTCAAGTGTTGCGTTGATTTCATTTAAAATGTCAACTTGCTTGAATATTGATGGAATCAACAATCTGGTTTCCCTTGAGCCATCTAGCATTGTTCTACTTTTGTGTGGCGCAGGCTCGGAGTTCATGTTCACAAATTCATCAAGTAGTGCTCTTGCCTCACTAGCATGTTGTAGGCCTCTCCTCAATACCCCTGTGTTTCCATGCAGATATTGACACACACCGGACTCAAACTTTTTCCTGTAACGGTAAAAGGATGTCTTTGGTATACCATGCATCTCATACCATGCTCTGCAACAAACAATCACCCCATTTAACCTAAATTCATATTTAATTTTTTGAGCTGAATCACGATGCCAAGCTGTAGAAAGCACATCATATACATAATTTGTACGAGACTCCTGAGATTGTCCCCAAAAGTCTTGTCGTATCCTCATTAGTACATCACGATCGATTAGCTGACAACATTTTTTTGCACAACAATCAATGGATGAAATCCTTTGAACTGATTCACGTGACATATATAATGCAGAAGCTGGTTGTGGTTTCTGCTTTGGAATCCTGTTTATGAAAGTGTAGCGTCTTTTTGCAGAGGTTTGGGCAAAAATAGCCTCATTAGTTACATCTCCATCATTATCCTCATTACATACATCAGCATGTTCAACATGCATGCCATTAAGCGGAACATAGCGTTGCAATGGGCTCCCATCCAGCATTGTTAGCTGTTTAATAGGCCATTTAACTAGGGTGATACTATCCACTTGCGGCATAGTTTGAAATACATTTGCACTTTCAATAGCCACACCCACACAATCATCACCAAGTTGTTGAAAGTTGACACATTCAAATGGAAACACATATAAGATAGTCCCTTGATTGATAGTTTGCACCATGCTCTCATCCTTTAGAAGAACCATCTCATTCCAAGATTGTCGGATTTGCATGTCAAGTTCTGGAGATGTTATCGGTATTGCATCTATAATTGGAGGTTCCACAGACTCTTCTTGATCTGCATCACTACATCTTTCACTCCACTCTCCAAATTCCAGCTCCCTTGTGAAAGGCCTTAAAAGCATTTTTGGCCAACGAACATTACTCCATAATGCATTTTTTAGATAAATGGTATCCATAGTAGGGAATGGTAGTTCCACATCCTTCAAGCATTCCTCCACAAGTAATGACACATTTCCTTGACCAATCTTTGTTCCACTACAAGTGGAATTTGGATCAATTCTACACACGCAGCCAATACCAACAGAATCATTGTTCAACATCATGTAGACCCTCCCTCCAGATTGGAAATCCATCCTGCACATAATCATGTTGGACTTGTTAAACTAGTAATCAAATCTAGAGCAAGAAATTTTTTTTAGATTGAAACGTACATCAGACTCTACCATGAAGTATAGCTCTACCATGTGGTCGAGCTAGAACTAGAGCTAGAACTAGCTCTATCATATGGTAGAGATAGAACCCATTAAAGACTATCTCTACTATGTGGTGGAGTTAGACTTCAAAGCATTCTAGCGATACCATGGTGTCTAGATAGATTATTTTGATATAGCTCTACCACATGGTAGAGCTAGATCAATGAACTCTAGCTCTGTTACATGATATAGTTACATTGATGCATTCTAGCTCCACCACATGATATAGTTACCAGATAGTATAGCTAGTTCAATGTATTCTAGCTCCACCACATGGTAGAGCTAGACCTCAAATGCAATTCTAGCTCCACCACATGGTAGAGCTAGACCTCAAAGCATTCTATCTCTACAGTAAGGTTTAGGTAGAATGCAGCTCTACCACAGTTACATTCAAGCTCAGCCGGTTACATTCATTAAAGTCTAGCTCTACCACATGGTAGAGCTAGAAGAATGCATTCTAGCTCCACCACATGGTAGAGCTACATTTCAAAGCATTTTGGTCAATACATTTATTAATCTTGCTCTGCCACCCGGTAGAGATAATATCCATTGAAAAACTAGCACTAGAATACTTTGAAGTCCAGCTAGAATGGATTTATCTAGCTCTACCATGTGGTAGAGCAAGACTAACAAATGTATTGAGATCTCCAAGATGGAAATACTCTTCATCTCCTCCAGAGTGTTTTCATGGATATATATTGTGATTTTTGAATATGATATTGTAAGTTTTTTTTTAAGTGTAAGAATACAATAACTATAATTAACAATTATGGTTTTTGTTGTAGGTGAAAGATGTCTCAGAAAAGAAAAGTGGTGGAAGTTCCGGACAGTGTTAACTTTGCCTCTTTTGATCAACGACGACAGTGGTACTTAGATATTTGGGGTCTTCAGGGTTCACAATTTAACAAAATTCATCTATTTGTTGCTAGTGATGTGGGCGTGGATACTTTTGAGGATCTAGGACCAATGACTCTATCTTATATTTCTGTAGTTGATTCTCATCCCGATATTGAATGCATAAATATTGGGGTACCTGGGATCCATGAGTATCAACTAGATCCCAAGGCATTCATTATTGAAGGAATAGTAAGAGATAAACAAGATACTATGTTCTCTCGAGGGTGGAAGTTAGATTGTGCAAGTCAAGAAATAACTCTTGAAGAGTTGCAAGCTTCCATTGCTTATTGTGTGAAAGGCAAACAAAAAAAAGAGAAAACGCCCTCTAAAAATCCAGTTCAAAAAAAGGCAAAAAGCAGTACAGGTATTATGGATGTAGATGAAGCAGTTCTTAAATCTACAATAGAGAAAACAGGCTTGGAAAATTCAACAAAAATAAGATTTGTGGATCCCAAAGTTTTGGAAAATGAGGTGCAAAAGGCACAAAAGAGTGATACAGGGGGTATGGAAAAATACTCTAAGTATTTTCCATTCAAGTACAAAGAGTATGAGATCCCTGTAGATCAATGCTGGCTAGCTCCTGATCACTATAACTCCCGTCAAATAGAACCTCACCGTGTGGATGAATGCGTGTTATTTTTTGGTGCAAGTGCAAACAGGCCAGGAGCGTGTGCATACTTGATGCCTGTAAGAATGCTGGCAAGAAGAAAGGAATTCCAATGAAACTAAGTGAGGTAACAGAGGAGAAACTCACTGAGTATTCATATTGGATTATTGATGGCCAACATTCCATCTATGCTGCAAAATTCTTACGGTATCAAGAAATGGAAAAAGATGGTCGTGCTCAAGATCTGATACAAGTGTATGAAAAAAGGAAGGCTCGAATTGTTGTAGATCCAGAGCCACAAGTTGCGACGGCCATATCTGCTATAGCTAATGAAGAGGCCCAATCATTATATGTCAAACAACCATACTATGATGTCTTGCAGCACTTGAGGAGTCAGTGGATCTTCAATAATTCTCCGTCAAGGCCACCATCTGGAGTAACAGAGGGCTCATCATCTCGTGTAGACTGGGATGTATGTCCATATCCCTTGCTCTCTTATAATTATAAGTTTTGAAAAAAATACTTGATTTTGATCTTTTTTTCTTTTATTTCTTTGCAGAAATTTTTACGAATGGCTAGAATTACGGTGGGAGCATCCTTCATTTCAAAGCAGTCTCACATGGTCATTTACTCTGATGAAGTTTTCAAAGGCTGGCTTGAAATCATGGAGAAGCAAAACAAGAAACCAACTACCACAGTTTTCAGATGTCTTGCTGGGCTAGATGAACAAGAAGTCAAACAAATACAATCAGAAATCAGGTCTGGAAAAATTGTTCTTTCAAAGGGTACTAAGGATGTAGATGTGATTGACATGCCAGAGCGTATCAAGCAGCTCAAGCAAGATAAAATTATTCAAGATGCATTGCTTGTAGAGTTCAACACTCTGAACAAGGACAAACAATGTCAAGATTGGTCAGAATTGACTATCACCTATAGCATTAATGAGGTTGTATACTCAGTTCTTTTGAAGTTATGTGATGTGTATATAAAGTCAAAGCTACAGGTTGGATCAAAGAAGATTGATTTTCCAGTAGAAGCAAGGCAATATGTGGAGTGGAATATCAGCCTTAGCAAAGAAAGTTCAACCTTGTCCTTGGATCTTCCTTGGTGTATTTATGCTGTGAGTCTTCCATTCGATGGGAGTTACTACTTGAAGCGCCATCTCAACAATCCAATTTCCATTGGGTTATGTGTTCTGGATAACACTGAAGATTTAGGAAGAAATATGCATTGGGATGTGGAATCATTTTGCAATCTTTTGAACGGCATTATGATTATTACAGCATTTGGTAGATCTTTGCCATCCCAATATGTGTTGCTTACCTTTCTAAATATTACAGATTTTATTCACTGCAAAATGCTTTAAAAAATTTGAGTGGCATAGCAAAGGAACAGTATAATGGGGCATTGCATTTTCGACGTGACAACCGATGCATTGGTGCAATAGAGTTCTTCACATCCTTAGTGTTTTTCAGCAAGGGAGATGCCTTTCAAGGACTAGCAGATGTTCCTGATCCAGGTACACAAGCGACAATATTGGATACTGGACTTCTCGATATAGATAATGAAGATGTTAAAACTATCCCAGACATTGAGTTTCTAAGAATCAAGAAGAATCTTTTGATCAAGCAATGTATTCGAAAGTATTGCAGAGAAGGCTACAAGCTTGTTGATCTTTTCAGTAATGGCTACATCATCGAGCTAGGGCTAGCACTAAATAAGGAAGTGATTTGCCTAGTGGAGAGTATTGAAGATCAAAGAAAGATGGGAACAAGGCTTCTTGACTTTGCAAAGTCAAGAAATGAGCAACCAGTACCGCCTATTTCTAACAATCCAAGGAATACCACGGAAAGATCGAGCCATGGTGAAGTTCGTTCAGCTCGAGATTTTTTGGATTTTGAAGACAGTATGTAACTTCTTAATGGGCTTTCCTTGTATCTTCAATACTTTGATTTGGTGATGTTTTGACTTGTTATATCCTTGGTTCATTTTTTAGTAGTATTTTTGTAGCTCTCTCCAAATTGGGCTTTGGAATCTAGAATCACCAAGTTATGAATCCTAACATGTTCATTGACAAATTCACTTTTTACATAACCAATTGGTGAATTTGGAAAGCCTACTTAGTGGTCGCACAATGGCCAGTTGGTGAATCTGAAAATCTTGCTTATAAATCTAAGATGATAGAGCTAGAGATCCTCTCATTTACTTCAATCCTATCCTGTGGTAGATCTAGATTTCAATAGGTCTACAATTTGGTGGAGCTAGCTACGTCTTCAAAGTGGTGGACCAAGAATCCATTAAAGTCTAGCTACCTCTTCAAAGTGGTGGAGCTAGGCCAATGCACCCCCCCCAAAGACAGTTTTTGCAGAGCATCCATTTAAGTCTAGCTCTACCATATGGTTGAGCTAGAGCTAGTTCAAATGCAATTCTAGCTCCTTGGTTCTTGTCACGTGCGATGAGCTAGAACCCATTGAAGTCTAGACCTAGAACCTATGGAAGTCTACTGGCTCCACCCATAAAGAATCTATCTTGATCCCCAACTCAACCACGTGGTAAAGCAAGACTTATAAATTTCAGCTCTACCATATGGAAAATCAAAAACATCTAAAATTTTAGCTTTACCATATAGTTGAGTGGTTTTGTGTTTCTCACCTCCACCTACTCTTGGAGCTCAAGAGTGGATCAAGAGTGGATCTCAAGGGCTACTTCCAACAAGAGCTCCCTTGCAAACTGGCTCTACCAAACGGTAGAGCTAGAATAATGGGTGTATTTGGAAATCCATTTTAAACCCTCCAATTCTAGAGTGAGCAACTAGAATTTATAATTGGTATCCAAACATGATTTTCTTTTAGATTACACCAATAAACATGTGTTAAGAGTGAGTGTTACAATTGTAAATTCTTTTAGTTTGAAAGATTGTTGAGTCAATGTTACTTTTTTTTCTTTTAGATCCCGAAATTGAGATAGTAGCACCAAGTGAAGTAGCTACGGCGGAATGCCACAATCAAACTGTGGATGAGAGCTTCTCCCACACATTCAGTGATGTCCACATTAGGACCTCAATGGAAGGCTTCTTGGGCCCTTTTATTTGGCAGTTTAAGGGAGTCAAACCTTTTCTCTTAAGAAGAAACGTTTTCTAATTAGAAGCTTCAAAACGGCTACTTTATTCGAATTTGAATTTTGGGGGGAAAATGGAATTTAAAATCTAGCGGATAAAACCATATCATGTAACATATCTATGGAAAGCTCTTGATGCGTAGATCACGGATCTGTAATCTCCGCTCAAATCGGAGCTTGTATGTAGAAGTTATGGAGGTCCGAAAATTGTAAAATTGCCTCCCCCCCTTTTTGGGGAAAAAGTGCACCCTTTGACCACTCTTACACCTCTCTTAAAAACCCAACATTTCAGTCCACATGGCAACCCCCCATTTGGCTATTCCTTAACCACCTTGATTAGGCTTGGGCAAATTAAAGGGCCCAAGAAGACCCCATTCACTTCCTAATGATCCAGAAGGTTTAAAGACAAATGCTGACAATGAGATTGGGGTACCTAAATCTCCAACAAATGAAGCAATGGGTGAGAGTTTCCAGCCTGAAGAAGAAGTACCAAGAAGTGCCGACACTGCTATCTCCAAGAAATCTGTGTTGACAATTGTGTTGGACCTGAATGGTCTACTACTGAAACGTTGTCAACAACAACCATCTTCAATACATGAAACTATTCAAATGGATTCAAAACGATATATTGTACTAAGGCCAGGATGTATCCAATTCTTGAAGATTTTATTAAAAAATATTAATGTTGGGATCTGGTCAACAGCGACAGAGAGTAATGTTCTTCAAATATTGAGAATATTACAAGACAGAGCAGGAGAGATATTGCCTTTTTTTGTAGTTTGGGCTCAAGAGGCTTGCGAGAAGGATAAAAGTGGTAAAATAGCTAGACCTGATAATCCAACAGTTCAGGCAATGTTCAAGCCATTGTCAAAAATTGCTTCATGTTTTGATTGTGATGTTCGTAGAACGGACTCTCCATACAAGGGGTGTGCTTCTCCTGATAATAATTGTATATATCCTGTAAAGTTTGATGAAGAAAGGATGGTCGATAATATTCTCATTGATGAGCTGCTCCCTTACTTATTGCAGCTTGATGAGAGTGAAGATGTGCGTGAGATCATTGGCTCTAATCGCTACGGACAACCTCCAGTATCCAATGAAAATGAATACAGAGGTGTGGTAGATTTTTGGAGAAAGCGCAATTTAAATTGGTCACAGAAGACAATCTACACTGATAGGCTACCACTATCAGAGATTATACAAAAGTATGTCAACAATCAAGAGGTATTAGCGAGACAATATGAAAACAAAAGAGAAAAGATAATAGAAATTTTGGCAAAAGAACGAGTCAGTATTGCTAGCATGAGTGATTTCTCTAGCTAGAAAATTGGGTTCTACCACAACACAGTTGAAGGCAGCCAATGCAAGGGCTTTCATAAACAAGGTGTTAAATGAGTACAATCTTCTCCAATGTGATAGAAATAACTAAGGTACTATCCAACATAAATGATAATTATAACTAAATACATGATTTTATACAACAATTGTGTATTCACAATGAAGAAACTTAATTTATGATGGTTTCTTGCAGATTTATTTCAAGGATATTGTTCCAAGGAGTATTCACTTAAAGAAGCCATTTGTCACCAAGGATTGTATTTTTTTTGGAGGAATTTTATCTTTTTGCAATCATGAATTGACAAGAAATTTTGTCTTGTTTTTAAAGTAGTGGCAAATGTATTACTCTTCAAATAATTTTATAAATGTTGGAGTGCACTCTACTATAAGGGGCCTCCTAATTTGAAAATGTATGGAAGCTTGATCTTTGTCTTATGATTTTAATTCCTACATATATGGACTATGGTAGAGCTAGATCAATGCCTTCTAGCTCCACCTCATGGTAGAGCTAGACTTCAAAGCATTCTACCTCCACGACATGGTAGAGCTAGACTTGAAAGCGTTCTAGCTCTACCATATGGTAGAGCTAGATCAAAGCATTCTACCTCCATGACATGGTAGAGCTAGACTTGAAAGCGTTCTAGCTCTACCATATGGTAGAGCTAGATCAATGCATTCTAGCTCTTCCACGTCACCACACATGGTTGAGTTGGACTTCCAACCATTCTAGTTCTACCATGGGGTCTATCTAAAATATTTTGATACAGCTCTACCACGTGCTAGAGCTGGACTTCAAATATTATTTCTAATTTTGCCATGGGATCGAGCTAGAATACTTTGATATAGCTCTATCACATGGTAGAACTAGATTTAAAAATATTCTAGCCCTACCACATGGTTGAGCTAGAACAGTGCATTCTAGCTCTACCACGTGGTTGATCTAGATCAATGCATTCTAATTTCACCACATTTTGATACTTGCTAGCACATTTTGTCGCGTCTTTTTAGAATCAAATGGAAAGAGTCTTTGCATCTTGAGTCATTTTGTAATGCAACTAAAGTCAACATTTTAGAACAGTATATAGTTTAATGTTAGCGTGCATAGTCATATTTGTTTTGTAATTGTTTAAAATCTATCTTTGCATAAAAGTAGTTGTAACATGCCTTCCCCCACATGCACACCTTTATCATTAAGCATGCTCATTTTTTTCCAGGTCATGTGATTGATTCTAATTGGCAGAGGCGACTTCTTCGTCACAGAGCATTAGTACGTCACATGTCCAAGAAAATCCAGAGTGTACGAAGACAGTTGGTTCAGCGCCGCCTTGACCGTCTATGGGAAATTGATGCAAGGTTGCGCTTTGTGCATCCCTCCGAGGGGGTTATCATACTGACATGGTATTCGTCAGACCCAATATGCGTACCCCTACGCAAAGAGGATGATAGGAGGGCTATTATTCTAAACCTTAATGGTTTGTTGTGCCATGTTGTCGAAACCCAATATGATGAGAAGGATCCTCCTTATAGCAACGAGTTGGTAAAATATCCAATTAACCAATATCGTTATGTCCTATGTCACAAGGATGCACATGAGTTCTTAGATTGGTGTATTCAATTCTTTTATGTTTTTATTTGGAGCGCATGTAGGAGAACTAAGCTCTCTGGAATAATTGACACAGTATTTCCACAACAAAAGCCCAAGTTTGCAGGTGTTCTCTCACAAGAGCATTGTTCAAAATCCACATGGGTTGTGCAAAATAGACAAGTTTTCTTTAAAAAGCTTGAGACCTTTTGGGGTCTCCATCCTTTGTACAACAAGAAAAATACATTGATAATTGATGATAGCTACTATAAGGTGTTTAAGAATGAACGAGGAACCTGGTTAATAGTTCGAGAATTATACCATCAACCTTCCAAGGAAAGGTATAGTTTTTTGACAGAAGATTTAAGAAATTGGTTGTTTTTATGGCTATAGAATGAAGATCGGCAAGAGTATACATGGGATAATGCCTTTGAAGAAAAACCTAACCAATTCTCAGATGATGTGATGAAGAAATGGCTTGAAGAAGAGAAATTGGAAGTAGAGAATAGGAAAAAGGCAGAGGTGTGGAAGCAACAGCAGGAGGCTGATGCTGAGGCAGAGAGACAGGAACAACTTCAAATTCAAAGAAAGCAAAGAGAGGAGGCTGAAGCTGAGGCAGAGAGGCAAGCAGAGAGTACAAATCAAGCAAAGCAACAAGAGGAGGCATCATGAAAGTAATACACCACCATGAAGCTCATTTTGTTTGTCCCTAATATAATCAAATGTAGAGGATGCAAGTATTTTGTCCTTTTTTTAATGTAATAAAAAGCCATATATTGAAATATGATATTGTAATCAGGCCTCTTATGGAGCATACTGTTCAAATGTTTGCCTTTGCAAAGCATTGAACAAATTCTAGCACAAGCAATAAATTCATGTTCATTTACAATGTCTTATTATAATTGAGTCATAAATGGAGTGCATCCTTCTCTAAGGGGACTCCTTTTATCCTTTTATCTTTTGGTCAAAGTTTGTAAATTATTATTTTTTTAGTAAGAGTAGGTGAAGACTTTTAACTATCATTTTGACAAAGGTCATCCTACTGCAAGGAGACTCTTTCTATCTTTAGTAATGTTAATTTGTAGTAGTTGTGTATATAAGGAAACTTTCACCATGTCAAATTATAAATTCTTGTTTCAAATTATTTAGTCTTTGTTCATTACAATGCAGTCATAAAAATTGGAGAGTGCATCCTACTCTAAGGGGACTCTCAATATACAATCTCTTATATCAATGTTTTTACTTGGGAGTCTAGATTGAACAAATGGTAGATCTTGGTTCTTTCAATGCGTTCTTGCTCCACGTTGGTAGAGCTAGCATTCTATGTCTATATCTACCATGTGGTGGAGCTACCATCCATTGAAGTCTAGCTGTATAATTTCATGGAGCTAGCTAGCTCCACCATGTGGTATCTTATTGAGCTCTAGCTCCACCATGTGGTGGAGGTAGCAGCCATGGTCTCTTCATGGAATTTTGGCCTTACCACATGGTGGAGCTAGTATCCATGTGTGGTAGACCTAAACCTTTGGAAGTCATAAAATACGACTAGAATTTTGAGTCTAGATCTACCGTTTGGTGGAGCTTGCATCCACTGAAGTCTAGCTCTATAATGTCCAAGTGGTGGAACAGGATCTAGAATGGATAAGCCATGGATCAAGAAATCCTTTTCAGCTCTATAACAGACAAGTGCTAGATCTAAAGTGAAGAGATAAAGTGATTGACGTTGGACTGCTAGCCCATGCTAGCTAGACACCTCAATATGAGCAACAAGTCAAATATCTCGCTACATTGTCCATTTCAGATAAATAACTACACGAGTTTTCTTCAAAAAAGTTCATTTCTTTTGGGGTCTCCATGTTTTGTACAACAACAAGAATACATTGAAACTTGATGATAGCTACTACAATGTGTTCAACAATCAAGATGATAATCAAGATAATAATTGAGAGAATAATCTAAGTGTGTAATCTTGTGAGTACACAAAATGAACATGCTTAAAAAGAAGCTCAATACCTCATTCAACCAATACACCCCCATGACACTAGTACATTTTGTTACTCCCTTTTGTAATTGAATGTAAATGGTCTTTGTAAATGGTCTCTATTATAATAAAATATAAAGGGTCTTTGTAATCTGGCCATCTTCGCGAGCGTGCTGTTCAATTGTGTGCCTTTTGCAAGGCATTGAACATATTTTAACACAAAAAAATAAATTCAGTTTCATTTACAATGTTTTATTATAATGGAGTCGTAGATGGAGTGCATCCTACTTTAAGGAGACTCCTTTTATCTATTGACAAAGTGCATCATACTTTAAGGGGACTCTTTAGTAGAATAAGCTTCATCAAAATGAAATCTTTTAACCGTAATTTTGACAAAGTGCATCCTACTCAAGGAGACTCTTTCTATCTTTAATAATGTTAATCTGTAGCGATTGTATATATAAGTATAATACCTTCACCACCTCAATTTATAAAATCTTGTTCATTTTGTCTTGTTCATTACAATGAAGCTTTAAAATTGGAGAGTGCATCCTACTCTAAGGGGACTCTCAAAATGCAATCTCTTGTATCAATGTTTGTAATTGGGGGTCTAGATCAATCAAATGTTATATCTTGGTTTCTTATGGACTGTAGAATGGCCAAGTGGTGGATCTAAAAATCTTTAAATGCTCCTCAATGTGTTGTAGCTCCACATGGTAGAGCTAGCTCAAAATTCTAGCTCTACCATGTGGTGGAGCTAGAACCCCTTAAAATCAAAATTACACCCCCATGATACTAGCACATTTTGTTACTTCATTTTATAATTGAATGTAAATGGTCTTTGAATATGGTCTCTAGTATAATAAAATATAGAGGATCTTTGTAATTTGGCCAACTTTGGGAGCAGACTGTTCAATTGTGTATCTTTGCAATGCATTGAACAAATTTTAACACAATAAATAAATTCATAGATGGAGTGCATCCTAGTCTAAGGAGACTCCTCTTATGCATCCACAGTGCATCCTACTTTAAGGGGACTCCTTTTATCCAGCTATCTTTTGGTTGTTAATGCAAAAGTTTTATTATTTCTTTAGTAGAATTAGCTTCATCAAAATGAAAATTTATAATCGTAATTTTCACAAAGTGCATCCTACTCCAAGGAGACTCTTTCTATCCTTAATAATGATAATTTGTAGTGGTTGTGTATATAAGGATACCTTCAAGTGGTGGATCTGAAAAATCTTGAAACCTAAGTTTCTATTTCTAAGATCAAGCTAGGTTCGATCTAACAGCACTTCATAAAGCAAACCATTTTTAAATTTTTTATACTAGGTTGAAGAAGGTGGATTCTAGATTAAATGCATACAATTTTTCAATGTGGGAATGGGATTTTTCCCACTTTACCTAATACGGTCTTACAAGGCAAACATGCCATGTGCTCCATGAAGAGCTCCTTAAACCAAAAGGTTTTACACCATCCATTGCTAGGCCAAGACGGAGGTTTCGAAGCCGGCCATTTCTCTTCAATGTGTCTCCATGCGGGTGAATCAGCAGGCACACGCATCACTTCATCTGTGGATCGAGTTGTGGCATGCCATGTCATCAAACTTGCTATAGATTTGCACCTGAACATGCTTTTTATTCTTGGGATGATTGGAAAGTGCCTAAGAACCTTTACCGGGACAGCTTCCCCCTGAAAACATCTTCTCTATATCTGTTAGAGCCACAATGGGGACATTCTTGCAAATGCTCATATTCATGGCGGAAGAGGCAACAATCATTGCGATAAGCATGAATATTATTGTAATCCATGCCTATGGATTTCAATAACTTCTTGGCATCTGCACGAGATGGAGGCATCTCGTTGCCAGGGGGCAATATCTGGTCTTTCAAAAGCCTGCAAGTATGGCAATATCTAATCGTTACTATTAAGATTTAGTCAAATACAAGTTGAAAATTTATCATTTCAACAGTAGGTGTAATCTCCAAAAAAAGTCCTTACTTGAATAGTTCAGTGACACTTGTATTAGACCATCCAAAAATTGACTGCAAATTTAGCATCATAAGAGATGCACGCAATACAGATATGTTGGCACCATTGTATAATGGAAGGCATGCAAGTTTACGCATGGCCTCTTCCTCTGGTTCATAATTTGATCGTTGAGAATGTCGTGGTTGATGATCTTCATGTTCATGCTCCTCGAAGAGAGCTTCTTGTTGCTCGATGAAGGCATCCAACATTTCTTCCATTGGACCTTCTTCCATTTCCTGACCTTCTTCCATTCCCTCGGGTGCTATTAATTGAGCTCCATCTGTCACTCCCTCCTGCGATATCCTCATCCTTTGTTGGGGACGAGAATTCACAGGCGCAATGTTATCAAGATGCGGCTGCACACTTGCTTGGTTGTACGATTGAAACCGTAAATTTTGCAAGCGCTCCATTGGAAATATGCCAGCGTCATGAACATGTTGGTTGCAAATCCTTCATTTTCGAAAGATTTGGTACTTACATCGCATGCATGGACACGCTATTCTCTCTTCAAGATTGAGAGGCTCCATCTAGTAGGATAACATGTATATGTAGCTCATTAAATACAAATCATTATGCATTACACAAAGCATTATGTAAACCATAAAACAGGGCTTCTTTTCCCCAGCCGTTGAGGGAGACTTTAAAAATAACATTTAAAGCGTCAAACGGGCTTCTTTTCCCTAGCCGTTGAGGGAGACTTTAAAAATATTAAAAAAAGCATCAAACGGGCTTCTTTTCCCCAGCCGTTGAGGGAGATTTTAAAAATAACTTATACATTAGCTTATCTTCTCTCCATACAAAATTAAGAAGGTAATTAGAACAAGGATGGAGAGAGAAGCTATCTCTATTCATAAATAGCTATTTATAAAGGCCTTATGCAAAAATCTATATGTATAGATTCTGTAAATAGAGCCTACACATTGAGCTCTATGCATAGAAGCCTACACCTAAAGCTGAACGCATAGAGCCTTATGCATAAAGCCTATGCATAATGATCTATACATAAGCTTATGTGTAATGCTCTATACGTAAGTCTTATGCAAGCTTTATGAATAAGGTTTATGCAATCGTATGCATAGTAAGGCTTGCAAGCCTTAAGTATAAGCTTGCATAATAAGGCTGCAAGACTTATGCATAAGCTCTATGCATAAGCCATATGCATAAGTCTTATGCTATAAGCCTTATGCACTATGCTAACCCTTAATCCCATCACCCAATGGTGTAATAAACATGATCTTGTCTTACATGGATAAGAGATCTTACCTTGATAACATATATAAACTCTATGAATAAAGAGAATACCTTATGCATAGAAAAACAGAGCATAAGAAATATATGTTATATGTATAAGAGAGTATAAACATTCAAAAAGCTTATGCTCTCCATCCATGCAAGGCACTCTACATCAAAAAAAGCTTTATGCATAAAAACATAACGCATGTGAATCCTTATGCATAAAGCTCATCCATAAGATTTATACATAAAACATTATGTATTAAGCTTTATGCATAGATCTTAATTCATCCATTCAGCTAGATTCATATAGCTCTATGCATAAACTCTATGTATAGAGCTTGCATAAGCTTACAAGCCCTATGTATAGAGCTTTCATAATCTTACAACCTCTGTATAAAGCCTATACATAGAGCATATGCATTAAGCTTTTACAAGAAGGCTATGCATAGAGCTTTCAACAAGAAGGCTATGCAAGCTCTATGTACAATGTCCATGCAAGCTTTCAAGAAACCTATGCATAGAGATTTTATAAGCTTGCAAACTCTATGCATAAAGCCTATGCATAGAGATTATGCATAGAGATTTCACAAGCTCGCAAGCTCTATGAATAGAGCTTATGCATAAAGCTTGCAAGAAGGCTATGCATAGAGATTGCAAGCTTATGATAGGTTTTATGCATAGATCTTGAATTAATCCTATGTATAAGCTTGCAAGAACCCTAAACTAACCCTAAACCATAAAACAGGGATACAATAATACGTAGAAAAAAGCATAAACAAGGAAAATCGAAAGAGGATCTACCTCTTTTTTACGAAGCTGAAGGAGAGGATTGGTGAAAGATTGGTGAAAGAGCTGCAAAACAAAATATTAAACAAAGTAATTAGTAAATTAAACATAAGAATAAGAACTAATACAAAGTAATACAAAACCCTAAAATCTCTATGCATGCATTAGGAGATCTATGCATACATAGAGAGCTCTCAACATGCATAGAGAGCCAAAAAAAACACAAAACCCTAAAAGTCCTATATCCTAAATTAAAAAGCAAAAGCAAGAGCATATTAGTAAAAGTGGAGAAGGACAAGAGGAGAAAAGAGAAAAGAATTTATTTCACAATTTTTCAAAAAATTTTGCCATAACCTCCTTTGTATGGCTGACCATTTTTAATTTTTTAACTTACTAAAATTAATTAGAAGTTTACCAAGAGTATTTAAATCATTCTAATGTAAAGAATAAAAGAGAAACATTATGAAAAACTTGATTTTATTCATTAATCATTCATCTAGGATAAGAATGGTTGGATTTACTAAAGAAGAGAGGGGAATGCCTTTTTTTAATGAGGCATAACATCATTTGCAATTTAGAGAAGACAAAAATCATAAAAACCATAAAATAAATGGAAAAGAGAAGAATCTCCAACTTACTAATGAATTTGAGAGCTTTCCTTTGGCTTGATGGTTTGAGGGTTCTACTCTTGTTTGAAACAAGACTGGCTACCAATCTTTTGGAAGAGGGAAGGTCAAAAACTAATGAATTATGAGTGAAATTCACTGTTTTTGGCACTTGGGAGAGGCAGGGTAACAGTGCAAAACACTATTGAGTTTCAACAGAGGAGAAGGCTTCTATTTATAGGAAAAAGTGAGCTTCTAACCAAGCCGACTGATTCTAGAATTTTCCAGATCAGTTTGGTCAATTTTTGACCATTTTTGGGTCAGTTTTGCCACTTTTTGGATCTAGTTGAAACAGGAGAGAGGAGGGATAAAAATATCTCATTATTTGGGAGTTTAAAACTCATTAAAGCATGTGAAATAGGCACCTCCTTCATGAGGGGAATTTTCCCATACTGAGGTGTCAAAAATGCATCATTTCACCTAAATATCTCTCTTTTTTAACTATTAACCTTATCCTTAGTCAACTCTTCATCTTATGTGAGTATTTACTCATTTTTGGGGGATTTTTCTTTTATTCTTATATTTATCTCCTCCCTACATTTGGATGAATCTTATTGGTCCATAGGAACCTTAATTTAAAATTTCAAAAAAATATTCACCCCAGGATAATGCCTCTTGAACAGATTATACTTAATTTCTAATGCACCTTCTTAAAATCTTTTTGAACTTCTGTTTCAAGGGAACTTATTTTAATAAGATGAGTTATTTTTCTATCCAAAAATATTAAAAATTTGAATTACCACTCTCTAGAAGATTTTCTCTCTCTAGGCCAAAACTGGTAGAAACAAGATCGTTTATATTTCTGAAGAGCGATTTGATTACAGGGGAAGATGCTAGACATCTTGAGAGGCTGGGGAGGAATCTTACATTCTCTCCCACTTGAAAAACGCGAGATGTCCTTATCTCGCAAACTGGGGGTAATCCTGCAACAGATCGGTTTCATTCTCCCAGGTGGCATCTTCAAAAGGATAGAACTTCCATTTTACTAATAATTCTCTGAGAATTTTGTTCCTGAGAATCTTTTCTCGAACATCAAGAATTTCTTCAGGTTGGAGTTCCATCTGCCCTTGGGTTAAAGAGGTTAGGATTTCATCATCAAGTACATGATTTGGACTTGGCACATATTTCTTTAGAAGGCTTACATGAAATACATTATGAACTTTGAGATGAGGAGGTAGAAAAAGCTCATAGGCTAAGTCACCTACTTTCTTTGTAATCAGATATGGCCCACAATATCTGGGGGGATAATTTCTTGTACTTCCCAAGAGATAGAGAACTTCTTTTGGGCCGTACTCTAATGAAGACCATATCTGCTTCTTCAAACTTTCTGTCTGTCCTCTTCTTATTTGCATACTGCTTCTGTCGATCCTGGGCAGCTTTAATGTCTTTACGAATGGACTGCATCTGCTGCTCCATGTCGTCAAGTATCTGTCTGAACATCTCGACCCTAATCAATGGGTCGGATCAAGTTAGTGGAGTTAAGCAATCTTGTCTATACAGAGCTTTAAAAGTGTAATCCCGATACTTCGGTAAGCATTGTAGGCAAACTCGACTAGGTGCAGATAGCTTAGCCATTTCTTGGGTTCCCTGCGCATGACCGAAGTATATCTTCGATTACTTGGTTTATCCTTTCAGTTTGACCATCGGTCTCAGGGTGATAAGCTGTGCTAAGATCCAATAAAGTTCCGACTGCTTCAAAAAATGCAGTCCAAAACCTTGAAGTAAACTTGGGATCTCGATCACTTACTATTCTCCTGGGTAGGCCATGCAATCTGAAGATTTCTTTGAGGAACACTCTGGCCACATCCACTGCAGTGTAGATTTCTTTTACTGGGATCAAATGGGCAACTTTGGTTAGTCTGTCAACTACCGCGAAAATGGAGTTGTAACCTGATTGCACTGAAGGTAATCCAGTAATAAAGTCCATACTGATATATTCCCACTTCATCTGGGGAATGTCCAATGGATGTAACTTCCCAGGCATTTTTACTCTTTCAGCTTTGACTTTCAAGCATGTCAAACATTGACGTACATGATTCAGTACATCCTTTTTCAGACGAGGCCAAAAGAAGCTTTTCTTTACAGACATGTAGATCTTGATGAAACCTGGATGTCCTGCTATAAGGCTATCATGGGCTTCATTTAAAATTTGACCCTTGGTCCCCTCATCATTGGGGATGCATAGCCTGCGATTATGATACATAATGCCATCATCCAGGCTGTACCCTTGAACTCTGTTCAACTCCTGAGGAGTTTTGCTTTCCTGCATAAGTAGGGTAGCAATAGGGCCAAAGAATCTATCCTGCATGATCTTCTTTCTTGCTTCAATAATCAAAGGATTTGATACTACAGTAATTGCAAGCAAGGAGGCTTTTCTACTCAGGGCATCTGCTACCACATTTTCTTTGCCTGAGCGGTACTTGATTTCAAAATCAAACTCCTGTAAGGTCTGCATCCACCTTTTTTGGCGCATGTTGAGGTCCTTCTGAGTAAAGATCTACTTTAAGCTTTGATGATCTCTCATCAAGGTGAATCTTTTTCCCAGTAGGTAATGTCTCCACAACTTTAAGGCATAGACTACTGAAAGTAATTCCAGGTCATGGACAGCATAATTTCTCTCATGCGTTTTGAGCTTTTGGGATTCATAGGCCACTACATGACCTTCCTGCATGAATGCACCTCCCAGGGCAAAACCACTTACATCAGTTACTACCTCAAAGGGTAGAGAGAAATTTGGCAGCTTCAAAACGGGACTGGTTTACCAAGGCAGTCTTTAGCTTATCAAAAGCGCTCTGGCACCTGGCAGACCATTGAAATGGGGTATTCTTTTTGAGAAGGTTAGTCAGGGGGGAAGCTACTATGAGAGCATACTTTGGTATAAAAATTCTATACCAACCAGTCAATCCCAAGAATCCTCTGACTTCTCTGTCTTTGGTTCAGGCCAATCTATGACTGCTTGGATTTTTACGAAATCTGGAGAAATTCTATCTTTGGATACTAGAAAGCCCAAGTATTCAACATGGTCAGCAGAGAAAGTGCATTTTCTCTTTTTTGCAAAAGTTGGTGCTTCCTTAGAATCTCAAGGACTTTTCGGACGAGTCTCATGGGCAGTTGCATTCTTTGAGTAAATCAAAATGTCATCAAAGAAAACTAGAACAAAATCATCCAAGTATTCTCTAAGAATGTCCTGCATTAAGCGATTGAATGTAGCTAGGGCATTTGTCAATCCAAACGGCATGACAGTAAATTCATAATGTCCATAGCGAGTATTGATGGGTTGTTTTGAGTATATCTTGATCATTGTTTCGGATCTGGTAATACCCGGATTTGAGATCTATCTTTGTGAAGATCTAGGCTCCATTTAGCCTGTCCAAAAGCTCATCAATTCTTGGTATAGGATACTTATTCTTAACTTTCAGCTGATTTAGACCTCTGTAGTCCACACAGAGTCTAAGCGTTCCATCTTTCTTTTTCTGAAAGAGAACTGGCGCACCCCAAGGTGAAACACGGGGTCTTATAAACCCTTGTTCTAACAGCTGTCTCTAAGTCCTTTCAGCAACCTGGAAGCTTTACTAATTGAAGGTATGGGGATCCAAAAACTCCAGTTCCTTGAACTTTGTTCCCGTGAAGATCATGGAAGGAAATGGTTCCGTTTGTGACTGTGTATATCAGCTTGATTTTTGTGGAGCCAATCCATTCCAAGGATACCAAAATTTTTATTTTGATATCATCCACGAGATCCTAGGACTTAAGAGGTTTGGAAAACAATTTCTTAAACAAGACAATGATCTTATTGGAGATCTATGACATATGTCCGATAACAGATTTTTCTTTATCAGATCGTTCGTAAACAATCACTTATACAATAGGAAATTTTTCTTCAGAAAACATTTTTATATTTATATAAAAGTTGCAATATGTACATAGAGCAGCTCGGCTCCAGAATTCAAAATCTCCTCGAGAGTCGCATAAGACGACGGTAGCCATGCCCTGATACAAAAGTTCACTTACTGACAAGGGAGCTATTATTTTCTCCTTAGGAATAAAACAACTAAGGAGTCTGTAGACTTGGCATGAAAGTCTGAAATTCTGAGGCGTCAAATGATATAGAATGACGCCACGCACCATTTTCAGTTTTAACAGAATCATAGCCAATGAGAGGTTCTGCCACAGCATTGCACGGCGGTCGCAAGAGGCGTGGACATACTGCCGTGCAAACCACTTATGCTATAGTTTCTCCACTGGGTTAGGAAAATATAAATCCTCAAAATGGCGTGCGAGTCTAGCTCGGCTTGTTCGAGTTGAAGCGGAAGAAATGAGATGCTCGAAGGCGAATGCAATCATATCATCTTGAGATTGGGTGAGGTCGATAATACCAGATAAATAGGGAACTTCCATCTATAAAAACAATTTCTTTGATTAAAAAATCTTCATTAAAAAGAAGCTTATGGAATGAAAATACATTATGAAAAATGCTTTTTCTGAGTTTTTATTATCAATTTCTGATAAGAATTTGTTTATCCTTATTAGCTTCCAACTTCGCTCTGATACCAACTGTGAGATCCCTCTGCCCCCTCCGCGCACCGGACTCCCGGTAGCTGACAGCAGAAGCAGCCTCCTCATGCGCGGGGCAGGGTTTCTCACTCGGGGCCTCGCCCACGAATGTCCGGGCACAAGACTAGGCTGGTGGTCACTCCGAAAACCGAAACCGAAAAAATTTCCCATGCCTGGAAAGCGGGGATGCTTCCACCTTTTTGAATTTTCTTAACAAATTTTTCTTTCTAACGAGATCAATTCTAAACTATCCTTCACCTGAATAAACCAGATAGAAGGAAACTATCGCTGATATAATTTGATCATCTGAGTAAATTCAACGCTTTTCTCCTAATCAAGATCAGGCAGCACAACCGTTGATCCAGTCAATTGAGAAATTTATCAGGAAATTAACTAGCTACTCGAATCCTAGCGTGATCCTAAGATTTTTCAGTTTGATTATTAAAACTGCACTGATTCCAGCCTAACCCTATCCGGCCCATGGGTTAGCCACCACCCTACCACCACTGGACTCGGTAGAACCAAGCAAGTACTCACTCACCCATAATTGAAATGCCTTTCTTAACTTTAGCTTTAGAAAACAGGTACGCACACACTCCTCTTTAAAACTTTAATATAAAAATAATCTATTGACGAAACAGATATGATCACGGATTTCATAACTCAAAATTTCCATTCAATCCTTTGATTCACAAAAACAGTACCACTCTGGACTCTCCGTTGTTGGGGGACTAGCTGGTTAGCAAACGAGATCCAGTAACAGATTACAATAATCATTTCGTCAACATACATATATATATCTTCCTCGACATACGAAAGGGTGTCCTAAGCACCGCGAGCCCGTGCATACATATATATATCTTCCTCGACATACATATATCTTCCTCGACATATATATATCTTCCTCGACATACGAATGGGTGTCCTAAGCACCTCGAGCCCGTGCATTGCCTGGTCAAAACCCTCTAGGATCCTCCTTAGGTGTCCTAGTACTTCACTTAGGGACCACTTCGTCTCGGCCCTCACCCATCGTACCGGAAGCACACCATTTTTCACCATACTCAGGCTAGTCAAGACCTGGGCAGGTTTTTGCTGCATGAGCTGTCCCTCGAACACTCCCTGCTAGCTGTTGCAACCGAACTTCCCTTAGATAAACATATATGTCAAATGCTCCCTCCAGCATTCTGGCGTAAGAAAACAGGGTTTCTATGCAAGTTTTCAGTTTTGATTTTGTTTGAAAACCATGAATAATCTTAAATCTGTATCCCAATACTTCTAGATCTAGGTCTGAATTCCAAACAGAATTCCTCAAATTCTGTTAACTTGATCCTCAGATCAAAATCAAAAGTCTTAACTTAGTTTCAGATTCGGTGGGAGATTTGAGTACATTTTTCCTGAACTCGGCACATCATCATTGATTGAATTTGACGAAGGAATTAGGTCTTGGTCAATAGTCTCAATCAGAGTTTGGATCTGGAAAGGTTCTTCCTAAACTATCTTTCTCGAAAGGTACTATTTCAATTTCTCTTTCTCTAACTTTTGTTCGACGAATATTTGCTTACAGATTTCTAAAACATGAATTTCTTAGGAGGAATAAAATAATCATTTATCTCGATCTCTGACTTCGATAGTTTAATTGAATTTTTTCATTACCATCGTAGTGAATATGAAACAGAAGCATTTCTTCTCACAGATTATCTACTTATTCATTTTTTTAATTTTTACAGAAATTAAACAGAGAACTATGAGAACCCTTATTTAAATATAATCATTCTATATGTATCTATTTATGCATATAATCTAATTCTGATGAAAGTCACACTTTTATCATCATAAAAATCATTTATGATGAAAATCACTCTTTTAATATGAAAGTATTTCTTTTATGCATCCATTTATGCATAAAATCATTTATGATGAAAATCACACTTTTAATATAAAAAAATATCTTTTATGCATAAAAATCATTTATAATGAAAATCACACTTTTAATATAAAAAAGTCTTTTATGCACCCATTTATGTATAGAATTCAAAAATGATAAAAGTAACACTTCTATAATAAAAAAATAATCTTTTATGCATACTTTTATGCATGGAAATCAAATATGATAAAAGTAACACTTTTATAATAAAAATAAATTTCTTTCATGCATCTTCTTATGCATAAAAATCAATAATGATAAAAGTAACACTTTTATAATAAAAAAATAATCTTTTTATGCATGAAAATCAAATATGATAAAAGTAACACTTTAATAAAAAATATTCTTTTATGCATGAAAATCAAATATGATAAAAGTAATACTTTTATAATAAAAATAAATTTCTTTTATGCATCCTCTTATGCATAAAAATCAATAATGATAAAAGTAACACTTTTATAATTGAAAATAATCTTTTTATGCATGAAAATCAAATGTGATAAAAGTAACACTTTTATAATAAAAATTATTCTTTTATGCATACTTTTATGCATGAAAATCAAATAGTAACACTTTTATAATAAAAATAAATTTCTTTTATGCATCCTCTTATGCATAAAAATCAATAATGATAAAAGTAACACTTTTATAATTTAAAAAAATCTTTTTATGCATACTTTTATACATAAAAATTAAATATGATAAAAGTAACACTTTTATAATAAAAAATATTCTTTTATGCATACTTTTATGCATAAAAATCAATAATAATAAAAGTAACACTTTTATAATAAAAATAATCTTTTATGCATACTTTTATGCATAGAAATCAATATGATGAAAGTAACTCTTTTGTAATTAAAAAAATATACTTTTATGTATTATTTTAAGCATAAAAATCCATAATGAAGAAAGTAACACTTTCATAATGAAAAATTTTCAATAAGTATCTTTCATAGAATTTAATTCTATTGAAAATCATTCTTTTATAGAATTTAATCAATATGCATCTTTTTATGCATGAATGAAATTGACACTTTTAGAATACTCTAACGATGGAGATTACTCTTTTTTATTAATAAAAGATGAAATTTATTTCACAATTTTTCAAAAAATTTGCCATAACCTCCTTTGTATGGCTGACAATTTTTCAATTTTTAACTTACTAAAATTAATTAAAGTTTACCAAGAGTATTTAAATCATTCTAATGTAAACAATTAAAGAGAAACATTATGAAAAACTTGATTTTATTCATTAATCATTCATCTAGGATAAGAATGGTTGGATTTACTAAAGAAGAGAGGGGAATGCCTTTTTTTAATGAGGCATAACATCATTTGCAATTTAGAGAAGACAAAAATCATAAAAAATCATAAAAAACCATAAAATGAAAAGAAAAGAGAAGAATCTCCAACTTACTAATGAATTTGAGAGCTTTCCTTTGGCTTGATGGTTTGAGGGTTCTACTCTTGTTTGAAACAAGAGTGGCCACCAATCTTTTGAAAAAGGGAAGGTCAAAAACTAATGAATTGTGAGTAAAATTCACTATTTTTGACACTTGGGAGAGGCAGGGTAACAGTGCAAAACACTATTGAGTTTCAACAAAGGGGAAGGCTTCTATTTATAGGAAAAAGTGAGCTTCTAACCGAGCCAACTGATTCTAGAATTTTTCAAATTAGTTTGGTCAATTTTTGATCATTTTTGGATCAATTGTGCTCACTTTATGGATCTAGTTGAAACAGGAGAGAGGAGGGATAAAAATATCTCATTATTTGGGAGTTTAAAACTCATTCAAGCATGTGAAATAGGCGCCTCCTTCATGAGGAGAGTTCTCCCATACTGAGGTATCAAAAATGTATCATTTCATTTAAATATCTCTCTTTTTTAACTATTAACCTTGTCCTTAGTCAACTCTTCATCTTATGTGAGTATTTACTCATTTTTGAGAGATTTTTCTTTTATTCTTCTATTTATCTCCTCCCTACATTTGAATGAATCTTATTGGTCCATAGGAACCTTAATTTAAAATTTCGAATAAATCTTCACCCTTAGGATAATGTCTCTTGAACAGATTATACTTAATTTCTAATGCACCTTCTGAACATCTTTTTGAACTTCTGTTTCAAGGGAACTTATTTTACTAAGATGAGTTATTTTTCTATCCAAAAATATTAAAAAACTAAATTACCTCTCTAAAAGATTTTCTCTCTCTAGATCAAAACTGGTAGAAACAAGATCTTTTATATTTGTGAAGAGGGATTTGATTACAGGGGAAGATGCTGGACATCTTGAGAGGCTGCAGAGGAATCTTACAAAATATGTCGATGAAGCTCCAGCATCTGCTACATGTTGATGTACCATAAATGGCACAACACCTCGAATTTGAATCGATGAACATGGCACATCATCGCCATAGAACCATTCTAAATAACACAAAAGCATGTTCTTAAGCATCAACTCAAGCACTCTATCCACATCTACAATAGGCTTTGTAGACTCGTTTTGGGAACCCTCAAGCCATGCACTACTGCATAAGCATAATCACTAAGCTCCTTTTTTTTCCTTTTGCTATCCTCTTCTAGCAAGGTATCAAACCAGGCTGCATCCACCTCTACAAGGCTATCACCACTGACAGGCACTCCATCATCTCCAAGGAACATGTTAAACCATTCTATTACATCATCTCGATCACAATTTTCCTGACCATCTGCACCATGAGAAAAACCGGATGCAAAGCTAGAGTCACCCAAGGGCATCACTTGGCTTTTCTTGCGACCATGCTCCTTCCATTTGCATCATAACAATCCCATCATTAAAGTCAGCAAGGTCATCAACATCTTTCATATTCGAAGAAGTACACATAGTGCCTGTTTTCCATGCCAACAACCTTCTCAATACTCGAGCACCTGTTGAACACTGGTAATCTTCCTGCTCATCTATCTGAGCATCTAAGAGACCTCTCTCCTGCTTATTTGTGTCTTTTTTATTTCTCTACCATCATGGCAACATACTTCATCTGTCCATGATCCTGAGCAATCATTTTGGCTCCACTGTGTACATTGTATAGCAGCACCTCAAGCACATTCTAGCTATCCAACCACCCCTGCTTGAGTTGTGTCCACTGCACCATCTTCAGTACCAAACAATTTCTATCCCTGCCCAATATGGCTTGGTCCATAACTGATAGCTCTTCCTTGCATAGCCTCCCCATCCTCATGCTTCGAACCTCAAGCAAATCTAGTTGTGATTCAACACTGTCCACAGTGTAGTGATCTTGTCCTTTGAGACTAGCAACCGACTTTAACATCTCTTGGTCTTTACATGAGTGCTTCATGTAGCCTACATACTCCTTGTGCCTAAATGCCTTACATCCAGCTTTATCTGTCCCAATATCCACTAATTGAAGAATCTGTAAGCTGCCCATGCTTTCATCTAAATCATCATACTCCTTGTGCCTAAATGCCTTACATCCAGCTTTATCTGTCCCAATATCCACTAATTGAAGAATCTGTAAGCTGCCCATGCTTTCATCTAAATCATCATGAACATTACCCTGTTGAACTGCATTTGATATGCCCTCCATAGTATCGGTAGGAGCTACTGTGATAGAGAATCCATCCTTCTCATCATCATCAAGATCAGGATCCCAACTTGGTAAATCTGGAAAAATTGTGTGGTCCCAGCGAAAGTCTCTATCCAGAAGATTGGTATCATAATGTTTGCTTCCAAGCTGACTTTCCCATGCCTTCACCAAATCATCAGTATCTTGGCTCTGTACCAACCCATGAGAAACTTGGGGTATCAGGTCATGCATACATATGAGAGTCGAACTCGAGGATGATCCGATTGGAGGATGGTCCGACCGGCGGATGATTCAAATGGCGGACTATCCGACCTCACATGGTCCAACTTGGGATTCCGACTATACCGACTCAAAGCAGATCCTCAAGCCCAAGAGAAATATGACCATCGACCTTATTGTTTCCGTGTCAGAGATCAACTCTGCTCCGGATTCGCTTGGATCCGCCCCAATCTGCTTGTCTGATTCTCCGACTTCACGACTTTCCAACATCCAAATTCAAAGGCTCGGATAAAGATGACATTTTTCGCCTTCCTCATGGGCACCGGCTATTTCTTCCGGTTGGATCCCGTTTCGAAAACTGCACACGTCCATGAAATCAGAGTGCTTTCTTCATCATCACCATTGTCGAAGAAATCCGATCTAGGTTGATCACTCTGGACTGCCCCGCTCCGGTATGGAACCTCCAGAGTCCGCCGCGACTTCTGATCCGACTGAGGCCCGGACTCAGATGTGGATACACTAATCCGGCACTCGTGACTTCGGCCGACTCGGACCATGACTCCCTCAGATAGTGGACTTCACCTCAACTTTTGGCTCGGACAACAGCATCTACTCAGACTGCAACACTCATTTCGGCTGGGCGTATCCTACGCTTGCACCTCTGATTGGCCACCTTGGAGTTGACTCCCTATATGCAGAGTGGGCAAGACGGGCACTCCCGATCTGCTCTACTCGGGACTCGGATTTTCACTCGGACCTTTATCGTGGTCACCAAAGTGTTAACGGCCACAAATTAAAAGGACATACACACAGAGATACATGAGAGAGAAAACGCCATTGCTGCTATATTGCTTCATTCATGGACGCTAGAATGTCCGATTACAAAGATGATAGGGTAGTATATCTTCATGTACGCAAAGGGATATGAAGGGGTACGGGTAAATTCGAAAAGGCAGAGGGTAGGTGAAAGGTTATGATGGTTAAGGATGAGTTCACATGGAGTGCCTGCACACGTGGCTAACACCAAAAGGTGGGGAAACAAATTTGGGAAAGAATAGAAGCTAAGAGGAGCATTAATTAATGATCAATCAAGATTTTTGTCCATATAACAAGACAACAATCTTTTTCAACTATGGCCAACTGCTTCCCAAGAGCATATTTAAGCAAATCACTCCTAATTCATTCATTCATTCAATTTTCAGTCATTCATTCATGATTAGCCTTAGTAGAATCATGTAGAAAAGGGGCCTAAAGGTCAACCCCTTGGGAGTGACCAAGGCCCACCCATGTACAAGAATTTATCAACCTTTTTATACCATATATAAATACAAAAAACCCATGACACCAGTCACTCTTCTTCTCTTTAATCTATCTTAATCATGTGTTAATCATCATCAATGTTCTTAATCAAGCTTAGGATTGTGGATTAGTACAGCAAGGCTTCTATGTGTGCAACAGAAAAATAAGAAAAGATAAGGTAACAGAGAAGCCGGACCAAGTGAGAAAGGGGGAATCTATTGGGTGTCGGGCTCCCTGAATGAGAACCTGACTATGAGAGGCTGAGACAATCCTAAAACACCATGGATCCACTCCACATGAAACCCCATTTGGCACATCGTGCCCTCTAGAGAGCTCCAATCAACCCTATCATAAGATTTCTCAAAGCCTAGGAGTAAGACTATGAGGTCCTCTTGCCGCATCCTAGCCAAAGCTACTATCGCCTCCTAGAAGGTCTCTATGGCTTCAACCTCTAAGCTTTATCCTAGCCAAGGGCCAGAGGTAAGTGAGCACCTCGATGATGCGTAAATCATGAAGATGGTTTGAGAGCTCTATTGTTTGTGCCACCTGAATGGTTTGAGAGCTCTATTGTCTGTGCCACCTGAATGGTGACAACCACTGACTCTAAATCCCACTTGTCCTCAGGGCTGTACTCAAGGAAATAAGAAGATCATAGTGTAACTCTCTTGCGTAGAAGGTCTGGAGTGATGAAACACCACACAAATCTGAATGGGATCTACTGTCTTCTCAAAAATATATGTCCCTTCCACCGGAAGACATCGGAAGAAACTCTAATCCATAGGAAGCCCGAAGATCCTTGGGGACCCACTTGGGTGGCAGGAGAGCCTTCATTGGGGAAGTGGAAATGATCATTTCTATCGGCTCCGCTCTGAGAATGGATGAATCAAATTGTGGACAGAGCTCATCAACACGACTGCCTTTACTTTGGGTTGGCAAGCACCGTCAACTAAAGGGTGATGGGAGTGATCTAGAGAGGCAGACAGAGGGGGGAGTGCGGGCTCAGAGGAAGAGGATGGGGTAGATGGGACTGTTTCTTAATAGAGTTAGAGGCAAGGAGGAGAGAGGAGGAGAGGGGGGAGGAGGCAGAGGGGGGTGGGGGGTGGGGAGGCAAAGAAGAGGGAGATGGGAGTGGTTGGGAGTGATCCATCAGAGAGGGAGGGTGCTGGGAGGGGCTTGCCCGCCCGCTAGGGGTTTAGTGGGGCGAGTTGGCCTCACTAGAAACTAAGAACTAGAGAAGGCATCTCGGTGGGGTAGCGGGGCTACCAAACTAAAGGGGCCATAGGGACCCTCGTAGTGTGTCTAGAGGAGGCCCGTCGCTAAAGAGTGGGTGTGTTGGAAATACACCAAAATATCATGTGACATTGGGGATACGGGCATCAGACATTAGGTTTATAGCCAACTTGGTGTGAACACTCTAGGTATGAACAACCTCTTAGTTAGAATCAAAAGATAGGGTTTAGGGCCTGTAAAAGGGTATTATACTTGGTGCTTCATTCATTCTCATTCTCACTCATAATACAATCACCTTGTGTGTGCCCAACTTGCTCTCTCTTTTCTCTCTTCTTCTTCCTCCTCAACCATGGAGAGATTTCATCCTCCATAGCTGCATGGTTTGACTTGTGATTACCACCAACATGGTATCAGAGTCATGCTATTCAGTGATTATGCTATGCTTATTATCTACTCCACTCTCATTAGCTTCATCTTATCACATACTCTAATCTTAATTAGTAGTTAATTATATTTTCACCATTTCTTCACATCTAGGTCATCTCCTTCTCTACCCCCTGTCATTGGAACCTTGTTTTCTCTCCATATAGCCAACCATTGCTTAAGCCATCCATTGGAGCCTCTTCCCATCTAAATGGTGCACCCACCAAAAGCATCAATGGACGCGATAATTAACGCTAGCATTGGAGTCAATTGAAACAAATGTAGGTTTTTTTTACCAAAAATGCAATGGTGGATTAACTCAACCAAATCGACGCAATTCCGCTCTAACTTGGTGGTTTTTGGGTGCTGCAAACTTACTTGGAGCGTTAGAATTGGAAACAAACGCTTGGAGTAGTCGCTATAGCCTTGGGTATGTCTCTAAGAGTCATTTTGGTACAAAGGAGATTAAGGCAATATTTTTATTATTAATCTTATGCTTAGAGACTTGAATCTCATGTTAACCTAGTGCTACAAGTGCCCCTTGAAGCTTTTTTGAAGAAAATTTGAGAAAGCCCTTCAATTAGACACCCCATGTTGTCCCTTCTTTTGCACTACAAATAGTGAATTTCCTCTTCTAATCAATGATTAATTAGCAATAATCCTTATGATCATGGACCATTAAGGGTTCAATCATACCCTTGGGAACTTTTTATTACTTGCCAAAGCTTCATATTGAGAAAGTCCCTTGATTTTCCCCTCCGACGATGCTCTCCAAATTAAGGTATTTTTTGCTTAAATACAAAAAAATGCTATCACTAATACCTTGATTAGTGCTAATCATTTGAGGTTTTTAGGGCCATTAATGTGTTGCTAAACCTAAATAAATCATCAAATCAGATTTTCCCCTTGATTTGAGTGGTCAATTTGTTAATCCAAAATCGAGTAGAAATCTGTATTAGCATTGTTTGGAACAATGGGATTTTTGAGCTTATATGCTTCATGTACCACATATCATGCTCATAAATAATTTGTACAAGAGGAAGACAATCGCCATTGATAAGGCTAAGACCTCCTTAAGAAGATTCAATGCATTATCATGTGAAAGGGACATGTATCATCATCATGTCAGGCTTTATGAATTTCTTGAGATTATGATCCATCTTTTCCTACATGGATTTCATTACACAATGAAATCAAGGATGAAGAGGACCAAGGGCTACATCAACATCAAGATCCACATCAACATGAAGAAGATCAAGAGCTACATTGACATTACAAGCTACATCAAGAAGATCTTCATGGGCATATTGGTCATCGAGGGGGGACTCTCCCTTTATTTCTAAATTCCTATTTTATGTTGAGTTAAGGGTTCTCTTCCTGGGTCATCCCACAAAATCTAAATCTTTTAGAATTTTTGGGTTTTTTATATAGACTTTATGGTATTAAAGGCATAGTTGCTTCCTAAACCATCCAAGGCCAGCCCACCTATGGCCACCCTATGGCCACACCTCTATCCTAAGTGAAATGTAATCATAACTAGATTTCTAGCATTTGTCATCATAATTAGCATTGTAAACCTAATTAGAGTAAGAACTACGAGCACCAACATGGTCATCATAAACCAGCATTGTAAACAGTAACTAGAGCTAGCATGAAAGGTCTCTGCACTTTCACGTCCATGAGAAGGATCTGTTGGCCAAAAAAAAAGTTTGTGAAATACCCATTTCACGTCTTCGTGAAACCCCGACTTTCACGTAGGGAAACAAGTCCGCATGGAAAAAAAATCCATGAAATACATTTCATGCATGAGATGCTTCCACAGCTTGAAAGGTTTCTGCACTTTCACATCCGTGAAAAGGGTCCGTGTTGGGCAAAATAAAAATAAAAATCCATGAAATACCCATTTCGCGTCTTCGTGAAACCCTAACTTTCACGCATTAGGGGAAGGTTGAGGTCTATAGGGGCCCTTTAAGCTGCCATATTATGATTTTAATGACTTTTTGTTAAAATGTGAAGTTTCTTTGACTTTAGATACCTTCTTATTCTTCAAATGGCTAGAAGTTTGAATTTCAAAGTTTCCCGCCAAAATTGAATTTAAAATTGAGTGGGCAAAACCATATCATGTGACATATCTATGGAAAGAGCTCAGCGAGTAGATTTTGGATCTCTAATGTGTTTTAGTGCTCATTGGAAAGCCTGCATCGAGCTCTTCGAAATTGGTCATCTTGAGCATCCGAGGGCATAATCCATCATTTTGGCCTCTGACCAATAACCTCAAAATTTAACTCGCAAATCAAGGCAAAAACGGGCCTTAAAGCACTAAAAATCGCTCAAAATAGCCCGAAAAAGATTGTGTACCATTTCAGGCTACTTTTTTAGTGTCTAAACGACAAAATCACGAAAACGTTAGGTAGACAAAATTGTAGTTCTCCAAAAATACAACTCTCTCATACAGCGTTTTTCCAAATTCTTTTTGGAACACATTAAAAAACGCACTCTGAAACAGGAAAAATCTTTCCAAAAAAAAATTCCATCATTGAGACCTCTTCCATCTGGGATGCTACTGGCATGCACGTTTTCCAGAAAAGTTCATCCTAAGAGAACATTCACGTGTGCTTTTAAGACCTCGGCTTCTATTTGGAACACCAGTGGCACACACTTTTTTTGAAAAAATATCTCAGATCATTCACATGCACTTAGCGCCTAAGCAAATTAACGCAAACGAACCATCGTTTGACCCAGAAAAAGTTGCACTAGGCCTCTTGAGGCTGTAACAGGCTATAAGAAAACCTAAAAAGTAAAAAAAAACACGTATGCACTTGCTCAATCAAGGAGCAATTGGCAACGATAGAGGGATTACATGGGCCCACACCCAAACTGAACCCAATGGCTGAAATCTTCGACCCATTGAGATCCATGTCCCAAATGCACCTCCTAATACCATTTGCCATGCCGACAACAAGCGTGTCATCAGGTTTTACACCCCCTTATCACATCAATCGAGATTTGGTCCCTTTCCTAGCACTACCACGAGTCCTAAACCTTTAGAAGTGCTACGTACCAACCCTTTGCAGTCCCTAAATTCACAAGCCTTGGACATATTGACAAATCTAGGAAGGGGAGTTTTCCAAGGACTAAATAAGGTCCTAACTACAAGATCACCCACACACAGCCTCAATGACTTATCCAAAAACACGACCGTATAGATTTCCAAAATCATAGGCAAATACGATGGAATGACTGATCCTATTCAATTCATGCAAATGTTTGAACAGAGATGTGAAGCCTTTGGAACATGAGTTAAACCTTTGCGTAGTGGGAAAAGCTAGTCAATGGTTCATCACATTGATGCATGCGATTAAGATGAATTTCAGGACCTTGAAAATAGCCTTTATCCATGGCTTTTCAAGACAAGGTGATTGGTGGAGTGCAGCAAGAGAAATCTATTCAATTATAAGTAAAAACAAAACAAAACATTTAGAGATTTTATCCTTCAGATAAAAATCTCGGACTCACAATGTGAGCCATGGGAGAAACTAAACGATGCTCAATTGAAAAGATGTTTCATGATGGGTATAAAGAATAACAACTTACACAACTTGACCATTGTATCCAATTCGAAAACATTTGATCAATGTTGTAAAGAAGCAATACTTTTAGATGACAATATGATGGAGGATGATCACGATAGAAGATGTTCCTCATCTTAACCCAGTGAAGCAAAGGATAAAGAAAAATTGATCTCACAATTGTTATTTCCTGAATTCTACACAACCTTGCTTAAAATCTTTGAACTAGAATCTCCAAGAGAGGATGAGATCCCTCAAAACCAATTATCCTTGATTCCTTTCAAAGTGATGAGTGAAATGCCTTGTATTTGTTTCCATCACTACGTCCATCCTTTCCACGGTACCCTTGAATGTGCGAACACGCTTGCAAGCCAAGGAACGAGAAACATTCAAAAGGAATGCAAAAGAACACAATTCAAAATGAGTAGAGGAGCATGTTTTAAAACTGAAACCTTCTAAACCCAAGAAAAAAAGAGCCAACAAACTATAGAAACCAAGGTTGAAATAAAGGACAAGAGAAAGGAGCTTGTGGAGGCATCCACCTCAAAGGCTACCCCTCAAACCACCAAACCACATGTGCGACATATGATACAAAAGGCCGAAATAAAGTGTGTTCTTATTGCATGGGCAAACATAATGAAAACTTGACGATCCAACGAAAGTCAAAAGATGAAACAAGTTCTAGTACATCAAGGAGTGAGGATAAAATAAGTTTTGCCTCATCACTGAGTGCACCTCACAGTCCAGTCAAGAAACTAGAACCCGCCCAACCACCCCATATTGAAAATTATGATCACATGACATGCGAAACACAAAAAACAAGCTCAGGAAGCATACTTAGCATTGTTGAGTGTCATACAAGATCATCAGTTGTGATTGAACCTCATAATGTCAAACCTAAAAAAGCAACCAAAATACAAAAATCAGAGGAGTATTACTTCCCCTTTCAAGAGGAAGATGTACTCTCTACAGAAATAAACTCATTAAGGCAAGAAGATTCATCAAAAGAAGATTGCACAAATGATTCAGTTGAAAAAGCACGTGAGGAATTCGATGAGTCCTTTATCAAATTAAAGCAGTCTCTCAAATCCTCATTTGGAGGATTGCTCTTCTCTCGTGTGGTGAAGGTAGCATAGCTTCAGTCCTTGCACCCTTATAGGTTAACCATGAGCTATACCAAGATTTCAAGAGCTACATAGAACAGTACTGTAAGGATTTGCAAGTTTTCAAATAGACCTCTGTTAAAGTTGTCAAAGGACCGAGTCATTGTACACATTGATCACAATTGAAAAAGCTAAGAGCCATGAAGATATCAAGAGCTACATAGAACAATATTGTAAGGATTTGCAAGTTTCCAAACAAAACCTCAGTTAAAGTTGTCAAAGGACCGAGTGTACCATTGTACACATTGGGCACTTTGAAAAAGTAGAGAGACATGAAGAGGATGAAACTGAATTGGAAAATGAGATAAAAAATGGGAATTGAAAATACGAGAACATCCATGGTTCCACTTAAAGATTCTATCATGGTATGGGTAGATTTCCCTATGGGAAATGATGTTAAGTGCAAACGTGCATTGATTATCCCTCGAGCTAGTCATAGCATCATGACAGTAGACACT
The DNA here is from genome assembly GCF_041138505.1 of Cibotium barometz. NCBI lineage: Eukaryota > Viridiplantae > Streptophyta > Polypodiopsida > Cyatheales > Cibotiaceae > Cibotium > Cibotium barometz. The sequence goes on along the minus strand of NC_141102.1, from coordinate 30,457,492 downwards.
TGGGTATCATTGGGCCAGCCTGCAATCATCCATAAAGAAAAGTCTCTTACACGAAAGGTGCCAATGGAGAAACCATTGAAGTTCCAGGTTGCTTTAGCTATGCTACTCAAATAATCATTGGAAATGTGGAATTTAGATTCCATGTTACCCTAGATTCCCTGGAATATGATGTCATCCTTGGTGGAACTTGGATACGTGACTCATGGTATTCAATTAACGAATCCATGCAAATAGTCACCTTGAACACTCCTCCATGCATTGTGAAATTGCTCTTACTACAGGAGGAAGAGACCTTGGAGGAGCTGGAACTCCCAACACATCTTACTCAGAATATCCCAAGAGTTATGGTGGGATTTGAACTTTACAATAAAATCACCACGGTCCAAGCACATCTTTATCCCACAACAAGAACACAATCTCACGACCCTCGAGTTATGGAATTTGTTAGGTCACTCATCCAGAGAGAATTCCATTCACACAAGCCATCAACATGCCATGTTTGGGATACTTTGAACAAACAATGTATATAGAATCTAACCCCCTTACGTGTAAATTTTTTGTGGTTATGTGTTGCAGATTTGATCTTGGGGCATAAATGGACTATTGCTACCCAAGCACCACTATGCTTTCGCAATAGGGTCATCATGATGGTCAACGACACAAAGTTGATGATACCATACTACAAGGAAGAGGATCCAACCCTACTAGATTTCAATGATGTTGAACGCAAAACGCTACAAGCCTCTTCCTCGAAAGCCCCTCTACATGAAAACCTAACTTCTACATCAACAGCCAACTCTGATTTACCATCTACTCCTCTGACTCCATCTTCACCAACAAGAGAAAGAGCTTCTATTTAAACTCAAGGGCAAAGCCCCAGAGCCCACGCCTCTTCATCCACCATCCTCACCAAAGGAGAGAGCTGCATGCTCAAAAGCCTCAACATCGAAAGCTAATCCGCAAGAGACTCAAGCCTCATCACTCGTCAACAACGCCCATGAGTCTCAAACCTGCAACCTGAGTGCCAACCAATGTAAAGGAGGGCCCCAAACCTTCAGTTTCAACCAAAAAGAAAACTCCACCATGACAACCAATATCAAGGTATCTTAATAGTATCAAAATGTGGGTGGAAAAGCACCTACTTGTATCTCAAGGCTACTACAAAGGTGCCAATCCAATTTGGGTGCCTCGATCATCAAAGCCTCTTCCTCCTCAATTCAAAACTCAAATGCCAAAGAAGAATAAAAGTACTCCACAACTACGTCCTCAAGATTCTATGTGAGTTCCTCAAAGAACTCCAGCCACTCAACAAGTGTGGGTACCAAAAAGGTTATTAGCTCAAGGGGGCTACCAAGGTAATACCAATGCTTGGATTCCCAAGTGCATCAAGAAGTGGCCCAAGCCTTCTCAAAGAAAGAAGCCTCAAAGGCATCAGCCATTAACTCCTAATGTTCATCAAAGATGGGTACATGTGCATGTGTTGCAACAAGAACAAGGATATTATGATGGAAATCCCATCATATGGTTGCTAAGATCAAACAAGGTGACAAAAGCCTCACCATTGACTTCATTTTCAAAAAATTCACCTAAAGTTTGACAAGAATGGAGACCCAAGCAATACCAAGCAAGCCACTCAACCCCTATCATGCATACAACACATACACAAGAGCTTGCGTGTTCAGTCAACACCAATGCCAACCATCCAGAAGCCGTACCTACCACCTCAACAACAATTGAGCCACAAATTTAAGAATCAATCCTCATGTCTGCAATGAAGACTTATGATCGTATCAAGGACAAACTCACAATGCTCTTTTCACCCCTCTAGATGAGAAGCATGAGTGCAAAAGCTACCCAGCAAACATAAGAACCTATTCTCTCTCAAAAAAAAAAAGAGTAGGCACAAGAACCTGTTGCTCGCAAAAGGTGGTAATAAATTATTATTTTTTTAAAGCAAGAAAAAACACAAGGAAGTCACAAAAATGGCCTACCTAAAAATGGTAGAATATTACAAGAAACTCCCAACGATCTTCAATAGCCATTACGTTTTCGTTAAGCTTATAGCTTAGTATTCTTTTGTCTAAGTTAATGTAGCAGGTGCTCCATGAGAACGTATACATACTCATGCACTGGAGGACATTTACACCAGAGCCTCACCATCAACAACTTTTCAGGTATATATCTCTAGATGGTGGGGAGCCATGGTGGACGAAAGCCTAGTCAATGGTACAACCGATCGCTGGAAATTTTCTTCAAATTACAAACCTCTCCAAACAAAACCTTAAATCTTCATAACACATCAATCTCTAATCCTTAGTGACGATGTCTAAATTAGCCTCACAATTTGACGTAATTCTTTCATGCCGGCCTCGCCAACAAGTGGTTACTTCAACAAGCACAGCTCAATAAGAGTCTATTTGACTCACTTAATGTACTTCATGTTTATATGCTTCATAGAGCACTTAAATATAAATAAAAGCATATAAAGCACAAGGGAAGAAGCATGCAGAAATAGATCCTAGTCAACAACATCTGACAATAATCCTGCCACAAGAAGGGACATCATCAAAGGCTAATTTCTTCAAATGATGAATGTCGCTTCAATGAATCAAATGAGGAACTGAGAATCACAATCTCGTTTTGATGACTTTGTATATGTTCCTCCGGATCCTTTCTTCTCTTCTCCCCTATTATTAATATCTCTTAGTTTTTCAACTAACATAAATAACATGTAACTCTGTTTAAGATTACCAAAAACAAAGTGAGCAAAAAATATACGCACACAAAAAAATACTCACAAAAATATAAAAATGCAATTAGTCGCGTAAAAACCCCCATCTTGTAGGAATTCCTGCTAAACTCTAATCTTTTCATTTATTAACTAGCCTTTCTAATTCGTTCTGAAGGAACAAGGACCATTGAACGTCACTCAACATCAAAAGCCATCACCAAAGCTTGTCAATTCTCCCCACACAAAGGTCTTTAATGCGATCACGAGGACACATCGACATCAGCAAGGGGGGAATGTTAACCCATTTCTAGGGTTATCAAGAGCTACTGCCATTATCTTACATCAAGGAGTCAAGGTAGATACACATAAAGGTCATATATTCAAGATATGGATGGGCGTCCGTATGGTCCAACGAAATACTTATGACGATTTTCTCTTCAAGAACGTGTGGTAGCAAGTTAGGATGAAGACCTTTTGGTGTATCTACCTTGACTCCTTGATGTAAGATATGGATGGGCGTCCGTATGGTCCAACGAAATACTTATGACGATTTTCTCTTCAAGAACGTGTGGTAGCAAGTTAGGATGAAGTCCCAAAAGTGATGTACTTCATGGATATATTATGAGAGTAGTCATTGTAATAGCATTAGGACTCTTATGAGCCTAAAGTGACCGGCTACCAGCCACAGTTTAAGTAAGTGTGAACACTTATGGCCATGTATATAAGTGGATCTCTCATAATACAAAGGACTCTCCCATCGTGCAATAGAGTCTTGCTAATCCTCTTGTTAATCTCTCTCTAATCCATGCTAGTAAGTGTGTGTGAGTGAAGTGAGGTGAGAAGAGGAACAAGAACACCTAGTGCAATGCGGTGGTGTGACAACGCTCACGGGAGGCACAGTAGAATTGCTTCTTAAGGAGTTGTGAAGCTTGGAGACCTCAAGGGTTACGAGTTCGGCCAATGGAAAGATCCCCACAACAGTTGCGGTTCACCAGGTAATCTTCTTGTTGGATGTATTTCAAAGGGGGTTTCGGTGAGCCATAACACTAATTGCCTTATTAATAGAAGTATTTTTTTGTTATAACAAAGCAGAGAGTGATTTGACAAATAAAGCTTCAATGATTGTTGTTTGTGCTCAACAAATCCATGTATACATCCTCTATATCATGTGAGTTGAACCCATGAGCCAAGAACTAGCAAGAATGATGCAAATTTTTAAATTTTTTATCCTTTAGGGTTGAATTTTCACCTCCAAGTGGTACTCCCTTTTGATGCTTTTGATTTGATCAACAAAGCTCTCCTTTGATGTGTTGAAGCTTCTTGTGAGATGATGTACTAGCTCCAAGTTGTGTTCTTTTAAGAGAATGAACCAAAAAGTATTTGATTGTTGATTATTTGGAGCTTGGTAAAAGAGGAAAAAAACTACTTGAAAACTAATTAACAAAACTAATCATTTTGCTAATCTAACATATCATATGGTGCATAGCTACTCAAAGGATGACGAATGGCTTTGATATCAACTTGAGATTTCCATTTTAAGTTGATTAGGATTGTAGAAATGAACTAAGCACATCATCCTAGCATGCTAGAAAGCAAGAAAGAGATTAACAATAATGATAATACTAATGACAAAAATAAAGCATAATGACAAGCAAGATATTTAGCTCAAAAGTTCATATATTTGATTTAATAGATAGAGTGTCTTTTTATAAGCTTGAGTACATCTCCATTAGCAGATCCTTATGAGCTTACTTAAGCATCCCCTAATCTTTTCTAGATTTGAGCACCATCTCCCAAGCACCCATTTGGCATCTTTTTCTTTGTTGTAGGCACCTACTTTTGGCCTCCACATGGGTTGGCCAGATTTTCCTCATCCTTTGACGTCTCTTTGACCCTTTGAATCATAGTCTATGACTTATGCAACTTACAAATGTTTGAGGGTCACATACCACTCCCCCTTACAACAATCATCTTCCCCACATCACTTGCTATGATCAGATGTGTGTGGTTGCATCAGCTTGGGATGTGCTTCTCAGGCATACAATTGTGAGTAATCGGTCTTAGATGGACACACATATAAGTGGATTTTACTTGGGGTGTTTCAGCCTATCTACCAAAAGGATCAGTGATCCTTCACACAAAGCTTGCCCATCAAAAGGATTAGTGATCTTCTACATAGAATAATCAAACTACGAATTCTTTGGCAAATCATTACGATTTTCCTCATCCTTTGGGCTCCCTTTGACCCTTGAATCATAGTCCATGACTTATGAAAATCTTACAAATGTTTTAGGGTCACATACCACTCCCCCTTGCTCCAAACATTTAACCCACTCACTTGTTGTTTCAACAAATCGGATGTGTACAGTTGCAATGGCTTGGATGTGCTTCTCACGCATACAATTGTGAGTAATTGGTCTTTGGGCGGACAGACATGTAAGTGGATTTTACTTAGTGTTTGAGCTTGTCTATCAAAAGGATCAGTGATCCTCCACATAGAGCTTGTCTATCAAAAGGATCAGCGATCCTCCACATAGAATAATCACACTAGGGATTCTTTGGCAAATCATTATGACATCCATTGTTACTCTCGAATCAGAGTAAAAATAGGCAATACCTAGTGGAATCCTTGTTGAAGGAGTACAATCCTTGCATGATTGTGGAATGCTACGTGGTTCCATGGATGGCCCTAAAGCACGTGTGGCCATATTCACTTCCCAGGTTTGTCATTTTAGCGAAGGGGTCTGGCTCGTGAGGTGGGGCCTCACAGGCAGCACAAGCTCCCCCATGAGCATGGATCCGATCACTCTCCTATAGTTGTCAATCCCTCGTCTAAATGTTAGGAGTCTCGCAGTTCTGCAGGCTGTGACATCATACGTACTTTTTCTGGCTTAGGGCTGCTCCAATCATTTCCCAGATGTATCACACTCAACCAACCTACGTTTGTGTAAGTCAAAGCCGTCCAAAGATTAGGACTTTCTTCAAGACTTTCTTTCTGAATTATATCACCATCGCACTGCCTTATTCTCTGTGGAATCATCCCAGAGTGAGCCGTGTGCCTCCTCTAGCAAGAACATAGCTCAAAAATTCCATAGTTAATGGACTGTTTTCAGCTCAGGCCTTTCCTCAATGGCTTTGGCCTTGGCAGGATCCATCTTACACCCTTTTTCCTATGAAAAAATGAGAGCAGGTTGCATCTCTAATGAAAATAGTTCACTGTTCATTGTTCTACCTCTTGAAGTTGCTACAAACCCAATAAATTTTGTGACCATTTAATCCCCTTGGGTGTAATAATCAGGGCACACGCAATAACCAACTTCTCACTGTGCTCACATAACACATCTTTCATTACATCAATTGGAAATGCTGCTTAATGATACGGATCAACCCATTGATGGTGTAGTTGTTATTTATTGTGACAACATGAGCACTATACTTGCCATTTTGTGGGAAAGATCTTTAGAGTTCCAGTTTGGCAATGTCATTTATCTCCAATTAATTCCGCTAGCATCATTTTTCCAATTAAATCCGGCTTCTTCCCTGCTTGTTTTTTGCACTCTCATTGCCTCAACTTTGTTCACTTCCTCTGGCATGCTACTATCAGCTAATATATTAGACATACAAACAAAAGCTGCAGCATCCTTTTCATCCAGTCGCAGTGCATATTCAAATGCATGCCTTGCAAGCTCCACATTGCCCCACTTTCGACAAGCACCCAATAAAGTATGCCATACCACAAGAGTAGGATGGAATGGCATCTCCTTGATCATAGCTACCGCCTTGTCTAGTTGGCCTGCACGGCCAAGGATGTCAACCATGCAAGTGTGGTGCTCAAGGGTTGGAATAAGGCCATAGTCTTTGCTAATGGCCTCAAAATACATCTCGCCCATATCAACTAGACCAGTGTGGCTGCATGCAGTAAGTATACTAACGAAAGTGATCAGATTTGGCTGTTGGCCTTCTCCTCTCATTCTGTCAAAGATATGGAAAACATTGTCACTTTCTCCTACCTGGGCATATCCTGAGATTAGTGCAGTCCATGTAACTATATCTTGAACTGGAAGCTTATCAAACACTTCCTGTGCTTTTGCAAGCAAGCCACATTTAGCATACACATCAACCAAGGCATTGCCAACAACAAGATCCTGTTCCAACAACCCTTTTCTGGCAACCTTAGCATGTATTTCTTGGCCCTTGTCTGTGGCTCCTAAGCTGCCACAAGCCTTCAAGCTGCAAACAAACGTGAGAGCATCTGGGGAGACACCCTCCAATTGCATCTGTTCAAAACAGTTAAGTGCTTCCTCACCAAACCCATGTTCAGCATATCCTGCTATTAGTGCATTCCACAAGACTGCATCTTGAACTGGGTACTTGTCGAGAAGCTTGTCAAACACTTCACGTGCTTTCTCAAGCAAGCCACATTTGGCATACATATCCACAACTGCAATGCCCACTTCAAGGTCTCTTTCCAACAACCCTTTTCTGGAGATCTCAGCATGTATTTCTTGGCCCTTGTCTGTGGCTCCTATGCTTCCACAAGCTTTCAAGCTGCAAACAAATGTGACAATGTTGGGAGAGACACCCTCTAGTAGCATCTTTTCAAAACAGATCAGTGCATTCTCAGCACGCCCATGTTTTGCATATCCTGCAATTAGTACATTCCATGAGACTACATCTCGAACTGGAAGCTGGTCAAATACTTCCTGTGCTTTTGCAAGCAAGCCACATTTGGCATACATATCCACCAACGCGTTGCCAACAACGAGATCGCTTTCCAGCAACCCTTTTCTGGAAAGCTCCACATGTATTTCTTGGCCCTTGTCTAAGGCTCCTATACTGCCACAAGCTTTCAAGCTGCAAATAAATGTGACAGCATCTGGAGAAATGCCCTCCAATTGCATCAGTTTGAAACAGTTCAGTGCTTCCTCACCATGCTCATGTTTGGCATATCCTCCAATTAAAGCATTCCACGAGACTACATCTCGAACTGGAAGCCTGTCAAAGACTTCCAGTGCTTTTACAAGCAACCCACAATTGGCATACATATCAACCAATGCATTGCCAACAACATGATCTCTTTCTAACAATCCTATTGCGGACATCTTAGCATGTATTTCTCCGCCCTTGTCTGTGGCTCCTTTGTTGCCACAGGCTTTCAAGATGCAAATAAATGTGGCAGCATCTGGAGAGACACCCTCTAGATACATTTGTTCAAAACTATTTAGTGCTTCTTCACTGCGCCCTTGTTCAGCATATCCTGCAATTAGTGCATTCCACGAGACCACATCTCGGACTGGAAGCCTGTCAAACACTTCCTGTGCTTTTGCAAGCAAGCCACATTTAGCATACATATCGACCAATGCATTGCCAACAACAACATCTCTTTCCAATAGTCCTTTCCTAGAAATCTCAGCATGTATTTCTTGGCCCCTCTCTATGGCTCCTATGCTGGCACAAGCTTTCAAGCTACAAATAAATGTGACAGCATTCGGTGACACACCCTCACAATGCATCTGTTTGAAACAGTTAAGTGCTTCCTCACCATACCCATGCTTTGCATATCCTGCAATTAGTGCAGTCCACGAGATTACATCTCGAACTGGAAGCTTGTCTAGCAATTCCTTTGCTTTCCCAAGCAAGCCACAATTGGCATACATATCAATCAAGGTGCTGCCAAGTAGAACATCTCTTTCCAACAGCCCTTTTCTGGCAATCTCAGCATGTATTTCTTGGCCCTTGTCTGTAGCTCCTATGCTGCCACAAGCCTTCAAGGTGCAAACAAATGTGACCACATCTGGGGTGACACCCTCCAGTTGCATCTGTTCAAAACAGTTTAGTGACTCCTCACCTTGCCCATGTTTGGCATATCCTGCAATTAATGCATTCCAGGAGACTGCATCTCGAACTGGAAGCTTGTCAAACACTTCCTGTGCTTTTGCAAGCAAGCCACATTTGGCATACATATCAATCAATGCGTTGCCAACAGCAACATCGCTTTCTGATAACCCTTTTCGGGTAATCTCAGCATGAATTTCTAGGCCCTTCTCCCTGGCTCCTATGCTGCCACAAGCTTTCAAGCAGAAAACAAATGTAACAGCATTTGGAGAAACTCCTTCAAGCTGCATCTGTTTGAAAGAGTTCAGTGCTTCTTCACCCTGATCGTGTTTGGCGTATCCTGCAATTAGTACAGTCCACGAGACAACATCTCGAATTGAAAGCTTGTCAAACACTTCATGTGCTTTCACAAGCAAGCCACAATTGGCATACATATCGACCAAGGTGCTACCAACAACCAGGTCTGTTTCCAACCCCTTTCTGACAATCTCAGCATGTATTTCTATGCCCTTGTCTATGGCTCCTATGCTGCCACAAGCTTTCAAGCTGGAAATAAATGTGACAGCATCAGGAGAGAACCCCTCCAGTTGCATCTGTTCAAAACACTTCACTGCTTCTTCACCACATCCATGTTTGGCATATCCTGAGATTAGTGCCGTCCACGAGACTACGCCTCGAAGTGGAAGCTTATCAAAGACTTCCTGTGCTTTTGCAAGCGAGCCACATTTGGCATACATATCAACCAAAGCGCTACCAATGAAAAGATCTCTTTCCAACAACCTGGTTTTGGCAATGTCAGCATGTATTTCCCGGCCTTTTTCTATGTCTTTCAACTTTGCACAGGCCTTCAGTAAGGTCACAAAAGTGTATCCACTAGGGTGTATAGCATCCTCCTGCATTTTGTGGTACAGCATGAGAGCATGGTGTGACTTCCCACATTTTATATAACCTGTGATGAGAGAGCTCCAAGAGCACTCGTTGCAATAAACCAACCTGTCAAAGACCTGCTGAGCATCACAAATGCATCCGACATCCACTAACATGGAGACAAGGTAGCTCCCGAGTGATCTATGAGCTTCCAGCCCACTTCTGCGCATGTAGGCATGCAAGCGGAGGGCAAACCCTAGATTTTTCTCCTTTCTGCACTTTTGCAAGATGCACGTAAAGGCCTCCACCGAAGGCGGCAGTCTTCCAGCTTCCGCGGAGGCGAGTACATCCTCTAATCTGAGCATCTTCCAGCGAGAAGCACATTTTCATCAGCTTCTTCCGCGGAGGCGAGTACATCCTCTAATCTGAGCATCTTCCAGCGAGAAGCACATTTTCATCAGCTTCTTCATGGCATCAAGTATGGCTGAAGGCCTGGATTACCTTTGAATCGATGTTGGCACCAAGGTCCATATATTTCTTTGCTCTTTCGTTTGTTCAACCACCAGCGGGAGCGATCCCTGAAGAACTCCCTCCATAAAGGCCGGCTACCACCTGCTGCTGCTGCAAACCACGATGGAGGCCGATTTCCAAAAGAGGAAATTGCATCAATGCTTGCCATCTCCTCTTAGCTGGAGGAAGACAAGTTTTCTGGGTTGCAGGCTGTAGGAGGAGGAACGCAGTGGGGAAAGACTTCTGCACATTTACCTCCAGAAGCACAAGCCTCATGGCTTCGTCATATTGATCTCACTTTTCTGAAAAATCGCCCAGGAGCAGGAAAGTTTCTTCTTCCAATTTTTTTTAAAATCTATTATTACATATTAACCATGGACAACCAAGGCACAAGGAGAGCATAGAAAAAAGAAATCCTTGATTTCTAAAAAATAAATTTTGGGTTTCTAGATAATAAGTAAAAAAATCCCTTCGATTAACCTTTTGCATTCCAATTGACCCTTTGTATTCTAGTATTCTGGTTTCTATTCCTGTGTTTCGCTTCTTAATGTCTCTTACATACCATAGCAACGCGCGGGTTGAGTACTAGTAGTAGTAATTGGAGAGAAAGAAGAAATTGTAGTCCAAATAACATTTAAAAGATCCGCCTCAGTTTGAGAGGAGAAGGAAAAATTCTTCTTCCAATTTCTTTAAAAATAGTAGTCGATAAGCAAATTCTTTTTCTGCAAACTTCAATAGGGATCATGCATATTTTACTCCATAGGAATTTTTGTCACGAAAAAACCTTGTGGAAGCAAATCTTTCATAGCTGCAATCATTCGAGAACTGTTAATTTTTAAAGGTAGTAGTAATTGGATGAAAATATGAAATAGCAGTTTGAATTGAGCCCCCTCCCAAACTCCAAAGGGGGGTGAGTAAAAATCATGCCAAAAAAAACATCATCACGAGAATCGTACACACTCCACATTTGCATATGGATCGTTTGTGGTTGACTTAGTTGGCATTGCCATATAGAATCATTTGTGGCCTCCTTGGCTCGTTTGGTTGTGGTCCAGTTACTTAGGCATCAAAGTCTCTCGTTGTCTTCTAAAAAGCATCACTCTCTCTCATTCTCTCTATGTGCTTGGAATCTCTTCCTCTATATATGCTACTCGTCTCTTGAGAACGCCTTTAGAGAAAGAGATGAAATCTTCTTGCTTCCTTGCTTCCTTGTAGACATGTATACCCCTTCTATTGCTTCAAGCACCCTGATGGAGGTGAGAAGAAGGTTTAAAAAAACACAAGCAAGAGGGTAGGGAGAAGAAGGAGAGCTCATAAATATTCTATTACAAAGGAATGAATGTGTATACTATTACAACGAGAGCTCATAAATATTATATTACAAGGGTATTACAAGGGAATGAATGTTTATTCCTCAATGTTATATACAAATGACTAGCTTTCACAGTAGGCCAGTTAAAACTTACAAATAAGCTTAGATTAGAGATAATGACCCAAGATTGAGTGGTTGGCTTATACACGAGAAGTCTAGCAACAACAGTAATATGGACTTAAGGTTCCAAAGCTAGTTAAAAAAAGCACATGAAAAACACCAAAAAAAAACACAAAAGGAAGCACAACTGAAGTATCCAATCAAAGTGTGGACTCTAAAGCCTATAGTAGAAGCACTCAAAGCACATTAAAAACGCACAAGGAAGCATACCTAAAGTGATCCAAATGCACCAGCATCAGAATCAATTAGGATACAATTGAAGAAGACTATAGTGGATCCATTCAATGAGTGCCATGTGGCCCAAACTACTATAAATAGTGCTCATCCTTCATTAGGAAGGGTTTTGATTCTTTAGATTCTGAGTATGTATTTTCTTGAATACATTGTGATTATAGAACCTTGTAAGAAAAAGCAAGCATTAGCTGCAAGCCACTTTACATGTAATTCATCGTAACATAATACAAAGTATATTCACAATGCCTTCTTTACTCATGGTTAGCCTTTATGTTGGTGATCCTGAGCAAGAACTTGTTTGATTGAGCAAGAATATGTCTGATTAAGCAAGAATGAGAGTGAGAGTCAAGAGCAAGAATATATATGATTAAGCAAGAATGAGAGTGAGAGTCAAGAGCAAAGAGTGAGTCTATTTCAAAGAGAGTAGGAGAATTACCAAGAATGAGGAATAAGGTAAAGATATAATTGCCAATCTTCAAGGAGATAAGAAGTATCCAAGTATGCAAGCCTTTAGGTGGGAAAGGTTGAAGAAAGTCACCATGGATACCTCAATGACTAATTTCTAAAAACCCTATAGGGTTAAGCTCAGAAGTGGTATTATCAATACTTTCCTGAGAGAATTCCTAGTTATGAGAAAATGAAGGAAAGAAGCCGATTCTACCACTCGACAAGAAGCTTGGAGGATCTGGTAGAAAGGGCTTTGAAAGTGGAAGTCAAAAAACCAAGAGAAGAAAGAAGAGCAGATACTTTGACAGCAGCAAGTCTTCTAGCTCCAAGAGCAGCTCAGAAAAAAGACTTGCGAGGAAGAATTTAGATACAAGAGAGCAAGTCGTCTAGCTCCAATAGCAGCTCAAAAAGACCTTGTGAGGAAAACTTTAGATACAAGGAAGAAAAAGGGAAAAAGACATGAACCTTGGAAAGCGAGAAAAGTGATGCAGCATATAATAAGAAAGGGAAAAATAAGACCAAAGATTTAGAGAAGAAACTTGATAGCATCATGAAGAAGTTGGTAGGAACTCATGCACAAAAAAAGCAAATCAAGTGAGAAGTGATAAATGACCAGTCATACAATAGAAGAATGCAAGTGGTGCGACTACTGTGGGAAAAGAGCAAATCCACCAAGAAGTGCTAAATGACCAGCCATACAACAAAAGAATGCACGCGGTGAGACTATAACCGCATGTGGGAAGAGAGCAGAATGTTTGATGCAAGAATGGTCACGAGAGATATGGCTCCTACTGCACCAACATGGCAAGGCATTCTGAGCTACAAAGGAAGGGGACAGGCACGGGGAACGTTATCTTGATTCACATTCGATGATTAGAAGTGTCATAATTGCATGTGGGAACATAGGAGAATGTTATGTAAGAATGGTGGCAAGATGGCACGGCATTTCGATCTACAAATGGAGGGGACACGTGCAAGGGCAAGGCTATCTTTCTTCACATGTGCCAAGGAATGCCAATTTGTACTCAATTGCCCCCAGAAGCCTGCAATTAGTGCAAAAGAACCCAAAGTCCGCCTAGTTCTCAAAGAATTTCTAGAGGTGGAAGCTTGAGTGGTTATGAGGACATAGAAAACAAGGAGAAGCAATAGCACCATTAGAATAATGGGAACCAATCAAGGAAAAAGTTTACCGAGATGGTCTAAGGAGAAGAAAGAGGCAACAAAAATCACAAAACAACTACAAAAGGTAAAAGGGGCGACGAAAATGCCAAGAAAAGAGGCACATTATGAGGATAGGGTGGTGATGGACAAAGCACTTGCACTCTAGGGAGAATGCTCCAAAAGTGGGCAAGTTCTTGAAAAAAGATTCAAGCAAAAGCTGAGACCAAATTTAAAAGGATAAACAAAAAGAAGAGAAAAGAAAAGCAAAAGAGAACGGGGTGGCGATGGACAAAGCAAGGGAGAATGCTCAAAAGTGGGAAAAGATTCAATCAAAAGCTAGGGAAGACCAAATTTAGAAGGATGAACAAAAAGAAGAAAAAAGAAAAGCATAAGAGACCAATCAAGAAAGGGTCAAAGTATTGAAGACAAGCAAAGATGAGGTAGTAAAAGACAAGCAAAGGTGAGGCAGTAAAAGACAAGCAAAGGTGAGGTAGTAAAAGAAAAGTGGAGAGAACATAAATGTGGACACCAAAACTAACAATTGAGACAAGGTGTCACAAGGAATTAAGTCAAGCAAAGGAATAAGAAAGAAGTGAGGAAAATCACAAAGGTAAAGAAAATAATAATGAAGGAGATTGATCAAACTTGGAAATCAAAAAGTAGAAGAAAATAATGAAAAGCAAAAAATTAAGGAAGAACGATAAAAAAGGGGGCAACATCAGAAGAACAAAAAGCAAGAATTGAAGGAAGAGTAATTAGAAAGAGTCAGAAAGGGTAGCAAAAGGTAGAGTATACCACCTTAGCTAAAAGGGGCGCAGAGAAATAGAAGCTTGAGAAGGGAAAGTTTAAAAAATCTAGGGAGCTTTGAACTAAGCAAGAAGCCAACAAAAAATTCAACTCCAAAAGAGACCTAAGGAGTCGGAGGGTACAAGTAAAAGAATGGCACCTAAGGCTCAAAATAATCAAGATAAATAAAATAGTTAGTGACACCCAGACAAAAGTTGCCTAGAAAAAGGTGAGGGTAAAGCTATACCAGAAAAGGCTGATAAAACAAGGGAAGAGTGGGAACATTTCAAATATCTCAAGTTAACCATTGGACGACTAATTCAAATGCGGCCAAAGTTATCTGTAACCATTGGACAACTAATTTGAATAGTGCCAAGTTGTCTGGATTACTTACAAGAGAAAGGAGATTTAATTGGAAAAGCTAGCAAGCTATGAAGAGACAAGGGTAAGGCAAAGGAGCACGAGAGGGAACTACCAAAGGTTGTCAAGGTGTTCTCCACAACAAAGCCCACCACCAATGAGCCACCAATCCATGGAAAAATAGTCCTAATAGTAGCGGTGAAATGCAATGCCCACCAATCCATGACAAAATAGTCCTAACAATAGCCGTAAAATGCAAACAAATCAAAATAGAAGGATATTATCATTAATGGAGGGGTGTGTGTCAACATCATGATTGAAAAAACTCAGGGGAAGCTGAAGAAGTTAAGTTGAAGGGAGCTCCCTTTTGAGTAACAATGGCAAATCAAAGAACACTGCGGCCCTTGGAAATGATTGATCAGGTGTGGATTAACATAGAAGAAGTGGAAATCAAAGAAACATTCATCATTTTCAATGTTTGAATAACATACCCTATGCTATTGGGAATACCATGGCTTTTAACATCTAAAATAGTACATTGAGACTCCGAGCCCAATAAAGAACAATCATAATATCCATGAATCTACCAAAAATGGACAGGGATATCAGAATGAAAGTGACCTACACAAGGTATGAAATTAAAGAAAGATTGTAGATGACTCCGCCGGTCCTCGCTATAGGGAACTCGAGGACTACCAACACAAACACTAGGGTTGGGGAAAAGGGAGCATGGATCCTCTAAGGGAAGTATACCCACCAAGGATAAGTCAATCTCACTGGCTAGACATGCAAGACCTATGCTCTACACTGTCTACCATGCTCTTTTACCACCACCTAGCACCGCAGAGTATCCCTACTACTACAGGCCTCTCACTCACACCACACCCACCACTGACCACTCACTCACCTCGCTCACACAGAGAGATAGATAAAAAACCACAAGAGTGCAACACTGTATACCAAACTATAGACAAGAATGATATAAGAGAGACTGTGCTCCAACATAGAGAATGTCATACACCAGAGCCTGTGCTCTCCACCGAATGTGCTAGAGTGAAGGTGACATAAGAGAGAGTGTCCTCGATTGCCAGAATGTGCTACAAGAGAGTCCCTGCTGCCAAGAGAGTGCTACCCTTATCTCCTCCTTGGGTGTCCTCCTCCTTGAGTGTCCTCCTCCTCGAAGTCCCAACCCTCATCATGTAGTGTAGAGGGAAGATCTTTCGTTGGGAGAGAAGGGAAGATCTTCCGTTGGGAGAGAAGGGAGATGGTGTGCTCAAGAGGATCTTGAAGAGGATCTCGCCCTTCCTTGGGAAAGGCAGAGGGGTGTTGCCTCCATGAGTGGCGGGACAGTCGGAGATGTCGAAAAGGGAACCGGCAGTCAGAGATGTCAGAGGGGCACCGGCGGTGACGGCGGTCGAAGCCATGGGAGGGTACCGGCGGTCAGAGCCGTCGGAGGGCGGTGATGGCAGTCGTTAGCGGTCAGAGGTAATGGTGGGAGGCTTCTAAGAGCTCTTAGGCACTTCGTCCAACAAGCCATTTCTGAGAGATCCTGGGTACTTCCTCTAGCAAGCCATCATTACCTGTATTACGATTGTCGTCCCTCGGGCAAAGCATCCGGCAAGAAGGTTAACACCAACAAAAGCACAAAACCAATCTAAACAATAATCACTAGCCACTTCATCTGGGCAAAACTTCCGACATGAAGTCCAGGCATACAAAATAAAAAAAATGAAACCTGGCCATGGCCAGTACATAAAAGATCAGCTTCTAAACAACAAAAAAGATCTTCTTCTCCCAATCATTATTAGCATGTGCCAAAGCAGCCTCCAACAGAACTTTTGCTTTAGTGTAAGACTGCTCATAAACTACCACGGAGATGTCCATACCAAGGGCTCTACAGCCAAAGAGAAGAGCTGCACAAGCACATGCCGTGTTATGGTATTGCATAACAATGAAAAAAGGATTGTGCCCTTGTGAGTTTCTCTGCACCCCATGTTAGAATCTATGTTACACATTCATTTGACCCACCTCATGCCGCAACATGCAAAGGCGTGCTCCCAAATCTGAGGTTGCTTTAAGATTATCTTTAAGATTATCTGAAGGCGGTGGAGGTTCCCACTGTGTGTAGCATAGTGCCTGCAAGTCCTCCCACGGGATGCATCAAATATGAGGACATTTACTCCCCCTTCCACCACAACTCAATGCAAGCTACTCTTCCAAGCTTGCAAGCAAACATGAGAGGCATCTGTCTATGATGATTCATTGCATTCAATGACACACCCTTCTCTCCAACAACAATAAAAGTACCTCAGATTGGCCATGGTTGGTCGGTGGGGTGGGGGGAGAGAGGGGTGAGAGGGAAAGTCAGTGGGGTGAGGGAAAGAGAGGGGTGAGAGGGTGGTCGGTGGAGGGGGAAAGAGAGAGAGAGAGAAGTTTTGCGTTTTTTGGGTTTCTTTTTCTCTCTCCCTCTCTTGTAATGGACAAAAAATACTAAGGGGGAATTGGGTTTTTTTTTTGGTATTTAGAAAAATACTAAGGAGGGATTTTTTTTTGGAAAAAAATACTAGGGGGATTTTATTTATTTATTTTTTTGTTTGATCTCGAGGAGAAGGGGGGGGGGGTTGGGTTGGTTCAAGGGGAGAAGTGAGAGGGGAGGAGGAAAGGGTTGGTCAATGAGGAGGGCCGAGGAAAGAAGTGAGAGGGGAGGGGGAAAGGTGATCAGCGGAGATTGAGACCACCAGGTAACCCATGAGAGAAAAAGAAAGGAGAAAAAGAAAAACTCAAGGAAAACCAATAAAGTGGTAAAGAAGATTTTAAAAATATATAAAATATGTACAACCCATGTCATCCCACGAGCGCTTGCCGGCTTACCACACCTGAGGAGGCCAATACTTCTTCAACCTAGAGCCGTTCACAACCGGAAGGGAGGCACCTTGGAGAGTTTCTAGTTGCATTGCACCCATGGGCAAGATCTCCACTACCCAAAAGGGACCCTGCCAAGCATACACCAACTTTCGAGCCTTTTTTTAATAGAATTGTATACCAAAGCCAAGTCACCTTCAGAGAATTGGGGAAGTCTCAAGTGTCGATCATGCCATGCTTTACGTCGAGGTTGCTCCACCTCTGTGGCCCTTCGAGTGAGTTGGTAGGTCTCTTCCAAGACTTTGAGCTACTCCTGCCAAGCAGAGTATGCAGGGTGATAGGTGGGGGGCCCTAGGTTGCCCCACTCTGGATGATCCTGCATTAAATTCAAAAGGTAATACAACCTTTAGCCCAAAAGCAAGTTGGAATGGAGTGTGCGAGATGGTTGCCTTGTAAGTTGTGCGATAGGCCCACAATACACCCAAGAGGGCTTGATCCCATTGGTGAGAGTGCTCCATGGCTACCCATAAAACAGGGACTTGAACAAGACCTTGTTGGTGCTCTCCAGTTGTCCGTTAGCCCTGGGGTAGTAAGCACAGGACCTCCGATTGAAGATTTGATAACGTGCTAGCAAGGTCTCTATGACTTCATTCACAAAATGTTTCCCTCTGTCCACTGACGATATCTGGTCTGGATCTAGTCCTTTGACATATGTCGCATTGTTGCACCCACTTTTGGCAGTAAGAGAACAGGAAGGGCCACCATAGACCAGACTGCATGGATTCTGGATAGATGATCAGCCATGACATGGTCCTTCCTTAAGCAGACCATAATCTTAAAGTCAAATTCTTGAAAGAGAAGGATCCATCTCTAGATCCTACTACCGGCCACCTGGGCTTTATTCAACAAATACTTCAGGGCTTTATTTTTTGAAATGAGTGTACTATGGCCAAACCCTCCCACTCTGTGGTGGATTAGTTTCTCTCGGCTTGACTGAGCTGCCTACTTGCATAGTGAATATGCCTATCCATCTTCACTTCTACATCTGGCTGCACTAGCACTGCTCCTACTGCTATTGCATTGGCATCCGTGTGCACATGGAAGATCAATTCCCAATTCGAGTTGATGAGTAGCGGAGCGTGCACCAACATGTGCTTGAGAAAAGTGAAGGCTCTCGCTTGATCGGGGCCCCAATGGAAGGGATCATCCAAGTGGAGCAAGCGGTTGAGTGGAAAACAAATATTTACATACATGCGAACGAACCGGCGCATTGGTAGCCTATATGCCTGAGCAATTCCTGCATGCCTTTAGGATTGGACAGAGGGATTAATATGAGAATAACAATGATCTTGTCAGGATCCGGAGAAAGACCATCGGCTGAGGTGATGTGGCCCAGCAAGGTATCATGACCCACAAGGAAGTGGCACTTAAAGGGGTTAGGGCGGACACCGGATACCTTGCACTTCACAAACACCAAAGTGAGTTGAGGTAGGTGTTCCTCTAGAACCACCACCTTTAGCATGCCTTTTTTCCCACTGAAGTTAGAGGTCATCCAAAAAGATGCATAAGAATTCATTCAAATACTCTTGGAAAATCTTGGTGGCGGTCCTTTTTTTGGAAGGAGGCTAGGGCATTGCAAAGACCAAAGGGCATCATCTTGTAGGCATATGTTTCCCACTGTGTGACAAATGTTGTCTTGAGCTCATCCTTCTCATCGATCACTATCTAGTTGTAGCCGCTGAACCCACCCATGAAGGAATAGAGCACATGGCCGGCCACATCTTCCAGAACCCGCTCTATGAAGGGTAAGGGAAACCCATCTTTGATTGTGCACTAATTGAGGGGTCTGAAGTATACACATATCCTGATATTGTTGGTCTTCTTTTAGGGAATCACCACTATAGGTGACAACCACTCCATGTGCTTAATGAGAACAATGATACCGGCCTCTTCCATCTTGTCCAGCTCTTTCTTCACTACTTCTAAATATTTTGGGTTCATGCAGTAAATGCCCTTCCTAACTAGCTGACTGCCTTCTTTTAGTAGAATTCTATGAGTGCAAATGGTTGGGTCTATCCCTGGGAGATCCCTGTAAGTCCATGGTCTCTTTGAAAAACTTGGTGATTCTCTGAAGAGTGGAAGGGTCCTCCCAAACCCAAGCTGCCACCAAGATGGGGCGTGGCTCCTCTATTGTGCCCAGGTTTAGCTCTCTCACCTCCTCATGGTAAGTGGTGGGTGGAAGAGGAGCAGTGCCGAGCGTGGCTTGATGGAGAGATAAGGGGTCATGGGCTGGGGTGATGTCCAGAGGGAAGTCACCACCAATACGTTCCTCTATCCATCCCTAGTCTTGAGGTGCTATGCCCGCCGCTCCTTTGCGAGTGCGTCTAGGAGGGGTTATAGGTGCCTGAGACGACTCCTCTTGAGATAGGTGCCTGAGACGACTCCTCTTGAGATACCTTCTTTCTAGGTTGTCCAACAAAACTCTGGTTCCCCTAGACCTATGACCTCTATTGCTTCATGTTGGGATATTGGTGCAGAGGAAGAGGCCAGAGTGAGCAAGAATCCTGTCCAATCCTAAAATATTGTGTCTTCTAAGAGCTCTTCTTCTTTGGGACACCTCTTGAATGGGGTCTTGGTCCATCTCCACTATGTCCACCATATTGTATTGGAACCCCTCATAGGAATTTAACCAATTCCATAGAGGTTCTGCCGCCTCTCCTTAGCCAAATGGATCCGAAGCCTCATCCACTCGTAATCCTTGCCATTCCTCCTACTCTTCCTTGTCACTGGGTCCTTCCTCCCAAATGGGAATCATGTCACTCTCATCGGGGCCTTTTTCCAAGAACAAGGTCACCATCCCCCCCGGGTTAGGGATACGCAAGTTGTCTCGGCCCCAATCATGGATCACCTGAGTTGCCCTCAACCAAGGCCTTCCGATGAGCAAGATGTAGGCCCCTCTAGCTGGTGGGAGGTCTAACACCACAAAATTCATTTCAAATACTAATCCCTCAAAAGTGATTAGAACTTGCTTGACTAGTCCCGGCATCACTTCTCATTGGTCCGCTACTTGGATGGCAAAGGGAGCTGGCTCGATAATTCGGAGACCCAAGACTTGCCTAGTAGCTTCAGGCATGATGTTAACACCAGAACCACCATCCACAAAATGGCCCGTACAATTTGAGTTCCTCCCACGGAGACTGTCACCCTTGGGCTTTGGTGATCGGCCACTCTTGCGGTAGTGAGGCATACCCACTAACCTGGGCCATCTCCCACTACTACTAGATGTGGCTTCACCCCCCTAGTTAGTGGGTATGCCTCACTCCTGCGGTAGTGAGGCATACCCACTAACCTGGGCCATCTCCCACTACTACTAGATGTGGCTTCACCCCCCTAGTTACCTTCGAATCCATCCAATGCTAGACCAAGCCTAGCAGTTGCTCGCCCATTTCCTAGCTCAAACCACATAATTGAGAAAGGCTGATTTCCACCTTTGCCTTTGCCAACACTTCCTCCCAACGTATATTACTAACCTTGGGATGGGTAGACTCCTCACTCGCCTTTGATGGTGGTTGGGGGAATGACCAAGGTAGGCGCCGCTTCCTTCCCCATGGGTGGTGTTTGAGTGAATTCCTCCACAGCCTCCTTATAAGCTTGTTCCATAATCGATGGGTAAGCCGCACCCTCAAGAGGAGGAGTTAGTGTCTTTGGGGCTCCTTTGGGACTAGGTACAGCCACCCCACTATTGGAGTGCCAGCAGTGGGAGATGGCACCACTGCCACTATTCGAGTGTGAGCCTTGGGAGATGGCACCACTACTTCCACCATGTTAACTAGTGGGGTTCTACGACAATCCCAAGTGTAGTGGTCTTGGCTCTCCGGGCAATGGAGGCATGGGGGAGAGCCCTTTGATATAGTGCATTGAGCTTGCATGTGGCCGCTCCCCCCACAACGGTAGCATATGAGGGGTCGGGTGGGGTTGTTGGGAGGACATCGATTGGCAATCGTATGGGCCTGGACCTATACGTGTTGTTAGCGGCTGGAAGTACTGGAGGAGTCTCCACATAGAACACCGAGGCTGGGTACTCCATAGGCATTACCGCATATCAATGCCATAAGTTAGACAAAAGGGACTATATCCCGTCACTACCCTATACAATGTACGATAGGCCGATAGTGCTACAGTCAACTTTTGCTCCCAATCTGTTTGATTGGCCTCTAAAGCCTTGGTCAAGATAGCACATAGAATCTTGTTAGTGCTCTCAGCTTGGCCATTTGCCTGTGGATAGTAAGGTGATGATTTACGATGTACCACAAGGAATCTTGTGAGTAAATTTTCAATCATCTCATTGAGGAAATGCAAACCCCGGTCATTGGCTAATTCTAGCGGGTAGCCAAATGTGGAAATGATTTGTTCATACACAAGAACTTAATCGTAGTTTGAGCATCAACATTTTTAGAGGCTCTCGCCCCTCTGGTCACTTGGTGAAATAATATGTGGCCATGATCACATATCGAGCTTGTGAGATGGATGCACTGCGAGACTAATGGGTCCAACAAAATCAATGCCCTATTTCTTAAAAGGTTGTCTCACAATTACAGGGGTAAGTGGCATCCTATCTTTTTTGTTACAGAATGGAAAATTGTTGATATTCTTCACATCTCTTTACAAATTCTATGGCATCACTGAACAACATGAAAAGATGCAGAGGAGAAGAGAGCTTGAGCTCTTGCAAGCACACACACACTCACACAAACCCTAGAAGAGAACACACAAGGTGAGAGGCTGAAAATTCTTCTTCTTCTTCACGCAACAAAAGAGGTCTACAAAGAAGATAAAGTGACTATAACTCACATAATAGAGTATATATAAGCGGTCCATAATGTGAAAATGCTAAGTGGAGTGGGTAGGTGTGGACTAGTTGTTGTAGTCCAACTGTAGAATCTCTGGCGAAGATATATCGGTGTGCCAGCTACCAAACCCGCCAGTGATGTAAATGTCGAACGGTCATGCATGCGCCTCATGAGTGTCAGCTCATGTTGATCTTGACATTTCAACACTCTCCCTCAAGCTCAACTCTAGCTCATGAACTCCAAGCATATCTTGAAATCTGCAAAGCTTCTCATCTCCCAAGGCCTTCGATGTTAGTGACCTGATCCTGTATGCTGACATAGGCCAAGTCAATGTCGCCTGCCAAGACTCTTTCCCTAATGAAGTGGTAATGTACCTCAATGTGTTTCATCCGCGCATGGAAAACTGGGTTCCTGGTGGCCAACTGTATACTACTAAGATTGTCACAATATATGATAACCTTTCTCTCCACATGCAACCCCAAATCAACAAAGTAGCTTGCATAACCAAGCTACCTCACATGCTGCCACTGTAGTTCCTCTATACTTTGCCTCTATACTCGACAAGGCAACCGTGGGCTGCTTCTTTCTGTTCCATGTCACAGCATCACTCCCCAATGAAAACATAAATCCACTAGTAGATCTCCTGTCTGAGACGCTACCTGCTCAATCTGCATCTGTGTACCCATATAGCTCCAATGGCACCTGCTGCATAAACAATGCATAATCAACAGTGGCCATCAAATAGTGAAGTGTGTGTTGCACATTGTCAAGATGTGGTTTGTGCGGAACTTGCATAAATTGGCTCTCTAAGCCAACAATGTAACTCAAATCTATCTTGTTGATCGTGACATAGATCAAAATCCCCACAATCTTCCTGTACATAGTGGGATCCTCCAACACATAACATGCATCCACACTAAGCTTGCCATTTTGATCTAGTGGCACTGAGATTTACTTACAATTAGCCATCTCGTACTTGGACAACATGTCCAATACATAATACTGTCTCTGTGATAGCCAAATACCATCAGGTGTGCGAATGACCTCAATTCCTAAAAAGTAGCGCAGATCTCCCAAATCCTTCATCTCTCAAACTTCCTTTTGAGAAGACTTTTCACATGCTCAATCTCATCCAAGTTGTCACCCCTAACAATAAGATCATCTACATAGATGTGATGATCACAATACCCTTATCACTCTTGCGCACATACAAAGAGTGATTTGCATCTGCCATATGAAAACCAATAGTGACAAGATACTCAAAAATATTGTCATGCCATGCTCGTGGAGCTTGCTTCAGACCATACAAACCCTTATGAAGCTTACATATATACTCTTAGTGACGTGTATCCTCAAAACCAGGTGGCTAATCCATATACACTTCTTCTTGCAAGTCACCATGTAACACCAGCCTTTAGCTGCAGCCACCACAATCACAACTCTCACAGTTGCCATCTTTGCAACTGAGGAAAATGTCTCCTCATAATCAATCTCATGTGTTTGCGCATATCCTTTGGCTACCAATCTAGCCTTGTACTTGCTTATGCTACCATCACTGTTATGTTTCACCTTATACACCCACTTACAACCAATAGCTTTCTTACCTTCAAGCAATGGCACCAAATACCAAGTCTCATTTCCATTTAATGCATCCATGTCCTCATCCTCCATAGCTTTCTCCCAACACACATTTCCAATAGCCTCTTCAAAATATGTGGGTTCTATAACCTGCATAGTTTTTGCCATATAAGCATAGTGATGTGCCACATAACCATCATAAGTCAACCCCTCTGCACAGGGTTTTTCACTCTTCCAGATCTTTGTAACTTTGCATTCATGGCTTCCATAGCCTTCTTCACACTAGGTGTCCTCATTGTTAGAATCTGAAAAGATGCAGGGAGGAAGAGAGCTTGAGCTCTTTCAAGCACACACACAATCACAAAACCCTAATAGAGAACACACAAGGTGAGAGGCTGAATATCTTCTTCTTCTTCTCTCAACACTCAACAACCATATACAAGATAAGAGTACACATAATATGAAAGGTACTCAACCAATACATTCTCTATAGTGTGAACCCAACTAAATGAGCTGGCGCTATAACTATGCCAGTCTCTAGAATGGCTGTCACATAGCCTGTCATCCCACTGGCCGCATATCACCCAAGATCTCACCAACCATGCCAGTGGTGTAAGTGTGGGGCCTATCCCCCAGGCGGGTCATCAGTGTCCACCGCCTCACTAGACGAGCTCGATATCTCAACACTCCACCAGGCGTCCTCTGCACTTCCCGCTGTCTGTCGCCAGCTCTCCCACACACGAGCTTCACCAACGCTGGCCTCTGCAGCAACTCCACCTCTTCTCGTCGGCTTTCTGCAACCACAGCAGCGCCACACACTTTTAGAAGCCTCTCCCCGCGTGATTCCCAGCTGGCTCCTCGACCTTCTCTGCTCTCTCTACAGCGCCTCAACAAGCCACCTTCTCACGACCCCGGGCTTTTTCTTCGAAGTGGCAAACTCGAATCACCAGTCGGCTCTTTTTTCTTCTCTGCGCCTGCAGAACTCCTCCCTCCTTTTGCACACTCACCACCAGCCTTCAAGCGGCCACCTTCCCCTTCTCGCATCTTCACCAGCTAGTTGGCAGCCCATAAGGCCTTCCATGTGGCCTCCTACAAACTGGCCATGTGCATCATATATTTTTTTATTTTTTTTAAAAGCCTCAAAGCCACAAAATAATGGCCACCCACTAATGCTAAAAGACTCTCCTTCTCCTTTCTTCGGATCATCATGCCGTGCCCATAACTTTCCAATACTAGAGCTGCCCCCGGCCTCCGTCTCAGCTGCATCTACTTACCAAATCCGATAATTGCCAGTCGGTGCCCTGCTTTTAGCAACAATCCGCACACCACACCGTTGCTATAAAACTTTCAAATCCCAGCGTTTGCTCCCAAAAAAAGACACGTGCATATACCGACTCACTGTAAAACCACCCGACCTGTACATTTCCCAGGGCATTCAGGGCAAAGTTTTATCGCACACCACGCATCCCATATGTACACGGACTCAAAACACCTTTACAAAAAAATACCTGACATACTTTGCCCAACCCCCAGCCTGCTGAATCATTCATGATCAGCAGTAAAAAGCATTTCAAGACCTAAATCCATATCCAAAAACTGCCCTTCATCTGGAATTACATCTTCAGACACTGCATCCTGCACAATCACCATCAAACGTGCATAATACTTCTTCAACCTGTATCCATTTACCCTGGAATCATGTAAAGTCCCATCTAAATCTGCCAATTGATAGGTACCATTTGCAAATCCTTGCATCACCAAGAAAGGTCCCTCCCACTTAATTTGGAATTTCTTATGAAAGGAATTATCCAGCCTGCTATTATAACATAATACCAAATCATCCTTCATAATTCCTTTGCTTTTAATTTTCTTGTTGAACTTCTCCAACGTCCTTGCCTGCATGTTTTCATAATGCTTCAAAGCATTATCCCTGTCTAGTTGTGCTTCTTGTAAATATAACAGCCGCTCTTTAAGGGCATCTTTAGGCTCTTCCAAAAGCTTTTCCAACATTTTCACAGCTGGTATCTCCACCTCAATAGGTAATAAGGCTTCTTTCCCATAAACAAGATGAAACGGAGTGAAACCCGTACCAGTCTTAATTGCTGTCTTGTATGCCCACAAGGCAGTAGGCAACTCCAGATCCCAATTCTTGCCTTGTTGCTCTGTCACCTTAGATAAAATCTTGATCAATTCACCATTGAAACGCTCATTCAGGCCATTACACTGTGGATAGTAAGGTAACTGCGACTGATCTTCATCTTTGTACATAAATAGTCCATAAGCTCTGCTCTGAAACCTGGACCCTGATCAGAAAGCAATTCCAATGGCACACCAAACTTACAACAAATATCCTGATATACAAATTTTGCCACCTCCTTATCAGTAAGTTGTTGCACTGCCTTTGCTTCCGCCCATCTAGAAAGGTAATCAACTGCAGTCAAGATGTAGCACTTCCCTCGGCTAGTAATAGGCAATGGTCCAACAGCATCAATTCCCCATTTTTCAAAAACATCATAAGCAAGAATTGTCTTCCTCATTTCAGGCCTTAATATCCGTCTACTGTGAGCTTGGCATTGTTTGCATGACCTGCACCAATGATTAACATCCTTATGTACACTTGGCCATACATAACCTTCCTGCAATACCTTATGCAAGGTAATCTTTGAGGCAAAATGTCCACCGCATGCTCCTTCATGGTTTTCCTTAAGAATTTTGTAGATTTCTTCCTTCCAAGGTACCCGTCGCATTATCAAGTCAATCCCCTTCAAATACAAAGCATCACCAACCATCACATACCTTGCAGCTTTCCTGATGAAACCATATTTTTTTGATTTTTCAATACCATTAGGAATCATCCCTGTTAACAAAAACTCCTCAACATCCTGTAAATTCTCCCTGCCACAATAAAATGATGCATGAGCTTTAAGAACAAAAACTTCACCAATCATTCCCTGGGCTGCTTCATGAGCCTCCTCATTATGGCCTCGATCCACATGTTTAAGACTCCAAGCTTCAAATTCCTTCAACAAACCTTTAATCTTAAAACACATTTCTTTGAGTAACATATTCTTTGACTTCCAAACTCCCAATACCTGTTTTACCACAAGCAATGCATCTCCTCGACGAATGCGAATCCTGTGTACACCATGCTTCAAACATATTTGCAATCCAACTTCCAAAGTCAGATACTCCGCTTCATTGTTGCTATGTGCATCCACCTTAACACCCTTTTTAAAAACAAGACAACCCTGTGGATCATAAAGCACCAAACCTCCTGAGGCTGCATCATGGCTTTTCCTGTAAGAACCATCAAAATATAATAAATGTGCATTCACCAATTCAGCCGCATCCTCAACTGGCTTCTTGATGGTTTCCTCCTTTATAAGAAGAGGACTCTCCTTATATGTCAGTAGATCAGCTAAGGTAGCCCTGGTACTCTCTTCCACCAAGAATGAGAAAGTAAACTCCTGCAACTCAATCACCCACTTCATTATAGCCTTAGATAAATTTGTGCCATTTATCAACTGAGGCAAAAAAGTGTAGCTCGTCAAAAACACAAAGGGGCGAGGCAACAAGTAATGGCGGAACCGCCGACATGCATACATCACACTAACCATAACAAGTTCCACTTCTGATAACAACCTTTCTCTGGCAAGTTTCACTCTGCTAGCACAGTAGACTGGTTGCATATAATGTGATTCTTTCCCCTTTTGTAACAACATAGCTCCAATAGCATCTTCACCTACTGAAGGATTGACATAAAATACCTGTTCCCAATTAGGCGCCTGCATTGTAGGAATAGCCCCCAACACCTCTTTCACTTTTTGGAAAACTACCTCACACTCCTCCGTCCAATGCAAAGGATCATGCTTTGCTGCTTGTTGCAAAGAATATAACAACTGTGAAGATAGAGAGATGAATCGAGCCATATACTTCACCTTTTGCACAAAAGTAGCCAGTTGCCTTGTATTCTTTGGTGTAGGAAGAAGAAGAAGAGACTTGACTTTATCAGGATCTGGATCAATACCATTCTCTGAAATAACATGGCCCAAGAGCTTCACCCTCGGTTGAGCCAAAAAACACTTTTTTGGATTTAATTGACCACCACACTCATCATAACGTTGAAAAACTGTAGCCAGCTTATCACAATGCTCTTGCCTGGAGCTGTATATACAAAAATCATCAATAAAATCCTTCACAAATTTGTTCAAAAAAGGAGAAAATACCCAATTTTCTCTTCTCTGATAGTAGGCTGGTCCATTCATCAATCCAAAAGGAAGAACTTTGTAGCAGAAACACCCCCACGGTGTAATGAAAGTCGTCTTGCACTGATCTTCTTCTGCAATCTTTAACTGGAAATAACCTGAATACCCATCACAAACACTATACCTTTCATATCCAGCTACAGTATCCAAGATCTTATCCAAAAAAGGTAGGGGGTAAGAATCCTTCTTTGCAGCAGCATTCAAAGGCTTGAAATCCACACATATATGCCACCTGCCATCCTTCTTTGGACTCACCACTGTAGGACTTACCCACTCAGCTGTATCCACTCTGGTGTAATGAAACCTGCACTCAATAGCTTATCAACTTCCTCTCTCAGGGCCTGCATTTGTTCTCGTCCCATCCTGCGAAGCTTCTGCCTAACTGTTTTTACACCTTCTTTCAATTCAATCCTCAAATCTGGCCCTTTAAATCCTCGAATCTCCGTATAAGAAGTGATGAACAATTCTGGAAAATGAGACAGCATATTAACATCTCTAACCTTTTCTCCACTCGAGAGATCCGGACTCAGCATTCCTTCAATCAGCTCCTGCTTCTTCTTCACTTCTATCTTTGGTTGCAATAACTCCTTGATCACTTCATATGACCCCATAGTATCTTCTCCCTCAGCACCCACTTTATGCACTTCTTTATCTTCATTACCTTGTTGCTCTGATATTAGGAAAGCCACATCTGCCTCTTCTCCACTAGAAGCAGTGGTCAATGAATCCATCTTTGATTCAGAAGTAGTGGTGGTAGTTTCCTCTTCACTCGAATCCTGTGGCCTCTCCCACACATCATTCAAAGATCTCCTACTATGCATCTCAAAAGATTTTTTATTACCCTGCTTATTATGCAAAGAAATGGTCCCATACCTCCAGTCCTGTACTGCACCCACCACTCGCAACCAGGGTCGTCCAAGAATAATTGGAAAAGCACCAAGACCCGCAGGCATCACATGAAAATCTACAGTAGCTTTGACATTAAAAGCTTCAATTTCCAATTCCTTTATCATACCAAGACATTTTACCTTTTGATGATTAGCCATCCTGATTCGAAAACCAGAAACCCCAGACACCCTCAAGCCTGACTGCTCCACACATGGGTTATCACACAGATTTGAGCTCCTCCATCTATATAGGCCTGACCAAGGTTCCTACCTTTACTCCACACCTCCACAATAGGGCAAATATCTGGAAGCTCTTCTAAAGATAGTACTTTGACTGACCTCTTCTCTGACTCCTTTTCCATTGGATTCACAAGTCCCTTCCATTGCCTTCTCAATTTTGGCACCATCTCTACCAACTGCCCAAAGGTGATGTTTGCCTTCCTGTTCACCAAATTAGATTTCAAGTCATAGCTGGTTTGCCCATCCAGTGGGAAGTCTGACACCTGGAACCTTCTACAAGGCTTCCGTTTCTTTTTAGCTTTCACATCTTCTCCTTCTTGCTGCTTCCCCTTCTTACGACTGGGTCCAGCCACCCCTTTTCCTTCTCTTTCATCTGTTGTGCGCTTGCCAATAGGCATCACATCCCCTTCTTCTCTCACCTGAACATTCTCCAGAGTAACAACATTCATGACCTTTGCCTTCCCCTTCTCCTCAGCTGTGATTCCACTGGGGCCTGCTTGATCCCTGATATCAATACCATAGTTATTTGACCTGTCAGGTAACTGTGAAGGTAGTGGGTACATATCACCACCCATTCGCTGAGGCTTATCACAATCTGTACTCAGGTGACCAAGCTCACCACAGTTCCAGCATGTAGGGATGAAACGACGACCCCTACCGCGACCACGTCCATACCCTGCTTGTCCATTTCCCCCTTCAGGATTATTGCCTCTGCCTCTACCACGTCCACCACCTGTACTTCCCATTAAATTTAAGCTCAAATTCTTCTTAAGATCAACCATCTGTTTCATATCCTATCGCAATCCCTCATCAGAACCTGTAGGAACCATACGTACTCCTTGACTAGCTTGTGGTACCATCTGCATAGCTTGGGCTTCAGTGGGCTTCATCCTCTCAATCACTGCATTCATGGGTGTAGCCTCCACTCTACGAATTTCTGGCTGTGCTACAACTGGAATCATCCCCAGTTGATTCATCCGCTGCAACTTCCAGTCTTTTGATTTAGCAATTTCCACCGCATCCTCATAAGACCTGGGCTTCTTCAATTCCACTTTCCAGCGAATACTCCTCTTAAGCCCGGCTACAAACTTGTTTTTCTTCATCATGTCAGGGGGTACCTGGTCTTCCCTTAAAGCCCTGCATAGAGTCTCCCATAACAAAGGAAATTTCTTCATATAATCATCTAATGATTCAAACTCACCTTGTGTCAGAGCTTGCACCTCATGCCAAACCTTGTCGGGGTCTTCTACCTTCTTGAACCTGTTGCTAAGTGCTGTCTTTAATCCATTTTCAGTCATATCAAGATGTGGAACAGCAACCCTCAATGACTCCTCATAAGCCCTGTACTACCAGGTCCTTGCATCCCCTTTCAAGCAAATGCTCAGTAGCCGCAACACCTGTACCGACTCATTAATATGGTTGCTTATGCATGCAACCTCCATTCTTTCCAAGAAATCTGCCACATCCTCATTAGGGCTACCATAAAACTTTGGATAAGACATCATTTTAACCCCCAAACTTCACCTCAAATCCCAAGTCGGCTCTTTTTTCTTCTCTGCGCCTGTAGAACTCCTCCCTCCTTTTGAACACTCACCGCCAGCCTCCTTCCACCTTCCCCTTCTCGCATCTTCGCCAGCTAGTTGGCAGCCCATAAGGCCTTCCATGTGGCCTCCTACAAATTGGCCATGTGCATCATATATATTTTTATTTTTTTTAAAAGCCTCAAAGCCACAAAATAATGGCCACCCACTAATGCTAAAAGACTCTCCTTCTCCTTTCTTCGGATCATCATGCCGCACCCATAACTTTCCAATACCAGAGCTGCCCCCGGCCTCCGTCAGCTGCATCTACTTACCAAATCCGACAATTTCCAGTCGGTGCCCTGCTTTTAGCAACAATCCGCACACCACACCGTTGCTATAAAACTTTCAAATCCCAGCGTTTGCTCCCAAAAAAAGACACGTGCATATACCGACTCACTGTAAAACCACCCGGCCTGTACATTTCCCAGGGCATTCAGGGCAAAGTTTTATTGCACACCACGCATCCCATATGTACACGGACTCAAAACACCTTTACAGAAAGATACCTGACACCTGTCATACCATACTTGGACAACATGTCTAAGCCATACTGTCTCTGCAGTAATCCAATACCATGTGGTGACCTAATCACCTCAATGCCCAAGAAATATCTGAGCTCCCCCAGATCCTTCATCTCAAACTTCTGTCTAAGCAAGATCTTTACATCAAAGATCTCTACATCATGGTCCCCTGTAATAATCAAGTCATCTACATAGATGACAACAAGCACAACCCCTCTATCACCATGTCTCACATACAGCGAGAAATCTGCATTGGCTACATGAAAGCCAATAGTGACAAGATATTCAGAAATCTTGTCAGACCATGCTCTTGGTGCTTGCTTTAAGCCATACAAGGCTTTCTTCAACCTGCAAACATGCTCGGGGTGACTCACATCCTCATAACCAGGTGGTTGCAACATATACACCTCTTCTTGCAAATCCCCATGCAAGAATGCATTCTTTACATCCATCTGATGTAAAGACCATTGCTTTGACGTAGCCACTGCTATCACAACTCTCATTGTTGCCATCTTGGCAACTGGGCTAAAAGTTTCCTCATAATCAATGCCATATGTCTGCGCATATCCTTTGGCTACCAATCTAGCCTTGTACCTGTTTATGCTTCCATCACTGTTATGTTTTACTTTGTATACCCACTTGCATCCAATGGCTTTCTTGCCTTCAGGTAATTTCACTAAATCCCAAGTCTCATTTCCATATAGTGCATCCATCTCCTCATCCATAGCTTTCTCCCAACACACATTTCCAACAGCCTCATCAATGCATGTGGGCTCTACAGCCTGCACAACCTTTGCCATATATGCATAGTGATGTGCCACATAACCATCATAGGTAAATCTCTGCACAAGATTTTTCACTCTCCCAGATCTTCGCAGCTTTTCATTCATGGCTTCCATAGCCTTCTTTACACCAGGTGTTCTCATAGCTGGGATCCCAAGCTCCTCATCAAGGCTCATATCTGAGCCACTAGACTCTCCATCAACATGAGAATGCCCTGCAGAAATGTCAGGCATACCAAGGTGCTCAACCACTTTCTCTTTTCCTTTACGTGATGTACTAATCACATTTGCAGGACTGGTATTATGACGTAGCCTGCCACTCCATGGTCTATCAACAGACCCACTAGATGAGGACTCTCCTGGTCCACTCAAAGACTGTGATTGCTGACCTGCATTCTGTGCAACCACACTTCCACTCACATCAGTCCCAACAACTTCTTTTTCAGCAGCATACCAGCTGCTCATCTCATCAAAGACAACATCCCTGCTTAGCCTCAATTCACGTGTAGCAGGGTTATAACACCTGTATCCCTTTTGCTCAAGGGAATATCCAATAAACACACATTTTTCAGCTTTCGGATCCAGCTTAGTTCTCAGCTCATCTGGCACATGCACATATGCAATGCATCCAAAAACTTTCAGATGAGACAAATCTGGTTTTCTGCCAGAGTAAACCTCTCCTCTGGAGTTACATCATGTATGGCTGCAGTTGGAGTCCTGTTCATGATGTATACTGCTATAGAAACAGCCTCAGTCCAATAGCTATGCAGCATATTCTTCTCTTCCATCAATGCTCGTGCAATCTCAGCAATGTGCCTATTTTTCCACTCAGTAACTCCATTTTGCTGCGGAGTGTATCTGCATGTAAACTGTCTCCGAATACCATTCTTCTTCAAAAATTCAGAGAACTCATTGGAGAAGTACTCTCCCCCTCCATCTGACCTTAGGCACTTTACATATTTCCCTGTTTGCTTTTCAACCAAAACTCTGAAATTCTGAAAGTGAGTGAACACCTCACTCTTCTCCTTCATGAAATATACCCACACTTTCCTTGTGTGGTCATCAATGAATGTCACATAATAGCCTCCCATAGACATGGTCTTTGTAGGACCCCATACATCTGAATGCACAACATCTAGTGCATTTCTGCTCACATATCTGTTACGTGGAAACACATGCTTTGTTTGCTTCCCAAATTGGCATGCTTCACATATTCTCTGCATACCTTCCACTTTAAATTTTGGCAGCCCTGTCACAATTCCTTTAGTCTACATAGACTTCATTCTCTGCACATTCACATGTCCAATTCTTTTATGCCAAATGTCTGTGTCTGCAACAATTCCTGAACCATTTGCAAACATCGCAGCACTCATTTCAGGCATGTCTACATTTAACGTAAACATTCTACCCACTCTGTTGCCTTTTGCAACCAACCTGCACTTGTCTTTAAAGTCTTCAACATAACAACCATCAGGGTTAAACCGAACCTGCAAACCCTGCTCAATCATCTGGCCAACTGAAACCAGATTCTTTGTTATGTTCGAAACGTGAAGTACATCTGCAAGGTACTTCACTTTGCCATCCTGCATAGACAATGGCACATCTCCACATGGGCAATTGGATGAGCGGTGTCATCCCCTGTTTCCACAAAAGCTGGTCTTTCCGGGTTTTTCATCTCCTTGAACCACTCTGTAAGATCCCTGTTCCCACTGAGCAACGGATTCATGATACTGGCAGCGGAAGTAGCACTTCTCGTGCGGGACAGGGTCCCACATTCGGGGCCTCACCCACGGATATCCGGATAAGAGACTAACCCGTCGGTTGTTCCAAAACCGAACCCGAAAAAACTTCCTTTATCGGAAAGCACGGGTGATTCCACCAGGAAAACTTTTACTCTAACGTAGTCAAACCCTTACTGATCAAACAGATCCGACTGCATCTATAAAGATACTTGGTCAGATCAAGGAAGAAACTTGCACTTGGATCATTGGGATCAACGCTTTTTTTCCCATCAAGAGGCACAGCCGTTGATTCCTATCCATAGAACAATTACTATCCGGGATTTGCTTTATCTATCGTAGTAACAGAATTTGAGTTTCGATTTACGGATCCATCAGTCCAGCCTAACCCCATCTAGTCCCATGGGTTAGCCAACCGCCCAACCACTGTAGTGATGGGATCCAATTAAGAATTTGGTTAGGTTTTGTCCTGGGTACCAAGGAAAAGAGTTCCAAGGCCCCCTAGCCGGAAGTTCATGCAATTATAAAACTAGTCACACCACTGACACACCCAATATGAAATTGCCTTTTTACAGATTCAACCAAAAACAATCCTTTAATAAAACCATAGTATCACTGATCACAATCTTCCAATTTATCCGGTTGATTCAATTTCCCATCATTCCTTCATCAGAGTATTTATGGCATCATTGGCAACTAGAACGCTCACCACCTGTCCACACAGGGGCCGTTTCAATAGTTCCTAGCCCATAATACTCGGCAATATAATCACTTATCAAGATGGACTCTCGTTGAAGATCAGTAAGATCAACCAACAGATCCATATAAAGAGCCATGGACTCATCCGTTGAGGACCAGCAGGGTCAGTCAACCAGATCCATGCCCGGTTTCAGAAAACAACTCTTACTCCTTGTTCCAATATCTTCCTCCTCGACGCACGCGTGGGTATCCTGGGCGATCCAGAGCCTGAGCACCGTATGGTCAGCACCCTCTAGGATCCTTCGCGGCGGGTGACCTAGCGCTTCACTCATAGGCCGCTTCCTTGGCCCCTCATCCACCGTACCGAAAGCTCACCATTTTAATCGCACCGAGGCTGGTCAAGACCTCAGTCGACCTTGCTGCGCGAGACATCCTCCATTGACTCTCCGTCTCAGCAGTTGCAACTTTATCAGTTAGGTCTCCATGACCTTGATCACAAGACAGTCAAAATGCTTTCCCAGCATTCTTGACATAAAACAATCATTTACAAACAGTCACAAAATACAGTTTCTATATCGAATTCCGTCTTTCCACATTATCCCTCCTCAATCCACATTACTTATTCCACATTCCCTTCATATGTACTCATTCTCATCCATTCATTCGTATAACGACACATTATTTCCCATACACATTCACCTTCATTATTCTTCATACACATCCATGCATACATCCATTTTTACATCCTTATTTATACATCCACATCCACATACATACATCCATACATACACATCCACATGCATACATTCACATCTACATGCATACATCCATCCATTTCCTCATTCGTACATCTACATCTACATGCACATTCACATCCATACTCCACATACATACATCTATTTTTTTTTCCCTTCCCATTCATATAGCCCCATATGCCTTCACATCTATTCTTTTACATCACATCTATTTTCACCTTATGACAAGCCATATACATCTTATCTCATCACATACACTTCTTATCTCATTCCATATACATCTTATCACATCTTAACTCATCTTATCACATCTTAACTCATCTCATATACATCTTATCTCATCTTATCACATCTCATACACCTCTTATCACATCTCATACACCTCTTATCACATCCTAACTCCTCTTATCACATCCTAACTCATTTTTTTTAATGCATACCTCTATGCAAGAATTTCAATTGTGATAAAAGTAACACTTTTACAATAAAATAATCATTTTTTTCTATAATATTTTTATAATAAAATAATAATTTATTTATTTTTTTCATTTCTATGCACGGAATTCAATATGATGAAAATAACTTTTTATAATAAAATAATCATTTTTTTTCTTTACAGTTTTATAATAAAATAATAAAATATTCATCTTTTATGCATACCTCTATGCATGAAATTCAATTATGTTAAAAGTAACACTTTTATAATAAAATATTTATCTTTTATGCATACCTCTATGCATGAAATTCAATTATGTTAAAGGTAACACTTTTATAATAAAATATTTATCTTTTATGCATACCTCTATGCATGAAATTTAATTATGCTAAAAGTAACACTTTTGATATAAAATTTTATCCATTATGCATACTTCTATGCATGAAAATAAAAATGATAAGAGTAACACTTTTGATATAAAAATTTATCCATTATGCATACTTCTATGCATAAAATAAAAATGATAAAAGTAATACTTTTGATATAAAATTTATCCTTTATGCATAATATAAAAATTCAATTTCCTCATGATTCTAATGAAATTCTTTCAATTAATCTAGGATGATAATTCCTAGAATATGGTAGGAAATCCTCTTTTCATGCTTTGAATGAAATTATTTTATGTGCAAATGTTTATAAAATTTTGCCATAGCTCCGCTACTATAACTGATAAATCTCAATTATTTTTTTTAAAAATAAGGCTTAACTTTAAGAGAATGATTAGAATGATCCCTAATTGGATCATTAACCCTTAAAAAAATAATCATGGAATACATAAACTAAAAGCATAGATAAAAAAAACCATTAATTTGTTCTTAAGCATAGATTAATCTTGGATTAAGGAAAAACTTTATGAAAAGTTTCATTTGGATTGAGAGTGGGTCATGAGTATGACCATTCCTTAAGTGAGAGAGAGAAAAAAAACCATTATAATTAAACATAAATAGAAATTTATGAAATTCTTTACTATCATTAATCAATTAACTTCAATAGCATTAAAAACCATACCAATTAAGCTTCTCAAGCTTGAGAGGGGTTGAGAAGAGAGAAACATTGAGAAATTATAGAAAAAATCAAAATTCACCATACTTACCTTATAAATTGCTTGCTTCTTTGTTCACGGTAGAGGCCCCCAACCAATCAATTGGTTTAGTATGTTGATGGAGCCACCAATGGGAATTAAAGAAAGAGGGAAGTGTCAAAAACTAGTGAATTATTAAAGAATTCACAGTTCTTGGCTTAGGTGGAGTAGAGTAACATGCATAAGACACTATATATTTTCAACAAGGGGAGGCTTTTATTTATAGGAAAAATTGAGCTCCTAACCAAACAAACTGATTCTAGAATTTTCCAAGTCAGTTTGGTCACTTTTTGACAATTTTTAGGTCAGTTAAGCTAACTTTTTGGAACTAGACTTGAATGAGGAGAGAGGAGAGATGAAATATCTCAATTTTTATGATTTTAAAACTCATTTAAGCATGTGAAATATGCACCTCCTTTAAAGAACTCCCCTTCCTTACATATGTGTCAAAATGGAATCATTATACCCAAAATATCTCATATTTTTAATATAGCTCATAGTTTTTTACTAATAAACCTTGTACATTTTCAACTCTTCATCTTATGTGAAATATGCACCTCCTTTAAAGAACTCCCCTTCCTTACATATGTGTCAAAATGGAATCATTATACCCAAAATATCTCACATTTTTAATATTACTCATAGTTTTTTACTAATAAACCTTGTACATTTTCAACTCTTCATCTTATGTGAGCATTTACTCATTTTTGGGTATATTCTTTTACAAATTGGATTTATCTCCTCCCTACACATGGATTGATGCTATTGGACCATAGGAACCTTAATTGGACCATAATCTAAAAATTTCTAAAAATCTAGACTCTTAGACTAAGGTTCTTTATACCTATTTTCAATTAATTCCAATTGCACATTGGAAAATTCTTTTTGAATTTTTGTTTCAGGGAAACTTATTTTAATAAGATGAGATAATTTTCTATCCAAAAATATTAAAAATCTGAATATTCTCTCTCTAGAATATTTTCTCTCTCTAGTTAGAAACAAGGTCTTTATATTTTTGAAGAGGAAATTGATTACAGGGGAAGATACTAGACATTTTGAGAGGCTGGGGAGGAATCTT
Organism: Cibotium barometz; assembly: GCF_041138505.1. NCBI lineage: Eukaryota > Viridiplantae > Streptophyta > Polypodiopsida > Cyatheales > Cibotiaceae > Cibotium > Cibotium barometz. The sequence continues at coordinate 30,419,653 of NC_141102.1, read as the reverse complement.
ACATTCTCTCCCACTTGAAAAACGCGAGATGTCCTCATCTCGCAAACTGGGGTAATTTCGCAAGATGCACGAATATGAGACTTAGAGAAAAATTTTAATCAAGATTAACCACCAAGAAAAGTTTCAAAGAGAGCAAGATTCAAGATAAGAACAAGTTTTAAACTTTATTCATTCTCGGAACAATACAGTAAAGATAGAAGAACTCTTTACACTTCCATAAGCCCGTCCATCATATGGTCACAAAAGCAGCACTCACAAGCTGCACAAGTATAAGGTAACTCATCTATGGGAATAATTCTGTTGGTTATTGCCGCACCTATCTCAGTGGTATGAGGTGATCTAACAAAAGGACCTCTGAGAGGCAAGCCAAAAACGGGGTAAAGGCATATCTTCTCATGAGGAAGAAAACACGCTAGTAAGAAGACCCGCTCAGAAAACCCAAGATACCTTGATCTCATGACGCAGTAGTATCGGGGACCCAAACCCAAAGCTTCAATAACCATGGCCAAGCGGACATTATTACAAAAATGTTGCTGACCCCAGGGTGTTACCCTAGTTATGTCTTGATAGGTCCGCCATTTGGTCTGCGTTACAGAAGTTCCCAAGTGAGGGAAAAGTGAGCGCTCATACTGTTCTATAAAATCCTTCTTCACAGACTCACTTGCGTCTTGAAGGTGAGGAATCATAATGGATAAAACTAGTTCTTGTTGCCAGGCCATGAAGGAGATTAAGAAAGAAAGGAGATCGATGGAAGTAAGATTACTGTGAGCGACAGGTAAAAGTTACGACTTATATAAAGGAAGGAGCTAGCGTAACTTAGAAGCCAACGGTATCTTGCCACTGAAGTTTTACCGTCTTTCCTTGATTTGGGTTTGGCACATATTTCTATGAAATACATTAAGAACTTTGAGATGAGGAGGTAAAAGAAGCTTGTAGGCTAAGTCACCTACTTTTATTGAATTCAGATATAAGGCCCACAATATGTGGGGGATAACTTCTTATACTCCCCAAGAGATAAAGAACTTCTTTTGGGTCGTACTCGAATGAAAACCAAAACCTTGGTATCCAAAACCTCGATTTTTACTTCTGAACTCATTGTTCTGAATCCTTAAAATAGGCGTGACTCCTGAGAAGTATTCTAAGGAGAGGGTCTTCCTTTTTTAAACAGAATCTTTCTTTTATTTTAGAGAGGGAATAATTATAACATCAGAAAGAGAGGTTCTTACTCCTGTATACCTCGAAGGCTGGGGGAAGAATCTTACATTCTACCCCACTTGAAAAGTGCGAGATGTCCTCATCTCGCCAAGTAGAGGACAACTCTTTTTCTTAAGATCCAATTTATTCTGGGGTTCCTTATATTCTGGTCAACCCAACAGAATACGGGGATAATCATCCTTTAAATAGAACTCATCATTAAATAACAATTCAATCAATCATATCATTCATATCTTTAACACGATAATGGTCCATTAGATCAAAAAATTCCCTTCTGAACATTCCTCTACGGGAATTTCAGTTAAGCTAGTCCTCAATTTGTCATCCCTTAACTTGATCTACCGAGTCAAGTGTTAACAGTAGCAATCTGACAACACAATCTACTAATCTCATAGGGATTTGCTGAATTCATTATCATCATTCCAGTTATATGAATATCATCACAGGGACTCGTCCCATTAATCCTCATTGTGGTTTTGTTCAGATTATTATATTTCATCTAATTTCAGAAATCATCATTTTTCAATCAGAATTTTCAATCAGAATCCAAATCAATTCATCAATTCTCAAACAGAATTAAAAATCATATCAATCACATTCGAAACCATCATCTGGATAGCATTAACGCTTATAATTTCAAGTCTTAGATTTACTCGTATATACTGTCAATAAAGAGCTACAGTTATACTCTCGGTATATACGATAGTCATCATGGCCCTTGGAATTATAAGGTAAATACCATCATGTCTAGGCCTCAAGCAAGTCAGGGATTCTATATAATTGCGGTATTTCCATCTGAAGACCCAATTACCAAATTACGAATTTCAGTTTGAATATCAAATTGTATGAATTATATCACACAATTACAACCTTTTTTTGTGCTTTTTGATAAATTTTTGACATATTTGGTTTCTCAGTTGATCTTTATTAGCCAAATGCTCTGATACCAACTGTAAGATCCCTGTTCCCACCGAGCAACGGATTCAGGATACTGGCAGCGGAAGTAGCACTTCTCGCGCGGGACAGGGGTCCCACATTCGGGGCCTCACCCACACGGATATCCAGATAAGAGACTAATCCGTCGGTTGTTCCAAAACCGAACCCGGAAAAACTTTCTTTATCGGAAAGCACGGGTGATTCCACCAGGAAAACTTTTACTCTAACGTAGTCAAACCCTTACTGATCAAGCAGATCCGACTGCATCTATAAAGATACTTGGTCAGATCAAGGAAGAAACTTGCACTTGGATCATTGGGATCAACGCTTTTTTCCCCATCAAGAGGCACAGTCGTTGATTCCTATCCATAGAACAATTACTATCCGGGATTTGCTTTATCTATCGTAGTAACAGAATTTGAGTTTCGATTTACGGATCCATCAGTCCAGCCTAACCCCATCCAGTCCCATGGGTTAGCCAACCGCCCAACCACTGTAGTGATGGGATCCAATTAAGAATTTGGTTAGGTTTTGTCCCGGGTACCAAGGAAAAGAGTTCCAAGGCCCCCTAGCCGGAAGTTCATGCAATTATAAAACTAGTCACACCACTTACACACCCAATATGAAATTGCCTTTTTACAGATTCAACCAAAAACAATCTTTTAATAAAACCATAGTATCACTGATCACAATCTTCCAATTTATCCGGTTGATTCAATTTCCCATCATTCCTTCATCAGAGTATCTATGGCATCATTGGCAACTAGAACGCTCACCACCTGTCCACCCAGGGGCCGTTTCAATAGTTCCTAGCCCATAATACTCGGCAATATAATCACTTATCAAGATGGACTCTCGTTGAAGATCAGCAAGATCAACCAACAGATCCATATAAAGAGCCATGGACTCATCCGTTGAGGACCAGCAAGGTCAGTCAACCAGATCCATGCCCGGTTTAAGAAAACGACTCTTACTCCTTGTTCCAATATCTTCCTCGACGCACGCGTGGGTATCCTGGGTGACCCAGAGGCCGAGCACCGTATGGTCAGCACCCTCTAGGATCCTTCGCAGGTGACCTAGCGCTTCACTCATAGGCCGCTTCCTTGGCCCCTCATCCACCGTACCGGAAGCTCACCATTTTAATCGCACCGAGGCTGGTCAAGACCTCGGCCGACCTTGCTGCGCGAGACGTCCTCCATTGACTCTCCGTCTCAGTAGTTGCAACTTTATCAGTTAGGTCTCCACGACCTTGATCACAAGACAGTCAAAATGCTTTCCCAGCATTCTTGACATAAAACAGTCATTTACAAACAGTCACAAAATATAGTTTCTATATCGAATTCTGTCTTTCCACATTATCCCTCCTCAATCCACATTACTTATTCCACATTCCCTTCATATGTACTCATTCTCATCCATTCATTCGTATAACGACACATTATTTCCCATACACATTCACCTTCATTATTCTTCATACACATCCATGCATACATCCATTTTCACATCCTTATTTATACATCCACATCCACATACATACATCCATACATACACATCCACATGCATACATTCACATCTACATGCATACATCCATACATACATACATCCATTTCCTCATTCGTACATCTACATCTACATGCACATTCACATCCATATTCCACATACATACATCAATTTTTTTTTCCTTCCCATTCATATAGCCCCATACGCCTTCACATCTATTCTTTTACATCACATCTATTTTCACCTTATGACAACCCATAGACATCTTATCTCATCACATACACTTCTTATCTCATTCCATACACATCTTATCACATCTTAACTCATCTTATCACATCTTAACTCATCTCATATACATCTTATCTCATCTTATCACATCTCATACACCTCTTATCACATCTCATACACCTCTTATCACATCCTAACTCCTCTTATCACATCCTAACTCCTCTTATCACATCCTAACTCATTTTTTTTAATGCATACCTCTATGCAAGAATTTCAATTGTGATAAAAGTAACACTTTTACAATAAAATAATTATTTTTTTTTGTAATATTTTTATAATAAAATAATAATTTATTTATTTTTTTCATTTCTATGCACGGAATTCAATATGATGAAAATAACTTTTTATAATAAAATAATCATTTTTTTTCTTTACAGTTTTATAATAAAATAATAAAATATTCATCTTTTATGCATACCTCTATGCATGAAATTCAATTATGTTAAAAGTAACACTTTTATAATAAAATATTTATCTTTTATGCATACCTCTATGCATGAAATTCAATTATGTTAAAGGTAACACTTTTATAATAAAATATTTATCTTTTATGCATACCTCTATGCATGAAATTTAATTATGCTAAAAGTAACACTTTTGATATAAAATTTTATCCATTATGCATGCTTCTATGCATGAAAATAAAAATGATAAAAGTAACACTTTTGATATAAAAATTTATCCATTATGCATACTTCTATGCATAAAATAAAAATGATAAAAGTAATACTTTTGATATAAAATTTATCCTTTATGCATAATATAAAAATTCAATTTCCTCATGATTCTTTCAATTAATCTAGGATGATAATTCCTAGAATATGGTAGGAAATCCTCTTTTCATGCTTTGAATGAAATTATTTTATGTGTAAATTTTTATAAAATTTTGCCATAGCTCCGCTACTATAACTGATAAATCTCAATTTTTTTTTAAAAAATAAGGCTTAACTTTAAGGGAATGATTAGAATGATCCCTAATTGGATCATTAACCCTTAAAAAAATATTCATGGAATACATAAACTAAAAGCATAGATAAAAAAACCATTAATTTATTCTTAAGCATAGATTAATCTTGGATTAAGGAAAAACTTTATGAAAAGTTTCATTTGGATTGAGAGTGGGTCATGAGTATGACCATTCCTTAAGTGAGAGAGAGAAAAAAAAACATTAGAATTAAACATAAATGGAAATTTATGAAATTCTTTACTATCATTAATCAATTAACTTCAATAGCATTAAAAACCATACCAATTAAGCTTCTCAAGCTTGAGAGGGGTTGAGAAGAGAGAAACATTGAGAAATTATAGAAAAAATCAAAATTCACCATACTTACCTTACAAATTGCTTGCTTCTTTGTTCACGGTAGAGGCCCCCAACCAATCAATTGGTTTAGTATGTTGATGGAGCCATCAATGGGAATTAAAGAAAGACTAGTGAATTATTAAAGAATTCACAGTTCTTGGCTTAGGTGGAGTAGAGTAACAATGCATAAGACACTATATATTTTCAACAAGGGGAGGCTTCTATTTATAGGAAAAATTGAGCTCCTAACCAAACAAACTGATTCTAGAATTTTCCAAGTCAGTTTGGTCACTTTTTGACCATTTTTAGGTCAGTTAAGCTAACTTTTTGGAACTAGACTTGAATGAGGAGAGAGGAGAGATGAAATATCTCAATTTTTATGATTTTAAAACTCATTTAAGCATGTGAAATATGCACCTCCTTTAAAGAACTCCCCTTCCTTACATATGTGTCAAAATGGAATCATTATACCCAAAATATCTCATATTTTTAATATAGCTCATAGTTTTTTACTAATAAACCTTGTACATTTTCAACTCTTCATCTTGTGTGAAATATGCACCTCCTTTAAAGAACTCCCCTTCCTTACATATGTGTCAAAATGGAATCATTATACCCAAAATATCTCACATTTTTAATATTGCTCATAGTTTTTTACTAATAAACCTTGTACATTTTCAACTCTTCATCTTATGTGAGCATTTACTCATTTTTGGGTATATTCTTTTACAAATTGGATTTATCTCCTCCCTACACATGGATTGATGCTATTGGCCCATAGGAACCTTAATTGGACCATAATCCAAAAATTTCTAAAAATCTAGACCCTTAGACTAAGGTTCTTTATACCTATTTCCAATTAATTCTAATTGCACATTGGAAAATTCTTTTTGAATTTTTGTTTCAGGGGAACTTATTTTAATAAGATGAGATAATTTTCTATCCAAAAATATTAAAAATCTGAATATTCTCTCTCTAGAATATTTTCTCTCTCTAGTTTAAAAGAGTTAGAAACAAGGTCTTTATATTTCTGAAGAGGGAATTGATTACAGGGGAAGATACTAGACATTTTGAGAGGCTGGGGGGAGGAATCTTACACACTCCCCATGACTTGTCATGTGGTTCGAAGCACCTGAATCCACATACCACACCATCTTTTTGTGCTACTTCAACATTTTCAGACATGGCATTCACGACATGCTGCATAACAAACAACCTTTCATTGTCCTCATTATTTGTGCTTGAGGATGCATAGTTGTTTTGATGCACTTTTCCATTTTGCATGTCAGCCTGCTTCTTATAACATTCTGCCTGCACATGTCCAGGCTTACCACAATAATAGCATTCACGTGCATCATTATACTGCCTTTGCCAATTTCCACGGCCTCTTTGACTCCCCCTGCCTCTAAATTTGCCTCTTCCACCTGCGTGTTGTTGTTGTTGTTGTTGTGTATTCTGGGACTGTTGTTGTTGCTGCTGCTGGCCATAATTCTGATTACCTGTTCGGCCACCTCCTTGACCGCGTCCACGACCTCCTCTACCTCGTCCTCTTCCTAAACTTGTGTAGAAGGCCTGTTGCTCTGAACTGTTTTTGTTTTGTGAAGACTGTTGGTCTTCACCCAAGCTCTTCTCTTCTATAATCAGCATAGACACCAAATCTGTAAAGTTCGGAATGTTTTCCTGAGTCTGAATAGACGTCTTGAACGCCTTGTATTGTGGCCCGAGACCATGTAGACAGACTTCCACCTTATCATCATCATCTACTACTGACACACCAATAGATGCAAGGGATTCCACAATACCCTTTATCTTCAATGCATAGTCATTCACAGACATGCTCTTTTTCTCCACAATATGAAGTTCGTTCTTTAGCTTTATCTTGCGTGCCTTGGTATTTGTTTCATAGAGTTTAACCAAGGTGTCCCACGCCTCCTTGGGGAACTTGGCATCCTGAATATGCCCAATCATGGTGTCCTGTATACTAATGGAGAGCCAATACATTACTTTCCTGGCTCCTTGGTTCCAGTCTTTAAACTCTTTCACATCTGCAGCAGTATTTATGTCCGGTATCTCTGGTGCCTCTTCATGCTCACCTTTTATGTAGTCCCAATAGTCCTTTCCCATCAGGAAATTCGTCAACCTGAACCTCCAAGCATGGAAGTTATTCTTATCAAGCTTCTCAGCCACAATCTGGGTTATGCCATCATTTGACATCTTGCCAGATACACAAATTTACCAGAAACAACACTCTGGTTTTTCCTGCACAAACTGCTGTATTTTCTGCTCTGTAGTACTGTAGTACTCTCAAAGCACAGTCAATCTGTCTTCCTGCAGTTCTTAAAACAGAGTTCTGTAGAGAATCGATGACTTACCCGCAGTGCTCGAAATCGCCTGCTTTCTGAAAAATGGAGGTCCATACGCGCCCGAAATGCGTTTTTGGCCCAGAAAATTTTATTCGATATGACAATATAGTTGCCCTATAGCTTTACTCCCGTGAAGAAAACTCCTCAATCAGAGATCGTTTGCCGTTGCCTCCCGTAGAGCTCCCGACAAGGGTGTAGTCACCAACACAAATAGGGAAGAGTAGTTGAAGCTCTTAACCATGTACCGCTTCCTGTGCCATAGCATGAAAATGCAGTTCCTTTCCAGAGCGCAATTTGACCATCCACTATGTGTGTGGAAGACTTCTGGAGGCTGAAAACCAACCGTCCTTCGAGGGACAGGATTCACTTCAAAAGGGGTAGTCCACCGGAGTCTGAAAACCAACGAGCGAGAATTTTTTTTTCGTTTGTTTGCTGAATCTTTACACTTGAAGTAGGCTCTGATACCATTGTAACATGCAAAAGCTTCACGGGAGATCGGTAACTTCAATGCTCAGAAAAATAGCACACTTGTCGTCGACGAAAATTAATGCACAAAGCTGAATATAGATGTGCAAAAAGTTAGAGAGAGAGAGAGAGGAGGAGAGGGAGAAGAGGACATAGTATTGGGTCCCGAATACCCTCTATAGGGCCCCCACCACGAATGTGTTAAATTTGCAGCAATGTGATGAGCTATGGTAGATCAAATGCTAGAGTCAACATCATTAACAAAGAGATTAGATGATAATTAAGATGTGATTAGTGAGCAATTTAGTGATAGCTTAATGTAGGCATGGGTAATCAAAAACTAGCAAATTATCATTAGGCCAATGCCTCAATTTATAGAGTTTACATCCAAGCTTCTAATCCCACTGATCTCTCCTTGATCCACTCCACCTCTTTTGCTTGATTCTCTCCACCTCTTCCCAGAATATCTCCACACCTCCTAAATCTCCTGATGCTACCCTTTATTCTCTCCTAGTAGATACTTCTCACCTTTTCACAGGTTCTCTCATGTTTAGAGATTCTCTTTTACAGCCTCTTGCCAAGGGCTTGTTCTCGCACACACCTTATTCATTTGTATATTTCAACACCTCCCCTCAAGTGAATACTCCTAGCACACCTAGACCCTATACCAAGTTTCCCTCATACTTGGACCAGTGCCTCAAGTCCCTAAACTCATATGTCCTTGACACTGTCTCTCTCTATGTGTCCAAGGCTACTACATGTGCCTGTGACTTTGACTAAAGTGCTCACACATACATCTACCACATGGCCTACATCTTTGATGGCTCAGAGGTGGTTTTACTCTGTTGGGGCAGGTTACATTGGGTTGTGGGTTCTCTCTCTCTCTCTCTCTCTCTCTCTCTCTCTCTCTCTCTCTCTCTTAGAGATTTTCACATGGATCCTCACTTCTTGGAGCCTCACATCTTCTCTTGTCTTTAGTCTTCTTGTCATGGCAGCTTCTGTTCATGCGTCCATGTCTTCCTTCAATGCTTTGTCTAGCTCTTCTTCTCGATGTTGATCTTCCTCTTGGAATTAATATGGTGGATATAGCCAGAGCCTTCTTGGCCCTTATGGGGGTGTTCTTAAACTTTCCCCATGCCCACGTGTCCTTGAGACAGTCCTATGGGTTGGCCCCTTTCCTATATGCAAACCCTAACTATCTACACAGTGATCTAGCATCCAGTATCATACTAGATACACAGAACCACCGACATCATTCCAAAGGGAGACTGAGAGTGTGGACTGACACTGTTTCATGTGCAGGACAATGCACACTTGACCTTAAACTCATGTGCAGGAGAATTCACATTTGACCTTGGACGACTGGAATGGAACCCTGGCTGACTCTCATCCCAGACTGGGCTCACATGGGACTAGTTTTCCATCATCCCAGGTCCTGCACCTTCTGTACAGATATATCTATGTGGCATCCAAGTGCGGGATGCATGTGACAATAGTAGAACTCCTAAAGCCTGCAAAGACCCTCCATCATGGCTTCTTGTCCACTCGGCATCCACAAACAAAGCCAGCCATTGCTCACATCAAAAGACTCCCACACGTTGAGTCTTCATGCAGAAGCTTTCTCCCACACGTTGAGTCTTCATACAGAAAGCTTCATGGCAGAAGCTTTCTCCCATGATTAGGGCTGCCCCATAACCATCCATAACCATGATTAGGGCTGCCCCATAACCATCCATGGCCTCTCACCCTATGAACAACATCACACCTAGACACATCCAGTGCTCCTGCATCACAATGATGACTCCAAACTATTTCCCAAAAGAGAACTCGCATCAGAGCACAGCATACCATAGAGTAGACACACCTGTACTAACCCTCTCTGCCTTCCAAGGGTACTATCCATCTCAGTCATGGTGGATTCTTGAACCCCTTCCAATCAGCAACAAGCAAGCCTGTACCAATGTGTACATTCTTGTACCCTCTGCCTACATGTGGCCTATCTCCTGGTGGCCAAACCAAAAACATATTTCCACATGAAACAAAGACCTGTTTCAGCAAACATTGGGAGACCTGTTTTCCTATTAAACATTTGGTCTGTGAAAAGATGCAGGGGGGAAGAGAGCTTGAGCTCTTGCAAGCACACACACACACTCACAAAACCCTAATAGAGAACACACAAGGTGAGAGGCTGAAAATCTTCTTCTTCTCTACTCAACACTCAACACACCATATACAAAGATAAGAGTACACAATAATATGAAAGGTACTCAACCAATACATACACGGGTTCTCTATAGTGTGAACCCGACTAAATGAGCTGGCGCTATAACTATGCCAGTCTCTAGAATGGCTGTCACACAGCCTGTCATCCCACTGGCCGCATATCACCCAAGATCTCACCAACCATGCCAGTGGTGTAAGTGTGGGGCCTATCCCCCAGGCGGGTCATCAGTGTCCCACCGCCTCACTAGAGCTCGATATCTCAACACTCCCCCTTGAGCTCAACTCCATCTCATGTACACCAAGTGAAGCCCTGAATCTGCGGAGCTTCTCTGTACCCAATGCTTTGGTGAAGATGTCAGCTACCTGATCCTCTGTGCTGACATAAACAAGATCAAGGTCTCCTGCCAAGACCTTCTCTCTGACGAAGTGGTAGTGGACCTCTATGTGCTTCGTACGAGCATGAAAGACTGGGTTCCTGGCCAACTGTATACTGCTAACGTTGTCACAGAAAATGACAACTTGTCTATCCACTGATAGACCCAAATCTGCAAGTAGCTTTCTCAACCAAGCTACCTCACATGCTGCCATAGCAGCTTCCCTGTACTCGGCCTCTGTACTCGATAGAGCAACCGTAGGCTGCTTCTTGCTGCTCCAAGTCACAGCAGCACTCCCCAAAGAAAACATGAATCCACTAGTAGATCTTCAATCTGAGATACTACCAGCCCAATCAGCATCTGTGTACCCATGTACACATATCTCTGTCCCAGTCTCATAGAATAGTCCACAATGCAAAGTAGACCTCACATACCTCAGTATGCGTCTCACTGCATCCAAATGCGGTTTCCGTGGAACCTGCATAAACTGACTCACCAACCCAACAGCATAGCTCAAATCTGGTCTGGTGATCGTCATGTAGATCAAACTTCCTACTATGCTCCTGTACATAGTAGGATCCTCCAAGATCTCTCCTGAATCTGCACTCAACTTGCCATTCTGATCCAATGGCACAGAAATAGGCTTACAGCCTGTCATACCATACTTGGACAACATGTCCAAGCCATACTGTCTTTGCAGTAATCCAATACCATGTGGTGACCTAATCACCTCAATGCCCAAGAAATATCTGAGCTCCCCCAGATCCTTCATCTCAAACTTCTGTCTAAGCAAGATCTTTACATCAAAGATCTCTGCATCATGGTCCCCCGTAATGATCAAGTCATCTACATAGATAACAACAAGCACAACCCCTCTATCACCATGTCTCACATACAATGAGAAATCTGCATTGGCTACATGAAAGCCAATAGTGACAAGATATTCAGAGATCTTGTCAGACCATGCTCTTGGTGCTTGCTTTAAGCCATACAAGGCTTTCTTCAACCTGCAAACATGCTCGGGGTGACCCACATCCTCATAACCAGGTGGCTGCAACATATACACCTCTTCTTGCAAATCCCCATGCAAGAATGCATTCTTTACATCCATCTGATGTAAAGACCATTGCTTTGACGCAGCCACTGCTATCACAACTCTCACCGTTGCCATCTTGGCAACTGGGCTGAAAGTTTCCTCATAATCAATCCCATATGTCTGCGCATATCCTTTGGCTACCAATCTAGCCTTGTACCTGTTTATGCTTCCATCACTGTTATGTTTAACTTTGTACACCCACTTGCATCCAATGGCTTTCTTGCCTTCAGGCAATTGCACTAAATCCCAAGTCTCATTTCCATATAGTGCATCCATCTCCTCATCCATAGCTTTCTCCCAATGCACATTTCCAACAGCCTCATCAATGCATGTGGGCTCAACAACCTGCACAACCTTTGCCATATATGCATAGTGATGTGCCACATAACCATCATATGTAAATCTCTGCACAGGGTTCTTCACTCTCCCTGATCTTCGCAGCTTTTCATTCATGGCTTCCATAGCCTTCTTTACACCAGGTGTTCTCATAGCTGGGATCCCAAGCTCCTCATCAAGGCTCATATCTGAGCCACTAGACTCTCCATCAACATGAGAATGCCCTGCAGAAATGTCAGGCATACCAAGGGGCTCAACCACTTTCTCTTTTCCTTTACGTGATGTACTAATCACATTTGCAGGACTGGTATTATGACGCAGCCTGCCACTCCATGGTCTATCAATAGACCCACTAGATGAGGACTCTCCTGGTCCACTCAAAGACTGTGATTGCTGACCTGCATTCTGTGCAACCACACTTCCACTCACATCAGCCCCAACAGCTTCTTTTTCAGCAGCATACCAGCTGCTCATCTCATCAAACACAACATCCCTGCTTACCCTCAACTCACGTGTAGCAGGGTTATAACACCTGTATCCCTTTTGCTCAAGGGAATATCCAATAAACACACATTTTTCAGCTTTCGGATCCAGCTTAGTTCTCAGCTCATCTGGCACATGCACATATGCAATGCATCCAAAGACTTTCAGATGAGACAAATCTGGTTTTCTGCCAGTAAACCTCTCTTCTGGAGTTACATCATGTATGGCTGCAGTTGGAGTCCTGTTCATGATGTATACTGCTGTAGAAACAGCCTCAGCCCAATAGCAATGCGGCATATTCTTCTCTTCCATCAATGCTCGCGCAATCTCAGCAATGTGCCTGTTTTTCCGCTCAGCAACTCCATTTTGCTGCGGAGTGTATCTGCATGTGAACTGTCTCCGAATACCATTCTTCTTCAAAAATTCAGAGAACTCATTGGAGAAGTATTCTCCCCCTCCATCTGACCTTAGGCACTTAACATATTTCCCTGTTTGCTTTTCAACCAAAACTCTGAAATTCTGAAAGTGAGTGAACACCTCACTCTTCTCCTTCATGAAATATACCCACACTTTCCTTGTGTGGTCATCAATGAAAGTGACATAGTACCTGCAGCCTCCCATAGACACGGTCTTCGTAGGACCCCATACATCTGAATGCACAACATCTAGTGCATTTCTGCTCACATATCTGTTACGTGGAAACACATGCTTTGTTTGCTTCCCAAATTGGCATGTTTCACATATTTTCTGCATACCTTCCACTTTAAATTTTGGCAGCCCTGTCACAATTCCTTTTGTCTGCATAGACTTCAATCTCTGCACATTTACATGTCCAATTCTTTTATGCCATATGTCTGTGTCTGCAACAACTCCTGAACCATTTGCAAACATCGCAGCACTCATTCCAGGCATGTCTACATTCAATGTAAACATTCTGCCCACTCTGTTGCCTTTTGCAACCAACCTGCACTTGTCTTTGAAATCTTCAACATAACACCCATCAGGGTTAAACCGAACCTGCAAACCTTGCTCAATCATCTGGCCAACTGAAACCAGATTCTTTGTTATGTTCGGTACATGAAGTACATCTGCAAGGTACTTCACTTTGCCATCCTGCATAGATAATGGCACATCTCCAACGTGGGCAATTGGATGAGCAGTGTCATCCCCTGTTTCCACAAAACCTGGTCTTTTCGGGTTTTTCATCTCCTTGAACCACTCCCCATGACTCGTCATGTGGTTCGAAGCGCCTGAATCCACATACCATACATTATCTTTTTGTGCTGCATCAACATTTTCAGACATGGCATTCACGACATGCTGCATAACAAATAACCTTTCATTATCCTCATTATTTCTGCTTGAGGATGCATAGTTGTTTTGCTGCACTTTCCCATTTTGCATGTCAGCCTGCTTCTTATAACATTCTGACTGCACATGTCCAGGCTTACCACAATAATAGCATTCACGTGCATCATTATATTGCCTTTGCCAATTTCCACGGCCTCTTTGACTCCCCCTGCCTCTGAATTTGCCTCTTCCACCTGCGTGTTGTTGTTGTTGTTGATTCTGGGACTGTTGTTGTTGCTGCTGCTGCTGGCCATAATTCTGATTACCTGTTCGGCCACCTCCTTGACCGCGTCCACGGCCTCCTCTACCTCGTCCTCTTCCTGAACTCGTGTAGAAGGCATGTTGCTCTGAACTGTTTTTGCTTTGTGAAGTCTGTTGGTCTTCACCCAAGCTCTTCTCTTCGATAATCAGCATAGACACCAAATCTGTAAAGTTGGGAATGTTTTCCCGAGTCTGAATAGACGTCTTGAACGCCTTGTATTGTGGCCCGAGACCACGTAGACAGACCTCCACCTTATCATCATCATCTACTGACACACCAATAGATGCAAGGGATTCCACAATACCCTTTATCTTCAACGCAGAGTCATTCACAGACATGCTCTTTTTCTCCACAGTATGAAGTTCATTCTTCAACCGTATCTTACGTGCCTTGGTATTTGTTTCATACAGCTTTACCAAGGTGTCCCACGCCTCCTTGGGGGACTTGGCATCCTGAATGTGCCCAATCATGGTGTCCTGTATACTAATGGAAAGCCAATACATTACTTTCCTGGCTCCTTGGTTCTAATCTTTAAACTCTTTCACATCTGCAGCAGCAGTCGGATTTATATCCGGTATCTCCGGTGCCTCTTCATGCTCGCCTTCTATGTAGTCCCAATAGCCTTTTCCCATCAGGAAATTCGTCAACCTGAACCTCCAAGCATGGAAGTTATTCTTATCCAGCTTCTCAGCCATAATCTGTGTTATGCCATCATTAGACATCTTGCCAAACACACAATTTTACCAGAAACTGCACTCTGGTTTTTCCTGCACAAATGCTGTATTTTCTGCACAGCGGTACTGTAGTACTCTCAAATGTCACAACCAGTGACTTCAATGTGCATACATACACCCAATGGCAACTGTAGACCTCTTTGCAGCACCCACAGTGTCTGCACAGTCAATCTGTCTTCCTGCAGTTCTTAAAACAGAGTTCTGCAGAGAATCGATGACTTACCCGCAGTGCTCGAAATCGCCTGCTTTCTGAAAAACGGAGGTCCAGACGCGCCCGAAATGCATTTTCGGCCCGAAAATTGTAGTCCATAGGATTGCATAGTTGCCCTGTAGCTTCACTCCCGCGAAGAAAGCTCCTCAATCGGAGATCGTTTGCCGGTGCCTCCCGTAGAGCTCCCGACAAGGGTGTAGTCACCAACACAATAGGGAAGAGTAGTTGAAGCTCTTACCCTCGTACCGCTTCCTGTGGTTCTCTTGCTTGCAGCTCAGCCCTTAGCACGAACCAGGCTCTGATACCATGAAAAGATGCAGGGGGGAAGAGAGCTTGAGCTCTTGCAAGCACACACACACACTCACAAAACCCTAATAGAGAACACACAAGGTGAGAGGCTGAAAATCTTCTTCTTCTCTACTCAACACTCAACACACCATATACAAAGATAAGAGTACACAATAATATGAAAGGTACTCAACCAATACATACACGGGTTCTCTATAGTGTGAACCCGACTAAATGAGCTGGCGCTATAACTATGCCAGTCTCTAGAATGGCTGTCACACAGCCTGTCATCCCACTGGCCGCATATCACCCAAGATCTCACCAACCATGCCAGTGGTGTAAGTGTGGGGCCTATCCCCCAGGCGGGTCATCAGTGTCCACCGCCTCACTAGAGCTCGATATCTCAACAGTCTGGCCCACCATGAAACCCATGTCCTGTTTCCACATGAAAACATTCTCAGCACATACTCAAATGTAGTGCCAACACAACATACAAACAAAAGAGAGAGCTCTTACTGAATATGTTTGGTTGTATTTTTTCCCCACAACCATGTTACAGAGGTTTGCCCAAAACTCTAGGTCCCTTTGTTCCTTCCAAGCAGGAAGAAAGCAATCTTCTCCATGGATATGCACCCATGAGGGCTTGCTTCGCTCCCATGCCAAGAAACATAACCAGGTGACCTTGTGCTTGTTGCAGCTAATAACCCATGTACACAGTGTACTTGCAGCCAAGCAAAACAGCCCATAAACAGTCTCAAAACATTCATGTTGCAAAGAGAACCAACACACTTTTGCAAGGAGTTGTTCAAATTTACCTTCAAAAAGCCACGTGTACCTCTCCAGTCCTAGCTACAGAGAGCCCATAGCAACCAGCCGCTTGGCCACCTGTGTGTCCAGAGCAACCCAGCCCTGCATGTATGCGTGGTTTATAATATAGCAGCCAACCAACCCCTCTTTCTCCAAAAAGCATGCCTATCTGTGATATTCAGCTGTGCCTTAGAGTAATCTAGCGCAGCCCGCCACACCAGCAGCCTTCCCAAAAAAGTAAGAGTGAGAAAGGGAGAGAGAGAGAGAGCCAAGGTGCATGAGCAGTCCCCATTTTTTATTCCACCAATAGAGTAGCAGCCCGCCAGCCCCTCTTCAGAAAAGCACACGCGTGGCCCCCCATAATAGCTTATGGGCCACGATCCCTTTAAAGCTAAGGGTGTTCTTTTATTTATAAGGCTTTTAAACCTTTGTCCCCTCTAACCCTTTGTCCCCTTGGGTTATGTGAAGGGACATACCCCCCTCTTGAAAAATAGCAAGCGTCCTTGATTGCACTCAATGGCATAGTAAGGCATCTTCATGAGCAAAAACGCACCATATGAAAAAAGCAATGGCCTTCCAATGCATCTGGGTGATGAAACAATCATCCTGCACAATATGGCCACACCATAACGTGAAAGTGACAATCTCCCATGATGAGGGCTGCCATAACCATCCATAGCCTCTCACCCCTATGAAAAACATCACACCCTGACACATCCAATGCTCTTGCATCACAACGATGACTCCAAAACTATTTCCCAAAGAGAACTCGCATCACAGCACAGCATACCACACAGTAGACACACCTGTAGTACTGACCCTCTCTGCCTTCCAAGGGTACTATCCATCTTAGTCATGGATTCCCGAACCCATGTCCAATCAGCAACAACAAGGCTGTACCAAACATGTGTCCATTCTTGTACCCTCTGCTTGCATGTGACCTATCTCTTGGTGGCCAAACCAAAAACATATTTCCACATGAAACAAAGACCTGTTTTTCAGCAAACATCGAGAGACTTGTTTTCCCATTAATTATCTGATCTGGCCCACCATGAAACCCATGTCCTGTTTCTACGTTAAAACATTCTTGGCACACATACTCAAATGTAGTGCCAACACAACACACAAACAAAAGAGAGAGCTCTTACTGAATATGTCTACTAGTTGTATTTTTTTCCCACAACTATGTTACAGAGGTTTGCCCAAAATTGCAGGTCCCTCCATTCCTTCCAAACAGGAAGAAAGCAATCTTCTCCATGGATATGCACCCATGAGGGCTTTCTTTGCTCCCATGCCAAGAAACATAACTAGGTGACCTTGTACTTGCAGCCAATAACTCATGTACACAGTGTAATTGCAACCAAACAAAATAGCCCATAAACAGTCTCAAAACATCCCTGTTCAAAGAGGACCAACACACTTGTGCACATCAATCCAGCAGCCACTTATGGGTGAAAAGAGTTGTTAAAATTTACCTTCAAAAAGCCACGTGTACCTGTGCAGTCCTAGCGGCTGAGAGCCCAGAGTAACTAGCCCCTTGGCCGCCTGTGTGTCCAAAAGAAACCAGCCCTTGGCCGCTTGTATGCATGGTCTATAATACAACAGCCAACTAGCCCCTCTTCCTCCAAAAAGCACGCCTATCTATGATATTCAGCTGCGCCTCTCAGAGTAATCTAGCGCAGCCTGCCAGTAGCCTTCCTAAAAAGCAAGAGTGAGAAAGGGAGAGAGAGAGAGCCAAGGTGCATGAGCAGTCCCCACTATTTTTCCACTAATAGAGAGGTGCCCCCTGCAGCTTGCCAGCCCCTCTTCAGAAAAGCACACGTGTGGGCCCCCCATAATAGCTTATGGGCCACGATCCCTTTAAAGCTAAGGGTGTTCTTTTATTTTTAAGGCTTTTAAACCTTTGTCCCCTCTAACCCTTTGTCCCCTTGGGTTATGTGAGGGGACTTTAATCACTTGGCCACAACCTAGTGCCATTTACACTGTCCACCATGTCCCCATGCACACCTGCATACTGCCCAGAGAAAAACACAAGGTTGTGAACAGATATAGAGCCGGCAAAGAGCATAGATGATGCAGAGCTAGATACACTACTCATGGAATAGATTATGGTCTTTGATTTTCTATTATCTTTAGTTGAATTTTATGTGGATGTCAAAAAAGATAAACATTACAAATTTAAAAAAATTAATAATTAGTCGTGGTCAATAATGAAAGAACATAGGAATAAAGGGTTATAGACGTTTCGTGTCATGTGGCATAATTAATGTCACATCTGTCAAAATAAAAACTAGGATCCTCTAACCAGAGTCCTAGTGATTCTCGACATAAAAGCAAAACAATTGGGGCGGCCCAACATTCAATGTAAAATTTTCCATCCAGCTCTCTATTTGGACCGTTAGCAAACTAAGCTAACATTTTACTATTGTAAATGCAATCTATCTCTACCCTACTTCCAAAAATTAATCTATCCCTGATATTAATCTATGCCTACCCTACTTCCTAAAATTAATCTATCCCTAATATTTATATATGCCTACCCTAATTCCTAAAATTAATCTATCCCTAATTTCACTACCCTACGCTAACTATTTTAATAACTAATTTCTTTTTTGATTATCTTCTGTTCCCAAGCAGGAAGCCTCGAGCAACTTCATCTCTGCAATCTCCTCAACTAGGTATGCTCTTGTACTGAACCTCTCGTTTTCTTGGCTATGCATAGGCAAGAGAGAACCGCATATTGATACGCGGTTCTATGTAATCCTAGGCGCAAGATACGTACATTATTTTTAATCGCACAAGATATGCGGTGCTGTGTCTCTATGGCTCAAGGTAGATTCAAAGTGGAGAGCACCGCATATCAATACACGGTGCTGTGTGGTGATGGTACGCTTCAAAGAGACATGGAGTGTAAGATTCCTCCCCAGCCTCTCAAAATGTCCAGCATCTTCCCCTATAATCAATCCCTCTTCAGAAATATAAAAGACCTTGTTTCTAACTGTTTTAACCTAGAGAGAGAAAATATTCTAGAGAGAGAATATTCAGATTTTTAATATTTTTGGATAGAAAATTATCTCATCTTATTAAAATAAGTTCCCCTGAAACAGAAATTCAAAAAGAACTTTCCAATGTGCAATTGGAATTAATTGGAAATGGGTATAAAGGACCTTAGCCTAAGGGTCTAGATTTTCAGAAATTTTTGGATTATGGTCCAATTAAGGTTCCTATGGGCCAATAGCATCAATCCATGTGTAGGGAGGAGATAAATCCAATTTGTAAAAGAAGATACCCAAAAATGAGTAAATGCTCACATAAGATGAAGAGTTGAAAATGTACAAGGTTTATTAGTAAAAAACTATGAGCAATATTAAAAATATGAGATATTTTGGGTATAATGATTCTATTTTGACACATATGTAAGGAAGGGGAGTTCTTTAAAGGAGGTGCATATTTCACATAAGATGAAGAGTTGAAAATGTACAAGGTTTATTAGTAAAAAACTATGAGCAATATTAAAAATATGAGATATTTGGGTATAATGATTCTATTTTGACACATATGTAAGGAAGGGGGGTTCTTTAAAGGAGGTGCATATTTCACATGCTTGAATGAGTTTTAAACTCATAAAAATTGAGATATTTCATCTCTCCTCTCTCCTCATTCAAGTCTAGTTCCAAAAAGTTAGCTTAACTGACCTAAAAATGGTCAAAAATTGACCAAACTGATTTAGAAAATTCTAGAATCAGTTTGTTTGGTTAGGAGCTCAATTTTTCCTATAAATAGAAGCCTCCCCCTTGTTGAAAAATATATAGTGTTTATGCATCGTTACTCTACTCCACCTAAGCCAAGAACTGTGAATTCATTAATAATTCACTAGTTTTTGGAGCTTCCCTCTTTCTTCAATCCCCATTAGTGGCTCCATCAACATACTTAACCAATTGATTGGTTGGGGGCCTCTACCGTGAACAAAGAATCAAGCAATTTGTAAGATAATTAGTTAATTTTGATCATTTTCTATAATTTCTCAATGTTTCTCTCTTCTCAACCCCTCTCAAGCTTGAGAAGCTTAATTGGAATGGTTTTTGAATGTTATTGAAGTTAATTGATGAATGGTAGTGAAGAGTTACATAATTTGATGAATGCTATTGAAGTTAATTGATTAATGATAGTTAAGAATTACATAAATTTCTATTTATGCTTAATTCAAATGGTTTTTATGAAATTTCTCTCTCTCACTCAAGAAATGGTCATACTCATGACCCATTCTCAATCCAAATGAAGCTTTTCATAAAGCTTTTCCTTAATCCAAGATTAATCTATACTTGAGGTCAATGGCTTTTTTCTATGCTTTTAGTTTATGTATTTCATGAATATTGATGATTCAATCCATTATGGATTATTGATCCAATTAGGGATCATTCTAATGATAAGCTTTATCCCTTAGAAAAAATTGAGATTTATCAGTTATTATAGCAGCGAAGCTATGGTAAAATTTTTATAAAAATTACGCATAAAATAATTTCATTCAAAGCATGAAAAGAGGACTTCCTACCATATTCTAGGAATTATCATCCTAGATTAATTGAAGATATTCATAGAGAAATTGATTTTTATATTATGCATAATTGATTTTCATGCATAGAGGTATGCAAAATAGATTATTATTTTAACATAAAAGTGTTACTTTTATCATAATTGGATTTCATGCATAGAGATATGCATAAAAGATTATTATTTTATTGTAAAAGTGTTACTTTTATCATAATTGGATTTCATGCATAGAGGTATGCATAAAAGTTGATTATTTTATTATAAAAGTGTGACTTTTAACATATTTGGATTTCATGCATAAAGGTATGCATAAAAGTTGATTATTTTATTATAAAAGTGTTACTTTTATCACAATTAAATTTCATGCATAGAAGTATGCATAAGAGTTGATTATTCTATTATAAAAGTGTTACTTTTATCATAATTGGATTTCATGCATAGAGGTATGCATAAAAGTTGATTATTTTAATATAAAAATGTTACTTTTATCACAATTGAATTTCATGCATAGAAGTATGCATAAAAGTTGATTATTTTATTATAAAAGTGTTACTTTTATCATATTTGGATTTCATGCATAGATGTATGTATAAAAGATGATTATTTTATTGTAAAAGTGTTACTTTTATCATAATTGGATTTCATGCATAGAGGTATGCATAAAAGTTGATTATTTTATTATAAAAGTGTGACTTTTAACATATTTGGATTTCATGCATAAAGGTATACATAAAAGTTGATTATTTTATTATAAAAGTGTGACTTTTATCACAATTGATGGATATATGCATGTAGATGTGGATGTATGGATGTGAATGTGAATGTGTATGTGAATTAATGTGTCGTCGATATGAGGAAATGGATGAGAATGAGTACACATTGAATGAAATGTGGAATAAGTAATGTGGACTAAGGAGGGATAATGTGGAAAGACGAGAGTTCGATTTAGAAACTGTATTTTGTGACTGTTTGTAAATGACTGTTCTATGTCAAGAATGCTGGGGAAGCATTTTGACCGTCTTGTGGATTAAGGTCATGAAGACCTAACTGTTAAAGTTGCAACTGCTGTGACGGAGAGTCAATGGAGGACGTCTCGCGTAGCAAGGTCGACCGAGGTCTTGACCAGCCTCGGTTCGATTTAAATGGTGAGCTTCCGGTACGGTAGATGAGGGACCAAGGAAGCGGCCTATGAGTGAAGCGCCAGGTCACCTGCGAAGGATCCTAGAGGGTGTTGACCATACGGTGCTCGGGCTCTGGGTCACCGAAGATACCCACATGTGCGTCGTGGAAGATATTGGAACAAGGAGTAAGAGTTGTTTTTCGAAATCGGGCATGGATCTAGTTGATTGACCTTGCTGGTCCTCAACGGATGAGTCCATGGCTCTTTTATATGGATTTGTGGGTTGATCTTGCTGATCTTCCATGGAGATTCCATTCTATTATATGAATATATTGTCGGTTACTATGAGCTAGGAACTATGAAAAAGGCCCCTGAGTGAACAGGTGGTGAGCGTTCTGGTTGCCAATGATGCCATAAGTATACCGATGAATGAATGACTGGAAATAAGGATTCAACCAGAGACTTTGAGGATTGTCATCAGTGACATAATGGTTTCATTAAAGGATTGTCATCAGTGACATAATGGTTTCATTAAAGGATTGTTTTAAGTTAGCTGATGCTAAGAAAAAGGCAATTTCATATTGGGTGTGTAAGTGGTGTGACTAGTTTTATGTTTGCATGAACTTCCGGCTAGGGGACCTTGGAACTCTTTTCCTTGGTACCCGGGACAAAACCTAACCAAATTCTTAATTGGATCCCATCACTACAGTGGTTGGGCGGTTGGCTAACCCATGGGACTGGATGGGGTTAGGCTGGACTGATGGATCCGTAAATCGAGATTTAATTTCTATTATTACGATAGATGAAGTAAATCCCGGATAGTAATTGTTCTATGGATAGGAATCAACGGCTGTGCCTCTTGATGGGAAAAAAAGCGTTGATCCCAATGATCCAAGTGCAAGTTTCTTCCTTGATTTGACCAAGTGCCGTTAGAGGTGCAGTCAGATCAGTTTGATCAGTAATGATCTTGACTACGTTAGAGTAAAGAGTTATCCTGGTGGAATCGCCCGTGTTTTTCGGGTAAAGGAAGTTTTTTCCGGTTTCGGTTTTGGACAAACCGACGGATTAGACTCTTGTCCGGATATCCGTGGGCGAGGACCGAGTGTGAGACCCCTACGCGCGCACAATGTGCTACTTCCGCTGCTAGTACCCGAATCCGTTGCGCGGTGGAGACAGGGATCTCACAGTTGGTATCAGAGCGAAATTGAAAGCTAATAAAGATAATTAAATTCTTATCTGAAATTAGTAATAAGAATTTAGAAATGGCATTTTCATAATGTATTGTCATTCCGTAAGCTTCTTTAATGAAGAAATTTTAATCAAAGAAATTATTTTTTATAGATGGAAGTTCCCCATTTATCTGGTATTCCGACCTCACCCAGTCTCAAGATATGATTGCATTTGCCTTCGAGCATCTCATCTTTTCCGCTTCAACTCGAACAAGCCGAACAAGACTCGCACGCCATTTCGAGGAATTATATTTTCCTAACCTAGTGGAGAGACAACAGCATAAGTGGTTTGCAGGGCTATATATCCACGCCTCTTGCAACCGACAAGCAATGCTGAGGCAGAACCTCTCATTGGCCATGATTTTGATAAAGCTGAAAATGACGCGTGGTGTCATTCTATACTTCGCAATTAGAGAAATTATGTAACAGGGCATGACTATGGCCCATAGTACCGTCGTCTTATGCATCTCTCGAAGAGATTTTGAATTTTGGAGCCGAGCCACTCTATGTACTTATTGCAACTTGTATATAAATATACAAATATTTTTTTTAAGTAATTGTTTACGGATGATCGGATAAAGAAAAATCTGTTTATCAGACTTATGTCATAGATCTCCAATAAGATCAATTGAGGAGCCAATTATGTCAAAAGTTTATCAAGACGCACAAAAAGGTTGTAATTGTGTAATATAATTCATACAAATTATTAATTCAAATTGAAATTTGTAAATTAGTAATTGGGTCTTCAATTGGAAGTACCGCAATTGTATGGAACCCTGACTTGCTTGAGGCCCAGACATGATGGTATTTACCTTATAGTTTCGAGTTTCATGACTATCCGTATATACCGAGGGTATAACTGTAGCTCTTTACCGGTAGTACATACGAGTAAATCCAAGACTTGAAATTATAAGCATTAATGCTATCCAGATGATGATTTCGAATGTGGTTGATATGATTTTTTAATTCTGTTTGAGAACTGATGAGTTGATTTGGATTCTGATTGAAAAATGATGATCCCTGAAAATGGATTGAAATGTAATAATTTGAGCGAAACCACAATGTGGATGATTGGGACGAGTCCCTGTGATGATATTCATAACTAGAATGATGATAATGAATTCAGCAAATCACTATGAGATTAGTGGATTGTGCTGTCAATTTGCTACTGTTAACACTTGTCACGGTAGATCAAGTTAAGGGATGATAAATTGAGAACTTACTTAACTGAAATTCCCGTGGAGGAATGTTCAAAAGAAATTTTTTCGGTCTAATGGACCATTATCGTATGAATGATATGATCTAAATGAATTATTATTTAATGATGAGTTCTATATAAGGAATATTTATCCCAGTATTCTGTTGGGTTGACCAGAATATAAGGAACCCAGAATAAATTAGAAAAAGAGTTGTCCTCTACTTTGCGAGATGAGGACATCTCGCACCTTTTTAAGTGGGGTAGAAGTTTGTAAGATTCCTCCCCCCACCAACCTTCGAGGTAGACAGGAGTAAGAATCTCCTTTTCTGATCTTATAATGATTCCTTCTCTAAATAAAAGAAAGATTCTATTTAAAAAGGGAAGACACTTTACCCAGAATACCTTCTCAGGAGCCCACCTGTTTTAAAGATTCAGAACGATGAGTTCAGAAGTGAGAACCAGTGTTTTGGATGCCAAGGTTTTGACCATCAGTTAAAAGATTGCCCGACTCCTACCATGAAAAGGGCTTAGGGAAGTCTAGAACCCAAATTCAGAGACCAATTCCTTCATACCAATCTAATCAGGGTCCGTCTCGGACAAGATTGCTTAACTCCATTAACTAGGTCCGACCCATTGATTAGGATCAAGATGACCAATCAAATGCTTGGTGACTTAGAGCAACAGATGCAGGCAATTCATAAAGATGTAAACGCTGCCCAAGATCGACAGAGACAATATACAGATAAGAAGAGGACAGTCAGAGAATTCAAAGAAGCAGTTATAGTCTTCATTTGAATTCGGACCAAAAGAATCTCTTTATCTCTAGGGGAGTATAAGTAGTTATCCCCCAGATATTGTGGACCAAAGAAAGTAAGTGACTTAGCCTACGAACTTCTTTTATCTCCTCATCTCAAAGTTCTTAATGCCTTCTATAGAAATATGTGCCAAACCCAAATCATGGAAAGACGATAAAACTTTAGTGGCAAGATACCGTTGGCTTCTAGGTTATGCTAACTCCTTCCTTTATATAAGTCGTAACTTTTACTTATCACTCACAGTAATCTTACTTCCATCGATCTCCCTTCTTCTTAATCTCCTTCATGGCTTGGCAACAGGAATTAGTTTTATCCATGATGATTTCTCACCTTCAAGACGCAAGCGAGTCTGTGAAGAAAGATTTTATAGAACAGTATGAGCGCTCACTTTTTCCTCACTTGGGAACTTCTGTAGCTCAGACCAAATGGCGAACCTATCAAGACATAACTAGGGTAACACCCTGGGGTCAACAGCACTTTCGTAACAATGTCCGCTTGGCCATGGTTATTGAAGCCTTGGGTTTGGGTCCCCAATACTACTGCGTCATGAGATCAAGACATCTTGGGTTTTCTGAGCGGGTCTTCTTACTGGCGTGTTTTCTTCCTCATCAGAAGATATGCCTTTACCCCGTTTTTGGTTTGCCTCTCAAAGGTCCTTTTGTTAGAACACCTCATACCACTGAGATAGGCGCGGCAATAACCAACAGAATTATTCATATAGATGAGTTACCTTATACGTGCGCAGCTTGTGAGTGCTGCTTTTGTGATCATATGATGGACGGGCTTATGGAAGTGTAAAGAGTTCTTCTATCTTTACTGTATATGTTCCATGAATGAATAAAGTTTAAATCTTGTTCTTGTCTTGACCCTTACTCTCTTTGAGACTTTTTTAATTAGTGGTTAATCTTAATTAATTTTTTCTCTAAGTCCCATGTTCGTGCATTTTGCGAAATTATCCCCCAGTTTGCGAGATGAGGGCATCTCGCGTTTTTCAAGTGGGAGAGAATGTAAGATTCCTCCCCAGCCTCTCAAAATGTCCAGCATCTTCCCCTATAATCAATCCCTCTTCAGAAATATAAAAGACCTTGTTTCTAACTGTTTTAACCTAGAGAGAGAAAATATTCTAGAGAGAGAATATTTAGATTTTTAATATTTTTGGATAGAAAATTATCTCATCTTATTAAAATAAGTTCCCCTGAAACAGAAATTCAAAAAGAACTTTCCAATGTGCAATTGGAATTAATTGGAAATGGGTATAAAGGACCTTAGCCTAAGGGTCTAGATTTTCAGAAATTTTTGGATTATGGTCCAATTAAGGTTCCTATGGGGCCAATAGCATCAATCCATGTGTAGGGAGGAGATAAATCCAATTTGTAAAAGAAGATACCCAATTTTTGGATTATGGTCCAATTAAGGTTCCTATGGGCCAATAGCATCAATCCATGTGTAGGGAGGAGATAAATCCAATTTGTAAAAGAAGATACCCAAAAATGAGTAAATGCTCACATAAGATGAAGAGTTGAAAATGTACAAGGTTTATTAGTAAAAAACTATGAGCAATATTAAAAATATGAGATATTTTGGGTATAATGATTCTATTTTGACACATATGTAAGGAAGGGGAGTTCTTTAAAGGAGGTGCATATTTCACATAAGATGAAGAGTTGAAAATGTACAAGGTTTATTAGTAAAAAACTATGAGCAATATTAAAAATATGAGATATTTGGGTATAATGATTCTATTTTGACACATATGTAAGGAAGGAGAGTTCTTTAAAGGAGGTGCATATTTCACATGCTTGAATGAGTTTTAAACTCATAAAAATTGAGATATTTCATCTCTCCTCTCTCCTCATTCAAGTCTAGTTCCAAAAAGTTAGCTTAACTGACCTAAAAATGGTCAAAAATTGACCAAACTGATTTGGAAAATTCTAGAATCAGTTTGTTTGGTTAGGAGCTCAATTTTTTCTATAAATAGAAGCCTCCCCCTTGTTGAAAAATATATAGTGTTTATGCATCGTTACTCTACTCCACCTAAGCCAAGAACTGTGAATTCATTAATAATTCACTAGTTTTTGGAGCTTCCCTCTTTCTTCAATCCCCATTAGTGGCTCCATCAACATACTTAACCAATTGATTGGTTGGGGGCCTCTACCGTGAACAAAGAATCAAGCAATTTGTAAGGTAATTAGTGAATTTTGATCATTTTCTATAATTTCTCAATGTTTCTCTCTTCTCAACCCCTCTCAAGCTTGAGAAGCTTAATTGGAATGGTTTTTGAATGTTATTGAAGTTAATTGATGAATGGTAGTGAAGAGTTACATAATTTGATGAATGCTATTGAAGTTAATTGATTAATGATAGTTAAGAATTACATAAATTTCTATTTATGCTTAATTCAAATGGTTTTTATGAAATTTCTCTCTCTCACTCAAGAAATGGTCATACTCATGACCCATTCTCAATCCAAATGAAGCTTTTCATAAAGCTTTTCCTTAATCCAAGATTAATCTATACTTGAGGTCAATGGCTTTTTTCTATGCTTTTAGTTTATGTATTTCATGAATATTGATGATTCAATCCATTATGGATTATTGATCCAATTAGGGATCATTCTAATGATAAGCTTTATCCCTTAAAAAAAATTGAGATTTATCAGTTATTATAGCAGCGAAGCTATGGTAAAATTTTTATAAAAATTACGCATAAAATAATTTCATTCAAAGCATGAAAAGAGGACTTCCTACCATATTCTAGGAATTATCATCCTAGATTAATTGAAGATATTCATAGAGAAATTGATTTTTATATTATGCATAATTGATTTTCATGCATAGAGGTATGCATAATAGATTATTATTTTAACATAAAAGTGTTACTTTTATCATAATTAGATTTCATGCATAGAGGTATGCATAAAAGATTATTATTTTATTGTAAAAGTGTTACTTTTATCATAATTGGATTTCATGCATAGAGGTATGCATAAAAGTTGATTATTTTATTATAAAAGTGTGACTTTTAACATATTTGGATTTCATGCATAAAGGTATGCATAAAAGTTGATTATTTTATTATAAAAGTGTTACTTTTATCACAATTGAATTTCATGCATAGAAGTATGCATAAGAGTTGATTATTTTATTATAAAAGTGTTACTTTTATCATAATTGGATTTCATGCATAGAGGTATGCATAAAAGTTGATTATTTTATTATAAAAGTGTTACTTTTATCACAATTGAATTTCATGCATAGAAGTTTGCATAAAAGTTGATTATTTTATTATAAAAGTGTTACTTTTATCATATTTGGATTTCATGCATAGATGTATGCATAAAAGATGATTATTTTATTGTAAAAGTGTTACTTTTATCATAATTGGATTTCATGCATAGAGGTATGCATAAAAGTTGATTATTTTATTGTAAAAGTGTTACTTTTATCATAATTGGATTTCATGCATAGAGGTATGCATAAAAGTTGATTATTTTATTATAAAAGTGTGACTTTTAACATATTTAGAATTCATGCATAAAGGTATGCATAAAAGTTGATTATTTTATTATAAAAGTGTGACTTTTATTATATTTGAATTTCATGCATAAAGGTATGCATAAAAGTTGATTATTTTATTATAAAATTGTGACTTTTATTATATTTGGATTTCATGCATAGAGGTATGCATAAAAGATATTCTTTTATACTAAAAGTGTGATTTTCATCATAAATGGATTTTATGCATAACTTAGATGCATAAGAGAAATTATTTTATTCTAAAAGTGTAATTCCTACCAAATTGAATTTATGCATAAGAAGATGCATAAAAGATTGATTTTTATTTCGAAGGTGTTAGTCTCCTTAAATGGAATTTATGCATAAATAAATGTGTAGAGAAATCTTATATCAAATATAAGAATTCTCTTGTATTCTATAAAAAGATATGAAATGTGATAAGATGTGATAAGAGGTGTATGAGATGTGATAAGATGCGTATGGGAAGTGATAGGATGTGATAAGAGGTGTATGAGATGTGATAAGATGTGTATGAGATGTGATAAGATATGATAAGAGCTGTATGAGATGTGATAGAATGTGTTAAGATGAGTTAGGATGTGTTAAGATGTATATGGGATGTGTTAGGACGAGAATGGATGTAATATGGTTGTATGAATGTGATGTGGATGTATACATGTAGATGTGTATGTATGAATGTGAATGTGGATGTATGAATGTAGATACGGATGTGTATCTATGTATGTGAATGTGGATGTATGAATATGAATGTGGATGTGTGGCTGTGGAAATGGAAGTGTGGATGTATGAATGTGGATGTGGATGTATGAATGTGAATGTGGATGTGGATGTGGATGTATGGATGTGGATATGGATGTGTATGTATGAATGTGGATATGGGATGTGGATGTATAAATGAGGATGTGAAAATGGATATATGCATGTAGATGTGGATGTATGGATGTGAATGTGAATGTGTATGTGAATTAATGTGTCGTCGATATGAGGAAATGGATGAGAATGAGTACAAATGAAATGTGGAATAAGTAATGTGGACTAAGGAGGGATAATGTGGAAAGACGAGAGTTCGATTTAGAAACTGTATTTTGTGACTGTTTGTAAATGACTGTTTTATGTCAAGAATGCTGCATTTTGACCGTCTTGTGGATTAAGGTCATGAAGACCTAACTGTTAAAGTTGCAACTGCTGACGGAGAGTCAATGGAGGACGTCTCGCGTAGCAAGGTCGACCGAGGTCTTGACCAGCCTCGGTTCGATTTAAATGGTGAGCTTCCGGTACGGTGGATGAGGGACCAAGGAAGAGGCCTATGAGTGAAACGCTAGGTCACCTGCGAAGGATCCTAGAGGGCGCTGACCATACGGTGCTCGGGCTCTGGGTCGCCGAAGATACCCACACGTGCGTCGTGGAAGATATTGGAACAAGGAGTAAGAGTTGTTTTTCGAAACCGGGCATGGATCTGGTTGATTGACCTTGCTGGTCCTCAACGGATGAGTCCATGGCTCTTTTATATGGATTTGTGGGTTGATCTTGCTGATCTTCCACGGAGATTCCATTCTATTATATGAATATATTGTCGGTTACTATGAGCTAGGAACTATGGAAAAGGCCCCTGAGTGAACAGGTGGTGAGCGTTCTGGTTGCCAATGAT
The DNA here is from genome assembly GCF_041138505.1 of Cibotium barometz. Lineage (NCBI taxonomy): Eukaryota > Viridiplantae > Streptophyta > Polypodiopsida > Cyatheales > Cibotiaceae > Cibotium > Cibotium barometz. Next base: position 30,389,322 of record NC_141102.1, on the reverse strand, counting down.
GCCATAAGTATACCGATGAATGAATGACTGGAAATAAGGATTCAACCAGAGACTTTGAGGATTGTCATCAGTGACATAATGGTTTCATTAAAGGATTGTTTTAAGTTAGCTGATGCTAAGAAAAAGGCAATTTCATATTGGGTGTGTAAGTGGTGTGACTAGTTTTATGTTTGCATGAACTTCCGGCTAGGGGGCCTTGGAACTCTTTTCCTTGGTACCCGGGACAAAACCTAACCAAATTCTTAATTGGATCCCATCACTACAGTGGTTGGGCGGTTGGCTGGCGGTTGGCTAACCCATGGGACTGGATGGGGTTAGGCTGGACTGATGGATCTGTAAATCGAGATTTAATTTCTATTATTACGATAGATGAAGTAAATCCCGGATAGTAATTGTTCTATGGATAGGAATCAACGGCTGTGCCTCTTGATGGGGAAAAAAGCGTTGATCCCAATGATCCAAGTGCAAGTTTCTTCCTTGATTTGACCAAGTGCCGTTAGAGGTGCAGTCAGATCAGTTTGATCAGTAATGATCTTGACTACGTTAGAGTAAAGAGTTATCCTGGTGGAATCGCCCGTGCTTTCCGGGTAAAGGAAGTTTTTTCCAGTTTCGGTTTTGGACAAACCGACGGATTAGTCTCTTGTCCGGATATCCGTGGGCGAGGCCCGAGTGTGAGACCCCTACCCGCGCACAATGTGCTACTTCCGCTGCTAGTACCCGAATCCGTTGCGCGGTGGAGACAGGGATCTCACATGGAGCAACATGCGTTGTGTAGTATCAGACAGTAATGGCGGGCCTCAAAGAGACATTGGCGGATGACAGTTGAAAGTGGGCCTTCATTTGAAATGGCTACTGCTACCCTTCTTCCTCATGGGCAGAGATAATTTCCATCATAGCTCATGTAGAAATTGTTGTGAAGATAGTGGAAACATTAGTGCAAACATCGCATATATGAAGAGGAAGAGGAAGAGGAAGAGGAAGAGGAAGAGGAAGAGGGAGATGGTGGAGTGCTCGAAATTGTTGAGGTGCTTTTGGGGTATGGAGAGCTCATCCAATAGGGGCTGGTGCCTCTCTAGGCCTATGAAGAGCTTCGCTCTGCTATGGACAGCACCACCCCCATCATTATTGTGTACAGCTCCATGTGCCTCAGGAACTTTGCTAGGAACCATGGCCTTGTCTCAAACCCCCATGGGCCTGCGTGTAGTTGCAAATTGTGTTGATGAAGAGATGCCACATGCCTATTAGCAAAAAGCCTACCCTTGGGACAATGTGTCCTATTTGTTGAGATAGGAAGCTCATCTAGTGAGGCGGTGGACACTAATGACCTGCCTGGGGGATAGGCCCCACACTTACACTACTGGCATGGTTGGTGAGATCATGGGTGATATGCGGCCAGTGGGATGACAGGCTGTGTGACAGCCATTCTAGAGACTGGCATAGTTATAGCGCCAGCTCATTTAGTTGGGTTCACACTATAGAGAACCCTAGTATGTATTTGGTTGAGTACCTTTTCATAGTGTGTACTCTTATCTTTGTATATGGTGTGTTGAGTGTTGTGTGAAGAAGAAGAAGATTTTCAGCCTCTCACCTTGTGTGTTCTCTTTTAGGGTTTTGTGAGTGTGTGTGTGCTTGCAAGAGCTCACGCTCTCTTCTCCCCTACATCTTTTCATGGTATCAGGGCCTGGTTTATGCTAAGGGCTGAGCAAGCAAGAGAAGCACAGGAAGCGGTACGAGGGTAAGAGCTTCAACTACTCTTCCCTATTTGTGTTGGCGAGGACTACACCCTTGTCGGGAGCTCTACAGGAGGCACCGGCAAACGATCTCTGATTAAGGAGCTTTCTTCATAGGAGTAAATCTATTCGGCAACTATATTATCTTATCGGACGACGTTGTTTGTGATGAAAATGCGTTTTGGCCGCGTTAGGACCTCCGTTTTTTAGAAAGCAGGTGATTTCGAGCTAAGTCATCCGTTTCTATGCAAAACTCTGTTTTAAGAACTACAGGAAGACATATTGGTTGTGCAGACATTGTGTGTGTTGCAAGGAGGTCAACAGTTGCCATTGGGTGTATGTATGCACATTGAGGTCACTGGTTGTGACATTTGAGTGTAATACAGTACCGCTGCAGAAAAATCCAGTAGTTTGTGCAGGACAAACCAGAGTGCTATTTCTGGTAAATTTGTGTGTCTGGCAAGATGTCAAATGATGGCATAAACCAGATTGCTTGTTGCTGAGAAGCTTGATAATGTTGAAATATACAAGTGAATAGGGTGTGTGTAGGAACAAGCCCTTAGCTAGAGGCTGTAAAAGAGAATCTGTAAATGTGAGAGAACCTGTGAAAAGGTGAGAAGAATCTACTAGGAGAGAGAATATAAGGTAGCATGAGGAGATTTAGGAGGTGTGGAGATATTCTGGGAGAGGTGGAGAGAATTAAGCAAAAGAGGAGATTTAGGAGGTGTGGAGATATTCTGGGAGAGGTGGAGAGAATCAAGTAAAAGAGGTGGAGTGAATCAAGGAGAAATCAGTGGGATTAGATGCTTGGATGTAAACTCTATAAATTGAGGTATTGGCCTAATGAGAACTTGGTTGCTGGTTTTTGATTATCTATGCCTACATTAAGCTATCAATTAATTACTCTCTAATCACGTGTGTTAATTATCATCTAATCTCTTTGTTAATGATGTTGATTCTAGCATTTGATCCACCATAGCTCATCACATTGCTGTAATTTTAACATGGTATCAGAGCCTAGCCTAGAATCCATCAATTTGTGAGCCCATTATCTTGCTAATCACTTGGCTAATTAGGATTAGTGGATGATTAGAAAATAATCAAATTTTTTAGTCTTTTTCAACTAACCCTCTATAACCCCAGCTAGTGGAGGAGCTCTATCTCCTTACATACATCAAATTAGTCCAAATGCTTCTAGCCTAACATAGCTAACTCAATTGTGCTTCAAGCCATCAAGACAGACGTGCAAACTACCAAAAATCGCGAATTAGGAGGTGCCATTTTTCTGAGGGGAATTTGATATCTCTGCTACTCTAGATCAAATGGGTCTAAATCCTCTTAGCCCCAGGGGTTTTCAAGCATGCTTTACAAGCTGGTGAAGTCAGAATTTGATTTGATCAAGTCTACAATGAGATCCAAGATCTTCATCAAATCTGCAAAGTGACTTTGGTAAAACAGAGATTAAGCATTCAATGTTTGGTCAAATCTTGTGTTTCTTGGCTTAATCCTCTACTAGACTAATTATTATTGATGGTCTTGAAAGGATTTGAGCTCATTTGAAGTCTAAGGCCTCATATCTGGGCTCCCCGCATACTCTATTTTTTGTACACAAAACAAAGGATTAATTTGCTAAAATCAATGTGATTAATCAGTGCTAATCACTATATTTTGGTGTAATTGAGGGTTCAAATTAACCATTAGGTATCTGATACAGATCCCTATAACTTCATATTGCAATTCGGAGATGGTTTGATACTCCAACCATTCCGTACAAATTGGTTACCCTTGATTTAATGTACTTTTTGGTAAAATTTTGTTGATAAATTTGTGGTAATCATCATTTTGCATTCAACCCTTGGTTAATGCCTAAAAATCACACTAAAACTCAAGATTATTCACATCGAGAGTTGCATTTGGGAATGTGCATAAGAATGAATGCTATATGCATTATGTATTGGGCACATTACATCAGTGTAAAAATGGGATCAGACACTGCCCTTGTCCAGAATAAGGCAAGAGGTAAGACCTCCCACATAGATTTGGGTTTGCATTGGATAATGACACAAGATAAACATCAAAAGCCCAAAAGAACTGTCAACAAAACATTTAAACATGTTGCTCACATGGAGCAAGAACTGACGGACAAGCTCATGGCCCCAGCCATGAGAGAAGAAGAACATCTCTTTCCAAGAGGAGGATCCACACCAAGAAGAAGAGCTAGAGGAAGCATTGAAGGAAGACATGGACACGAGAAGAGAAGCTGCCATAACAAGAAGACTAAAAGAAGAGAAAGACATGGACGCGTGAAGAGAAGCTGCCACGACAAGAAGACTGAAGACAAGAGAAGATGTGAGGCTCCAAAGAGTGAGGAGCCATGTGAAAATCTTAGAGAGAGAGAGAGAGAGAGAGAAACCCCACAACCCAATGTAACCTTCCCCAACAGAGTAAAACCACCTCTGAGCCACCGATGATGTAGGCCACATGGTAGATGTATGTGTGAGCACTTTAGTCAAGGTCGTGGAAACTTATAGTAGCCTTGGACACATAGAGAGAGAGAGTGTCAAGGACTATGAGTTTAGGGACTTGAGGCACTGGTCTCGGACTATTAAGTAAGAGGGAAACTTGGTATAGGGTCTAGGTGTGCTAGGATTGTTCACTTGAGAGGAGGTGTGCTAGGCACTGGTTGCGGACTATCAAGTAAGAGGGAAACTTGGTATAGGGCCCAGGTGTGCTAGGAGTATTCACTTGAGGGGAGGTGTTGAAATATACAAGTGAATAGGGTGTGTGCGGGAACAAGCCCTTAGCTAGAGGCTGTAAAAGAGAATCTGTAAATGTGAGAGAACCTGTGAAAAGGTGAGAAGAATCTACTGGGAGAGAATAAAGGGTAGCATGAGGACATTTAGGAGGTGTGGAGATATTCTGGGAGAGGTGGAGAGAATCAAGCAAAAGAGGTGGAGTGAATCAAGGAGAAATCAGTGGGATTAGATGCTTGGATGTAAACTCTATAAATTGAGGCATTGGCCTAATGAGAACTTGCTGGTTTTTTATTATCCATGCCTACATTAAGCTATCAATTAATTACTCACTAATCACGTGTTAATTATCATCTAATCTCTTTGTTAATGATGTTGATTCTAGCATTTGATCCACCATAGCTCATCACATTGCTGTAATTTTAACAGATAAGAACAACTTCCATGCTTGGAGATTCAGGTTGACAAATTTCCTAATGGGAAAGGGTTACTGGGACTACATAGAAGGTGAGGATGAAGAGGCACCAGAGATACCGGAGATCAATCTGACTATTGCAGATGTGAAAGACTTCAAGGATTGGAACCAAGGAGCTAAAAAAGTTATGTATTGGCTCTCTATCAATATACAGGACACCATGATTGGGCACATACAGGATGCCAAGTCCCCCAAGGAGGCATGGGACACCTTGGTAAAACTCTATGTGAAACGAATACCAAGGCACGAAAGATACAGTTGAAGAATGATCTTCATACTGTGGAGAAAAAGAGTATGTCTGTGAAACGAATACCAAGGCACGAAAGATACAGTTGAAGAATGATCTTCATACTGTGGAGAAAAAGAGTATGTCTGTGAGAATGACTATGCATTGGAAGATCAAGGGTATTGTGGAATCCCTTGCATCTATTGGAGTTTCAAAAGACGATGATGATAAGGTGGAAGTCTATCTACGTGGTCTCGGGTCACAATACAAGGTGTTCAAGACGTTTATTCAGACTCGAGAAAACATTACCAATTTCACACATTTGGTGTCTATGTTGATTATAGAAGAGAAGAGCTTGGGTGAAGACCATCAGTCTTCACAAAACAAAAACAGCTCAGAGCAACAGGCCTTCTACACAAGTTCAGGAAGAGGACGAGGTAGAGGAGGCTGTGGACGTGGCCAAGGAGGTGGCTGAACAGGTATTCAGAATTATGGTTAGGGAGTATGCAGATGTGTTCCCTTAAGAGCTGACTGAGATGCCTCCGTCTCGCGAAGCAGATCATGAGATCAAGTTAACCCCCGCAGTAGCCCAACATGCATACAAAGTGCCAGCCCCTGCTGAAGCCATAGAACTTAAGGAGCAGTTAAAACAACTGTTAGAGTAGGGATTCATCAAACCCAGTGTCTCACCTTGGGGTACGCCCATTCTCTTTCAAAAGAAGAAAGATGGAATGTTAAGACTCTGTATTGACTACAGAGGATTGAATAAATTAACAATTAAAAATAAGTATCCTATTCCTAAGATTGATGAACTTCTGGATTGCTTAAGTGGGACCCAAATGTTCACAATAAAGATAGATCTCAAATCTGGGTACTAGGAGATCAGAATCAAGGAATAGGACATCCCGAAGTTAGCATTCAATACTCGCTATGGGCATTCTGAGTTCACAATCATGCCTTTTGGATTGACTAATGCCCCGGCGATCTTATGGAGGATATTCTCCGACAATACTTGGATGATTTTGTTCTTGTCTTCTTTGATGACATCTTGGTATACTCAAAGAATGCTGCAGATCATGAAGATCATGTGCGCAAGGTCCTGGAAATCCTAAGGAAGCACCAACTCTTTGCAAAAAAGAGCAAATGTTCTTTCTCTGTTGACCAGGTGGAATACTTGGGATTCATAGTGTCTAAAGATGGGATTTCTCCTAACCCCACAAAGATCCAAGCAGTCGTAGATTGGCTGGAACCCAAGATGGTAAAGGAAGTCAGAGGATTCCTAGGATTAACCGGATGGTATAGGATATTTATACCCACGTATGCTCAGATAGCATCCCCTTTAACTAACCTTCTCAAGAAGAGTACCCTATTTCAGTGAACTGTAATGTGTCAGAGTGCCTTTGATAAGCTGAAGACAGCCTTAGTAACCAACCCTATCCTTAAATTGCCAGATTTTACCAAACCTTTTGAGGTAGTTATTACTGATGCCAGTGGGTTTGGCCCTAGGCGGTGCTCTTATGCTGCAGGAAGGTCATGTAGTGGCCTATGAATCCAAAAAGCTCAGAACACATGAGAGAAATTATGCCATCCATGACTTAGAGTTACTCTCAGTAGTTTATGCTCTAAAGTTGTGGAGACATTATCTTTTGGGATAGAGGTTCACCTTGATGAACAGATCATCAAAGTCTAAAGTGGATCTTTACCCAAAGGGATCTCAACATGCGTCAAAGGAGATGGATGCAGACCCTGTAGGAATTCAATTTTGAAATCAAGTATTGGCCAAGGAAAGAAAATGTGGTGGCAGATACGCTCAGCAAAAAAACCTCCTTGCTTGCAATTTTAGTGTGGTGTCAAATCCATTAATCATTGAAGCAAGGGAGAGAATCATGCAACAGAATCATGCAACAGGACAAATTCTTTACCCCTATTGCTACCCTTCTGATGTAGGAAGACTCCTCAAGAAATGAGTTGAGTTCTTGGGTACAAATTGGATGAAGGATGCATGTATTATAATAATCGGCTATGTATTCCCAATGATGAGGGAATAAAGGGAAGGATTCTGAGAGAAGCCCATGATAGCCCGATAGCAGGACATCCAGGGTTTATGAAAAGCTATATGTTTGTGAAGAAAAGCTTCTTCTGGCTAGGACTCAAAAAGGATGTACTTGATCATGTGTGGAAATGCTTAATGTGTCAGAGAGTCAAGGCAAAGAGTGTCAAGATGCCAGGAAAACTGCAGCCTCTAGACATTCCTCAGATGAAGTGGGAATGTATCAGTATGGACTTTGTCAGTGGACTACCTTCACTGCAATCAGGTTGTCAGTGGACTACCTTCACTGCAATCAGGTTGTTACAACTCTATTTTTGTGGTAGTTGATAGACTAACCAAAGTTGCCCATCTGATTCCAGTGAAAGAGACATACACTCCAGTGGATATTGCCAGATTTTTTCTTAAAGAGATCTTCAGATTGCATGGCTTACCCAGGAGGATAGTAAGTGACAGAGATCCCAAGTTCACGTCAAAATTCTGGACTGCATTCTTCAAAGCAATAGGAACTTTCTTGGATCTCAGTACAACCTATCACCGCAAAACAGATGGCCAGACTGAAAGAGTGAATCAGGTAATAGAAGATATCCTTTGGTTATGCTGTGGTGGGCAGGGAACCCAAGAAGTGGTTAAGCCATTTGCACCTGGTTGAATTTGCTTACAATGCTTCTTATCATCGAAGCATTGTGATGATGAGCCCTTTCAAAGCTATGTATGGACAAGATTGCCTTACACCATTGACTTGGTCTGACCCATTGATCAAAGTCAAGATGTTCAGACAAATGCTTGATGACATGAACTAGCAAATGCAATCAATCCATAAAGATATTAAGGTAGCCCAAGATAGGCAAAAGTAGTATGCAGATAAAAAGAGATCAGAGAGAGAGTTTGAAGAATCAGATATGGTCTTCATTCGAGTACGACCAAAAAGAAGTTCCTTATCTTTAGGGAAGTACAAGAAGCTCTCTCCCAGATACTGTGGACCGTATGCTGTTATAAAGAAAGTAGGCGATCTAGCTTATAAACTTCTTCGGCCTCCCCATCTCAAGGTACATAATGTATTCCATGTCAGTTTGCTTAAGAAATATGTACCCACCGAGTCACGTGCTTGATGATGAACAATTGATTTCTCCGACTCAGGGCTAGATTGTACTCTAGCCTGAAGAAATCCTTGACATTCGGGAGAAGGTTCTCAGGAGCAGAGTCCTCAGGGAGTTTTTATTCAAGTGGAAGTTCTTCCTTCTAGAAGACGCCACCTGGGAGAAAGAAGAAGAGATGGTAAAAGATTACCCCCACTTTGCGAGATGAGGACATCTCGTGTTTTTTAAAGTGGGAGAGGGTGTAAAATTCCTCCTAAGCCTGAATAATGAAAAATCTTTTACCTCAATCCCCTGTAATCATTCCCTATTTCAGAATGCAAGAAAATATTATTTTTCCTTATTTTTACCCAGAGAGAAGAAAAATTCTAGAGAGAGGTAATTCAATATTGAGATATTTTTAGATATAAAAATTCTCCTAATATCTAAAATATATTTTCTTAAAATAGAAGTTCAAAATAAATTCTCCAATGTGCATTAGGAATCAATTAAAACAGATATAAGTAAGAGACCTTAGCCTAAGGGTCAAGATTTTCAGAAATGTTTGGATTATAGTCCAATTAAGGTTCCTATGGACCAATAGGATTAATCCAAGTGTTGGGATGAGATAAATCCAAAGAATAAAAGAAAATATACAAAAATGAGTAAATGTTCACATAAGATGAAGAGTTGATTGAGTACAAGGTTTATTAGTTAAAAATTAAGAGATATTACTAAAAAATGAGATATTTTAGAAAAATGATGAATTTTTGACACCTTGGTAAGGAGAGGGGGACCTTTGAGGTAGGCGCCTCCTTCACATGTGTGGAAGAGTTTTTAATTCAAAAACATTGTGATATTTTTATCTCTCCTCTCTCCTGGATCAAACTAGATCAAAAGGGACCCAAACTAGTCCAAATCTTGTTCAAATTGAGTCAAACTGAAGACAGAAAATTCTAGAACCCAATTGGACTCAGTTAGTGACCTCCCTCACCTATAAATAGACCCTCATTATTTTGTATTCTCATCTCTGAGCTATACCATGCTAGTATTACATTAAAATAATCATATTTTCTATTATCCCTTAAATTTCCTCTACTTTTGGGGAGCTTGGAGCTTCTCTCTCTCTTCAACAACTCTTGGACCTCTCTTCTCTCTTCTCCACTTGCTAAACCAATTGATTGGTTGGGGACTTCACTTCTAGAAAAAGAAGCAAGCTAATCCTTGAGGTAAGAATGAATTTTATGGTTTTTCATTAATTTTCTCAAATGACTTCTCTTCTTAACCCCTCTCAAGCTTGAGAATTTTTCTAATTAGTTGTTTTAAATTCAAATCAAGCTTTCCCTAAGAATCTTAATGTGTAATCAAGGAAAAGTTACGCTTTATGCTTATCTAGAATGCTTTCTTATGTATATCTCTCTCTCAAAACGAATAGTCATTTCTATGACTAATTCTTTAGCAGAAGAATGCTTCTCTTTGATAATTTCTTATTCCAAAATCAAAATCTAGGCTTGTTAAGCTAGAGAATAAGAAAATAATATTTTTATGATTTTGTGTTAACAAAATAATGGTTAATTCTTTTAGATTATTTATAAGTAGTTAAAAACTACTTTGATTGATTCTAAATGAGAAATAGATTATCCTATCAATTTTGGGAAAAGAGAAATAATGAAATTAGCTTAATCTAGTAGAATAATCATAATTAAGTTTATGATTATGGTTAAAATTATGATTTAAATCCATAGTTTAGATTTAAGCTTAAAAATAGATCTTCTATCATATTTTCATTACAATGTTTTATTCTTTTAAAAAAAGAAAATTATCAGTAATAGCAGCGAAGCTATGGCAAAAATTTTAAAAAAATAATACATATCTTATTTTTTTGCATAAAGCTAAAAGAGGATGTCCTACCATATTCTAGGATTGGACATCCTATGCAAAAAGAATGATTTTCCTATGCAAAAAGAATGATTTTCATCATATTCATGGGAAATAATTTTTTAGTATTTATGTATAAATATTTAATTAAAAGAAAAGATAATATTTTGGTAAATTTATTTATGCATAAGAAAATTTTAAAGATAAAAGAGAAATTCCCATGACATTTGGAATTCAATCATTAAAATACAAAAAGAGGAATTTTTAGCATATTTGAAATAATGGATATTTTTATTTAATTTAAAAAAGAGAAATTTTAGATAAATTTATTTTATGATAAAAGAGAAATTCCCATGACATTTGGAATTCAATCATTTAAATACAAAAAGAGAAATTTTTGGCATAGTTGAAATAATGGATATTTTTATTTAATTCAAAAAAGAGAAACTCTACATGAAGTTATTTTATGATAAAAACGGAATTGGAATTCAATCATTTAAATGCAAAAAGAGGAATTTTAAGCATATTCAAAAAAATGGATATTTGTATTTAATTAAAAGAATAATTTTTATGGTATTTTAAGTAGAGAAAGTTTTAAATTAAATTTCGGTGACAAAAGAGAAATTTTCACCATAATTCCCTAGAAACTTAGGATTGATAATTAAATTGGTAGAAAGAATATTCTTAGATATTTTAGGTGGATAAATCACCAAATTGATTTTTACCCAAAATTAGATTAATGGAAGAAGAGTATTTTTTTAAAAAACTCGATATTCTCATATAGAACCATTTCTTAATCTATGGTTAGGAAGGAATGAAATTCATAAAGTTGGAATTTTTCATATAACGGTTAGAAGTTCAGTAGATTTATATCTGAAGAAAATCCTTAGAAATCAAAGTTAGAAGTAAACCGAATAAAATTGGTTAGACCACGACGTCGTAGGGGCGGCCAATAAACTACTTGCCCATCTCTCCAATCTGAATCAAGCAAAAACCTCGTGAGATGAATTCTAATTCTTGACACAAAGAATAGACTACCGTTGAATTAGCAGAGTTTTCCCTAAACCAAAATCACCAAGAATCTAGTTGAAAATTTAGTTAAATGATGGGTAGATTACCCTGATGAGAGATCAATGATTCTCATTAAGAAAATTTTAACCAAAATCACCAAGAATCTAGTTGAAAATTTAGTTAAATGATGGGTAGATTACCCTGATGAGAGATCAATGATTCTCATTAAGAAAATCTAGATTAAGGGAAAAGGGTTTTGTGGAACCAATCTCAAACCGGAAATTCTACTTGCATAGAACCTCTGTTTTCTTTTTAAAGGATTGTTTTATGCCAGAATGCTGGAGGAAGCATTTGGTATGTGTTTAACTAAGGAGAGACTTGTTGCAATAGCTGGCGGGGAGTCGTCGAGGGACGTCGCTCGCGGCAAAGCCTGCCGAGGTCTTGACCAACCTCGGTATGGTTAAAATGGTGCACTTCTGGTACGATGGGTGAGGACCGACGAAGCGGTCCTTGAGTGAAGTGCTAGGACACCTAAGTAGGATCCTAGAGGGTCCTGACCAGGTGATGCATGGGCTCGCGGTTGTTGCTAGGATACCCATGCGTACGTCAAAAAAAATATGGATAAACTAAAAGGAATTACTATTGTGAACTGAATTTTGATATTGGATCTTGTTGGTTGACCAGCTGGTCTTAACGGAGAGTCTGGATGATATATTTTGTAAAACAAAGGACTCAATATTTTGGAGGATTATGATCAATAATACTATGATTTCATTGAAAAATTGTTTTAAAGACAACCGAATCTGTTAAAATGGCAATTTCATATTGGGTGTGTAAGTGGTATGACTACCTGGAATTTTTCTTGAAATGCCGGCTAGGGGGCCTGGGAATGCTTTTCCTCGTACCGGGCAAAACAAAACCAAATTTTTATAAAGGAATCCCACCAATATAGTGGTTGGCTAACCCATGGGCCGGTTGGCTGGATAGGGGGGTTCCTACGATACAAATAGTTATGATTAAGTTACGTAGTTAGATTAAGTCTTAGGAAGACCCTTGTTCTGTGGGAGGGAATCAGCAGCCTCGCAAAAGGAAAAAAAAAGCGGCGATTCTATGAACTAAGTGCAAGTCTCTTCCTTGATCTAACCATATGACTTTCAAGTTCGTCGGTCGGATCAGTTTGGTTAGTTAAGACTTTGACTCGATAGATCAATTCTCCCGTTAGATGATTTTCACGTGCCTTCTGGGTGAGGGAAGTTTTTTTGGGTTCCGCCGAGCTAGTCTCTTGTCCGGATATTTGTGGGCGAGGCCCCGAGTGTGGATCCCTGCCCCGCGTAAGAGGCTGATGTTGCTTCCATCGCCTTTTCCCTCGAAGGGGGCATTCTCGGAGGGGGCGGGGTTCTCACATTAGATTTTTACGTTTAGATGATTATGGAAGCCTATATTCTCAAAACAAGGAAAAGTAACATCTTTCATCTTTTTTAATTAATGTTAAGTTTAAAGATTTACCTAACTCCTAATCCAAAAACCTCTTTTTAGATGATTTTCAAGCTAACTTGGCCATTGCCTTCATGAGGGACTCCTAAAGGGAAGAGTTGGGGCCGCCACGTTCAGAATGATCCTCTCTTGTGTCATTGTCATGCATGATTCTTGAGGCAACATTTTGGCATCTTCAAGGAGTACCCATATTGTCCACTCGTGTAGCTTGTATAATCATGAACTCAACGATCTAGACAGTTCGCAATTTGGAGTCCGTTTGCTCACTTTATGAGCAAAAGACTCACTTATGGGGAACCACCTCTTAGAGCTAGAGTGTGCTTGCTTAAGTCTCTTTATATGGGGGGACAAAAATTAGAGTGTCCTTAGTTGAAGAACATGGCTGACTTGAACCAGAACCGGAGGGGGAGGAGGAGGGTTCTCCCATTAAGTTTATTCACACACACGGGGGTGGTTGTGGGAGTTTAACTATAGAAGGCTACTAGGAGGTTGGCTGTTGGGGTAGAGATCTCAACTAGAGAGGGGCTTCCGACCATAGAGTGGGGTGTTGAGGTTGGGGGCTTTATATAGGGTCTGATACGGGGATGGGCATGGGTAAGTATATCTTTGACCTTGGTGGGATCTACTAAGATACCATCTTGGGAGACAATGAATCCAAGATACTCAATTTGGTGAGTAAAGAAGGTACATTTACTTTTCTTAGCATAGAGTTTATGCCTACACACAATTGCAACACTCTACGCACATGATGCTCATGTTCTTCCACTGACTTGGTTTAGAGTAGAATGTCATAAAAAAAAAGGCAAGAAAAAAATCATCCAAGTAGGGACGTAATATATCTTGCATTAGGAAGTTGAAAGTTTGCAAGAGCATTTGTTAACCCGAATAACATCATGGTAAACTCATAGTGGCTATAATGGGTATTGAAAGCTATCTTGGGTATATCTCTCTAATCTAATAGTAGCCAGATCTTAAATCTATCTTAGAGAAAACCTTGGCCCCATAAAGCCTATCAAGAAGCTCGCCGATATGTGAGAGGGATAGCTCTGATTTGATCGACCACTTTGAGGAAAGAATGTTGTAAACTTGGGGCAAGTGTCTTTAAAGTGTCTGGGCTCATTGCAATGGAAACACACAAGGGCCTCTCTAGTAGAAGCAGTATACATGTGGGGAACAAAGAGGTTGGTTGGCCGACCTCGATTGTAGTTGGGAGAGTTTGGTTGGGGCTTCTTGTAAGAGTGGTCCTTAGGGTTTGATTCAAGGTGAGATCTCTTCTGGAGCCTAGCTTTGCCAGACTTTAGCTCCTTCATAAGAGGTTTGGCTTGTATGAGAGCATCTTGCAATGTACTCGGCCTCATTGCTTTGCGGTGGGAATCCAAAGGTTCATTCAAGCCTTGGCAGAAGCGGGCCACCTGTTTGTTGCTAAGAGGTAGTCATGGGTGGGACATACTTTTGGGGAGAGTGATGAACTTAGAGTAGTACTCTAGAGTCAAGCTGAGAGCTGAGGCTAAAGAACTCATTCATCTTGATAGACTCATGAGATGGGAAAAGATACCACTCCTTCATAGCTTGTTTGATGTCATCCCAAGTTTGGGGGTATTTGGTGACTTTCTTATCACGGCACCATTGCTCCCACCAGAATTTGGGGAGAGTGATGAACTTAGAGTAGTACTCTAGAGTCAAGCTGAGCTGAGGCTAAAGAACTCATTCATCTTGATAGACTCATGAGATGGGAAAAGATACCACTCCTTCATAGCTTGTTTGATGTCATCCCAAGTTTGGGGGTATTTGGTGACTTTCTTATCACGGCACCATTGCTCCCACCAGAATTTAGCATCACCAGTGAGGCAAAATCATGCAAGCATAGATTGGTTTGCAGCTCTAGTATCGACGGGGCTGAGAAGTAATAGTCCATTGCTTCAATCCATACTTTGGCATCCCTCTCAATTTTTGAACCTTCCGCTTTAAGGGAGGGAGGTTGCATTTGTTTGAGTAGGAGCTTCTTCTCCTGGGTGTCTGTGTATAGCGCATTGGGGGAGAAGATCTATCATCCTGGCCATCATTGCAAGACTAAATTTAGGATCACAAGACATATACTTTACACTACGCTCATGATATAAAAGTAAAACCTTGAAATCGTTTTATTTCTCAATTCAAATATTTACAAGGACAAGATTGATTTACAAGGATTTGAGACTAATGTATTTAGTGTTATTCATCTCATAAAAGAGACTTCTAGGCATAACTAGGGCATAAGACTCGAGCGGTTCACGTAGGTGAAATATGGGGATTCTACCCTCATTCTGCCATGGTTTCTAGGATACAAAAATTGATGGTAGGGGAGGTAGAATATGGATTGTATTGCATTCCATAATAGCTACTCGAGCGGTTCACGTAGGTGAAATATGGGGATTCTACCCTCATTCTGCCATGGTTTCTAGGATACAAAAATTGATGGTAGGGGAGGTAGAATATGGATTGTATTGCATTCCATAATAGCTACTCGATTGGTGCTAAGCCTTGCATTACATGGTCTTACATCCAACGGTTCTATGGCATATGGTTCCCTTTTATGGTCACGTAACTATCTGGTCTAAGGGTACCCATAAACCAGAATAAGACGATCATCTTTAGCTTCTCGATCCAACGAAACCGCTTCAAATTGATGGTGAGGTTCCCAATTTGGTCTGCTCGTGTGAGATCCCACTGCCCCCTCTGCGCACCGGGATTCCCGAATGGTAGCACAGCGGAAGTAGCTTCCTCTTGCGCAGGGCAGGGTTTCTCACTCGGGGCCTCGCCCTCGAATGTCCGGGCATGAGACTAAGCCGGTGGTCATTCCGAAAACCGAGACCGGGAAAATCTCCCATGCCTAGAAAACAGGGACGATTCCACCATTTTTATTTTCTTAACGAATTTTTCTAACGAGGTCAAGATACTGAACTAACCTTCATCTGAATAAACCAGATAGAAGGGAAACTATTACAGACTTAACTTGAAGGAATCAACACTTTTTTCCTAATTGAATCAGGCACAACCGTTGATCTATTCATTTGAGAAGTCTTCAGGTTATTATTTAACTATTCAAGTTCTAAGCGTATTCCTATTGATCAATTTTATTATTTAAAACTCTACTGATTCCAGCCTAACCCCATCCGGCCCATGGGTTAGCCACCGCCCAACCACTAGAATTGGTAGAACCAGATAAGTACTCACCCACCCATAATTGAATGCCTTTCTTAACTTTTGCTTTAGAATATAGATACGCACACACTTCTCTTTAAACTTTAATTTATAAAACAATCCATTGACAAACAATTATTGGTTACAGATGTCATAACTCAAAATTTCCATTCAATCCTTGTTTCTCACAAAACAACATCACTCTGGAGTCTCCGTTGAGACTAGTAGGTCAGCAACGAGATCCAGTAACAGATTACAATAATTTTCTCGTCATCATACATATATATATCTTCCACGACATACGCATGGGTGTCCTAAGCACCGCGAGCCCGTGCATCGCCTGGTCAGAAATCTCCAGGATCCTCCTTAGGTGTCCTGGCACTTCACTCAGGGACCGCTTTGTTGGCCCTCGCCCATCGTACCGGAAGCACACCATTTTATACCATACCCAGACTGGTCAAGACCTGGGCAGGTTTTTGCCGTGTGAGCCGTCCTTTGAACACTCCCCGCCAGTGTTGCAACCGAACTTCCCTTAGAAAAACACATATACCAAATGCTCCCTCCAGCATTGTGGCGTAAGACAGTCCTTTAAGAAAACAGGGTTTCTATGCAAGTTTTCAGTTTTGATTTTCTTTTGAATACAATGAGTATATCTTAATTCCGTATCCCAAGACTTCTAGATCACAGGTCTAGATTCCCAAGCAGAATTCCTTGAATTCTGAATTCTTGATCCTCAGATCAAAATCAAAGGTCTCAACTTAGTTTCAGATTCGGTGGGTGATTTGAGTGTAGATTACTGAACTCGTCACATCGTCTTTTCTTGAAACTGACGAAGGAGTTATGTCATGGTCATAGTCTGATTTAGGGTTTGAGTCTGGAAAGGTTCTCCCTGACTTATCTTTCTCAAAGGGTAATATTTCAATTACTACTTTACTGAATTTCATTCATTGAGTATTTTACTTAACTGAATTCAAAACTAATCACAAATTCCTATGAAGAATAAATTAATCATTTATCTAAAATTTCAACTTCGATAGTTTTTTTTGAATTTCTCATTACCATCCTAGAGAATATGAAATGGTAGAATTTTCCTTCACAGAGTATTTACTTATTCATTTTTCCAATATTCATGGGATTTAAACATAGGATTAAAGAGAACTCTTATTTTGATATAAAAATTCTGTATGCATCTATTTATGCATAAAATCCAACTTCTATGGAAATAACACTTTCATATAAAAGAAAAATCCTTTAAAAATCAATATTGATGAAAGTAACACTTTTATAATAAAAAACAATTCTTTCATACATCTATTTATGCATAACAATCAATATTGATGAAAGTAACACTTTTATAATTAAAAAAGAATTCTTTTATGCATCTATTTATGCATAAAAATCAATATTGATATAAGTAACACTTTTATAATTAAAAATTTTCTTTTATGCATATATTTATGCATAAAAATCAATATTGATGAAAGTAATACTTTTATAATAAAAAACAATTCTTTCATGCATCTATTTATGCATAACAATCAATATTGATGAAAGTAACACTTTTATAATTTAAAAAAATCTTTTATGCATCTATTTATGATAAAAATCAATATGTGATGAAAGTAACACTTTCATAATAATAAAAAAATTATTTATGCATAAAAATCAATATGCATCCTTCTATGCATAGAATTTAAATCTAATAAAAATCACTTTTTTATAATAAAAAAATAATCATTATGCATCTTTATATGCATAGAATTTAAATCTAATGAAAATCGCTCTTTTATAATAAAAAACATTATCAATATGCATATTTCTATGCATAGAATTTAAATCTAATGAAAATCACTCTTTTATAATAAAAAATAACAATAAATATGCATCTTTCTATGCATAGAATTTAATTTTAATGGAAATAACACTTTTATAATAAAAATATTTCTACTATGCATTTTTCTATGCCTAGAATGAAAATAACACTTTTAGAATACACAAACGATGGGGATTACTCTTTTTGAATAATAAAAGATAAAACTTATTTCACAAAATTTAAGAAAATTTTACCATAACCTCCTTTGTATGGGAGACCATTTTTTAATTTTTCCTAACCTTAAATTACTTAAAAATTATCCCCAAATGGTTTAAATCATTCTAAACTAATCAAATTCCACTTTTAAAAGAGAAACAATATGAAAAGTTTGATTCTAACAATTTGATAGAAAGGTTGAATTTAAGAATGAAGAGAGGGGGAGACGCCTTTCCAACAAGGCATAGCATCAATTTATCATTTTAAAGATAACAAAAATTAGAAAACCATTAAAAGAATAAAGAAAAAGTAGGATTTCTAACTTACATGAATTTCTGGGAGCTTTCCTTTGGCTTGATGGTTTGAGGGATCTACTCTTGTGTAAGATCCTAGTCTCCACCGCGCTACGGATTTGGGGTACTAGCAGCGGAAGTAGCACATCGTGCGCGGAGCAGGGGTCTCACACTCGGGGTCTCGCCCTCGGATATCCAGACAAGAGACTAATCCGTCGGTTTATCCAAAACCGAAACCCGAAAAACTTCCTTTACACGGAAAGCACGGGCGAATCCACCAGGATAACTCTTTACTCTAATGTAGTCAAGATCATTACTGATCAAACTGATCCGACTGCACCTCTAACGGTACTTGGTCAGATCAAGGAAGAAACTTGCACTTGGATCATTGGGATCAACGCTTTTTTCCCCATCAAGAGGCACAGCCGTTGATTCCTATCCATAGAACAATTACTATCCGGGATTTACTTCATCTATCGTAATAATAGAAATGAGAACACCGGGAAATTTTTTGGCTAATGACGCCATGGCTCCCTTGAACCATTTCTAGGAGTTTTCTTGTGGTTCTTCTTGGTTTGGTTTCTCCACCCTTTCTTAATCTTTTGGACCTAGATTGTGCACTGCTTCTTGCTCTTGGCACTCTTTTTCTTGGTCCAAGTTGTACTTAAGTTCTCTGATGCTACCTCTTACTCATGCGGGTTAGCAGATGTTTCTGCAATGTCTTCTTGATTATGACAGTGCGAAGTACTCCCTACTACGAGCTTCCTAGAGGGTCTCTTGCAAGGCATTACTTTTTACCCTCTTTAGATTCATGTGAACACACGTGAAACATGCTTGAATCTGGTTGGGTCATGTGGTGAAAAGCTCTTTATATTGACTTTTTTGGAAAATTCTTTTATGTTGCGGTTTCACCATGGATTTTCTTGAAATTAATTCAAACTCTCCCTTTCTTACTGGTGTAGAATGCTACCCAGCAGCGTAGAGGTTTTGTTCCCCAGTAGGATCACCAAATGTTTCTTGCTATTTTTCCTAACAGAGGAATGGCAGGATAGCAATCTGGTGTATCAGACTAGTTAGGCAATGCCATGGGAGACGTGTAAACTCCCGTTAGAAATTCTGGATTCAAAATACCAACCCTAACATGGTCATGGGGAACATTCCAGACTTTGCTCAGCTGGGTACGCTAATGCATAGCGTTTCCTAACTCTTATTTTGCATCACCCCTTTGCATGTCACACTCACTCTCTCTCTTACATAGCATGTACCATTAAGCAAAAACACAACACTCTCAGACATCCCAGAATAACATGTAACACAGAAGAGAGAAGTAATGGTGGCAAGTGTGTTCTTGATTTCATTTCATAAGAATTACAGAGTAACACATAACTGATACCTAGGTACAGATCAACACTTGCAAGATTCAACATGCTACAAGATTCATGAAATAAGCGTCAACTAATAATGAGAGTTTACAAAGTTATATTTCATTACACATCCCATAGATAGTGAGTTGGCACACACTACCCTCAACATCTCTCTACTCTCAGCATCATCCTCTCTGCAGTAGTTGGTCACCCTTTTATATTGTGCCTTCTTGATCTTGGCGCTGTACGGTGGTTACAATCCGCCGCCTTCACACGTGTGCTACCGAGGTGGTGCTCACATCATGCGTCATGAGTTCTGCTCCACCTGCTCTGCCAACAATTGATCCTTTCGTTGCCATTGTACTGTCAAATGCAACAATGCTCCTCCCCTTGCTCTATTCATGTTTCACCCTCACACATTACTTTTCTTGACACCTCCCCTCAATGTGACGAGGGTCTAACACCTAACATGTATTGATCTGACCTACACTCCATAGTCATATGGAGTGTAGTCATATGGTTGGAGCGGTCCGTCTAGGTTGCTCTATGAGCTACAATATTGGCTTTGTCTTGACACTTTACACACACCGGGTTACTCAAGGGTTAGGAGCCATGCTCCTCATATCACCTAGAAGAGATGATCAATGTTTCGTCCATCATGCGAGGCTACATCACTATCTTCCCTCTTTGACATTACATTAGCTGCTTCGGCTCTCTTTTTGTGCCAACATTCCTTTGCTAGTGTGTGTGTTAGCACCTTAGTATAAGGGAAAAAATCCCTTGTGGTACCCTCTATCCCTCCACCTTTATGGTGGATGCAAGGGATTGAGCTGAGAGGGGACCCTTGCAATCAGCCACCACTGCCCGTGTAAGCTCCGGTGATTGGGTACAACTTGGGAGTCGTAGATGACCTGCTAATTCCAATATGGTATCAGAGTTGGTTCTACTCTACGCTGAGTCTACTCCTCACTATTAATATTTCCTACATCTGCATCATTTGCTACTGCCTTGTGGACATGCCTTGATTGAGTCTAATGAAGGTCCCACCTCGATTGTTGCCGGGTTGAGGTCACATTGGGGTGTGTGCGCCTAGGTGAGCTTGATGCTAAAGTTGAATCCGTTGGGGTTGTGTGTTCTTTGTTGTTTCCTCTATCCATCGTTGTTGGAGTTGTATTAGATGCTAAGGGGTGTTGGTGAGCATCTCTCACATCTTGCCTGCCACCACGAGTGTGATTAATCCCACATGGGGTTGTGTGTGTATTAGCACCTTAGTATAAGGGAAAAATTCCCTTGGGGTCCCCTCTATCCCTCCACCTTTACGGTGGATGAAAGGGATTGAGGTGATAGGGGACCTCTGGCCTGTATTCGGGCACCGCTCAAGTAAGCTCCGACCTATGCTCAACCTGCTAATTCCAATAGAAGCATCGGTAAGTGTCCTACCATGGTTGTTGTCTATTGCTTGTTCCATTGGTGAATGTGTAGAGTTATCTTGGGAGATGTAGTAGGCTATAAGATTTTTAGCGCCGCTACCGAGGAAACCACCATTGTTTTTTCCATCTTCTTAGAGCTCCAGCTCCCACTATACAAGATTCATGGTTGCCTTTGCATTGTGCATTGTGAAAAACTGTGTGGATAAGGTTTGTGTGAAAGCGAAGGAATTGGATTAGTTGTAAAAATTTGTGTGCGTGAGTACTTGGTAATGCTTGGAGGAAAGCTACACTTGGATTTTCTTTTGATTTTATTGTTTTCGTCTCATCGATTTTGCTATCGTGAGTTAGCAGTTGGTGATACTCCTTTTTCTATTTTTTTAAAAATCATAAAAATTTACAAAAATAAGGAGCCATTGGTTGTGTTTGTGACTTGCATTATATTTCTTTTGCCAAGCACAACCATTTTGGATTCATTGGGCAGTGAAATCACACTCCAAATCACTCAAAAAAGCATTCTCTTGGCTCGCCTAACAAATGCACGAAAGTGTAGGAAAGCATTTCATGACATGAAACGTGAAATCCTACCCACCTTCTAGTCAAAAATCTTAGGATTGTCTTACTAAAGTTAGTGCATCTTATCCTGACACAACTGCTAACACAAGGAAATGGAAAAATCTTATCACTACGTGCAGCTTGTGTTAGGATAAGATGCACCAATGATTAATGTGCACAGCTTTCAAGGACGACTTGCAAAAGTGGCTTGAGGTATTCAATAACGATCTTTGTGCACACTCAGGATGGACTAAACATTTGGCTTTCTTAAAGAAGGTGTTTGACAGATGTCAATTATATTGCATATCCTTAAACCCTTTAAGATGCCAATTTTGGGTCAAGCACGGTGTTATATTAGGGCACATTGTGTCTAAGAATGGTATTTCCACTCCGATGAGAGCAAAGTGAAGTTGATTCTAAAATTACCACCACCAATAGACTACAACGGTGTGCAACAGTTTATGGAACATGTTGGGTACTATTGAAGATTCATTATATTCTATGTTGAAATTGGCAAGCCATTGTATAGACTACTCATTGTCTTTGAATGGACTGAAGAGTGCCAAAATGTATATGATTAGTTGAAGCAAGCACTCGCTAGTACACCAATCTTGAGACCACTGGGACCTTGTATTCCCTGCACGCATTGATGTATCAAATTTTGCTATAGGATGCATACTGGTGCAACCTGGGGAATTCAAATTGGATTACCCAATTTGCTGCCAGGTTGACAATTAAATGATGTAGAAAATCAATTGTACCACAACTGAGCATGAAGGTTTGGCCATGCTATATGTTGTTAAGAAATACAAACATTACTTGTTGGCCAATAAGTTTGTATTGTTTGTGGATCATCAAGCCCTATTGTATCTAGTGAACAAACCATGCACAACAGGGAGAATCACACGATGGTTACTCTTACTTTTGGAATTCAACTTTATGGTCATGACTTTATGGTCATGGTGGTAAAAAAGGGATCACACCATGTCTTGGCACCATATGTCAAGGATTCCAAATGGAGAACCTGCAACAACCGGTGTGGATGATGATCTTCCAGATGCATGTTTGTTCAAGATTGATATGGTGCCTGAGTGGAGTGAGGGAATATTTGAGTACCTAGCTTATGGTTTCCCATAGGATCGACCTTTGAACAAGGATAAGATGCATTGGCTTATTAAGTTGGCCGCACCATATCAACTAATTGCAGGAGAACTATATAAGCTGGACAAAGACGATATCCTTAGATGATGTGTGTGAGAAGATGAATTTGTTACAGTATTAGAAGAAGATATTCGAGAATTTCCAGAGGACATTTTGCTAGAGAAGTCACAACCCGCAAGGTTCTTCAAACACGACTATGGTGGCCAATGTTGTTCCGGAGATGCCATAGAATTTGTGAGAGATGTGAAGAATGTCAACGGTTTTCTATTTCATAGCAAAAAGATAGGATGCCACTTACCCCTATAATCGTAAGTCAACCTTTTGAGAAATGGGGCATTGATTTTGTTGGACCCCCATTAGTCCAGTAGTAGCGCATCTGTCACACAATCTCAATATGTGATCGTAACCACATATTATTTCACCAAGGCGAGAGTATCTAAAAACGTTGATGCTCAAATGACGGCCAAGTTCTTATATGAATAAATCATTTCCAAATTTGGCTACTCGCTATAGAATTAATCAATGATTGGGGATCACATTTCATTAATGAGGTGATTGAACATTTACTCACAGGATTCCTTGTGATACATCAAACAATCATCACCTTATTTACTCACAGCTGAGAGCATTAACAAGATTCTATGTGCTAAATTGACTAAGATCTTAGAGGCTAATAGAGCGGATTGGGAACACAAGTTGACTATAGCATTATGGGCCTCTCATATGTCATATAAGATAGTGACAGGATATACTCCCTTTCGTCTAACTTATGGCATCGATATAATAATGCCTATAGAATTCCTAGTTCCAAGCCTATGTATTGCGGTACAAGAAAGGCTTACAGAGAATGATTTCACCGAGAGGTTGATTAACTTGGAAAAACTTGAGGAAACATGGCTAATTGTATAGCATGCACTTATGGTCGAGAAACTACGGAGAAACATTGGTGTTATGTGCACATTATATGTGCATATACTAGGAGGCTAACGACTTGTGAGCCCTTCCTGTATTTAATCATAAAATCAAAATCCTGCATCAACTCAGCCCATCTGGCTTTTCTACCTTTTAAGTCCGGTTGATCACAAATATACTGTAAAGATTGATGATCTGTCAAGACCATAAACTGAGACCCGTAAAGATACTATCTCCATGCCTTTAAAGCATAAATGATTGCATACGACTCCTTCTCCTGAACTGGGTACCTAGTATGTTTATCATTGAGTTTCTTACTCTCAAAAGGCCACAGGCTTCCCATCCTGGAATAAAGCTACGCCTACCGCAAAATCACTAACATTAGTCTCAACAATGTAAGATCTGCTAGGACCTGGCAAAGCGAACACAGGATTATCTCGAACTTTATTTTTCAAAATTTTGAAAGCCTCCTGTAGCTTATCATTCCAACCAATTGGAGAATTGGACTTTTTTATTTTTACCTTTAAGAAGATTGGTAAAAGGTAGAGTCAACTTCGAATAATCCTTAATAGATTTTTGAAGAAATACCACAAAACCTAAGAAAGATCTTAGCTGTTTGACCGTACGCGGAACTGGCCATTCCAAAAACTTTTGGATCCGATCCAAATCTATACTCAAGCCATCCCGAGAGATCTTATGTCCTAAGTATAACAATTCCTTTTTAAAGAAATCACACTTAGATAAATTACAATATAATTTTTTCTTCCGGAGCCTTCCTAGAACCTCTTTCATGCTCATCCAAAGTTTTGTTGTATATCAAAATATCATCTAAGAAAACTACCACACATTTCCTAACAGATCTCAATATCTTATCCTAAAAGCAGTTTTAGGAACATCTTCCTTTGCTATACGGATCTGATGATAACCGGTTTGCAAGTCAAGCTTTGTAAAATACTTAGCTCCATGCAACCTATCAATAAGATCATCTGATCTAGGTAATCATGGGTATCTATTTTTAATTGTAACCTTGTTAAGATGTTTATAATCAATACACATCCTCCAGGTACCTTGATCCTTTTTCTTAACCAGGAGAGCTGGTGCACCCCAAGGAGAATTACTTGGTCTAATTTGACCCATCCTCAAATATTCAGCTAGTTGTTTGGCTACCTCATCCTCCTCAGATTGGCTGAGCCAATACGGAGGAATACTAACAGGTTCTGCCCCTGGTACTAGCTCTATTTTATGGTCCACCTCTCGTTTAGGAGGTAATCCATACCTTCTGATATTGTGAGCGATCGGGACTCTAAGTTCACAGATAATTTTTGACAGGAAGTTTTCAAGAAATTGGAAACAACTTTAAGTATGAGTTCCTCTGATCATCCGCAGTCTGATGGGTAAAACCGAGCGGGTGAATCAGGTTGTAGAGGATATGCTTCGTGCATATGTCTCTGAAAAACCATAAAATTGGAAAAAGTATCTTCCACTGATGGAATTTGCCTACAACAGTTCTAAACATACGGCTCTACAGGTTTTAGTCTGTTCATGCTTATGTATGGGTATTAACCCAAGGCACCTATTGATGTCGGTCTCTTAAGGACATTGAGCTTGATGCATCGAGGGATTTCTTGCGTGATAATGTAGGAAATGCTGATTGAAGCTTGGGATTCTATCAGGAGTGCTTAGGATACAGCATGGTTTTATGCTGATAGAGGACGCTCATCTCGGTCTTTTGAACTAGGAGCATTGGTTTATTTAAAAGTTCCTAAAGACTCTCAGACTTTATCAACGGAAAAATGCTCGAAATTATCTCCTAGATATTGTGGTCCATTTCAAGTTATACGTCGAATTGGCATGGTTGCGTATGAACTAAAACTGCCTCCACATGTTAGAGTTCATCCAGTCTTTCATGTCAGTAGATTGAAAGAGAAGCTGGGAGGTGAGGA
Organism: Cibotium barometz; assembly: GCF_041138505.1. NCBI lineage: Eukaryota > Viridiplantae > Streptophyta > Polypodiopsida > Cyatheales > Cibotiaceae > Cibotium > Cibotium barometz. Next base: position 30,363,768 of record NC_141102.1, on the reverse strand, counting down.
TAACACAGTTACTCCTCAAGAACTCGTTTGAAGTCGAAGATTTATCTTATGTTCCATACAAACCTGAAAAGGTACATGAATTCAGGGAAAGAAAACTTCATAGTCGACTAATCCCTGAGGTTAACATTATGTGGAAAGATAGGGAAATAGAGGATTCAACTTGGGAGTCGGTTGAGAATGTTCAACGTAAATTTTCTTCTTTTCATTGTAAGAGTGCAATGTTTTGAGAGAGGGGAAGTATGTTATGTGCACATTATATGTGCATATACTAGGAGGCTAACCCACATTAGGCTTGTGAGCATGGGAGCATGGGTTAGGACTAACCTTAAGGGTTAAGGTTAGGGTCAGGCATCCAAGAGTCACACATGCAAAATGGAGAGTCAAGAGTCACTTAAGGGCCCTATAAGATTCCTCCCCAGCCTCTCAGGATGTCCAGTATCTTTCCTTGTAGTCAAATCCCTCTTTAAAAATATAAAAGATCTTGTTTCTACCAGTTTTGGCTTAGAGAGAGAAAATCTTCTAGAGAGTGGTAATTCAGTTTTTAAATATTTTTAGATGGAAAAATATCTCTTCTTATTAAAATAAGTTTCCCCAAAACAGAAGTTCAAAAAGATTTCCAGAAGGTGCATTAGAAATCAAGTATAATCTGTTCAAGAGGCCTTATCCTAGGGGTCAAGATTTTTTTCAAAATTTTAAATTAAGGTTCCTATGGACCAATAAGATTCATCCAAATGTAGGGAGGAGATAAATGGAAGAATAAAAGGAAAATCTCCCAAAAATGAGTAAATACTCACATAAAATGAAGAGTTGACAAGCTCTCAAATTCTCCTTGTAAGCTGGAGATTCTTCTCTTTTCTATTTCATTTTATGGTTTTTTATGATTTTTGTCTTCTCTAATATGAATATGATGTTATGCCTCATTGAAAAAAGGCATTCCCCTCTCTTATTTAGTAAATCCAACCATTCTTTATCCTAGATGAATGAATAATGGATAAAATCAACTTTTTCATAATGTTTCTCTTAAATATGTAGAAAATGTTTACATTAGAATGATTTAAATACTCTTAGTGAAATTCTAGTTAATTTTAGAGTGTTAAAAATTGAAAAATGGTTAGCCATACAAAGGAGGTTATGGCAAAATTTTCTAAAATTGTGTAAAATAAGTTTTACTTTTTTTTATTCAAAAAGAGTAATTCCCATCGTATATGTATTCTTAAAGTGTTATTTTTTATCCTAGGTACAAAAAAATGCATACTAAAAATATTTTATTAAAAAAGTGTTACTTTCTTTAGAATTAAATTCTATACATAGAAGGAAGCATATTGAAATTGTTATTTTGATTATAAAAGTGTTATTTTCATCATAAATGATTTTTATGCATAAATGGATGCATAAAAGAAATTCTTTATATTAAAAGAGTGATTTTCATCATAAATGATTTGTATGCATAAAAGATATTTTTTATATTAAAAGTGTGATTTTCATCATAAATGGATTTTATGCATAAATTAGATGCATAAGAGAAATTCTTTTATTCTAAAAGTGTAATTCCTACTAAATTGGATTTATGCATGGAAAGATGCATAAAGAATTTAATTTAATCCAAAAAGTATTATTTTCATCAATTTTTATTTTGTGCATAGAAAGATATATAAAGAATTTTATTTTTAATTCAAAAGAGTTATTTTCATCAATGTTGATTTTATGCATAAATAGATGCATAAAGAATTTTATTTTTAATTCAAAAGAGTTATTTTCATCATTTTTGATTTTATGCATAAATAGATGCATAAGAATTTTATTTTTATTCCAAAAGAGTTATTCCTATCAATTTTTATTTTATGCATAGAAAGATGCATAAAGAATTTTATTTTTAATTCGAAAGAGTTATTTTCATCAATTTTAATTTTATGTATAAATAGATGCAGAAAGAATTTTATTTTTAATTCAAAAGAGTTATTTTTATTAATTTTGATTTTATGCATAAATAGATGCATAAAGATTTTTATTTTTAATTCAAAAGAGTTATTTTCATGAATTTTGATTTTATGCATAAATAGATGCATAAAGAATTTTATTTTTAATTCAAAAGAGTTATTTTCATCAATTTTGATTTTATGCATAAATAGATGCATAAAGAATTTTATTTTTATTCCAAAAGAGTTATTCTTATCAATTTTTTTTATGCATAGAAAGATGCATAAAGAATTTTATTTTAATTCAAAAGAGTTATTTTCATCAATTTTGATTTTATGCATAAATAGATGCATAAAGAATTTTACTTTTAATCCAAAAGAGTTATTCCTATCAATTTTGAATTTATGCATAGAAAGATGCATAAAAGATTTATTTTTATTTCAAAAGTATTATTTTCATTGAAATTGAATTGATGCATAGATAGATGCATAAAAGATTTATTTTTATTTTGAAAGTGTTATTCTCATTAAAATGGAATTTATGCATAGTAAAATGTATAAAAGGTTTATTTTTAATTTGAAAGTGTTATTTTCCTTAAAATTGAATTTATGCCTAAATAGATGCATAAAAGGATTTTTATAAAAGTGTTATTCCTACTAAAGTTGTCTTTATGCCTAATTAGATGCGTAAAGAATCTTTATATCAAAAAATTAGAATTCTCTTACATTCTGTATAAATAGATGTGATAAGATGTGATAGGAATCAGATAGATGTAAATGGATGTATGGATGTGGAATGTGGATATGGATGTATGAATGTAGATGTGGATGTGAATGTATGAATGTAAATGTGATGTGGATGTATGAATGTTAATGTGGAAATGGATGTGTGGATGTATAATGAGGATGTGGATGTGGATGTACGAATATAGATGTGGATGTGGATGTATGAATGTAGATGTAGATGTGGATGTGGATGTATGAATGTGGATATGGATATGGATGTATGAATAAGGATGTGGAAATGGATGTATGGATGTGGATGTGGATGTATGGATGTGGATGTGGATATGGATGTGGATGTGGAAATGGATGTATGGATGTGGAAATGGATGTGGATGTGGAAATGGATGTGGATGTGAATATGGATGTATGAATGTGGATGTGGATATGGATGTGGATGTGGAAATGGATGTATGGATGTGAATATGGATGTATGGATGTGGATGTGAATATGGATGTATGGATGTGGATATGGATGTGTATGTATGAATGCGGATGTGGAATTGGATGTATGGATGTGGATGTGTATGGGGAATAATGAATGCGAATGTGTATATGAAATGATGAGATGTTGTTATGAGTGAATGGATGAGATGTGATGACATGTTAATTGGGATGTGAATAAATGATATGTGATGTGAATGAATCTGATGTGATGAGATGGAAAATGATGTGATTGGATGAGAATGAGTACACATATGAATTAAATGTGGAATAAGTAATGTGGACTTATAATAATGTGGAAAGACGAGAGTTCATTATAGAAACTGTAAATGTGACCTGTTTGTAAATGATTGTTTTATGTCAAGAATGCTGGGGTAGCATTTTGACCGTCTTGTGAATGAGGTCGTGGAGATCTATCTGTTAAAGTTGCAACTGCTGGACGGACAGTCAATGGAGGACGTCTCGCGTAGCAAGGTCGGCCGAGGTCTTGACCAGCCTCGGTACAGTGGATGAGGGACCAAGGAAGCAGCCTATGAGTGAAGCGCTAGGTGACCTGCGAAGGATCCTAGAGGGTGCTGACCATACGATGCTCGGGCTCTGGGCCGCCGAAGATACCCACAAGTACGTCGAGGAAGATATTGGAACAAGGAGTAAGAGTTGTTTTCTGAATTCGGGTGTGGATCTGGTTGATTGACCTTGCTGGTCCTCAAAACGGATAAGTCCATGACTCTTTTATATGGATCTGTGCTTGATCTTGCTGATCTTCCACGGAGATTCTATTTTGTTATGTGAATATATTGCCGGTTACTATGAGCTAGGAACTATTGAAAAGGCCCCTGAGTGAATAGGTGTGTGGTGAGCGTTCTGGTTGCCAATGATGCCATAAGTACACCGATGAAGGAATGATTGAAAATAGGGATTCAACCAGAGATTTTGAGGATTGTGATCAGTGACACAATGGTTTCATTAAAGGATTGTTTTAAAGATAGCTGATGCTCAGAAAAAAGGCAATTTCATATTGGGGTGTGTAAGTGGTGTGACTAGTTTTATCTTTGCATGAACATCTGGCTAGGGGGCCTGGGAACTCTTTTCCCTAGTACCCGGGACAAAAACCTAACCAAATTCCTAATTGGATCCCATCACTACAGTGGCTGGGCGGTTGGCTAAGCCATGGGACTGGATGGGGTTAGGTTGGACTGATGGATCCATAAATCGAGACTCAATTTTTGTATAGTACGATAGATGAGGTAAATCCTGGATAAAAATTGTTCTATGGAGAAGAATCAACAGCTGTGCCTCTCAATGAGGAAAAAAGAGTTGGTCTCTATGATCCAAGGACAGTCTGTTTCCCTGATCTGACTATGGGACTTTACGGGTTCAGTCAGATGAGTTCAGTTAGTTAAGACTTTTGACTACGTTAGGGAAAAGTTATCCTGGTGGAATCGCATGTGCAAGAAGTGTTAAAAACCATTCTAAGGAGGATCAAACACTAGCTCCATTGCATAGTTGAATAGAAATGAAGAAGATGAAGTTAAGCTACTAATCAAGAAGTAATTAGCATAATGATGAGCATAATGACAACATAAGTGAGGGGCAAAAAAATGTGTTGATTTCAATAGATGAGAGCCTCTTTATATAGGCTGAAGTACATGAGGATTAAGCTCGAGATTAGGTGTTAATCATCATCTAAAGCATCTCCACCTTCCCTCCTAGATTCAAGCACCTGAAAGTGACCACCAACCCTAGAATCTTGCTAATCACACCAATGCTACCTAATCAAGGGATCACGACCCCTTTGGCTGATGTTGAGCTCCTAAATGACTCTTTTACATCATGGTAAGATTGCATAATAACCTTTGTATCCATTTGCCAATAATCTATGACTTTAGTGCATAGTGCTAGTTACAAGGTATGTGCCCTACACATCATTTTAGTGAAGGTGTTTGCCATATTTTTTAACACCCCTCCTCAAACACTGAATCCACTCAATGATGCAGTTGGTCATGCTGACTCTCATGAGCCTAATTAACCACCCAATGCTCAGTGATAGCATGCATGAGCGTGGTCTGACTAGCAATGCCATACATAGGTTATGCCAATGTGAACTCAGAGGCTTTAGTCATGCGTACAGAAGAGGTATGGGACGACTTTAGAAGAGTGTGACAAGACGTGGCTACATGTATGAGTGAAGAGGACACCCATGTGTATAGGGCATGCCCTTGCTTTTAGCACTTTAGAATAAATGATTTGATCTAATCATAGATAGGGCCTCATGATGGTGGCCCTTGTCTATCTTTTTCTTCTTCTTGGTCTTCTTCATGCTGCACTTCTTCCATGATGTAGACTCGTTGCATCTTCTTCTTGGCAAAACAATTCTTCTCTACATGGCCAGGTTTGTGACAAAAGTCACAAATGAGATTGTTGTTGTTGTAGCCCTTGTTGTAGTTGCCTTTGTTCTTGCCATACCTACTAGATCCTGCATAATAAGCATTTTCAGTAGACAAGGTTGATGACGATGGAGACTCCATTTGCTTGGTCTTTAGTTTTCTCTCCTCCTCAAGAAGAGATGCTTCAATGTCCACAAGCTTTGATATTGGCATATCGGTCAAGGTTGTGACCACATGGTCATATTCTTCAGGTAAAGATTTAAGTAATATACCAATGGAGACATCTTCATCCATCTTAAGACCTATTCCTACAAGTTGTGTTAATAGGCCTTTCATGTAGTTCAAATGTGAAGCTAGGGATGTGCCAGACTTCATTTCTAGCTTAAAAAATTCAATGAGCAAACCAAACTTTGAACTTTTAGATCGAGCCCCAAATAGAGTTGTGAGTTGGTCCCAAACTTCCTTGGAAGTTTCGCATCCATCCACATGATGAATGTAAGTGTCATCAAGCTCCAATATGATGATGGCACGAGCTTTGTCATCTCTTACTTCCCAACAAGGAACATCAGCAAGAGTCCTTGGCTTCTTCTCATTCCCATTTACTATGTTGAAGAGCCCCTTCTTCATGAGCATTAACTTGATGCGGGTTTGCCATGTGTGAAAACCATGACCTTTAAAGCGCATTGATGGAGAATCCTTGGTAGCCATTATGATATGGAATGAAGGGGGTCTTACCTCTGATGATTGAGGCAGTGTCTACCCTTTTACAAGAGAGATTAAGACCAAAGAATAGTGCTAAATCAAGTTATTTAGCATATGCTTTCCAAAAGATAAAACCAGAGAATATATTGATTTGTGGGAAGCAAGGGAGACACCTAATCAAGGGGCAAATTAAGTGTGAAGTAATAAGGGGATGTAGCAAGTCCCTAATGACATGTATGAACCACTTATTGCACCAAATGATAAGGATTATGATAGATTAATCATTGATTAGTGGAGTTGAATATTCTGCTCACTATGCAGAGAAATGAGCTTACTTGGAGTCAATATTTGAAGGAGTTGCACAAAGAATAAGCTAAAAATCTTCAAGGGCATTGAATAGCAGTATGTCTAGATGATTTAAGAGCCCACAAACACTTGCTTAAGCAACTTAATCAATGAGTAATCTCAAATTTACCAAAGTACCTTTTCTGGCTATGGCAGTTCTAGACAGCACCCTGGTTTTTTGCTTGGTGTGTGAAGCACACTCAATCATTTGCAAAACCCTCTTAGGAGGAGTAAGTTTAGGTTCCAATGAAGCCACACCTAAGAGGAATTAGACCAATTTGATGTGTGTGAGCTGCAACAATACTTTTGGTGGTCGCCTATCAAGAACGTGCCTGTTTTGGGGAAAACGAAGTTGCCGGCGACGTGGAGCTATGAATGGTGCAATTGAGGTGCCATGCCCCTTAGCAATATTGCTGGTGAAGTGCCCACAAAAAGGATTTTGGCAACGGTTACGTGGTTTGTGAGCACCAAGGCCTCCACTCAGCTACTATTCTAGATCCTATTTTCTAGGAAACCCATAAAAGCTAATGAAACCCTAATTTTCACTAATCTCTTGCTAAGCAAATAAGATGGGGCTTGATTCTAAATGCATGGGCTAGTCCTAGCTCTGATACCATGTTAAAAACCATTCTAAGGAGGATCAAATACTAGCTCCATTGCATAGTTGAATAGAAATGAAGAAGATGAAGTTAAGCTACTAATCAAGAAGTAATTAGCATAATGATGAGCATAATGACAACATAAGTGAGGGGCAAAAAAATGTGTTGATTTCAATAGATGAGAGCCTCTTTATATAGGCTGAAGTACATGAGGATTAAGCTCGAGATTAGGTGTTAATCATCATCTAAATCATCTCCACCTTCCCTCCTAGATTCAAGCACCTAAAAGTGACCACCAACCCTAGAATCTTGCTAATCACACCAATGCTACCTAATCAAGGGATCACGACCCCTTTGGCTGATGTTGAGCTCCTAAATGACTCTTTTACATCATGGTAAGATTGCATAATAACCTTTGTATCCATTTGCCCATAATCTATGACTTTAGTGCATAGTGCTAGTTACAAGGTATGTGCCCTACACATCATTTTAGTGAAGGTGTTTGCCATATTTTTTAACAAGAAGTGCTACTTCCGCTGCTAGCACCCCTGAATTTGTTGCGCGGTGGGGACAAGGATCTTACAGTTGGTATCAGAGCTATTTGGCTAATGATGAGGATTAACCGAGAAGCCAAATATGCCAAAAATTTATCAAGAAGCACAAAAAGGTTGTAATTGTGTGATAAAATTCATACAATTTGATATTCAAACTGAAATTCATAAATTAGTAATTGGGACTTCAGATGGAAGTACCGCAATTGTATGGAATCCCTGACTTGCGTGAGGCCTAGACATGATGGTATTTACCTTATAATTCCAGGAACCATGACTACCCGTATATACCGAGGGTATAACTGCAGCTCTTTACTGGCAATATATACGAGTAAATCTAAGACTTGAAATTATAAGTATTAATACTATCTAGATGATGAATTCGAATGTGGTTGATATGATTTTTAAATTCTGGTTGTGAACTGATGAGTTGATTTGGATTTTGATTGAAAAATGATGATTCCTGAAATTTAGTTAAAATGTAATAAACTAAGCAAAACCACAATGAGGATGAATGGGACAAATCCCTGTGATGATGTTCATAACTGGAATGACGTTAATGACTTCAGCAAATCACTATGAGATTAGTGGATTGTGCTGGAAGATTACTACTGTTAACTTTTGATCAATGGATCAAGTTAAGGGTTTTTAAAAAATTAAAATCCCCATGGAGGACTGTTCAGATGGAAAAATTCAATCTGATGGACTATTATTGTGTTAAAGATATGAATGAGATATTCTGAATGAATTGTTAACTGATAATGCATTCTATATGAGTATCTTTATCCCTTAATTCTGTGGGGGAGCCGACCTATTTAGAGAACCCCGAAATCAGTTGAATAAAAAATCGGATTGAATCATAAATAAAGAGACTTCACAAGAATTTTCGTATTGATAGGAACATGGATCAAGGTCGTCGTGGTAGAAATGTTAACCCCCAACTTGATGAAGAAGAGCTCGACCTGGATGTTCATAAAACTCTTCATAGTTCGCAGCCTGGACCTTTCAAGGGTGAAGAAGAAAACTAGGGTGAGGCTGTGGAGAAGTGGATTGAATCAATGGAAGAATACTTCGATGTCATCGAGTACAATGAGAGAGCAAAATGGCTCATGCAAGGCTGAAGATAGTGGAGATAGCTAGAGTGGCATGGAGAAACCACTGCGAGACAAACCGTCTCGATCGAAATACCCAAACCTGGATTGATCTCAAAATTTACCTAAGGACGAGGTTCTGTCCTCCCGGCTTTTTAGAAACAAAGATGAACGAATTCTTAGAGTTAACCCAGGGGAGTAGAACTATTGAAGCATATCACCAAGCATTCGCCCTTCTCCTCAAATACTCGCCTCGACTAGATGAAGAACAGCTGATGGCCAGGTTCATTCAGGGACTGAACGAACCTTTGAATATCCTGATGAAGAATGCCAAGCTAGTTTCCATGGCCGAAGCAGTTCGAATGGCGAAGGATTTCGCCAAAGCCTTTGATGTCAACAAAGCCAACACCATCACCTTTCAAAAGGTTTTTATTCCCAAAAGATGATTCCAACCTTCCTCTGCCTAAGAGATATCAGGGTCAAACCCAGGATATGGGAAGTTCCAGAATGGAAGAAATGTTCTTTTTCGGAAACTCAATCCCTTGGATTTCAACTTCAGAAGTTCCACCCTTGAACAAGAGAGTTAAAAGCTATAACTGTCAAGGGTTTGGACATCGCAGAGCATGGATTGCCCAACTCCTTTTGGATCAAGGTTTTCAGGGCAGGGGAATCAGGGATCAAGATTCCAGACTCCAGCCCCTTCCTTCGAGAGTAATCAGGGTTCTATCCGCCAAAATCAGGGAAATCCTAGAGGTAGACCTCTATCCAACCTACAGTTTCAATCCAAAGTAATGCAAGACCTCCACCTCGAAATAAGGGAAGTCAAAGAGAGTTGTTCCCAAATCGGCCGTCCACTTCCAAGGCAGTAACGCTGGAAGTGATTGAAGAAGAAGAAGAAGAAGAAGATGAAAGAGATCATACTCCACCTGCGAGATGAGGACATCTCGCGTTTTTTAAGAGGGGTAGAATGTAAGATTCCTCCCTAGCCTCTCAGGATGTCCAGTATCTTCCCCTATAGTCAAATCCCTCTTCAGAAATATAAAAGATCTTGTTTCTACCAGTTTTGGCTTAGAGAGAGAAAATCTTCTAGAGATTGGTAATTCAGTTTTTAAATATTTTTGGATGAAAAAATATCTCTTCTTATTAAAATAAGTTCCCTCGAAATAGAAGTTCAAAAAGATTTCCAGAAGGTGCATTAGAAATCAAGTATAATCTGTTCAAGAGGCCTTATCCTAGGGATCAAGCTTTTTTTTAAAATTTTAAATTAAGGTTCCTATGGACCAATAAGATTCATCCAAATGTAGGGAGGAGATAAATGAAAGAATAAAAGGAAAATCCTCCAAAAATGAGTAAATACTCACATAACATGAAGAGTTGACTAAGGACAAGGTTAATAGTTAAAAAAGAGAGATATTTAGAAGAAATGATGCATTTTTGACACCTCAGTATGGGGGAATTTCCCTCATGAAGGAGGCGCCTATTTCACATGTGTGGGAGAGTTTTAAACTCCCAAATAATGAGATATTTTTATCTCTCCTCTCTCATGTTTCAACTACATCCAAAAAGTGGACTAAACTGACCCAAAAATGGTCAAAAATTGACCAAACTGATCTGGAAAATTCTAGAATCAGTTGGCTTGGTTAGAAGCTCACTTTTTCCTATAAATAGAAGCCTCCCCCTTTGTTGAAGCTTAATAGTGTTTTTGCACTATTACGCTACTTCTCCCAAGAGCCAAAAACTGTGAATTTACTCATAATTCATTAGTTTTTGACCTTCCCTCTTCTAAAGATTGGTGGCCACTCTTGTTTCAAACAAGAGTAGATTCCTCAAACCATCAAGCTAAAGGAAAGCTCTCAAATTCTCCTTGTAAATTGGAGATTCTTCTCTTTTCTATTTCATTTTATGGTTTTTTATGATTTTTGTCTTCTCTAATATGAATATGATGTTATGCCTCATTGAAAAAAGGCATTCCCCTCTCTTCTTTAGTAAATCCAACCATTCTTTATCCTAGATGAATAATTAATGGATAAAATCAAGTTTTTCATAATGTTTCTCTTAAATATGTAGAAAATATTTACATTAGAATGATATAAATACTCTTGGTGAAATTCTAGTTAATTTTAGAGTGTTAAAAATTGAAAAATGGTCAGCCATACAAAGGAGGTTATGGCAAATTTTTTTAAAATAATGTAAAATAGGTTTTACTTTTTTTTTTAATTCAAAAAGAGTAATTCCCATCGCAAATGTATTCTTAAAGTGTTATTTTTCATCCTAGGTATAGAAAAATGCATACTAAAAATATTTTATTAAAAAAGCGTTACTTTCTTTAGAATTAAATTCTATGCATAGAAGGAAGCATATTGAAATTGTTATTTTGATTATAAAAATGTTATTTTCATCAAAAATGATTTTATTTTTGCATAAATGGATGCATAAAAGAAATTCTTTTATATTAAAAGAGTGATTTTCATCATAAATGATTTGTATACATAAACATATGCATAAAAGATATTTTTTATATTAAAAGTGTGATTTTTATCATAAATGGATTTTATGCATAAATTAGATGCATAAGAGAAATTCTTTTATTCTAAAAGTGTAATTCCTACTAAATTGGATTTATGCATGGAAAGATGCATAAAGAATTAAATTTAATCCAAAAAGTCTTATTTTCATTATTTTTTACTTTATGCATAGAAAGATGCATAAAGAATTTTATTTTTAATTCAAAAGAGTTATTTTCATCAATTTTGATTTTATGCATAAATAGATGCATAAAGAATTTTATTTTAAATCAAAAGAGTTATTTTCATCAATTTTGATTTTATGCATAAATAGATGCATAAAGAATTTTATTTCTAATTTAAAAGAGTTATTTTCATCAATTTTGATTTTATGCATAAAGAATTTTTTTTTAATTCCAAAAGAGTTATTCCTATCATTTTTTATTTTATGCATAGAAGGATGCGTAAAGAATTTTATTTTTAATTCAAAAGAGTTATTTTCATCAATTTTGATTTTATGCATAAATAGATGCATAAAGACTTTTATTTTTAATTCAAAAGAGTTATTTTCATCAATTCTCATTTTATGCATAAATAGATGCATAAAGAATTTTATTTTTAATTCAAAAGAGTTATTTTCATCAATTCTGATTTTATGCATAAATAGATGCATAAAGAATTTTATTTTTATTCCAAAAGAGTAATTCTTATCAATTTTTATTTTATGCATAGAAAGATGCATAAAGAATTTTATTTTTAATTCAAAAGAGTTATTTTCATCAATTTTGATTTTATGCATAAATAGATGCATAAAGAATTTTACTTTTAATCCAAAAGATTATTCTTATCAATTTTGATTTTATGCATAGAAAGATGCATAAAAGATTTACTTTTATTTCAAAAGTATTATTTTCATTGAAATTGAATTTATGCATAGATAGATGCATAAAAGATTTATTTTTATTTTGAAAGTGTTATTCTCATTAAAATGGAATTTATGCATAGTAAAATGTATTAAAGGTTTAGGGTTGGTAGAAATCGGGGATGTAGAGGAAAACAAGGATTGGAAAAAACCTTCAAAAGAGAGATATATATATATTGTTTTTTTTAAATACTTCTTCTTCTTCTTTTTCCCTCTTCTCTTCTCTCTCTCCTTCTTCTTCTCTTCTCTTTCTTCTTCTCTCTTCTTCTTCTCTTTTACTCTCCTACTTCTTCTTCTCTTCTCACAGCTCACTAGAAATCGCCATGCAACCGCCTAGTAATCCCACATAACATTGGAGAGGGTAAACGTGCTGGGTATAAAGGGGAGAAGAGAATAGTCTTTGCCTATATCTCTTAGGAGACATCCACGCTTGAGATTGTGGGGAGGTGAGGTCGTCAGTGCACTTGTTGCTCACCGGTGTGGTTTTGCGGTCCATCACACCTGAGTTGTCGACACTTGTTGCCAGTGTTGTTGGCAGTGTCGGATGTACTACAAGCTTCTTATGCTTACCGGTGCCGCCGGTGTGTTGGCAGTGCTGAGTGTACTTGCTAGCAGTCGGTGTTGTTTGCTTTCGAGTGGCCGGTGTGCTGTCCACTGTAGTAGTGTACACTATAGACAGTAGATAGGCGCCACGGTAACAATTAATGTCACTCTGGGGTTTCATGCCGACGTTCCTCACCTTCATGCAAAGGACAGTAGTCCTGGTCCGTCTGAGTGCCAAATAAACAACTTTTTTTTCTTTTTTTCTCTTACAAGAAAAGTACGATAGCGCAGTCCTCTCTGTGATCCCTGGCTCTGGCTTTGATACCAATATTAGAAGCTCACGGTTGGCCCTCTATAAAAGTTAACTTGAAAGAAGAATTGAAGCTCAAAATAGAAGAAAGCTATGCACGCAACACAAGAATGGGTTAAATCTCCCCCACCATGAGAGTGGCTCACGTCCTCTTCATGGTGTATTTAAGTATATTTCCTTGTACAAAAAGCAAGAGCCAAAAAATACATGTATCCAAAAAATACATGTATCCAAAAAAATGGATCTCCACATTGGGCTTGCATAAGCCTAAATACAAAAATGTGAACTCTCTAAGGTTCACTCATGAAATAGAACTAATGTATATTAATACATGTATCCAAAAAAATGGATCTCCACATTGGGCTTGCATAAGCCTAAATACAAAAATGTGAACTCTCTAAGGTTCACTCATGAAATAGAACTAATGTATATTAAAAGGTTGCACACTAATGTGCACATAAAATATCACTACCACTGCCGAATAAATAATCGCCAACACGCCAGCATCAATAGATTTCCATCGAAGCAAGCCCAATGGATCCATGCACATCCCACACACTAACCCTGCCCCACTGATCTGCACTGATATTCACAATATAAGCTCAAAATATGTGATAAGTTAGAGGTGATCAGTCTCGCTTGCACATAAAATAAATATCCATCAAATAAATCCATAAATTCCAAATAATGCGAATAATTCCAACAATTCCCTTATCTTGTTATCTTGTTGAAGCATGTGCCCTTCTGCATGCACAGATTCGTACTCCTTATTATGACCTCAAGTCTAAGCTCTCTCGAGCATTGTAAAAAGACTCGAAATTCCACTTGAGTATTCGAGCATGGGAACAGCCTCTATAGTTCAAAGGTTTACAAACCTTTGAATATGATTTTTAAAAAAATTAGAAATCTCTGAATTTCTTTGTTGAAGCTTCAATGCTTCCTCCAACACGGCTTTTTTTTTAATCCGACAACTCAGTGTTTTCTGTTTAGTGAGTGGCTTGGGGGTTGCATCAACCTGCGCTGATGGCGTCTGCACACTGGCTATTGGTTGGATGTTGATGATGTTGGCACTAGCTATTGTGCCAAACCAATCGCCTTGGTGGCAGCTATGGACATCATAGGCTGGCTATCTTGTATGCCCGCCAGCAATGATAGTCGACCTTGAGAACTAGGCATGGTCCGACAAATGTTAAAGAGTTGTTTTGCATGACCATGCGCCTCGTTACACCTGTGCTTATGAGCTACGCAATCAGGGATTCGAATAGATCTGGGTTTGGGCCCTCTTGCCGATGTTTATTGTTACAATTGTAACAACGTTGGTGGCGATGGCGAATCCGATTGATTTACGGCAGTAGTTAGGCTGGTTGTCTCCTTTCCAATTTCAGAGCACTCAGTGCTTAAGGATCCAAGCTCTGATACCAGTGTAAGGGCATCATCAAAGAAAGTTCCTGTGAACTTGCGAAATTCTTTTATTCTAAAAGTGTAATTCCTACTAAATTGGATTTATGCATGGAAAGATGCATAAAGAATTTATTTTAACCCAAAAGAGTTATTCTCATCAATTTTGATTTATGCATAGAAAGATGTATAAAGAAATCTATTTTTAGTTCAAAAGAGTTATTTTCGTCAATTTTGATTTTATGCATAGGAAGATGCATAAAAGATTGATTTTTAATTCAAAAGTGTCATTCTCGTTTAAAATGAATTTATGCATAGGAAGATGCATAAAAGATTGATTTTTAATTCAAAAGTGTCATTCTCAATGAATTTATGTATAGGAAGATGCATAAAGATTGATTTTTATTTCGAAAGTGTTAGTCTCCTTAAAATGGAATTTATGCATAAATAGATGCGTAAAGAAATCTTATATCAAAAATAAGAATTCTCTTGTATTCTATAAATAGATATGACTCCTAAATCAAGTTATTTAGCATATGCTTTCCAAAAGATAAAACCAGAGAATATATTGATTTGTGGGAAGCAAGGGAGACACCTAATCAAGGGGCAAATTAAGTGTGAAGTAATAAGGGGATGTAGCAAGTCCCTAATGACATGTATGAACCACTTATTGCACCAAATGATAAGGATTATGATAGATTAATCATTGATTAGTGGAGTTGAATATTCTGCTCACTATGCAGAGAAATGAGCTTACTTGGAGTCAATATTTGAAGGAGTTGCACAAAGAATAAGCTAAAAATCTTCAAGGGCATTGAATAGCAGTATGTCTAGATGATTTAAGAGCCCACAAACACTTGCTTAAGCAACTTAATCAATGAGTAATCTCAAATTTACCAAAGTACCTTTTCTGGCTATGGCAGTTCTAGACAGCACCCTGGTTTTTTGCTTGGTGTGTGAAGCACACTCAATCATTTGCAAAACCCTCTTAGGAGGAGTAAGTTTAGGTTCCAATGAAGCCACACCTAAGAGGAATTAGACCAATTTGATGTGTGTGAGCTGCAACAATACTTTTGGTGGTCGCCTATCAAGAACGTGCCTGTTTTGGGGAAAACGAAGTTGCCGGCGACGTGGAGCTATGAATGGTGCAATTGAGGTGCCATGCCCCTTAGCAATATTGCTGGTGAAGTGCCCACAAAAAGGATTTTGGCAACGGTTACGTGGTTTGTGAGCACCAAGGCCTCCACTCAGCTACTATTCTAGATCCTATTTTCTAGGAAACCCATAAAAGCTAATGAAACCCTAATTTTCACTAATCTCTTGCTAAGCAAATAAGATGGGGCTTGATTCTAAATGCATGGGCTAGTCCTAGCTCTGATACCATGTTAAAAACCATTCTAAGGAGGATCAAATACTAGCTCCATTGCATAGTTGAATAGAAATGAAGAAGATGAAGTTAAGCTACTAATCAAGAAGTAATTAGCATAATGATGAGCATAATGACAACATAAGTGAGGGGCAAAAAAATGTGTTGATTTCAATAGATGAGAGCCTCTTTATATAGGCTGAAGTACATGAGGATTAAGCTCGAGATTAGGTGTTAATCATCATCTAAATCATCTCCACCTTCCCTCCTAGATTCAAGCACCTAAAAGTGACCACCAACCCTAGAATCTTGCTAATCACACCAATGCTACCTAATCAAGGGATCACGACCCCTTTGGCTGATGTTGAGCTCCTAAATGACTCTTTTACATCATGGTAAGATTGCATAATAACCTTTGTATCCATTTGCCCATAATCTATGACTTTAGTGCATAGTGCTAGTTACAAGGTATGTGCCCTACACATCATTTTAGTGAAGGTGTTTGCCATATTTTTTAACAAGAAGTGCTACTTCCGCTGCTAGCACCCCTGAATTTGTTGCGCGGTGGGGACAAGGATCTTACAGTTGGTATCAGAGCTATTTGGCTAATGATGAGGATTAACCGAGAAGCCAAATATGCCAAAAATTTATCAAGAAGCACAAAAAGGTTGTAATTGTGTGATAAAATTCATACAATTTGATATTCAAACTGAAATTCATAAATTAGTAATTGGGACTTCAGATGGAAGTACCGCAATTGTATGGAATCCCTGACTTGCGTGAGGCCTAGACATGATGGTATTTACCTTATAATTCCAGGAACCATGACTACCCGTATATACCGAGGGTATAACTGCAGCTCTTTACTGGCAATATATACGAGTAAATCTAAGACTTGAAATTATAAGTATTAATACTATCTAGATGATGAATTCGAATGTGGTTGATATGATTTTTAAATTCTGGTTGTGAACTGATGAGTTGATTTGGATTTTGATTGAAAAATGATGATTCCTGAAATTTAGTTAAAATGTAATAAACTAAGCAAAACCACAATGAGGATGAATGGGACAAATCCCTGTGATGATGTTCATAACTGGAATGACGTTAATGACTTCAGCAAATCACTATGAGATTAGTGGATTGTGCTGGAAGATTACTACTGTTAACTTTTGATCAATGGATCAAGTTAAGGGTTTTTAAAAAATTAAAATCCCCATGGAGGACTGTTCAGATGGAAAAATTCAATCTGATGGACTATTATTGTGTTAAAGATATGAATGAGATATTCTGAATGAATTGTTAACTGATAATGCATTCTATATGAGTATCTTTATCCCTTAATTCTGTGGGGGAGCCGACCTATTTAGAGAACCCCGAAATCAGTTGAATAAAAAATCGGATTGAATCATAAATAAAGAGACTTCACAAGAATTTTCGTATTGATAGGAACATGGATCAAGGTCGTCGTGGTAGAAATGTTAACCCCCAACTTGATGAAGAAGAGCTCGACCTGGATGTTCATAAAACTCTTCATAGTTCGCAGCCTGGACCTTTCAAGGGTGAAGAAGAAAACTAGGGTGAGGCTGTGGAGAAGTGGATTGAATCAATGGAAGAATACTTCGATGTCATCGAGTACAATGAGAGAGCAAAATGGCTCATGCAAGGCTGAAGATAGTGGAGATAGCTAGAGTGGCATGGAGAAACCACTGCGAGACAAACCGTCTCGATCGAAATACCCAAACCTGGATTGATCTCAAAATTTACCTAAGGACGAGGTTCTGTCCTCCCGGCTTTTTAGAAACAAAGATGAACGAATTCTTAGAGTTAACCCAGGGGAGTAGAACTATTGAAGCATATCACCAAGCATTCGCCCTTCTCCTCAAATACTCGCCTCGACTAGATGAAGAACAGCTGATGGCCAGGTTCATTCAGGGACTGAACGAACCTTTGAATATCCTGATGAAGAATGCCAAGCTAGTTTCCATGGCCGAAGCAGTTCGAATGGCGAAGGATTTCGCCAAAGCCTTTGATGTCAACAAAGCCAACACCATCACCTTTCAAAAGGTTTTTATTCCCAAAAGATGATTCCAACCTTCCTCTGCCTAAGAGATATCAGGGTCAAACCCAGGATATGGGAAGTTCCAGAATGGAAGAAATGTTCTTTTTCGGAAACTCAATCCCTTGGATTTCAACTTCAGAAGTTCCACCCTTGAACAAGAGAGTTAAAAGCTATAACTGTCAAGGGTTTGGACATCGCAGAGCATGGATTGCCCAACTCCTTTTGGATCAAGGTTTTCAGGGCAGGGGAATCAGGGATCAAGATTCCAGACTCCAGCCCCTTCCTTCGAGAGTAATCAGGGTTCTATCCGCCAAAATCAGGGAAATCCTAGAGGTAGACCTCTATCCAACCTACAGTTTCAATCCAAAGTAATGCAAGACCTCCACCTCGAAATAAGGGAAGTCAAAGAGAGTTGTTCCCAAATCGGCCGTCCACTTCCAAGGCAGTAACGCTGGAAGTGATTGAAGAAGAAGAAGAAGAAGAAGATGAAAGAGATCATACTCCACCTGCGAGATGAGGACATCTCGCGTTTTTTAAGAGGGGTAGAATGTAAGATTCCTCCCTAGCCTCTCAGGATGTCCAGTATCTTCCCCTATAGTCAAATCCCTCTTCAGAAATATAAAAGATCTTGTTTCTACCAGTTTTGGCTTAGAGAGAGAAAATCTTCTAGAGATTGGTAATTCAGTTTTTAAATATTTTTGGATGAAAAAATATCTCTTCTTATTAAAATAAGTTCCCTCGAAATAGAAGTTCAAAAAGATTTCCAGAAGGTGCATTAGAAATCAAGTATAATCTGTTCAAGAGGCCTTATCCTAGGGATCAAGCTTTTTTTTAAAATTTTAAATTAAGGTTCCTATGGACCAATAAGATTCATCCAAATGTAGGGAGGAGATAAATGAAAGAATAAAAGGAAAATCCTCCAAAAATGAGTAAATACTCACATAACATGAAGAGTTGACTAAGGACAAGGTTAATAGTTAAAAAAGAGAGATATTTAGAAGAAATGATGCATTTTTGACACCTCAGTATGGGGGAATTTCCCTCATGAAGGAGGCGCCTATTTCACATGTGTGGGAGAGTTTTAAACTCCCAAATAATGAGATATTTTTATCTCTCCTCTCTCATGTTTCAACTACATCCAAAAAGTGGACTAAACTGACCCAAAAATGGTCAAAAATTGACCAAACTGATCTGGAAAATTCTAGAATCAGTTGGCTTGGTTAGAAGCTCACTTTTTCCTATAAATAGAAGCCTCCCCCTTTGTTGAAGCTTAATAGTGTTTTTGCACTGTTACGCTACTTCTCCCAAGAGCCAAAAACTGTGAATTTACTCATAATTCATTAGTTTTTGACCTTCCCTCTTCTAAAGATTGGTGGCCACTCTTGTTTCAAACAAGAGTAGATTCCTCAAACCATCAAGCTAAAGGAAAGCTCTCAAATTCTCCTTGTAAATTGGAGATTCTTCTCTTTTCTATTTCATTTTATGGTTTTTTATGATTTTTGTCTTCTCTAATATGAATATGATGTTATGCCTCATTGAAAAAAGGCATTCCCCTCTCTTCTTTAGTAAATCCAACCATTCTTTATCCTAGATGAATAATTAATGGATAAAATCAAGTTTTTCATAATGTTTCTCTTAAATATGTAGAAAATATTTACATTAGAATGATATAAATACTCTTGGTGAAATTCTAGTTAATTTTAGAGTGTTAAAAATTGAAAAATGGTCAGCCATACAAAGGAGGTTATGGCAAATTTTTTTAAAATAATGTAAAATAGGTTTTACTTTTTTTTTAATTCAAAAAGAGTAATTCCCATCGCAAATGTATTCTTAAAGTGTTATTTTTCATCCTAGGTATAGAAAAATGCATACTAAAAATATTTTATTAAAAAAGCGTTACTTTCTTTAGAATTAAATTCTATGCATAGAAGGAAGCATATTGAAATTGTTATTTTGATTATAAAAATGTTATTTTCATCAAAAATGATTTTATTTTTGCATAAATGGATGCATAAAAGAAATTCTTTTATATTAAAAGAGTGATTTTCATCATAAATGATTTGTATACATAAACATATGCATAAAAGATATTTTTTATATTAAAAGTGTGATTTTTATCATAAATGGATTTTATGCATAAATTAGATGCATAAGAGAAATTCTTTTATTCTAAAAGTGTAATTCCTACTAAATTGGATTTATGCATGGAAAGATGCATAAAGAATTAAATTTAATCCAAAAAGTCTTATTTTCATTATTTTTTACTTTATGCATAGAAAGATGCATAAAGAATTTTATTTTTAATTCAAAAGAGTTATTTTCATCAATTTTGATTTTATGCATAAATAGATGCATAAAGAATTTTATTTTAAATCAAAAGAGTTATTTTCATCAATTTTGATTTTATGCATAAATAGATGCATAAAGAATTTTATTTCTAATTTAAAAGAGTTATTTTCATCAATTTTGATTTTATGCATAAAGAATTTTTTTTTAATTCCAAAAGAGTTATTCCTATCATTTTTTATTTTATGCATAGAAGGATGCGTAAAGAATTTTATTTTTAATTCAAAAGAGTTATTTTCATCAATTTTGATTTTATGCATAAATAGATGCATAAAGACTTTTATTTTTAATTCAAAAGAGTTATTTTCATCAATTCTCATTTTATGCATAAATAGATGCATAAAGAATTTTATTTTTAATTCAAAAGAGTTATTTTCATCAATTCTGATTTTATGCATAAATAGATGCATAAAGAATTTTATTTTTATTCCAAAAGAGTAATTCCTATCAATTTTTATTTTATGCATAGAAAGATGCATACAGAATTTTATTTTTAATTCAAAAGAGTTATTTTCATCAATTTTGATTTTATGCATAAATAGATGCATAAAGAATTTTACTTTTAATCCAAAAGATTATTCTTATCAATTTTGATTTTATGCATAGAAAGATGCATAAAAGATTTACTTTTATTTCAAAAGTATTATTTTCATTGAAATTGAATTTATGCATAGATAGATGCATAAAAGATTTATTTTTATTTTGAAAGTGTTATTCTCATTAAAATGGAATTTATGCATAGTAAAATGTATTAAAGGTTTATTTTTAATTTGAAAGTGTTATTTTCCCTAAAATTGAATTTATGCCTAAATAGATGCATAAAAGGATTTTTATAAAAGTGTTATTCCTATTAAAGTTGTCTTTATGCCTAATTAGATGCGTAAAGAATCTTTATATCAAAAAATTAGAATTCTCTTACATTCTGTAAATAGATGTGATAAGATGTGATACGAATCAGATAGATGTAAATGGATGTATGGATGTGGAATGTGGATATGGATGTATGAATGTAGATGTGGATGTGAATGTATGAATGTAAATGTGATGTGGATGTATGAATGTGGATGTGGAAATGGATGTGTGGATGTATGAATGAGGATGTGGATGTAGATGTATGAATGTAGATGTGGATGTGGATGTATGAATGTGAATGTGGATGTGGATGTGGATATGGATGTATGAATGTGAATGTGGATGTGGATGTGGATGTGAAAATGGATGTATGGATGTGGATATGGATGTATGAATGTGGATGTGGATATGGATGTGTATGTATGAATGCGGATGTATGGATGTGGATGTACGAATGTGGATGTGTATGGGGAATAATGAATGCGAATGTGTATGTGAAATGATGAGACGTCGATATGAGTGAATGGATGAGATGTGATGACATGTGAATTGGGATGTGAATAAGTGATATGTGATGTGAATGAATATGATGTGATGAGATGGAAAATGATGTGATTGGATGAGAATGAGTACACATATGAATTGAATGTGGAATAAGTAATGTGGACTGATAAGGAATAATGTGGAAAGACGAGAGTTCATTATAGAAATTGTAATTGTGACCTATTTGTAAATGATTGTTTTATGTCAAGAATGCTGGGGTAGCATTTTGACCGTCTTGTGAATGAGGTCGTGGAGATCTATCTATTAAAGTTGCAACTGCTATGACGGAGAGTCAATGGAGGACGTCTCGCGTAGAAAGGTCCGTCGAGGTCTTGACCAGCCTCGGTTTGATTAAAATGGTGAGCTTCCGGTACAGTGGATGAGGGACCAAGGAAGGGGCCTATGAGTGAAGCGCTAGGTGACTTGCGAAGGATCCTAGAGGCTGCTGACCATACGGTGCTCGGGCTCTGGGTCGCCGAAGATACCCACAAGTATATCGGGGGAAGATATTGGAACAAGGAGTAAGAGTTGTTTTCTGAATTCGGGTGTGGATCTGGTTGATTGACCTTGCTGGTCCTCAATGGATAAGTCCATGACTCTTTTATATGGATCTGTGGTTGATCTTGCTGATCTTCCATGGAGATTTCATTTTGTTATGTAAATATATTGCCGGTTATGAGCTAGGAACTATTGAAAAGGCCCCTGAGTGAATAGGTGTGTGGTGAGCGTTCTGGTTGCCAATGATGCCATAAGTACACTGATGAAGGAATGATTGGAAATAAGGATTCAACCAGAGATTTTGAGGATTGTGATCAGTGACACAATGGTTTCATTAAAGGATTGTTTTAAAGATAGCTGATGCTCAAAAAAAGGCAATTTCATATTGGGTGTGTAAGTGGTGTGACTAGTTTTATGTTTGCATGAACATCCGGCTAGGGGGCCTGGGAACTCTTTTCCCTGGTACGTGAGACAAAAACCTAACCAAATTCCTAATTGGATCCCATCAGTACAGTGGTTGGGCGGTTGGCTAACCCACGGGACTGGATGGGGTTAGGCTGGACTGATGGATCCGTAAATCGAGACTCAATTTCTGTATAGTACGATAGATGAGGTAAATCCTGGATAAAAATTGTTCTATGGAAAAGAATCAACGGATGCGCCTCTCAATGAGGAAAAAAGCGTTGGTCTCTATGATCCAAGTACAGCCTTTTTCCCTGATCTAACTATGGGACTTACGGGTTTGGTCAGATGAGTTCAGTTAGTTAAGGCTTTTGACTACATTAGGGAAAAGTTATCCTAGTGGAATCGCCCGTGCTTTCGAGACTAAGGAAGTTTTTTCCGGGTTCGATTTTGGAAAAATCGATGGATTAGTCTCTTGTCCGGATATCCGTGGGGGGCGAGGCCCCAAGTGTGGGACCCTACCCCGCGCAAGAAGTGCTACTTCCGCTGGCTAGCACCCTTGAATTTGTTGCACGGTGGGGACAGGGATCTTACAGTTGGTATCAGAGCTATTTGGCTAATGAGGATCAACCGAGAAGCCAAATATGTCAAAAATTTATCAAGAAGCACAAAAAGGTTGTAATTGTGTGATAAAATTCATACAATTTGATATTCAAACTGAAATTCATAAATTAGTAATTGGGTCTTCAGATGGAAGTACTGCAATTGTATGGAATCCCTGACTTGCTTGAGGCCTAGACATGATGGTATTTACCTTATAGTTCCAAGAACCATGATTACCCGTATATACCGAGGGTATAACTGCAGCTCTTTACTAGCAATATATACGAGTAAATCTAAGACTTGAAATTATAAGTATTAATACTATCTAGATGATGAATTCGAATGTGGTTGATATGATTTTTAAATTCTGGTTGTGAATTGATGAGTTGATTTGGATTCTGATTGAAAAATGATGATTCCTGAATTTTAGTTGAAATGTAATAAGCTGAGCAAAACCACAATGAGGACAAATCCCTGTGATGATGTTCATAACTGGAATGACGCTAATGACTTCAGCAAATCACTATGAGATTAGTGGATTGTGCTGGCAGATTACTATTGTTAACTTTTGATCAGTGGATCAAGTTAAGGGATGATAAATTAAAAATTAAAAAAATTGAAATCCCCATGGAGGACTGTTGAGATGAAAAAATTCAATCTGATGGACCATTATTGTGTTAAAGATATGAATGAGATATTCTGAATGAATTGTTAACTGATAATGCGTTCTATATGAGTATCTTTATCCCTTAATTTTGTGGGAGAGCTGACCTATTAAGAGAACCCCGGAATCAGTTGAATAAAAAATCGGATTGAATCATAAAAAAAGAGACTTAACAAGAATGTTCGTATTGATAGGAACATGGATCGAGGTCGTCGTGGTAGAAATGATAACCCCCAACTCGAAGAAGAAGAGCTCGACCTGGATGCTCGTAAAACTCTTCATAGTTCGCAGCCTGGACCTTTCAAGGGTGAAGGGGAAAACTTGGGCGAGGCTGTGGAGAAGTGGATCGAATCAATGGAAGAATACTTCGATGTCATCGGGTACAATGAGAAGAGCAAAATGGCTCTTAAAAGGCTGAAGATAGTGGAGACAGCTAGAGTGGCATGGAGAAACCACTACGAGACAAACCATCTCGACCGAAATACCCAAACCTGCACTGATCTCAAAATTTACCTAAGGACGAGGTTCTGTCCTCCTCCGGGCTTTTTAGAAACAAAGATGAACAAATTCTTAGAGTTAACCCAGGGGAGTAGAACTATTGAAGCATATCACCAAGCATTTGCCCTCCTCCTCAAATACTCGCCTCCACTGGATGAAGAACACCTGATGGCCAGGTTCATTCGGGGACTGAACGAACCTTTGAATATCCTGGTGAAGAATGCCAAGCCAGTTTCCATGGCCGAAGCAGTTTGGATGGCGAAGGATTTCGCCAAAGCCTTTCATGTCAAAGTCCCACCAAAGCCAACACCATCACCTTTTAAAAGGTTTTTATTCCCAAAAGATGATTCCAACCTTCCTCCGCCTAAGAGATATCAGGGTCGAACCCAGGATATGGGAAGTTTTGGAATGGAAGAAATGTCCTTTTTCTGAAACTCAATCCCCTCGATTTCAACTTCAGAATTTCCACCCTTGAACAAGAGAGTGAAATGCTATAACTGTCAAGGGTTTGGACATCGCAGCATGGATTGCCCAACTCCTTTTGGATCAAGGTTTTCAGGGCAAGGAAATCAGGGATCAAGATTCTAGACTCCAGCCCCTTCCTTCCAGAGTAATCAAGGTTCTATCCACCAAAATCAGGGAAATCCTAGAGGTAGACCCTCTATCCAACCTGCAGTTTCAATCCAAAGTAATGCAAGACCTCCACCTCAGAATAAGGGAAGTCAAAGAGAGTTGTTCCCAAATCGGCCGTCCACTTCCACCACTTCCAAGGCAGTATAACGCTGGAAGTGATTGAAGAAGAAGAAGAAGATGAAGATGAAAGAGATCATACTCCACCTGCGAGATGAGGACATCTCGCGTTTTTTAAGTGGGCTAGAATGTAAGATTTCTCCCCAGCCTCTCAGGATGTCTAGTATCTTCCCCTGTAGTCAAATCCCTCTTCAGAAATATAAAAGATCTTGTTTCTACCAGTTTTGGCTTAGAGAGAGAAAATCTTCTAGAGAGTGGTAATTCAATTTTTAAGTATTTTTGGATGGAAAAATATCTCTTCTTATTAAAATAAGCTCCCTCGAAATAGAAGTTCAAAGATTTTCAGAAGGTGCATTAGAAATCAAGTATAATCTGTTCAAGAGGCCTTATCCTAGGAGTCAAGATTTTTTTCAAAATTTTAAATTAAGGTTCCTATGGACCAATAAGATTCATCCAAATGTAGGGAGGAGATAAATGGAAGAATCAAAGAAAAATCCCCTAAAAATGAGTAAATACTCACATAAGATGAAGAGTTGACTAAAGACAAGGTTAATAGTTTAAAAAGAGAGATATTTAGAAGAAATGATGCATTTTTGACACCTCAGTATGGGGGAATTCCCCTCATGAAGGAGGCACCTATTTCACATGTGTGGGAGAGTTTTAAACTCCCAAATAATGAGATATTTTTATCTCTCCTCTCTCATGTTTCAACTAGATCCAAAAAGTGGACTAAACTGACCCAAAAATGGTCAAAAATTGACCAAACTGATGTGGAAAATTCTAGAATCAATTGGCTTGGTTAGAAGCTCACTTTTTCCTATAAATAGAATCCTCCCCCTTTGTTTAAGCTTAATAGTATTTTTACACTGTTACCCTGCTTCTCCCAAAAGCCAAAAACTGTGAATTTACTCATAATTCATTAGTTTTTGACCTTCCCTCTTCTAAAGATTGGTGGCCACTCTTGTTTCAAACAAGAGTAGATCCCTCAATCATCAAGCCAAAGGAAAGCTCTCAAATTCTCCTTGTAAGTTGGAGATTCTTCTCTTTTCTATTTCATTTTATGGTTTTTTTATGATTTTTGTCTTCTCTAATATGAATATGATGTTATGCCTCATTGAAAAAAGGCATTCCCCTCTCTTCTTTAGTAAATCCAACCATTCTTTATCCTAGATGAATGATTAATGGATAAAATCAAGTTTTTCATAATGTTTCTCTTAAATATGTAGAAAATGTTTACATTAGAATGATTTAAATACTCTTGGTGAAATTCTAGTTAATTTTAGTGTTAAAAATTAAAAAATGGTTAGCCATACAAAGGAGGTTATGGCAAAATTTTCTAAAATTGTGTAAAAAAAGTTTTACTTTTTTTTAATTCAAAAAGAGTAATTCCCATCGTAAATGTATTCTTAAAGTGTTATTTTTCATCCTAGGTATAGAAAAATGCATACTAAAAATATTTTATTAAAAAAGTGTTACTTTCTTTAGAATTAAATTCTATGCATAGAAGGAAGCATATTGAAATTGTTAGGATTTTTATGCATAAATGGATGCATAAAAGAAATTCTTTATATTAAAAGAGTGATTTTCATCACAAATGATTTGTATGCATAAAAGATATTTTTTATATTAAAAGTGTGATTTTCATCATAAATGGATTTTATGCATAAATTAGATGCATAAGAGAAATTCTTTTATTCTAAAAGTGTAATTCCTACTAAATTGGATTTATGCATGGAAAGATGCATAAAGAATTTAATTTAATCCAAAAAGTGTTATTTTCATCAATTTTTATTTTATGCATAGAAAGATGCATAAAGAATTTTATTTCTAAATCAAAAGAGTTATTTTCATCAATTTTGATTTTATGCATAAATAGATGCATAAAGAATTTTATTTTTAATTCAAAAGAGTTATTTTCATCAATTTTGATTTTAAGCATAAATAGATGCATAAAGAATTTTATTTTTAATTCAAAAGAGTTATTTTCATCAATTTTGATTTTATGCATAAATAGATGCATAAAGAATTTTATTTTTATTCCAAAAGAGTTATTCCTATCAATTTTTATTTTATGCATAGAAAGATGCATAAAGAATTTTATTTTTAATTCAAAAGAGTTATTTTCATCAATTTTGATTTTATGCATAAATAGATGCATAAAGAATTTTATTTCTAAATCAAAAGAGTTATTTTCATCAATTTTGATTTTATGCATAAATAGATGCATAAAGAATTTTATTTTTAATTCAAAAGAGTTATTTTCATCAATTTTGATTTTAAGCATAAATAGATGCATAAAGAATTTTATTTTTAATTCAAAAGAGTTATTTTCATCAATTTTGATTTTATGCATGAATAGATGCATAAAGAATTTTATTTTTATTCCAAAAGAGTTATTCCTATCAATTTTTATTTTATGCATAGAAAGATGCATAAAGAATTTTATTTTTAATTCAAAAGAGTTATTTTCATCAATTTTGATTTTATGCATAAATAGATGCATAAAGAATTTTATTTTTAATTCAAAAGAGTTATTTTCATCAATTTTGATTTTATGCATAAATAGATGCATAAAGAATTTTATTTTTATTCCGAAAGAGTTATTCCTATCAATTTTTTTAATGCATAGAAAGATGCATAAAGAATTTTATTTTTAATTCAAAAGATTTACTTTCATCAATTTTGATTTTATGCATAAATAGATGCATAAAGAATTTTACTTTTAATCCAAAAGAGTTATTCTTATCAATTTTGATTTTATGCATAGAAAGATGCATAAAAGATTTTTTTTTTTCGAAAGTATTATTTTCATTGAAATTAAATTTATGCATAGATAGATGCATAAAAGATTTACTTTTATTTTGAAAGTGTTATTCTCATTAAAATGGAGTTTATGCATAGTAAAATGTATTAAAGGTTTATTTTTAATTTGAAAGTGTTATTTTTCTTAAAATTGAATTTATGCCTAAATAGATGCATAAAAGGATTTTTATAAAAGTGTTATTCCTACTAAAGTTGTCTTTATGCCTAATTAGATGCGTAAAGAATCTTTATATCAAAAAATTAGAATTCTCTTACATTCTATAAATAGATGTGATAGGAATCAGATACATGTAAATGGATGTACGGATGTGGAATGTGGATATGGATGTATGAATGTAGATGTGAATGTGAATGCATGAATGTAAATGTGATATGGATGTATGAATGTGGATGTGGAAATGGATGTGTGGATGTATGAATGAGGATGTGGATGTGGATGTATGAATGTAGATGTGGATGTGGATGTAAGAATGTGAATGTGGATGTGGATGTATGAATGTGGATGTGGATATGGATGTATGAATGTGGATGTGAAAATGGATGTATGGATGTGGATGTGGATGTGGAAATGGAAATGGATGTATGGATGTGGATGTGGATGTGGATATGGATGTATGAATGTGGATGTGGATATGGATGTGGATATGGATGTATGAATGTGGGAATCGGCCAAGAGTTTGGTAAATCTCTAGGGTAGTGGCTATAGGGTTAACTGATGCGAGAGGATTGAAGAGGATCCAGGAAGACTCATTTTGGATTGGAAACATAAAGAGAATTTTGGAGGCGGTTTTTTTTTTGTCATTTTTGTATCAGTTGAAGTGAATTTTGGTCAATAGAAGGATGCTAACGAGTGCTATGGAGTTTTGAAGCAAGTTATGAAGTGTTTTGATATGAGCAAATGGTTTTTGGCTTAGGGTCATTAGTTAGTGTTTGTTTCAGGTAACAGTTAATATCTGATCTGTTTGGGGCAACCGGGAGAGATTTAGGTCAAATACTTGTCACCTGGGGTCAACTAAGGCTTTTGGGTTAAAGATCTGAAGTCTTGGAGGTTTGGTCTAACCGCCGTGGAGGACAGTTGGAGGTAACAACCAAGTCAGATTGAAGGTGTAAAGGTGTCTGTCCATTTGTGTGAGCTAGAGGACAACAGATAGAGCCTGAGCTGATTGGTGTCTTTTGAGCTAGGATCTTGGTGTCCCCTGTTTTGATCCTCTTACATTTTCTTCTTGTATGTCTCCTGGTGGTGTTATAGATAGCCACCACACATGCTTTGGTGCCTCCATTGAGGACCAAAAAGCTCTTGTTTAAGGCTTTGATTTGCAGGTTGGAGATCACTTATAGATCAAATTAGGACAAATGGCTAATTCTACATATGATGTCTTCAAAGGTGAGAGAGGTAAATATGTCTCTATTCTTAAGAAGGGTTGAGTTGACAGCCTTGAGAAATAACAGAGATGATGATGTGTATAAGGCTAGGATGATGGGACTGCTTCTCGGAACTCAGGGGGTGCACTACTGAAAACCCTAGGTTTCACGTGCGTTCAAGAGGTATTTAAAAAACCCCTTAACTAAAAATTTTCCCTCAATAAAACAACCCCTCTTTACTTATGAACTAATAGATTTTTTCTAAAGTTGAATTAAAAAACCCCTCATGTAATGTAATCTTGTTAATTTTTCTCAATGTATCTAATTAAAAAACCCCTCCTATTGAACTCACGTGGTACACTAACATTTTTTGAGGTGAACCCCCTGAGTTCTGGAAGGGGCAGCGAGAGAATGGTATGAAGATGTGTTGGTCTGAGGAGCAGAGAGGTAATTGGTATTATCTGAGAAATGCATTGAGGAAATATGGGAGGACTAAAAGTCTAGAGGAGCTTTGGAAAGAGCTTAGCAGGTTATACCAAGGAGAGGAAGAGGAAATTACTACTTTTGTTAACATATTTGAAGGAGTTTGGAGGAAAATAGTAAGGGTGTTGGGAGAAAACCACGTACCTCTTGATTTTTTAAAGAAAGATAGGTTCATAGGGTTGCTGTATGGAGTCATAAAGGATAACGTGGAGCTCAAAGATCCAAATTCCTATGTTGAGACAGTCAGATTGGTAAAAAGAACAATGGAAGAAGAGAGTGCAGAGGCATGAGCTGGCATGTAAAGAGAGAGAGTCAGCTCTTTCAACTAGATATGAACATGGTACTGGTGGACTTGTATAGTTGAGCCATTTTCAATTGAAGTTCCTATAGAAAGAGGACGATGTGCTGAGATTCCCAGAGCAATAGAGGTCAAAGAAAGAAGTCAAGAAGGTCTACATCAGGAAATCTAGAGGCTGACAAAACAAATTGACAATTTGAACCTTGTTGTGTAGGGCATTCAGAATCAAGTTAGAAGACCACATGGGGACATGCCATTCAGAAACAGAATGGAGAATTTTTAGTGTTTTAACTATGGGGACAGGGGACATATTGCTCCATAGTGTACCCAGCAAAGGAGGGAGACAGGGGGAGTATACCTAATAATTTAGAGGCCTGAAGGAAACAGAGGAGTAGGAAATAGGGAGGTGAACAGTGGAAGGGAAGGTACCACCACAAAGCTTGATAGAAGTCAGATAGCTTTGTGGGAAAATTAATCATTCCGGAGCAACTGTGGCTTGATTGTGATCAGTTGGGTGTGTTTAGAGTTGTATCTTTGTGTGATTTGAGTATCTAGAGGGTTTAGAGGTCTTAGAGGAGTCTGAGCTAAGAAAGCATGATCCAGTTGAGTCATTGTAGGCAATCACCAACCAATCAGAGGTCAGATCAGCAAAATAGTAGCCAGTTGTTGATATCAAAGTGTCTTTGGAGTCATATCTTCAGGAAACTAGGGCAGCCTAAGGGCTAGGAGGATACAACGGACATAAAAGAGAGAGATTGTGATCTAGAAAGGAATTCTAAGTCGGTTGGTTCTGTCTTTGAGAGTAGAATTGGTAACAGTTTAGACCAATGAGATGATCAATATCATAGTTGAAGATCAGCAGGGCATAAGGGGATGCTTAGAGTGGTTTTGGGGTTGAGAGATTGAGGCTAGCTAGACCAAGAGGAAAATAAGAAAGCAAGGGGGGTGGATATTGGGATTGGATCCTACGTCAGGCATCCGAGCCAATATAAAGGCAGTTAGGATGGACTACTATCGACAAAGTATTAACAGAAGGGAGCCGACATGTTCTAAAAAGACTAGGATCAAGTGTTTATGGTGGGCTGTCATTGGAGGACACTTTGGAGGACATGCGGACGTGTTTCTGTCTAGAATCTGCTGCACACATCTGTTCTAAGCTATGGTCACATTTTTATCATTTCTACATTAGTCATCTAAGGTAGTTTTCTATCAGCAGGGGATCAAAAGAAGGGAGTTGGCCAAGAGTTTGGTAAATCTTTGGGGTAGTGGCTATAGGGTTAGCTGATGTGAGAGGATTGAAGAGGATTCAAGAAGACTCATTTTGGACTGGAAATATAAAGAGAATTTTGGAGGCAATTTTTGTCATTTTTGTATCAGTTGAAGTGAATTATGGTCAGTAGAAGGATGCTAATGAGTGCTATGGAGTTTTGAAGTGTTCTGATATTGCGATAGTTTTTGGCCTGGGGTCATCAGCTAGTGTCTATTGCAAGTAACAATTAATATTTGATTTGTTTAGGGTAGCTGAGAGAGATTTAGGTCAGCTACTTGTCAGCTAAGGCTTTTGGGTTAAAGATCTGAAGCCTTAGCGGTTTAGTATGACCATGGAGGATAGTTAGAGGTAACAACCAAGTCGGATTAAAGGTGTAGAGGTGTCCATTTGTGTTAGCTAGAGGATAAGGGATAGAGCCTGAGCTGATTGGTGTCTTTTGAGCTCGGATCCTGGCATCCCCAAGTTCTGATCCTCTTACATTTTCTTCTTATGTGTTTGTTGGTGGTGTTATAGAGGCCATCACCCAGCCACCACACAATGCTGTGAAATGTCTAACCCATTTCATGCCATAAAACATGTTCATACATTTCACAAGCTCAATTTCTATTCCTTAACATGCATATTTTTTGGACTTGGACTCTAAATGAGCATATAGGACCATCTAGGGTATCACCAATTGCATGAATAAGGGAAAGCAATCATTTTATGACGTGAAAACCTCTGCTTGATAGCATTTCATGCCATGAAAAGCTATGGACTATTTGACATCATGAAGAGCTAGGAGTTTTCAAACTATGAAATGGCTAGCAAGATCCACCAAATCACATTTTGCCATGTGGCATCCCCAATTAAGACGACAGCCATGGTGATGGTGATGACTGGACCATAAAAACAAAATCCTTTCTCTTTTCTTGCACTTCAATCCTCTCGATCCTTGAAAATCTGCATCTCAACTTTACCGATTTTGTTCATTGCAAGCACTTCATCAGCCGAGCACTTCGCCACTTCTACTCCTCACGTAGGAGCTCATACGCTCTCACATGTTAATGCTTCATCGATTCTCATTATGCTTCCTCACATGATAAAGATTCATCAATCCTCCTCATGCTTGCAATTGATTATCCTCTTTTGTTTAATCGATTCTCTTCTTTTGCATCTTATAATATCTTGCACTCGATTTCATGACCTATTTGAGATTGCTTAAGATCAATATCACTAATGACAAATAGATCTCAAGTCATGAAATAGCAGTCTGCTCTATTCTGCTATTTAACGGTGTGAGATCCAAACCCTGCTATTTCACGGCCAACAAGCACATTTATCAGGCCGTGAAATGGGTTGCAAACATCTCATGACTCCATTTGATGTTAGCCCTTGCGCTTATCTATGTTTTAGATCAAAGATAATAGCTAACAAAAATCACCAATGACCCCTAACCATTTAATGCCGTGAAATCCTAAACCCTGCTATTTCATGATGAAATACCATTTCACAACGTGAAATGATAACTTTGCTATTTCACATCCACACTGCACTTCTAGCTGCTCACCATACCAACCCTCTTTCCATCATGCATACACCCCTTAGAGAATGACTTACATATTCTATCCAAAATTCACATCTTCACACAAACTTGCCCTTTCACGCCATGAACCAGGTTGCATTTCATGATGTGAAAGGTCCTGACAAGCTCGTGAAACATCTAGCCAAATGTGAAATACTAACATTTTGGTTGCGAGTTTCAAGTTATTGACATCCACATAGCATTACACCATGTACTGAGCGATCTTGATTTCCTACCAGCCAACAGAGGCTGACGCTCTCATGATTTTGTTTCAGATGACTTCCAAATCCACCAAAGGAGACTCCAACTCTGAGTATGAAGAGACCCTTACGGTCACTTAGGCAAGCACCACTGGATCTCCTGCAACAAATAAGAAAAGGAAGATAAAACAAGATCCTGCGCTAGAGTCATCGGAAGGAAAAAAGAGGGGGCATAGTGGCATAATAATTACTTATCTTAGCCCCTATGCCCAGGACCTATAGACCTTGAAGAGAAGGAAAATTGGATGCACTTGCTAGCTACAATGAATGTATGTTTGAAACCCATGGTAACATAGTTTTGTGATGAGAATGGTAAGGATAGAATTCCAACTACATGACTGTGATCCCAGTGATCCCAAAAGCAGAGACACCAATTCTGCTAAGGAAGGAAGAATAAAAAACATGGAAAAAGTCTTTTTATGAACCGAAAATTGTAGCAATCAGAGGCTTCAATGTAAGTCTCATACTAAGTAGCTCCTTTGATAGTGAAGTTACCCAAAGATGAAGAAGGAGAAGTGTTGCCACCAAAACATTGGGCCCTTCTCAAATAATTTCTTAAAAGGAGAGAATATCTACTGAAAAGAGCTAAGAAACGAGCTAAAACTAGAGCCCAAAGTCCCACCACGCCTCAAGGGGGAAGAACATTACTTGCAATATCTGGAAGCAATGAAGGAAACTGAGGAGTTCTATTTTAACTGGAAGGATCAAATGGAAAGATCCAATACAAACACCATGAAAATAGTTCTTGACATAGCTGAAGTCCTAGCCCATGATTACTTTTATGATATAGTTTCAATGGAATCCAAAAAAGAACTTCCAAGTTTAAAAGAAGAAGATGAAATATCAAAGGGCTACCAACTAAGGATCAAAGGAATGCATGGGGTAACAAGATTGATAAAAATACTTATTTCGTGGAGGGGCAGTGGTATAAATCCATAGGAGATGACATGTATGAGCTTTGAGATGATCAATCAACTATTTTCATACACACGAATTGGGTTAGAGAAATTAAGTTTCCTATGGAGATAGTGCAAGATAGTCAAAATATGTTTGGACTTTCCCCTAAAGAACACAAAGCAATTTACAATAGTATAACTTTTGAGTTGTAATCCTCTTTCTATGAGAGAAACAAAAATTTCTAGTAAAAATTACAAACAAATATACAATATTGATTAGTATCATGATCATCACTGAAAAAATCACTAAACCCTTCTCCTTTTCGGAGTTGGCTCATCATTTACATGATCTTTGATTGGAGTAGGTATTTGTTTTTGATACCTGAGGAGATCCATTTTTCCAAAATATTTGAGCAACCAGCTATCCTTGATTCCACATGATAGTGCATATGCTGTGTAGGTCAAGTGGTAAGGTCCTCTCTGAAGGCATAAGTGCTAGGCCCTTGACTAAACACTCACAAAGCTATTGGCTTCTCTAGCAGCATTATCTTGTCATTATTCCATCTAATAGGATAGCCCCCAAGAAGATATCTAGACAAATTCTTGATTGCAAACAATGGAAAACTTGTATTGTCTGAAAACTTTTGGTGATATATAATAAATTGTGGCAAATTGAACAATTTTATGTATTCTCCAAGGGCCGAGTCCTTTCCCAATCCTCCTATGCATGAGCCTTTGCCTCGACGAATGAAATCTTCTTCATAGACATCGAGTTGCAAACAAGAAATACATATCATTTTAAAAAGGAAACAAAACAAATACATAACAGCTATTAAAAAGTGTGAATGATCCATTCATTCATACACACCTTTTGATTTTCATTGTAAACAATTAATTCATCCATCCAAAGTTCAGTTGTTGAGGACTCCTCTCACTCAACATTCATCCGTCCCCTTGAGGACTCCCCTAGATCAAAAATCTTTCCCATATCATAAATGTGGAGTTTTTTCTGAAATTCTAGAATTCCTCCTCAGATGGGAGCCTAGCTTGTTCATACAATGAAGCATATCTAAACATCATTTCCAAGGCTTCCCTACTAGTAGTGAGGAGTTGAATTTGTATCCTTAACATTGGAGTCAAGAAGAAGGCACTTATCTACCCCCTTTGCATTCAGTCGCCTTTGACACATGTACACTTAGCCATACCATTAGGGAAAATTTGGACTCTCAAATGGGCCACTTAGGGCCCCCCTCTCTCTTCTAGGAATCAAGGAAAAGCGCCAAAGTTAATGTTTGATGTTGTGTTCATCTATAAAGAAATGGCTTGTTCGTGTTGTGGTGATTCTATCGTAATCCACAAAAATAACTCAAGAAATGGCCTAAAATAACGTGTTCAAAGGGTCTTAATGGTACAAATAATATTAATTCCATGACTTTCATACAAATCACCATAACACGACAAGGTTGTGTTTATCTACAAAGAAACGGCATGTTCACGTTGTGGTGATTCTATCATAATACACATAAATAACTCAAGAAATGGCATAAAATAACATGTTCAAAGGGTCTTAATGGTGTAAATAAGATTAATTCCATGACTCTCATACAAATCACCACAACGTGATAGGGCTGGCTACCACAAAGAAACGGCCTGTTCACCTAAAATAATTTATGAAAAATCAAAACAGCACGGATTGGCATCAACATATCTATAATGGTGCAGATAGCTTTGAAAAATTATGGAGTTACTCTCGAAAGAACATAGAAAAAAACTCAGAGAACAAACGGCTCAGAAGAACACAGGCAAAAACTTATGTCCATATTACAAACTCAAAACAAATTCCCTTATCGTTCTTATATGCATGAGAATTGAATGCACCACTGCTACGTGTTAGAGGTGCCTTTAAATGATGACACATATACACTTATTTTTGATGCATGCAGTCGTACACAAAAATTCAGCTGTGTCATCATTCAGTCGCCTTTGACACATGTACACTTAGCCATACCATTAGGGAAAATTTGGACTCTCAAATGGGCCACTTAGGGCCCCTCTCTCTCTTCTAGGAATCAAGGAAAAGCGCCAAAGTTAATGTTATAATATTGGCACTCTCTCCCCTCTTCGGATCTTCCTTAATCCCATGTAATAACTTCATCTTTGCATTTACCTGAGCAATGAATCCTTGAGCTTTGCACTCATTATTTCTTTCATTCAATGGGTCCCCTTCCCCTTAATCATGATTCATTCTTCTTGTTGATCATGGTGTTTTTTTAAAGAAAGGATACTTTAGTATTAAAAATATTTAGTTACAAAAGGATGAGACTGTTGCCTGTGTACAACAGGCTAGATTCTGAGAAGTTTTTTTTTAAAAGGCATGAAGCAAACTATAGTAAGAGGAAAAAAGGTAAGACAAAAGACAAACGTACATCAATGCTTTTTGTGAAGAAGCATAACTTCTAGGCTAACTCATTTCTCACTGTTGTGAGGTTGAGAATGTAATTTTTTGATTCACAATGTTTAATCAACAGTTCCACTTCTTTAGTAGCCACTTTGCGCTCTTTTTGGATTTGACTGATTCTTTCTTGAAAATCTTGCTTGGTTTTGTCCATCAGCAACATTTCTTCCATAGCATTCTTTGTGTATTGTGCTTCACATGCTTTCATACTGGCTTTGTGTAGTGTTTTCATTTGCAAATGCAAATCATCTCTCACACCATGCATCACATTGGTATTTGCATGATTAAACAAGCAGTTATTTCTACATCTCTAGATAGCCCACAAGTATTCAGCACATATAATATTCTATAATTTGGCAAAGGGTTGGTATAGGACCAACAAGGGAAAAGTCAAGAGACCACGGGAAGAGGGATAGAGGAGAATTTCTAAGGACCCGTGATTGACAAAGAGGCCTCGGGTGTGGGTTGGTTGTTCCTAATTCAGGACTTCAATACGTTTGTTGGAGGTCTTGGACCATAGTATAGACCAATAAGAGCTCTGGTTTGGTAAGTTCACTCTGCTACTCCTGAACTAAGTTTGCAGGTAGAGTGATAGAGAGCTTACTGTTTTGGTGTGCTGAAGTTTCTCCTCCAACAATTCCAACGCCTCTAGTTTGGTGATGTTGGTGTCTAGGTCGACTCGGGCTGTGCCAAGCTTCTTGAGGAGGAGGGATCCCTTCAATCGCATCATTTCTCTCTCCGTCAGATTGAAACAAGGGCATGCGGCGTTCTCCATAGTTCTCCTCCTTTTGGGGCTTTGGCTGGGTCCATCTTGATGCTCCTCCTCCATGGGGGGCTTCATGGCTGTGCTGGAGCTTCGACGATGTAGTTGGCTGGTTATGCCCGACAGTCACGTATGGAATAGGAGAGAAGAGACTATTCTCATGCAAAGAGATAGGCGACAAATGTGTGGTTAAATTTTCATGTCCACCGCGAGAAAAGGAATCTCGATTTTTGGCACTATAGCCTTTCTTCCTCATGATGGGTGAGGAGTGAGGCAGCATATTCCATATGATTATCTTGATGGTGACGCTCCGGCTCATGTAGAGTTAACTGAGCAGTATCGTGATGGGGATGGCATGCTGCTCCTTGTTGATGGCACTTGTTTGCATTGGTATGGTTCTCAAGGAAGAGGGTTTCAAGCAAGCACTCGGTTTCAAGGCTCCCAATAGAACCGATTGAGCTCCTCTGGCCGGCCATTGGGGCATAGGAAGGCACCTCCTTACTTTTCAGCTTGTAACTAGACCAGATTAGGCATGATGAGAGGGAGAAAAAACTGATTAAAACCCTATCTAACAACTTCCGTACATTCACAGGTTTAGTCACTCCCTCGTCACTCCCTTCCTTCATCCCTTTCATCATCATGCCATCTTCCTTGAACCTCCCCTTTGTTTGCTTTTTTTAAGCTTCAAGCTCTTTTTGAAACTTGGCATACACTACTACTACTACTATGATTCTCTAGATTCTGAGAAGTTGACTCTTCGCACTAACTAGCAGCTCACTTTTCTTGATCTATAGTGAATTTCAAGCTCTTTTTGAAACTTGGCATACACTACTACTACTACTACAGTTCTCTAGATTTTGAGAAGTTGACTCTTCGTACTAACTTCTTGATCTACAATGAACTTCAATATACAATATCAATATCCTACTCCCTCCATGTATCCCCTTACTCAAACCCCCAACTCACAACACACGAAGAGCACACGTTCCCTTGATGCTCACGTGCCTCCTCGCATTGTAGTGAGTCACGCACACATCATGATGAATCAGGGATTAATCTCCTAGTTACTTTGTTAAAATTAAAAATTTTAGTTCAATTTTCTTGATCTACAATGAATTTCAATATACAATGTCAATATCCTACTCCCTCCATGTATCCCCTAACTTACACCCCCGACTCATGACAATGCAAGGAGCAGGCATCCCATTGGTGCTGGCATGCCTCCTCGCATTGTAGTTCATGATAAGTCGGGGATTAATCTCCTACTTAGTTTGTTAAAATTAAAATTTTTAGTTTAATGTAAGCACATAGATATGCAAAACAAAAGACACATTACATTGTATTTCAATCATTTTAACCAATAACATAAAATTTTTTTTGGGAACAATAGTTATATATATACATATATATAAATATTCCAAAAACAGCTTTATATCAAAACCCAATTACAGGCTCATATCCACAAACTCTACATGTCTGTATTACAAACTCGCTCTTGATTGCCTAAACCCAGAACTACTCTACGTCCATTGGTTCATAGTCCTCCAGGTTTGGAATCTACACGGAATCAACAAGGCATAAGTTAAGTATGCATAAAAAGTAACTTAATGATGTAGGAATATTGTAACTTTGTAGAACACATACATGTCCTACTAACCCTAGTAGCCTATAAACTAGTATCTTAGCATTCAAGCAAACCCTCCATCCATGTGTGGCTATTAGGTTGCAGGGGCACTCAAATTTCCTTGATTCTGTAATCCACAAATACATCCTATGTAAGCGCCTCGAGTCCCATGGCCAATTTCTCTTGGCACCTAAATATACAATGCAGTTAAGGTAAGGTCAACATACCTACAAAGTTTATACTAAAGATGAACTAAATTAAATAGACACTTACTTTCCTATTGTTCCATGGCACCTTTTAGTTGAGTTGGCTAGTAGGAATTTCTTCAATTTTGTAATCCACGAATACATCCTGTGTAAGCACCTCGAGTCCCTTGGCCAATTTCTCTAGGCGCCTAAATATACAATATAGTTAAGGTAAGGTCAACATACCTACAAAGTTTAAACTAAAGATAAACTAAATTAAACAAACACTTACTTTTGTATTGTTCCATGGCACCCTTCAATTGAGTTGGCTAGCAAGAATTTCCTTTGCATCATATACACAATCACGAGACTCTAGTGGCTCATGTAAGTTTGAGTGAATCTCTAAGATCCATCACTAAACCTAAAAAATTACACTACTCGTATGGTATTTATTAATTTTCACTTACCCTTCATTGTAACCCAATATAATGAGTTGAGCATAGTCTAAATTCACACATCGGAACCACTGAAGTATGCCTAGGTAGGAATAGCTGTCCGAAAGTAGATCTGTCAAACAAACAATAGGGAATCTACAATATAAATTTCATTCTATTGCGATAATGGCACGTCGGCTATAATATTACTGCACAAACAAAAAATATACAGATCAAAACCCTACATAATAACAAAAAAATCCCTTACAGCTCGAAAAAAGCTAACTTACCAAAGAATAGCAAGCATGACCCCACAAAGCATGCTTGCATGTTCGTCCTTGGTTTTTGCCTCATCTAAGGCTTCTTTTACCATGATTACTCTATCTTTCCTCATTTGTAATGTTACAAGTGTTGTTTGGAGCATGTGAGTAACTGCATTGACATTTTCACTTGAAGCCACCAGTGTTGTTGGCATACTACTAAATGTTTGTGTAGATATTGAACCTAAACCTTGATCAAAGCTAGATCTCCTACCTCCGCCTAAAGCTAGGTTGGTGATTCTCTTAAAAGCTAAATTCTTCATTTAAATGCTCTGACACATATGAATCATCAAGGTGATGGTGGTTGTGTGAAGGTGAACTATGCCAAGCATTGAGGTGCATCGTCGAGGGATAGCATGGGCCATTTACTACTCTCCACTTATCCTTCTTCATATTCAACTTCTTTTGTTTAATCACATGTTTGATGACACCCTTAGCAAATTTAGGCCATTTCACCTTGTGTTTTCTTTTTTTGAAGGGCTTTGGCTGCTTTACACCTTTCCCAAGCGAGTCCCTGAGAAAAATGCACTGAGACTTCATTATTTGAGGGGGCTTCTTGATAGACTTTGTGGTAAAGAAGAACGCATTCCTCAAAAAGTTCCACTCTTAATGACCTCAAGCAGACTTTCTCATTATTATGGCACTTTTGAGACCATACTAAAAGCCATTGGGTATCGTTGATATCATCATCGATCAGCAACCTAGGGTCTTTACCTTCAAGACTAAGCCTGTATTCTTCATGAAAATCCTCTTTTGTTATGCAAAAACGAGTTTGTCGAGGAAAGTTGACTTGAGGAGCTTTCCAACACACTGGATTTTGATATAATCATCGGTAAGTATTTATTCTAGGCATAAAATCAGAATAAACATCTACAAGTTGATGAAACTTTGTAAGGCCTCAAGGAATGAATCTATAGAAATCACAAAATATGTTATATCTTCATTACAAAGATATAATGGACAAGATCTTGGGATAGTATGTAGAGTGCATCTTTTAGGTGCTAAAAGCAAATCCTTTTTCATTGGAAGACCACCCACACAATACATATTTTAGGTGCTAAAGAAAATCCTTTCTTCAATGCACACATAGTACATGTACACATAGTACATGTATTTTAGGTGCTAAAGAAAATCCTTTCTTCAATGCACACATAGTACATGTATTTTAGGTGCTAAAAGCAAATCCTTTCTTCAATGCACTCAACTATCATGTCCAATGTAAAGCTTGAATAGCTACATTTAGCCAACCTTTGAGACCATGTAGGGATGGTTGCTTCTTTACTTTAGAAGTCCTTGTTGTTGTTGAAATAAAAAAACACAAACAATCATTTAGTTAGAGAGAAAGAGAGCATATTAGAGTGAAATAGGCATGCACAATACGTGTGAGAGAGAAACCTACACACACACCCACACACATTTAAACACCACCAACATGTGCCTTAGGGAGATGTTCAAACACATAAACAGAGTAGAGACTAATCCACACAAAGAGAAGTAGACAGATTTGTACCTATAGGTCATAAAGACATAGATATGTAAAGCCTATTTTAAGCACACGGGCGCACAGTTACATATGGGAGGGAAAGAGTTCTTGAAAACGAGAGAGAGAGAGAGGGGGAGAGAGAGAGAGAGAGAGAGAGAGAGAGAGAACAAAGCAACCACACAACCACTTTTTTAGCGCTTTAAAACCACCCGCGATCAAGTACCAAAAGCAGGCCACCTATACGTGCTTTCACCCCACCATTCATTTTGTGTGTACTTGGTACTTGTTGTGTCATTCTTTATTGTTCTTGTGTACCTCATTTTTGTTTTTCTTTACACTGAGCTGCTGTACAATGACCTTCCCATCTCATTCGATGGATTGTAAGTAGTAATAGTAAGTATTTGGTCCAGAGTTTTGCATGTCCCTCTAGAGGTAACCTCTAATCGTGAGGGGGAAGAGTTCTATATACTTGAGGACTCTCTTTTATCCAATTACTCCACAATATTTGATGCTTCATTAAACTTAAACCCACAACCAATAGCCATCTTAGATATCCTCCAGAAGACTTCCAACTCAGTCTAATGTGACAGATTTATGGTGCCCCTTACAAGATAACAACAAAACCAGTGCATCAGCCTCATCCACTATTGCAAGAGGAGATGGCTTTGGAGCATGAACAAGGGAAACACATTAACAAAGATTTTGCTGAATACCAAAGAGCTTATCAAGGCCGTGGAGATTCCTAGGAAATATAATGGTGGTATTGCATTTGAGTTCCCACCAACCATGGGAACCCGTTTAGGAATGGACTCCATGGAGCATAAGAAAGATCCCCACTGGTGGTCAAAGCCACAAACCTCTAACATTGCCTTCCCTGGAGTGTGCCAAAGAAGCCATTTTCTAGGTAGTTTGAAGTGTGCGAATGAACTTTGCCTACGTTTTTAAAGAATCAGAGGGTGTCAAATATATCACATTTTACTAGAGATTGAAGCATTGTCTAGGTAGTTTGAAGTGTGTGAATGAACTTTGCCTACGTTTAAAGAACCATAGGGTGTCAAATACATCACATTTTTCTGGAAGCATGCTAAAGGAATCAACCACTGGAGAGGAGTGCATCAATGCATCTGGAAAGCTCCTTTGCCATTACTACTCAATGCCAGTGATG
The DNA here is from genome assembly GCF_041138505.1 of Cibotium barometz. Classification (NCBI taxonomy): domain Eukaryota; kingdom Viridiplantae; phylum Streptophyta; class Polypodiopsida; order Cyatheales; family Cibotiaceae; genus Cibotium; species Cibotium barometz. The sequence continues at coordinate 30,321,304 of NC_141102.1, read as the reverse complement.
TGCATTACTACGTACAATTGCTACATCTATTATGTGATTCCCTCCGATGAGACGATGAGTCGATTAATGATACACATCGATTTCCATCAACATAATGTACATGCATGCACAACAAAGGAACTATAACTGATAGGACAAAGTAAATGGTGTCCAGGGTGCTAGGAGTAGATCTCAATCTCAATGCTAGGGCAAGAAAGGTACAAATGTGCATGGCCAAAGAAATTGTAATGGCAGTGCTAGTGCAAGAAGGTGGTTCCTCACATTTCATTGGGGAACAAGAGTTTATCAACATTGTTGCAGAGGAGATCGGACCACTGGTGGAAGACAACTGGTAGGCTATTTTGGTTGGGCAATTATGTTTTTGTAAAAGAGTTATTAAAATCTAGATAAGTAAAGTGTGAAATTTGAACAATTTGATTTTTAGGTTTCAGAGGTCAGTCATTGCAGCCTAGCATGTGCCTTCAAAGGAGAGCTTTGGCTTGGATGCACTTCTGAAGCTAAAACGAGTGCACTTACACCTTCTTCCATGGAAGCAAGTTCCTGGGGATGAGGGTCCTTAGGTGAGAAGTGCTTTGTTTTCAAGATGCCCAACATTGGACCCACTTTACGGTTGGATTTTGGTGAATCAAATGTGACAGACTGACTTTGGCAACCTGTGACATCCGTGGATACAGTTTGACTACACTCGATGTGAACATCAGATTGGGTGACCATGGCTTGTCATGTGTATGGTCCAAGGTAGTGTATTACAAATGTAGAGTATAAAAGTAGTCAGAGCTGGTCAAGTATGTTACATCATAAATGACTACAGTTTTCATGTAGCATGCAGGATCTTCTAACAATTGCAACATGTGAAATTGAAAGAGGAGGATATGGAGGCCTAATTTCTATTATAGGAATGCATTAATGAAGTGATGGCAAACCATGGTTGTGAAATGGCAGATTTATTTGGTTTCATGGTAGACAAGGCTTAGGCTAATTGGAATATAGTTTGACATGTGTTCGATGGTGGGAAAGATAATGTCCTGGCAGATAGGGAGAGGTCTTTCCTATTTCATTGGGAGCAGAGCACGGTTGCCCACACACCAAAGTATGTGTGCGACATCTCAAGGAGAGCACAAAGCAATTTGCGCGAGAAGTGGCACATGGATCCTACGAGTGAAATTACATCAGTGGAGGCTCGATTGATACATTAATGGTGGTGCAATGGTCATGTGATGGATAGGAATATGTTAGCAACAATGGGATCTTGGTTGAGCTGGTGGGAGGTGTGCATAGCACATTGGGGTTCAATCATGACAACAATAGAGAGAAGTAATGATGGTCCAAATACCCCAAGAAAAAACCTAGCAGAAAGTAAGCATGGAAGTTGGCTTGCAAGGGAAGGATATAGACGCAAGATTTCTCTTTATGATGCATGTACTACCAATATGGCAAATGCAATTTGCAAAGCACTAAGGCAGTCTCTTACTCTCAAGGAAAGCACAGAAGGAGAGGGCTAAGCTTGGAGAAACTAAAATAATGGTTGTCTAAAAGCCCAGCCCAAGTGGTCCTAACAGTTAATCGGGAAACTAAAGGAACACCCATGTATAAGGCACCTACCCCTCTCACTCATGAGAAAGTGCATGTCACAAGAGACCACCCATGTATAAGGCACCTACCCCTCTCACTCGTGAGAAAGTGCATGTCACAAGAGACCACCCCCACTATGGTCATTGATATTGATGATTAGGCCATGCATTGACCACAGTATAACGCACATGTATGAGATTGCAAGTATGCTAGGAGGCCACGGAAGATCATTTTTAAGGAGCATGATACAAGAAGTACTCTAGAAAGAACAATGGAAGTCATAGAGTGTAGTGTCATTGAGCGCAACACCTCACGGGGGTAAGAGGTGTGGGCCACACATACCCGGGTCTATGAAGGTTATGCCTGCACCATCTTTTGAAGGCTATCGCAAGCACTCTAATGGTATCATTAGACAATGGATGTGGTTTTGCCCTGACCATGTGCTTCATTGCTATATTGTGGACATCAATATAAAGCCCAATCCACCACCCAAGATATGGCCAATTTCTATAGAAACTAACCTCACAGACGAGGAGGTATATTCATTATGGGAAGGTGGATACCCGCCGGTGGAGAGCAAGAATGCAAAAGGTGTTATGCCCACCCCATCGAGTAGTGGTGGGGCTACGAGGTTCTTTACAACTACAACTTCCAAAGAACCACCATATGGGTTCACTACTAACACAGAGGCAGGTGGCTTAGGCATGCAAAATGACATAAGAGTCAAGTACCACACATCAATATCAGAGGAAGCAGAAAAAAAATGAAGGCCACTTTGAAAATGAAAGCTATGGTGGTAGAAGAAGTGCAGAGACTGGAGGACAAGTATGAAGTTTTCAAGATCAAATCGCACAGGGATGATACACACGTGGGAAAATATGATGTGCATGTGAAAGATGAACCGTGTTGTACGTGTGTAGAGTTTGCAAATAGAGAATCCAAGAAGAAGCCGTATCTTTCATACAAGAAATTGTACTTCATTTATTTGCATGTGCTAGGCTTGAGCGCCAGAACAATAATATGTTCATCCACCAACCTATCCTATCAGAACTCGAGCTTTACAATGCCTTGTCTCATAGGAGAACCTACCCTAATTTAGACAATTGAATGCATGGATTATCACTTGACCTGTAGTATTTTGGGACTTTTGTAACCTCTGTGGAAGCAACCTCATTGTATAGGGTTTGATTGTGAAATATCTTTCTCGCCCCCCCAGGTTGTGTATTTTCAAGCAAGTATGGTATTGTAGAACGTGGTCATGTATTCATGAATGGTGTTCACTTTACAAGAATTCAACGATTTAAAATATTACAAAAATGAGTGGGGAGAGCGATGAGCTAGAGAGAGAAGAGGGAGGGTTAAGGTGCTCCATAAAACACACAGCCCCTTATCTGAAACTGTACGTCATATTAAATAAAATACAATACATACTCGCTCTTCCCCCAAAAAGTACAAAAGATGCCTTTATTATTGTGGTGTAGAAACTCAAGGAAAGATGCCTTTATTATTGACATTAAAAAAAGACAAAATGTGTTTTTAATTTTGTTTGTCACATATCTCACATTTTTTCTTCCCATTATTGATTTTAGGAATTCACATTGGACCAAAATTATGAAGCCAATTAAGCTCTCTTTTTGTGAAGGAAATTTTTTCTTGGGAAAAGAGCTATGTGTTGGATCTCTTGGGAGAAAATACCAAAGCCTAGATGTATAGATGATATGGATATTATTAATCTCAAAGTTTAGGCTAAAGCAATCCATGCTGAGTTTTTTTAAAGATGGCTTTTGATGATCAAGCTTGGGTTTCTATGGCTAGAGTTATGTTGGATTAAGCCTGGGTACATACCCAAGGTGGAAAGTGGAAGGGCATGAATTGGAGGCACAAATTAATTCCACAATCCCCTTTGAGGCTTCTTGGGGCTCCCTTTTCTCTTGATTTTTTGCAATGTTGCCAGACTATGACTGCAGTAATGCCATGGCAGCCTTCCACTAGAGTCATGATGAGAAAAAATAGACTTTGATAAAACCTTTCTATATTGGAATAGATGAGAACCAACTTTGTTCCAAGTTGATGATGATAAAAGGAAAAATCAAAAGAACAAGTTATGCAAGATATTTTTGGAATGATGACATGGAATTTCTTGGTATGCCTGAGAATGTAATGCCTGATATTGTGCAGAAAGTAGAGAAAAGAAAGAGTGATTAAGAAAATTTTGAACGGTATAGAAAGTATACCTTTCTTAGTTTAGTTGTTGAAGGTAAATACCAATACATGAAGTGCAAATGGTGTGAAGAATATATACTTAGGGGGCCATTGGAAAAGGGAAAGGGATGCAAAACCATGCAATCAGTGCAATGAGCAAGCACATTATATGGTAATTCCCTTTTTGCACAACAAAGCCTTTGGTGGGCTCTTGTGGTTTCCTCTCCCTTGGCTACTTTAGATATTAAAATTGCCAGGCAGATAAATAACAAGGGAATTGTCACCTTTGCAGATATTTGGGATGGGCAGATGATTGGACTTAGAACTTCTTTGCAGTTAACAGTCATGTTTGCATTAAATGCACATCAACATGCAGTTCTCCACAAGCTCTTCATGTTGTACATAACCTTTATTTTCCTAATGTGGATAATGACTCTCTCTTCTTCAGTGATTGGAAGTGGGCTCACATAGCTTTCTCTCACATCTCTATTGCTTATGCTTATGCTTTAATGATTTATTCACAGGACTGGTTTCTTATGCATTCTGGACGTTGAGCTGATCTAAATCATAGTGGAAACTAAACATTCAGCAACTATGGGATACTAAGGTTGCCGAGAGATAATGTCATTTTATTATGGAGACTACTGAATAATGCTTTATCTATACGGGTTCCAAGATTTAGGATATATTTGGTAGTTTGGGTACTGGCAGGAGATGCAAGGCTGGTTTGAAACTGTTTCTCATCTTTGTTAGGGCTGTCCTCCTTTTTTGGGTCTGTCCTCCTTTGAGATATTTTTGGGCTCCCATTAATAGAAATTTTTGTTGGCATTTGGTATCAAAATGTACAAAATTAATTGGTTTGGTAGGAAAATGCCCAGTGGGAGAGAAAGCTCAACTTATGGTGTTCAAGATGGTTCTTGCTTCATCATGTTTGGTTGAATATGAATTCTATGGTTTTTCAAGCTGTTGATTTTTCCCCATGCTTTTGCTTTGTCTATTTTTTTTGTGTATAGAGATACAGGCGAATAAATGTCAAGGATTTGATTAGTGCATCTTGTTGGCAAGGATAACCTAACTCAATTAAATCTCACACTCTCTTATCTTTTTTTCCCAGGATCATCTCATCTTCAAGGATTTGTTGAGTACTTACAAACAACTCTTCTCTTGGTGGCCAGATGCTTCACTTAGTCCTTGCTATACTAGCAATTTATGTTTACTAAAGTTGTATGGTTCTTTAGTATTCCTTGTGCTACACTTTCATCAGCTATTGTACTCGGGATAATATGTCTATATGACATCTCATGTATATGTTTTTACTATATATATACACAAAAATATTCCGCTAAAAAAGTAGAGTACACCTCTCCCACTACTATAAATATAGAGATAAACTCCAAAGCACTTTGATTGCCACCAAGCCTTGTTAGTAGAGTACACCAACCTATACCTCCTTCATATTGTTTGTGATGGCCTCATCAAATATTAGCATTGAAGTTGTTGCTCCATGTATCTAGAGGGAGGCTATCTCTTGCCCTCTCCCTCTCAAATAATTATGTCATGAAACTCTCTCCCACTCTCTTTGTCCCTCTCTCTCTTGATGGAGGGGGCACGGTATCGTTTTGGAATCCGCACACCTGATTCCCAAAAAGCGCTCGCTAGAAAATGCTCACCATAAAAAATTCCCATATCTCATGTCATGTTGATGTAATCACCTCTAGCCACATACAATGTAGACTAAGTGATATATATGTGTCTCCATCAAGGGGAGGGGGTGGGTGTTGAAAATGTGGTGCTGGATATGTTATCATGTATGTGTCAATGTATGGGAGTGAATTTTGTCAAAGGTTAGAATAATGTGTGAAGTGTAAATGATGAAGAAAAGTCTAGAAGGAGGTCAAAAAGGGTAAATCTTGATGATGTAAGAGGGCGAGTGGCTCGCAAGTGGAGGATAGCTAACAAAGCTAGCTACTAATGGAAGCCTACATTCATACCTTAATTATTTGATATCATACTCTAATAATGCCTTCTTTCATCTTTCACCCACCATAACTCTCTCTTGCGAATCCCACACACTCCATAGCCTTCTCAAATCTGTATTTCTCAACTTCCCACTCCACTTCACTAAAGGATGATGATTTAAGCAAGAGATAATGTTCTTTCACTCAAACATCCACCATCATGCAACCTACTTTTCTCACACCCATAACATAGAGCTTAACTTAGTGGTAATCCCACACAATCTCATCCAAATCTAATAAAATAGAGCTCATGTCAAGTACATAACTAGAGGTTAGTCTTAGTCCAATTGGTTATTTTACGACGTCCACCACCACCATTAGTCTTGAGCTTTTTTTACTTAGAGTTTGTGTGGAAAAAGTTTTTTATAATTGCCCAAATTTGCTATCTTTGAGTAATTTATGATAACAAAATTGTAAAAAATACATTACATGCCTAAGTTCAAATTTTCAAAAGGTTTACCCAAGATTTTTGTACTTTTAAAATATAAAATATTCATACATACATACATACAATGTATACATACATACATACAACATACATACGTATGTATGTACATACATACATACATACATACATACATACATACGTACGTACATACATACATACACACACACACACACACATATATATATATATGAAGTAGGTCTTTTTAACTTTGGGTCAAATGGCAGCTCAGATAATTAAGAATGCATCAAAGTTAGTGCATACTAAACATCTTAATGTGCACACTATTCAAAAGTTGGTGCATTACGAAACATCTTAATGTGCACACTATTCAAAAGTTAGTGCATTACGAAACATCTTAATGTGCACTATTCAAAAGGACACACAAGGAACCATATTTTTAATAATAAGGTCTCCATGACAAGACGACCAAGATGTTCCAATAAGTTAGATTATAAGTTAACTCACATAAATGGGAAGCAAGTTCCATAAAGAATTTGAGTGAACAAATTGCATTGATAAAAGAATCTATTTAAAAAAAAACATTTTCAATTTAATATGGTGTTTTATATGAACTTAAAATTTAAAAATAAAAAAAAGTAAAATTTATATATTGTGTGGCATATTTGGCTATCTTAACAATTGTATATGTCGTGTTCTATAATATCTACATTTTTTTGTGTGTTGAAAACCATCAATGAAGGTAGGATATTCAACAGAAACCCCCCCACCCCCCACCCACCCCCTCCCCCCGGACGGCCTTCCAAAACTCCCATCCTCTCTCTCTCTCTCTCTCTCTCTCTCTCTCTCTCTCTCTCTCTCTCTCTCTCTCTCTCTCTCTCTCTCTCTCTCTCTCTCTCTCTCTGTGTGCAATTTTAGCTTAAAATGGTACATAAGTTTTTATGGAAGCAATAAGATTTTCTTTTACTTCTAGGTTGTGTATTTGATATATCATTTCAAAAATGTCAGCAAATCATAGTCTGTAAACCCTATATAAACCAAAGTATATATGTAGTTTGTAAAGCCTAGATAAACATAATAAGGCTACATCAACAAGTAGTCCCAAGTGGTTTTGTAACAATGATATATTTTTCTAGCTATATTAACTTTCTATATCTATTATTTTAAAGTCTTTGAAATCACAAGTCAAACAAGGGATTTATACAAGAAAGCCTTTAAAAATGCTTGAACATGGCACTTATTTCAAGATAAACATAATAAGGCTACATCAACAAGTAGTCCCAAGTGGTTTTGTAACAATGATATATTTTTCTAGCTATATATTAACTTTCTATATCTATTATTTTAAAGTCTTTGAAATCACAAGTCAAACAAGGGATTTATACAAGAAAGCCTTTAAAAATGCCTGAACATGACACGTATTTCAAGAACTCTTAAAAATGCTTGAACATGGCACTTATTTCAACAACTCTTAAAAGAAAATAATGCAAAATATGAATGTAAGTTAAAATATAAGTTAGTTCTTATAAAGTTTATTCATCTTGGAATGTTATTTATTTTGATACATTACCTTGGCTTTAAAGTATAGCATGTAGATGCATATATTTTCTTATTTAAAGTATAGCATGTAGATGCATATATTTTCTTATTTAAAGTGTTCATAAATGTCACTACACAACTTAAAGCATTTTTTAAATTTAAATTGGCAAATTTCAGATTTATTCAAATGAGAAAAAGAATATGAGAGCACCTAGTATGGTGAGTACAATCCGGATACAACCGGTACTATTTGTAGTAGGTACAATCAAGCACTTTAGGTACTTTATAAGTGTGCAAGTACAACCAGCCAGGTACTATGCAGGTACTTGTACTTGTAGCAGGTGTACAACAGGTACACAAGGGCAGCCAGCAGGTATAGTAGGTACTCCAAGGGTAGCCAACAGATACAGTAGGCACACCAGGGGATGGTACAGGCGGGTACAACAGGTATTGCAGGTTCAGCAGCCAACAGGCATGGACAGCAAGTACACAAGGGCTGGTACAGCTGTGGAATTTCTTTCAAAGTGGATGTATAACACCTATATTAATATTTATATATGCATGAAGGTGGATATTGAACATCCATTTTGGTACTATCTATAGATGTTTAACATCCATTTTGTGTTGAAATGGATGTTCAAGATCCAAATTGGAACAAAATGGATGTTCGACATCCATTTCATTTCAAAATATACATTGAATATCTAGTTTCTTTCAAAATGGATGTTTGACATCCATTTCATTTCAAAATATGCATTGAAGATCTAGTTTCTTTCAAAATGGATGTATAACATCCTTTTTGTTTCAAAATAGATGTTTTATATCCATCCACTGCAATGGAATTAGTGTGAGTAAAGATTTTCTTTGTTGGTTTTCTTGATACATGTTTTGGTTTGTGCTAGGTTCTTATGTCTAATAATTTCTAACTGTTATTTGTATTAAAGTTGGATATTGTAGATTGAAACTTTTTTTTTCTTTAATGACATAAACCCCCAAGCAATACCAAACAAAAGAAGAGATCAAGCACTATTGGTGAGGATAATGATTGTCCTCAAGAGTTCATTGTACATTTGAATCGTATACTAGACGTGAGAAAGAGTGTTGCTTGTTGCTTAGACATACTTCTCCACCAATTGAAGAAGAGCCAAAAGAGTTTTTTCATCCTGCTAAGCCTTTAAATTCTTATTTTTTGAAGGTTGTTTACTGGTGATGTCTCAAAACTCGTATTCCTAGAAAAGAATGCACCTTCATTCTGGCCAGTATTCCTTATGGATTCAATATGACTGGCTCTACTAATGGTGAGAAAGACTTTACATATAAGCAAGTCTTAAAGATGTTAAAGGATATCAAGCTTATTACAACAGCTTCTCTTTGGCGAGTGGTTATTTTTCATAGTATTGCGCAAGCAACATCTGTCAATACTACTTTGGAGAGTGAGACTCATGCGCATGAGTCTTTAGTGTGGTATGTCTCATTGTTTTTTGTTTAATTTATTTTTTTCCTTAAAAATATTTTATATTTCAATATGAAAATCTTTACATTTCAAATATTTTACACAACAACACAAAGCAACTATAGACGCGCAAAAATAGCGGGCGCATCTATTTTACACAACAACACAAAGCAACTATAGACGCGCTTGATAGACGCGCAAAATAGCGGGCACATCTATAGGCGTTGCTTGAATAGAGAAATTACGGGCGCGTCTAACAGCGCGTCTAATAGCGCGTGTATTGACGCATCTATTGGTGCGTCTACACACTGAGAATCTAACACTGCGTCTAACAGCACGTCTATTTACGCATGTATTAGCGCGTCTATTAGTGTGTCTACACTGAGAATTAGACGCATATTTAGACGCAAAACAGAGAATACAAAAAGTGAGATTTTGGTGTAGGCTGGTAAATGTACATCACTGCTTTCCAAAAATTGCCCATGATTACCAAAGCACATAATTTTAACAAAAACATCAATGCTTTTTTGCAAACCCACATATACAAAAATTAAGTGAGGTGAGGAGAATGAGACAATATGTAAAATAGTTTAGCCAATATCAATGATGGGCTACGGTTCAATCTCATCCTCAATGAGATCAACCCTTGCCAAACTATCTACTTCAAAATCCAAACAAGTGTTTAGATCTACAAATACATTCAACCCACTACTTCTTGTGCTGCTCATGTGCTCATCGAAATCAGCATCACCAATGGTAGGCTCGTCCTCACGGGTAATGGCCTCAATATCTGTATCTCCTATCTCATGATCATCCTCCTCTCTTGTATCACGGTCATCATCACCTCCATAACCATGATCATCTTCCATACGCTCCATATTCGTAAATGTACTATACACCACTTTGGAATGTGGCATAATAGGTACGACATGCCACCATCTATTATTACCACCATTGGTTGATAGACAACCTAATTCAAACACAAATACAATCATGTTATTTTCCTTGCATCGAAGATATCAAATATTTAAAAGTGAGTATTTTTATATGTGCGTGCACTACCTGTTCACATTGTTGCGGTAGTACTAGTGTGTCCTTCTTACTTTGCCAAAACTTTGTGGAGTCAATAGTTACAAAGCCACTTGCATGGCGTTTGATTGTTGCATTAGGCTCTCTTTCCACCACGTCCTTAAACCACTTTACATAAACACATGAGGAATGGTTGATTAGTTGCTTCTAGTTCACTCACAAATTTGAAAGGAAAAAGATATTATGCACATAAAATACTTACTTGGAGCATCTTGTGCCAATCATGAGATTTCAAGCCATATAATTACTCTACACCTCTTTTCTTACTCTTTGTAAAGGCCCCCTTCAAACACCTCGTGCATCCAGTGGGAGTACGAATTGTAGTAATAGCACGCTTCACCGCCACCATCTCTAGCTTTGATAACCTCCATGGTGCACGAGGTAAAAAAACACGCCCATTTGGTCTCTCTTGTGGCCAAGCTTCATGCATCCTCCCTGTGGTACGTAGATCCTCCCTTATGCCTACGGAATCTCGTGTCCCATTCAAATGTTCCCAAATGGTAGATGCCACATTCTTGAAGATATGCATGGGATCAAGCAGGTGATTGATCTTGAGGTGGGACCAATATGGTAAACGATAAAAGATGGAGTATCTAAACAAAAGCTGGTGTTAGCGGGCAATCTTTATTTCCAGCCAAAATAGCACACAATAGTTACAAACCCTTACTGGCTCATGCCTGTTGAAATTAGGGCATTGTGATGAGCTATGGTGGATCAAACACTAGAATCAACATCAGTAACAAAGTGATTAGTAAATAATTAAGACATAATTAGTGGGTAATTAACAAATAGATTAATGTAGGCATGGATACTCAAAAACCATCAAATTCTCATTAGGGTAATGCCTCAATTTATAGAGTTTACATCAAGCATCTAATCCACTGATTTCTCCTTGATTCACTCAACCTCTTTTCCTTGATTCTCTCCACCTCCTCACTTTTCTCAGAATATCTCCCAGAATATCTCCACACTTCCCTGAATATCTCCATACTTCCTAAATCTTCTCATGCTACCCTTTATTCTCTCCCAGTAGATTCTTCTCACCTTGTTCTTTCACATTTACATCTTCTCTTTTACGGCCTCTAACCAAGGGCTTGTTCCCGCACACACCTTATTCACTTGTATTTTTCAACACCTCCCCTCAAGTGAATACTCCTAGTACACCTAGACCATATACCAAGTTTGCCTCCCCTTACTTGATAGTCCGCAAGGACTAGTGCCTAGCACACCTCCCCTCAAGTGAATACTCCTAGTACACCTAGACCATATACCAAGTTTGCCTCCCCTTACTTAGTCCGCGAGGACTAGTGCCTAGCACACCTCCCCTCAAGTTATCTTAGCACACCTGGACCCTATATCAAGTTTCTCTTACTTGATAGCCTGCGAGACGACTAGTGCCTCGAGTCCCTAAACTCATAGTCCTTGACACACTCTCTCTCTATGTGTCCAAGGCTTACTATAGTTGCCCGTGACCTTGACTAAAGTCCTCACACATACATCTATCTACCACGTGGCCTACATCATCGGTGGCTCAGAGGTGGTTTTACTTTGTTGGGGCAGGTTACATTGGGTTGTGGGGTCTCTCTCTCTCTCTCTCTCAGAGATTTTCACATGGCTCCTCACTCAACATGTTTAAACATTTTGTTGACAGTTCTTTTGGGCTTTTTCTGTTTATCTTGTCTCATTATGCAATGCAAACCCAAATTTATGCAGAAGGTCTTACCTCTTGCCTTATTCTGGACAAGGGCAGTGTCTGATCCCATATTTACACTGATGTAATGTGCCCAATACATAATGCGTATAGCATTCATTCTTATGCACATTCCCAAATGCAACTCTGGCTGTGAATAATCTTGAATTTGAGTGAGATTTACAGGCATTAATCAAGGGTTAAATGTAAAATGATGATTATCATAAATTTATCAACATAATTTTTCCAGAAATTACATTAAATCAAGGGTAACCAATTTGTACGGAATGGTTGGAGTATCAAACCAACTCCGAATTGCAATCTGAAGTTATAGGGATCTGTATCAGATACCTAATGGTTAATTTGAACCCTCAATTGTACCAAAATATAGTGATTAGCACTGATTAATCATTGATTAGCAAATTAATCCACTGTTTTGTGTGCAGAAAATAGAGTATGCGGGGAGTCCAGATCTGGTGCCTTAGACTTCAAATGATCTCAAATTCTTTCAAAGCCATCAATAGCAATGAGTCTAGTAGAGGATTAAGCCAATAAACACAAGATTTGACCAAATATTGAAAGCTTAATCTCTATTTTACCAAAGTCACCTGTCTGCAGATTTGATGAAGAGCTTGGATCTCACTGTAGACTTGATGAAATTGAATTCTGTCTTCACCAGCTTGTAGAGCATGCTTGAAAACCCCCGGGGCTAAGAGGAATTAGAGCAATTTGATTTGATGAAGTGGAAATTACTGATTTGTTGTAGAAAAACGGAGCTTGATAAAAATGCGATTTCTCTTCATCCGCTTGGCGGTTTGCGCTTCTGATTTGACTGGCTGGAGTAGCAATGAGTTGGCTATCTATGGCTAGAAGGGTTAGGGCTAATTTTATGTGTGCAAGGAGAGGGAGCTCCTCCACTGGCTGGGGGTACATAGGCTAATTGAAAAAAGAGGAAAAATTATAATTTTCTACTCATCCTAATTAGCAAAATAATTAGCAAGATAATGGGCTCACAAAATGATGGATTCTAGGCATGGCTCTGATACCATGTTGAAATTAGGGCATTGTGATGAGCTATGGTGGATCAAACACTAGAATCAACATCATTAACAAAGTGATTAGAAAATAATTAAGACATAATTAGTGGGTAATTAACAAATAGATTAATGTAGGCATGGATTCTCAAAAACTAGCAAATTCTCATTAGGGCAATGCCTCAATTTATAGAGTTTACATCAAGCATCTAATCCCACTGATTTCTCCTTGATTCACTCCACCTCTTTTCCCTGATTCTCTCCACCTCCTCACTTTTCCCAGAATATCTCCACTTTTCCCAGAATATCTCCACACTTCCTAAATCTTCTCATGCTACCCTTTATTCTCTCCCAATAGATTCTTCTCACCTTTTCAAAGGTTCTTTCACATTTACATCTTCTCTTTTACAGCCTCTAACCAAGGGCTTGTTCCTACACACACCCTATTCACTTGTATTTTTCAACAATGCCAAGTGGTGGAGGAGTCGTGGAACTGTCCCAAATTCTCATCCAATCTCCCGCAGTGAGTGATTGTGGGAGGACTTCATTCAAAGGGGCAACATATCTAGGATGATCAGGTGGGAGAAATCGATGGTGATTCTCATAGATGACCTTATTCAATGCGTCTTCCCGTGAGGCAACAAGCGAAGGACCACAAACAGGACATGCATGGTAACCCGATGTAGTGAGACCTGAACAATAGACGCAATTAAGAGTTGAAGGTGGGTTTAGGGTGCCACATCCTTTGCCTACTCATAATTAGAAGTGCGATGCTTACCTGAACACTCGCCATAGCCTGGGAAGTCATGCATCGTCCACATCAAGATTGCTTTGCAGTTGAAGGCTCGTGAACGAGGGAGGCCTGCTCACATCATGCACCTCTATACCTCTCCAAAGTATCTCTAGCTCGTCAATCAAAGGCTGCAAATAAATATCAGGATTTTTGACTTTATGTTTCCTTGGAATTAGAAGGGATAACATAACATGTCCTTTCTTAATCGCCATAGAGGGTGGAAGATTATAATTCACCAATATCACTGGCCATACACTGTAAGAGGTGCTTTTGAGACCAAATGGGTTCACACCGTCCATACCCAATCCAAGTCTTAAGCTCCTAGGTTCTTCCTTGAAGCTTGGCCATGTGTCTTCAATATGCTTCCACGCAAGAGTGTTTGCAGGAGTTCTCCACTTGCCATCGGTTGATCAATGGGAGGAATGCCATGACATGAGCTCTGCAATGGATTTGCACTTGAACATATGTTGGATGCGAGGGATTATGGAAAAATGTCGCAGAACCTTACGAGGCATGTCCAAAGTTTTGAGATCTGCTCTATATCTTGCCTCTCCACAAGTAGGACACTCTCTTGCATCCTTATGTAGTCCACGAAACAAAACGCAATCGTTGACACATGCATGGATGCGCTTGTAATCTAATCCTCCAAGAGAGGTCACATGTTGCCTTGCCATATCTCTTGAGGTCGGTAATTTATTCTCCCTTGGAAGCATTTTACACAATAGCCTGCACGTGAAGACCATAAATGAGGAAAAGCATTCCAGTAATTGACCCACTAGCATAATTCACCATGTTTGCAACATATGCGGGTGGCATTGCATCCTGTATCAAATTAAAACGGGATCATAACTCAAACATATGAACACCCATAGGTATCTCAATCAACCTTAACTCTTTAACACTTACCATGTTTACGGTCGCATCCCATTCTCCATACTTTGAGATGTGATTGAGTGTAATCCTGTGTGCACGATACATGTTTCCTCGACATGGATCACACATACATTTGTTTTTTTGCTCCAACCACATTTTGCGATGGTGGATACAGAGGGATTCATCCTCACTGGAGCTACTTGTTGAAGATGAAGACATCCTACAAAAACAACCCAAAAAAATTGCTCTTGTATCAAATATTTAATCTAAAAACTCTGTGGCGCGTCTAATATCGCATCTAAAATCGCGTCTGTTCTGTGTATTGCGCATCTATAGGCGCATCTAAACGTGTTGTAAACGCACAATTAAACGTGTACTTAGACGCCTATATACACGTGCACTACACAGAACAGACGCGGTTTTAGACGCGATATTAGACGCACTTTTATAGACGCGATTTTCAAACCTACTTTTAGCACGCTTGCTTTTCTTCACATACTTTTAATGGGCTTGCTTTGCTATTAACAGATCCACAGCCTAGCATCCACACTTATCTTCAAGCACACACACTTATCTCCAGGCTTACAGAATCATCTCCAAGCACACAAGAGAAGAGGGTGAACAAGGAAGAGAAAAAAGAGAAGCAAAGGGTGAACAAGGAAGAGAAGAAAGAGAAGCAGCTTTGAAGAAGGACAAGAAGCTTCCATACCTCTATCCAAGGTAAGTCTCTTTAGGGTTGATCTTCTTTGAAAGTTGCTCTCTTTGGATTCGTCCTTTGCTCTCTTTGAATCGAATGTTTTTGGTACAACTGTTATGCTTTTGTGTCGGGCGCATGTCCTTTTCGAGTTTTTAGAATAGTCCGTCTGTCTATCAGAGCGCGTCTATAGACGCATCTGAGAGCGCGTCTAAAAGCGCGTCTAAGAGCGCGTCTACTCTGTGTTGGAAACAAATAGCCATGTCTATAGACGCGCTGTTATACGCGAAGATAGACGCTGTTTTTCTCCTCTCTTTTTCTGTCTTTTTTTCTCCTCTCTTTTCCTCTCCTTTCTCCTGTCTTTTATCCCCACTTTTTCTCCTCTCTTTTCCTCTTCTTTCTCCTCTCTTGTATCCCCATTTTTTCTCCTCTCTTTTCCTCTCCTTTCATGGAAAGAAGTGATTGCATGAATGAAGAAAGGGATTGCATGAATGATGGAAAGGGATTGCATGATTGAAGAAGGGGATTGCATGAATGATGGAAAGGGAAAGCATGATTGAAAAAATGGATTGCACTCCATATTTTCCTCTCTTTTTCCTTCTCTCTTTTATCCTCTCTTTCCTTCTCTTTTCGTCTCTCTTATCTCCTCTCTTTTCTCTCTTTTTCTCTCCTCTCTTTTCCTCTATTCTCCTCTCTTTTTCTCTCTTTTATCCCCTCTTTTTCTCCTCTCTTTTCCTCTCCTTTCTCCTCTCTTTTATCCTCGCTATCCATGCCTTTTCTACTCTCTTTCCTTCTCTCTTTCTCTCTCTTTTTCTCTTCTTTTTCTCTTCTCAGTTCATCAGTAATCTTCTTTTTTTCTTTTTTCCAGTTCATCATGTGGCCAGGAAGCTCTTCAAGCTCACCTGATCTTCGGGAGACCATCTTTCGGGAGTTATATAACCTTTTGGGGCACCCTTCCAGTCCTCGGGAGTTATACGGCTACATGACGGGTACTCTAAACACCCCCCAGGAGTTGGCACTACAGACTCCAAACCACCCCAACCCCAGAGTTGAGATTACCCCAGTGGGATTTCCACAAATTTGATGAAGAGTCCACAAGTATATGCTGATGAAGAATCTCATCCATGGGCACTCAAGTGTGCTACTGTCAATGTCGATGTAGCCACCTGCTTCTTGGAAGTGAACTTTATCTTTGGAAGTCCACGAGGTGAGTCCTCCATTGGGTCCTCAAATTACAACATCCAACAAAAACTACATTCTGGAAATCAATACATCATTTTCTTATGCCTTTAATATTTCCATTTTGGTTTTTGTCTGTTCCTTTCCTTACAGGAAACTCAGTAGGGACCTCAGTGAACCTTTTATCCGGACCTCACGCCTTCTCACTAGATATTACGGGAATCTCGGTAGGTATCTCAATGAGCTTTCTCCTCTGGCTTTCATGCCTCTTTATCCAATACTTATAAGAGACTGAGTAGGGATCTTTAATTGGGCTCCCTCCAGTCCTCATGCCTTCTCAGTGGGGCTTACATGCAACTCGGTAGTATCCTTAGGGGAAGACTCTTCCTCTCGCCCTCAAGTCTCGTTTTAGGACTTACAAGTGATGTGGTCGGCATCTCACATGGGCTTTCTCCGGACCTCATGCCTTCTCACTCGGACTTATAGAAGCACGTGACTTGGTAGTATCCCAGCTACGCATCTCCTCCAGCCCTCTCTTGTCTCATTCTTTCAATATTCATATCATGGGCAAGACTTCGCATGGGCTTCATCCGAACCTCATGTCTTCTCACTCGGACTTATAGCAGGTGACTCAGTAGTATCCCAGCTACACATCTCCTCCAGCCCTGTCTTGTCTCATTCTTTCAATATTCATATCGTGGGCAAGACTTCACATGGGCTTCATCCGAACCTCATGTCTTCTCACTCGGACTTATAGGCATCTTGGTGATATCCCAGCAAAGCGTCTCCGTGGTCGGGACCCCGCATGGACTTCCTTCAGACCTCATGCCTTCTCACTACTAAGACTTACACGCATCTCGCTAGTATCCCAACTAAGTGTGTCGTCGACCCTCTCATGCTTCATTCTTTTAATATTATTATCATTTTTCCATTGACACCATAATTTAAGATAATACTTCAAGAATTGGCCAGCTATCAACACAGCCCAGCCGGCTACATAGCCGAGCCCCTTCCCCCATGTCGTCCTATGCCCCTTCCCCCATGCCGTCAGGAGGCCCTTCTGCCTCTCGCAGAGCTGTCGGCATACTCTCGTGCAGTCGAGACTTGGTTCTCCAGCTACGAGTGGCCAGCATACTAGCTCGACACGACACAATAGGTAGGGAGAGCGGTGGGGGATGCATGGCACAGTGCTTTGGGAGGGGTGGTGGTGGGGACGAGAATGATTCAGATGATTTAGATGTGCCTCCGGGTGATGGTACGATCTACTATGACATCACTCAGACAGGAGGCATCTTGATGGATACACGGGGGAAGGACATCATGGCCTTCATGCGCTCTGTAATTGCTAACAATTACAGAGATTGCTTTACTCACTACAAAGATCAACCAAAGAGGTTGGCTGATGAGACCCTCGCTGCTGTTCGCTCTAGGTATCCTAACCCCCCCAATGTTTAGTTCACAGATAAATGGGCCAAGTCAAAGATTGTTTCGATACTTAGCAATAAAAGATCTTCGCTTAAGAGGCATGCACTAGCAGAGCTTGCTAGGCTCCAGGGAGGTCAACCACCAAGGGGCCCGCCCCACACCGCTCACAAGCGTGAGTGGAAGAAAGCAATGAAGTCCGTGAAGGAGGAACCCAGTCTAAAGCACGTGGAGGCACGAAGGATCTAAATGGAGCAATATGGAATCGTGCATTTTGGAGCAGGGGGTGTTGAATCATGGGAGGCCCAGTTTGTAAGTATCGATCTCAAATTATATTGTTTATGTAGTTTATTAGGAGGTTGTTTCTTTGTACTAACCCCTCCGCAAATTGTGTCATCTTGTAGCTTGATATCGTGGGCAGGTACCCTACTCCTGTCGAGACAGCCTACCACCGCCACCATTGCAGAGGAGATACATGGAGGCACTTCTATAATGAGGGGTTGATTACTGAGGAACAGTATATCCGGGCTACTGGGAGAGTCCCCCGAGGTATTTGAAAGTAATTAAATAATGTCAATATTATAAATAAAGATTTGATTTTTTATACATTGATATATGTTGTCCCTTGTTTACAGGACCCTGCACAAGAAGACGAGGAAGAAGGAGGCAGAGAAGGGAGCGCAGAAGGGAGCGAGGACGTGGAGAACTTAGATTAGTCGTAGAAGTAGTGCTAGCTACTCTTTTTTGTACTTAGACACACTGGCTTGGCTTCGTGCCTCTTGTATATACACTCTCTTATTTTTGGTACTTGAAGCCACAGGACGGGGCTTAGCTTCGTGCTATATGTACATACAAGCACTTTTTGAGCTATCAATTAATGCCTTGTAACTAAACGTTTTGGAGTTGTAATGTTTTATTTGGAATTGTAATTAATGTCGGCTATAGACGTGCTTGCAAGAGTGCTA
The DNA here is from genome assembly GCF_041138505.1 of Cibotium barometz. NCBI lineage: Eukaryota > Viridiplantae > Streptophyta > Polypodiopsida > Cyatheales > Cibotiaceae > Cibotium > Cibotium barometz. The sequence goes on along the minus strand of NC_141102.1, from coordinate 30,302,375 downwards.
ATTAAAATGCGGTTGGCTGTAAGAATTGAATTATACAATGTGGAAATGGGATTCATGTAACTACATAGCATACACAACATACACAGCATTCTGTTCAAGCACACAAAATTTAAAAAATATTATGTAGCGCGTCTATAAACGCGTCTATATACGCGTCTGTCTGTTCAGGAAGCATCTATTTGCGCGTCTACAAACGTGTCTATAATTGCGTCTACAAATGCGTCTATGCATGCGTGTGTCTATTTTTTAAAATTTCTCCTCGAGCGTCTATTTGCGCGTCTATATGCGCGTCTATAGGCACGTCTGTTTGCTATCTTTTAAATGCGCCTTTAGATGCGGGTCTGTAGACGCACTAATAGACATGCAAATAGACGCGCCCGTAAGTTTTTTTTTTAGTTGAGTAAACGCGTCTGTGTGCGCGTCTGTAGGTGCTTTGTGTTGTTGTGTTACTACTTTCTATAGGGTCGAATCCAAAATTCATCACATGCTAGGGTTTCATTTTAAGAGCTGCTTTGAGATGATGACAATTGGTTATTATGGACGAGATAGAGAAAAAACATGTTAAGGCTCATGTTTCTGAAACAAATGTCTGTAATGTTTTTGTTTTTCCTCCTGTCACTTGCAAGCTTCATCATGTAACATAGTTCAAATTATTAGTAAATTTGTATCAGAAGCCTCAGTAATTAATCAATCGTTTGATTAATCTTTTCTTGCTTCAAGATGATTGGATTTTGGATCTCTTCTCTGGGACAGGTATATATAGTTAGATACTAGATACTATTGGATAACATCTCAATGTGCACACTACTCAAAAGACACGAAGGCATTATATTTTGAATAAGAAGATCTCTATGACAAGATGGCCAAGATGTTCCAAATAAGTTAGATTATAAGTTATCTCATCATAAATGGGATACAAGTTCCATAAAGAATTTGAGTGAACTTTATTTTAAAGCATTTTCCATTCAATATGGTCTTTTATTACAACTTAAATTGTAAAAACAAAAAAGAGAAAACCTATTTTCTTTCATGGTGTATACCATGTTCTACAATCTCTCACATTTTTAATGTGCTGAAAAACCTTAGCGAATGTAGGCTATCCTACCCCCTTAACATGGAAGCACCTCTCTCTCTCTCTCTCTCTCTCTCTCTCTCTCTCTCTCTCCCCCCCCCCCCCCCCAAACAACTCCCTTTCCTACCTTTTTTGTGGACACTTTCTCTTTATAAAAATCTAAATCTAGTGATCATCTACTTTCTACATCCCTCAAATGGTACTTAATAGCCCCTTTTAAGGCGACTACCTTATGTTCTAAAGAGAGATATTAGCCCACACAAGTCCTCAAATGGTACTTAATAGCCCTTTTCAAGGTGGCTACCTTATGTTCTATAGAGAGATATTAGCCCACACAAGTCCTAATTCCTAGGATCACTCCCTCAAGATAAAAATTTTCTATGTGGCCGAAAATATAACCCCAAAATGTGCTCATTTTTTAAATGACATTACACATGTCAAATAGTTTACATCATATTGTGAGTACTAGATATTAAGTGAAAGTAATAATTGTGGTTGTCATCAACATTTGTTATATGTTTTATAAAAGTTATGATCTTTACAATATGGGTATCACAATGCTTATTGGAGTGCCATACTTTTGAGGTGGAGATAATGGTGGATGTGCCATGGCTATAATATAACATCAAAGTCTTAAAGCTTCATGCATCAACCTAGGCATACTAGAAACAAATCTATTAGCATATGGGAAAGCCCCCATACTTTAAACAATTCTTCTAGTAGTGCATGATGTGCTTCTCTTCAAGTTTTCCTACATTTAAAAGACATTTTCACGAGTGTAATTAGATTGGCCTTGATATGCATATGCATTTTCTTACTTTTTCATAAGATCAATCAATTCATTTTAGCATCAATAGACGAAGACATGTGGTCGGATCATTGATATCAATATTATATGCATGCTATATGAACTTTTAATAAGAAGTCATTATTGCTCACTTACTTTGAGAAAGGATTTGGTCTAGTGTTATAACCTTGTACTCAATGCATGCATATGTGATTAGACTTATTTGACATGGATATATTAGAGTAGCAATTGCACCCTTGTACAATTTTGGATTTGATGGTGATGGTTGGATAACATTCTTGAAGAGGAGGAAAGGGAGATGAGATGTGGCAAGATGGCACTGAAAGGAAGGAATTGAGCAAACAACTTTGCATTTGTGGGGGAGGGGATCGAGGATGATGCTTTGTAGGGGAGGAGTGATATGAGCAAGGAGCATGTGTAGAGAGAGAGAGAGAGAGAGAGAGAGAGAGAGAGAGAGAGAGAGAGAGAGAGAGAGATTTCCTTTTCCACCAAAGGGAGCTTGTCTCATGGGGGGGGGGTGGGAGGGTGTAAATGTGGATGAAGGGGGGGGTGGTTTTAAATGGAGTCACAAAGCCAAGGATCCCTAGAGAAGGAGGAGGGGGGAGGAGAGGAGCGGAAGTGTAATAGAAAATTTTGAAACATTAAGGCCAGGACTCATGAGATCTCCGGCGCAGTGCATGGAAGGACGTGGTACGACAAGGTATCACGAAGGCCTCGTGCAATGGCACCCTTTCAAATTTCAAAAAAAATCAAAAAAAACCTCAGAAGCTCTCTCATGACGTCGGGGCGGTCAGTTAAGTTCGTTTGTACACCACGGGGTGACAAATAGGACGGACAGAATCTTAAGGAGGGGACCACGCGCAGTGGTCTTGTCCAATCAGCTGATTTCACACCGGCCTTTAAAGTCTTCACCTGACCGCCCTGCCAAGCGTGTCAGAGAGCGAGGCCCTTGTGTTGTGTTAGCTCCCCTCCCTCGCCCCTCCCCTCCCTCGCCCCTCCCCTCCCCTCCTTACCTGTATATAAGCCCCTCTGCCTCCAGATAGTTTTGCAACTATATGCTTGCAATTATCATTTGATCTGGCAAGATTTATACATGCTTAATTTGTGAAGATTTTTACCAAGTACCTTATTTATTATGCTCTAGATGGTGTAATTTGAAGGATTGTAGCCATTAGATGGTGCAATTTAAAGAATTGTAGCCATTAGATGGTGCAATTTGAAGGACTGTAGCCATTAGATGGTGCAATTTGCAGGATTGTAGCCATTTTTCTTTACAGAAAATTTAGTATATCTCTAGATGCCAAGTTCTTTATTTATTATGTTCTACATGGTTGGATTCAAGCCGCTTCTTCGAAGACTTATCATAAGCAATATTGCAGCAATCTTATCAGATGTGAATATTATTTATAAGCACTTTAGTCATCTAGCCTAGCCCATTATTATAAGGATTATTAATATTAGAAGGTGGCAGAGGGTGTGAAGAGCTATTATATTTATAAGCACTTTAGCCATTTAGCCCATTATTATAAGGATTATATTAATATTAACAGGGTGAAGCTACGTTGGAACTTGGGATGATCATTATTTACTATGTGTGAAGCACCATGGATTAAGAGTAAACTGGGGTACATATACTCTTTTGTTTGTTGTAAAATAATCGGCCACACAGCATGCGAGATCGGGGAGCATCAGAGGCACCAACCATGGCAATCAATATGTCCAGTCATGACGTGATTGTCCCTTCCAGACTAGCGGTGCCCGGACAATTCCCGATGTCCGCGCAGCAGCTGCTGACGACGCCCAATGTATTGATTACCAGCCCCTTAAACCTTTCATTGGTAAGCTCACGCCTCACTATCTGTGTGTGTGTGTGTGCGCGCGCGCGCGCGCCTCACTATCTGTGTGTGCGTGCGTGCGTGCGTGTGTGTGTGTGTGTGTGTGTGAGAGAGAGAGAGAGAGAGAGAGAGAGAGAGATCAGATACATCAATACAGCTGCTGCAGGTTCACAGTATTTTATACAACGGCTCACTTTAGCAGCTGCTTGCTAATTAACCCTAATTATCACTTAGATTTTCTTAATGCTGCTGCTGAAGGCTCACAGTATTTTATACAATGGCTCACTCTAGCAGCTGCTTGCTAATTAACCCTAATTATCACCTAGATTTTCTTAATGCTGATTGTGGGTTCAATTCGCTCTCCCATCAGCCTCCTGGAATGATTAGTAATGATCACGTCCACCCTAGACATATTATTGATCAGAGCCTAGACAGCGAGCAGCAGCAGATGAAGAATATGATGCTGATGATGAGAGACCCGGACGAATATGAAAGCAAATCAAGCAGTGACAACGTCCCCGACGCCGCCTCTGGAGATGAGCAGGATGGCACCCATGAGAGACCCAGCAAGAAGAGATACCATCGCCACTCTCAGCACCAAATCCAAGAGATGGAAAGGTGGTAAATCCTGTTTTTTTTGGGGGGGTGTTTAAAATCATAATTTTAGTTAATTACAGCACTAATCAAGGAATGCTTAGGTGGTAAGGTGAGGATCAAGTTCACTAAAAAATTCTGGTATTTACCATTTTATAATATGTTAGAGGAAGGCTTTCAATTCAAGAGAATATAAGGTGTAATTAGTTATCTTTTTTAAAATTTGTTGCTTATCATACACACTGTTAGTATGCATACATGGGCTATATATTAAAAAAATTGTTGTTTATCATACACACTATTAGTATGCATTTAAAAATAACATATAACCCACTATAATATGCTAGTGTGGAGGAGGGCTTTCAATTCAAGAGAATATAACGTGTAATTAGTTATCTTTTAAAAAAAAGTTATTTAGCATACACACTATACATGGGTGGTTATATTATATAAATTAAGAACAATAATCTTACAATGGCATGCATTGTGCAGGGTGTTCAAGGAGTGCCCTCACCCTGATGAGAAGCAAAGGCTAGAGCTTAGTAGAGAATTAAGGCTTGACCCGAGGCAAGTCAAGTTCTGGTTTCAAAACAAGAGAACCCAAGTGAAGGTATAATTGAGTTGGTGTATTTCTGCTGGCTTAACCTACAAATTTCACCCAAAAATAAATAAATCTCTATGATTTTAGGGATTTAATGTATGTCATGAGAAAGAAGATTTTGACAATATACATTTAATTTACTGTTTAATTTGGATATACATATTGAAATGTTCCCTTAGTTCATGAAATTAGGGTTTTGACACCTTAATTCGTTTACAATAAAATTATTAGTATCATTTTGATGATTATCAGGCCTATAATAACAAAATCTATATAATTGTTTGATTATTTTTAGGCCCAGCATGAGCGGCACGACAATGCTTTCTTGCGCACAGAAAACGAGAAATTAAGAGCCGAAAATCTTGCCCTCAGAGAAGCCATCGCTAATGTGACATGTCCCAACTGTGGGGGCCCAGCAAACCTGCCTGACGTGTCCTTCGATGAGCAGCAGCTACGCATAGAGAACGTTAGGCTAAGAGAAGAGGTGATTTAATTATTGTTAAGCTAAAGCCATTAATTTTGTCTGTCTAATTGAGCTACATTGTTGCACATCTTATCATGGTACTGTTAAGCCAGCTAATGTAGCGTATCTATTGCATATATGAGAGTGATTAATTTGCTTGTTACTTTTTAGTAACTAATTCGATCATCTTATAATTAGTATCTTCTAATTCCATGCCGATTACTAAAGGACTTAATTTTTGCTTAGTCTAAAGTAGATTTCATGCTTAATTTCTAGCGTAGAGACTGATTTAATTGATTAATATACTGATAAGTTTAATTTCTTTAGTAATTAATTCGATCATCTTATAATTAGTATCTCATAATTCCATGCCAGTTTAGTAATGGACTTAATTTTTGCTTAGTCTATAGTAGATTTCATGCTTAATTTCTAGCTTAAAGGTTGATTAAATTGATTAATACTGATAAGTTTAATTTCCTTGTCTTATGATCCTTCTGAAATAGATTGATCGCATTTCTTCAATTGCGGCAAAGCACGTGGGACGTCCCATCTCCACTTTAAATCTAAGCTCTACAATGTCCCCAAGCTCAACCACGAATTCTACTCTAAATTTTTCTACCATACAGCCTATTAAAGGTGCTAATAATTCTAGTTTGGGAGATAATGAGGTCCCTAAACAACCACCATTAATGGTTAATTACAAGCATGTGGGTTTGTCGAAGTCGGAGAAGCCCATGGTAGCAGAACTTGCAGTGGCAGCCATGGAAGAGCTAATACAAGTGGCTCAAGCAAGCGAGCCTTTGTGGTTGCTAGACCCTCACACTGGCATGGAGGTTATGGATGAGCAACACTATTTGCAAAGGTTCCCTCATAATAATGCCATTAATCATAATACTAACATAAGCAATGCTAATAACCCTCCCAACTTGAAGAGCGAGAGCACAAGAGAGACCACCTTGATTATGATGGACGCAACCTCCTTGGTAGATATCCTCATGGACGTGGTAAGCAACAATTATCCCCATCATTATGATTATTTCTACTTAACACACTTCCTAAACTAGGTTAATTTGTCACTTAATGATAATTATGTGCATGAATTGTTGGTAAATATTATCCATCATGATCATGGTTGTTGCTCCTTCTAAACTAGGTTCTTTCTCTTTTATACATTTCCTCAACTAGGTTCTTTCTTCTTCATGCATTCCCTAAATTACTAGGCTAATATTGTGTAGTGATATACAACATGATGTCCTATGGGTGCAGCTAGCATAATTCTTATTCAAATCCTTGATTAGCAGAGCAGAACACCTCCATCGTCATGTTATAAATCATCTCATTTCTTCTTATTTATTATATACAAATGTGCATTCATTGTAGGCAATTATCACCCATCACTGTTGTTAAATTGATTTCTTTCTCCTTTATACATTCCCTAAACTAGTGTTGCTGCCCAATTATGTCTTTAGATAATTTAGATTGTAGGTCATGATATTATGCTTGTTACTCCTTGATACATTCCTTAAACTAGCTTGAATTTCACCTGATCTACTCATGTTTGTTATGTGTTGCTAGGCTAGTTGGGCAGACATGTTCTCTTGTATTGTTTCAAGAGCACTTCCTAAAGAGGTTTTGTGTGGTGGCGTGGATAGCACTCGAGACGGAGCCATGCAAATTGTATGTGTTTTTTTCTCCTTTGAGTAGATCCTTTTTTAGTAGCAACTTGAGTGCCCACCCAAAGGCAACTTGCTCTCCAGCCCGAAGGCAGACCTTAGGATATATTTCAACGGGCTGACTTTGCCTTATTCTCACACATGTAGGGGTGAGATCGCTTTAAAAAATGGCCCCTACAGCTCACTTTGCCTTATTCACACATGTAGGGGTGAGATCGCTTTAAAAAATGGCCCCTACAGTCTCACCCTTATATGTGTCAATAGGACAAATATAGGTTGTTGAAATGTATCCTGTGCCTGAAGGCGGTACAATTATGGCCAAAAATGGCTTAGATGCTGCATGGGAGCCTTCGGGGATTTGAAAGGTCTCCTTTCCTGGGCAGCAAACTGTAAGTATTATGCCTAATAATATAGTAACCAAATCAAATTGCATGTATTTTGCCTAATAATATAGTAAACAAATATTATATAAAGGTCATTGAAGTAGAGAGCAATATTTTATGCATAAGGGCCATGGATTTTTGGATTTATTTATTCTGCATACATTAAGGTCCTCTGATTAAGTCCATGGAATTATTTTAAGCATATGAGCATTCATACATTTGGCAGATACATGCGGAGTTTCAGCTGCCCTCGCCCATGGTGTCCACTCGCGAGAGCTGTTTCTTGCGCTCTGCTAAGCGCATGAGCAATAACAATAGCGTGTGGGTGGTGGTGGACGTGTCAATCGACAACCTCACACGTACCAACCCATCTTCAACACGATGCAGGAGGCGCCCTTCTGGCTGCATGATAGAAGAGATGCCTAATGGTTACTCGAAGGTATTAACACATGCAATTTTAGTGCGGCCGTTCTGCTTAATTGAGCGTTGATGCGTCATTAAGTAATGATTAATTTTGCAGGTAACTTGGGTGGAGCATTGGGAGGTGGATTATAAGGGGGTGCACCGTTTGTATCAACAGCTGGTAAGCAGCGGCATGGCCTTTGGAGCGCAGCGTTGGTTGGCCAGCCTACGCCGTCAATGCGACGCCATGCACGCCGCAAGCCGCACAATCACTAATCCAACCACAGATCTAAGTATGTTAGCTGATCCGAATATTAAAGAACCTTGTTTAATCTTTTTCTTTGATGTTTATGGCTGCTAATCAAATGTAATTACTCAATCAGTATGTAAGCCTGGTTTATCTAACTTCACTGGCCATATTAACTTTCGAAATTAATGACGTTGCTTGCTTAATCTTTATTTTAGGGCTACTAATTCAATACAACTCGGTACACCAGTATTGGTTAGCGTTAATTAAGGTCACTAATTCGAAACAGTAACCCAATATAACAACAGTATCTATCCTGCTTAATCGAACTTTAAAAACTTAGTGTTACAGTGGAATCAAAGCCCTTGGTTCGTTAGCAAAGATCAATGTCATGGACTACTAATCCAACACGATTACAAATCAAACCGGCGTGTTAAACCAACGTTTTAACAATTGAATTAATCTTAATTAATCGAACTGTACAAGGTAATCAGTGCCGGGGTGTTGCAGTGAGCCCAACGATGGAAGGGAGGAGGAGTTTATTGAAGCTAGCAGAGAGGATGACGAGAAATTTTTGCGGAGGAGTGAGTGCGTCTGCGGCTCACACTTGGATCACACTCGCAGCAGCGGGCAACCCAAATGCAAATGCAAATAATGTTGCTGTCAATGGAGACATGGGCGATGATGATGTCCGGGTGCTGATAAGGAAGAGTGTGGACGACCCGGGCAGGCCCCCGGGCGTTGTGCTGTGCGCGGCCTCCTTCATCTGGTTACCAATCCCACCTTCTCGCGTCTTTGACTTCCTCAGAGACCACCACTTTCGCACAGAGGTAACCCTAGACCTCCACACTTATTTTGATTGTGTTTTCATTGCCAAGCTTGACCACGAGGCCACGGGGGAGACGCATGTGGGATAATGTTTTAAGTGTTTCCACTTTTATTTCTACTTTTTGACTTTCTTAATTTTATGAAACTGTATAATAGTGGTAATTCTATTTTTATTATTTCTCATGGCGAGCACCTTTCATGTACACACAGTGGGACATTCTCTCTAACATGGGCATGGTGGAGGAGATTGTGCACATGCCCAAAGGCCAAGATAATGGAAATAGTGTCTCCCTTCTTCGTGTAAATGTAAGTGTTCTCTTTTCCTCTCCTCTCCCTACCCACATCTCTCTAAATTTCTTTTAACGCCATCATATGGACCATATTTGGTCTACTAAATTGTCTATGCTTTTTTAAAACTCTCTCTCTATTCCAAGTTCAAACTCCATCATCTCCTATTTTTGTATCGTCATATGTTGTATGGTGATATGGATCGTATGTGGTCCACTGACTTAGCTATAACATTAAAAAACCATTAGGTTGTATCTATTTCTTTCACTATTCCAAGTTTGAATTCGGTCAACTCATGTTTTGCATCATCACATGGTGATTTGGATCAAATGTGGTCTTGACTTGGCCAAGTAGCTTTGGATCAAATGTGATCTTGACTTGGCCAACTAGCTTTGGCACTATTGACTTGGTCAATTCACTCTGGCATGTCATAGTGCTCTTGGCTTGGCTAATGACCATATGTCACATGTGGTCTACACCCTTACATGGATCATATTTGCTCTTGGCCAACTAGCTATGGCATGTCATATGCTCTTGGCTCGGATAATGATCATACGTCACATCCCTTATATGGATCATATGTGCTCTTGGACCTCATGAAGCTTGTCTATGGCCATTTTACACAACAGTGCAACACATGCATAATTGCAAGATTATGAGTTAATTGTAAGTAAAAGGTTAAGAATGCACATCCCATCATAGATGTCATATAGATCATGTATATCTTGTATATCTTGCTTGACTATGGCATTTCTCTCTCTCTCTCTCTCTCTCTCACACACACACACACACACACTATATGGCATTTTATTCTCTCTCTCTCACACACACACACACACACACTATATGGCATTTTACTCTCTCTCTCTCTCTCTCTCTCTCTCTCTCTCTCTCACACACACACACACACTCACTCACACACACACACACACACACACACACACACACACATAAATACCCAAATTGATAGAGAGTCTATATATATACAAGTACACCACCTGAGTTTAACCTGCAAACTTCAAAGCAACGAGCATCCGAATTTATGGACGTTCAGAATCGTTTGATTCAAGGATACAAATTCCAACGCAAATTTACTACAGTCAAGCCTTGATTTGAGATTCGTCTTGATACTGGGAGAGCACACTCGAGTGTGAATCTGTGTGTTCTAAATTTATAACAGTGCCTTAATGCACGAGATTTATACATGAAGTCTGTTTGTGCAGGCTGTGAGCTCTAATCAGCCCAACATGCTCATACTACAGGAGTGTTGTGCAGAGGAGACGTCCTACATGGTGGTGTACGCCCCTGTAGACATAGCAGCAATGAGCACTGTTCTGAATGGGGGGGATCCAGACTGCGTGGCCCTCTTGCCATCCGGCTTCTCCATCCTCCCGGACAGGCCACCGCACCGTTTGTTCAATACCAATTTGGGTACCCCCACGACTACCCCTTTTCCCACCTCTGCAGGTTCCCTTCTCACCGTTGCTTTCCAAATCCTGGTGGATCACGTGCCCACTGCCAAGCTTTCTTTGGGCTCTGTCGCCACAGTCAATAACCTTATATCTTCCACAGTCCTGCGTATCAGAAATGCGCTCGCATGCGATAATGCGTGCATGAGCTAGTTGCGCAATGTAATAATTGCAATATTTGGCCCTAATTTCCTCTTTATCAACCCCCCTATCCCTTATCATTAACTAACCTTTCACATTTTTATTAATGTAACCCCCAACCCAATCATCATCTTTTGAGGGCAAGTCAACATTTTCTGTCCGGGCAATTGAACTAGAAACGTTGACTGTTCCCTCAAACCAAAATCCTGGTTACATTGTTAAAAAACATAGCCTTGAGCACATATTAAGATGCTTTTTACCATGTGAGCTACTTCCAACCAACAGGAAGAGCATACATTAAGAGGCTTTTACCACATAAGCTACTCCAAACCAACAGGAAGAAGAGACATCTTATCATGTGCATGTTAATGCAAACAAGTACCTTTTTTTTACACAGTATTTAATGCTTCTTTTTTTGTTTCTCAAAATTGTTGTCACGAGTTGACGTACTGGAATGCGGATGACATTAAAAAATTTGCTGTATAAATCTGTTGTTTAAACAACTGTAGGAAACAGTACATTCACATCATTCCTTCTTCTTGTATAAATTAAACAAGATCCCACCATGGCTCGCACCATGGGTGACCATTATTATACAAATGATAAAATTTGAGTGCATTCCTTTTTTTTTGGGACCAATATATATATATTCATATACCAAAAAGCTGTATCCAGTTGGGATATCAAATCTCATGAGAAAATTCCTCTTTTGTATTTGAAGATGAGAGATGGACTTTGATTTGTAACTTGTTGAATGGTGTTTCAAGGATGTTAAGTTAGGGATAAAGATGTGAAATTTGAGAGCATTCCTATGGTTTATTGAATGAAAAGATTCTTTGTATAGCAAAGTAGAGAACCTAGAACTATCCTGTAGCAAAGGTTGGTAGAGAATCTAGAACTATATGTATGAGGGAAAAGGTTGGTAGTTAAAAGATTTATTTCTTTTTTTTTGCATAATTGCACTTTTCTAAGTAGAGTTTACATTTCTTTGCATTATACACTACAAGAATAAGTGTTCAAGTGCCTAAACATGATACATGTGGTTATCAACATCAACATGGGTGCACCAATAAAGGTATAGATATATACATCGCAAAATGATGCATTTCTTACCCCTAGTTTGTCCCATAGTTTTCCTTTTAAGAATGAGAAAAGATGCAAAAACTATACAAGTACATAGGTATTTATCGAGGAAGAGCATAGAAACCTATACTTATTTTTGGCAAGGCCCAAAGGTGAGCATAAAATAAGGGCCTTAATGACCAAGTCTCTTGCTCTCTTTTCTTGCATGGATCCTTACCTCTTGCATAGTTCTTTTCATCTCTTTGTTTTGATCACTAGCCTCTTTTGTACTCACTTTAAGATCCATCATCAAAGAAGCATTCATAATTACAAGGACATCAAGGTCTTGTTGGTTGAGGTCTTGGCTTCTCTTCTTTCCTACCTCTACTCTTTGGCTAGCCATTCTTACTACTTATATTCTAAATCACATCATTTTTGACCCTTATGATCCACTATTGTAACATTCGACTATTGCCATTATAATGTTTCTATCTTGTTGCCATTCAAATATCTATGGGGGTGGTTGTATGGTCATTGTTGTAACCACTCCATTGGTTAACATGGTTTCACTGGCCTGACCTACTATAAGAGGCACTTTGCCATCTTACTCTCAGGAAAATGAACAGTTAACTATTGTAAGACGGAGGTGGAACATATAAACTGTTCTTACCATACGCTTAATGTCAAATAGGAAATGTCTATATATAGACTTAGTGTACTAGAGATCGGACCATTTTTACGTTTGGCTGACCTAGTGTGAAAACTAGTCATTTGTATATAAGTCATTTTTGACAGTACATGTAATACACAATCATAGATTTCTTATGAGCTCTCCTTCTTATCTCTTCTTGCTTGCTTGCATGCTATTGTGTTCTTAGTTGCTGATGGATGATAGGTGTGATTGTAGTTTTTCCTCTTGCATTAGCTTCTTCCTTTCTTACCTTTTGTGAGAGAGAACCATCATAAAGGACCATCTCTTCTTGCCTCTATCTAGGCATTGAGATCTCTCCCTTCACACCTTTGGCAAAGAGTATTCTAGTGTGACAATGGAGTGAGGACGTGACAGACGAGCTAGCGCACCCACACGAAAAGCTACAGATTCCAGCTCTAAGGTAAGACCCAACGACACATGCTTCGATAAGGCTAAGGTAGTGACTTGAACATATTTTGCATTGCTATCGTGGCCTAGCCTAGGTCTTAGTTTCGTTTTTCTAACCATTCCAAGCTATCAAGATCACCCAATATTTCCCAATAATGATTAGGAGGTCACATGCCAAAAAACATATGATTTTGGAGCCTTGGACATGTTTATATGTTGCTTTTGATTTCTATTTATAGTTTATTTTGAATCAAGACATTTTGTGTTCATCTATTAGTAGGAAAAAACCTTTTTTTTGCTGATTTGTATGAACTTGGAGCCCAAGAGGCTTAGATTTCATTGCTTTTATCCAAGAATTAGCTTAGCAATTGTGATTAGGAGTGAAATCCATAGCTCCATTAGGTTGAATTAGAGTGAAGTTGTCAATTTTACTTCATGCATTTCATAATTTTGAATAAATTATTCATGCATAATGGAATTGGTAGAGTAGAACCATGCTAAATCACTTTAAAAATAATAATAATAATATTGATTCATGCATTTTGTATTTTTCCATAAATTATTCATGTATTATGGAATTGGTAGAATAGAAGCATTCTAAATCACTTAAAACCAATCAAAAAACACTTAATTAGTTACATCACATCCCTTAATTAGATTTAGGAACACTAAATATACCCCATCAAGTCCAAAATATCACAAAAACCACCAAAGACTAGGCCAAACCAACTCTCAGTAGGAATGTGAGCCCATAGTCCTATGCAAAAAGATGTGATTCTAGTCATGTGAGCCGTGAGTCTGGTGACGTGATTTTGGACATGTAAGTCGTGAGCCATGAGTCTAGAGACAGTTCTTAGACATGCACCAAAAATGCAAAGGACTTTTAATGTGGACCCAATCTAGACTAATTATTGGAAATAATAATAAAAGTCCTTTGCACTAGAAGTGCAAAGGACTTTTAATGTGGACCTAATCTAGACTAATTATTGGAAATAATAATTTAGCTAATTGTACGTTAAACCAAACCTGTTCAAATACAACAAGCCTTCGGTCCTAGTAAACAACCAACACTTGGTAAACTACTCCTAAGTTACAAAGGCTACACCTTAGATGTGAAGAAATGAGCCAATAAAACACATGTGGTGGAGAAACAATGGAATACCTGGAATTAGGATCTACCACCATGGACCTTCGAACTCGAGATTTACCAATTGCTCTGTAAAGAGTGCCTTAAATTTTATGAAGAATGTGTTCAACTCCCCTATTTTTAGGTGCATCTCCAACAAAGGAGCGAGAGCAAGACCTAGAACCTCAAGGTTCATTCCCACAGGAGGTGATCAAACCATGTTCGATGCCACAATGTTTTAAACATTTGGTGTGGATCTTGAGCTGGGTTTATCCCAAGCAGATCATGACCAGCAAATAGCCCAACAATCATAATTTTTATGACAAACAGAACATGTCTCTTTTACTGTAAGGGATCAGTGTTCCAAAAACACCCAGTAGCAAGCGCACACAGTGTAAGAAGTAGGAGTTCTACACTCTAGAGGGGCCTACTATAGAAGTGTCTATAATTACGAAAACAAGTTCTAGTTCTTCTACATTTTGCCAAGGGATAGAAGCAATCTCACGGACTAACTCATCACAAAAGAGATCCACAAGGGCATTCACAGAATGTGTCCTCAACCATAGTGAGCTTCTACACTCTAGAGGGGCCTACTATAGAAGTGTCTATAATACGAAAACAAGTTCTAGTTCTTCTACATTTTGCCAAGGGATAGAAGCAATCTCACGGACTAACTCATCACAAAGAGATCCACAAGGGCATTCACAGAATATGTCCTCAACCATAGTGAGCTTGTAGCCTCATGCTAGGCTGGCGTACTGGAAAAACCATATAGCCTAACCCTATCGGACAAGAGATCCCATACATTGAACTAGACTGCCTCACGCAATCACCTCCTTATGCCAAGAGATCCCATACATTAAACCAGAGTGCCTCATGCAATCACCTCCTTATGCTCCACTACCATGTGAATACATAGAAGATATGCTAATAATAACACTTGAAATGGGAATGGCGGTTGCAACTAACATAGCACCTAAAGAATTGGGCAAAACCAAGCCAATCCACATCTCAAGGATTATGACCAATCCCATTAGATTTTTTGAAGGAAGATACGAATATAGCTCAACGAGGCTACTAAGATCACTTGGAATAGGCCCATATATTCTATTCATGGACAATTTTAGATACACTGCCCTAGAAAATTCATAGAGTTGTTGTGCTAGAATTTCACAACCAAACTATTTTCAGACAAGGATGATAACCAAATTTTATGGAACTGGAGAAGTTCAACAGAAGTGCTTGCTCCCTTGTGCTATGCTTATCAATAGTGTAGTAGTGCTCCAGAGCTTAAAAGCACTCCACAATGCTTATATTTTAAGGCATGCACTAAGCCAGTGCTTTAAAGCACTTTACACTATTTTTCAATAGTACAACAGTTTGTATAAGCTAATTTAAATTATTGAAAAACTGAGTATAAGCTTATTCAATGCTTGTTTTTAAGTTCAATGGAAGTGCTTTCTCCCTTGTGTTGTGCTTATCAGCAATATTGTAGTGATCCAAAGCTTTAAAGCACTCCACAATGCTTATGATTTCAGACATGCACTGAGCCTTGAGTGCTTTAAAGCACTCTACATTGCTTTTTAACAATATAAAAGTTTGTATGAGCTTTAAGCAATGTACATTGCTTTATAGCTCTATGACATATCTGCATCTTTCTTTCTCTTAATCAAACTCTCTCTCTCTCTCTCTCTCTCTCTCTCTCTTATGAGAATATATTTTAAGATCTCTTAAAAATATTATTCTACCCTCTTAGATAATTCAGAAACACTTGGATTATCTTTCCGTCAAGTGAAATTATGTTAATATCATGGGTGATGCCATTATAAATATTAATACGTTTGGTGGATATTGACGTATGTTTGGGGTCTCCAATGTTTGTTTTAGTTGGTTTGTATAGAGGGGTGGTTCCTAGGTTACTTACGCCTGGCAAACATGTGTGTGGATATGGTTTGTATACTTATGGAATATTTGTTTCACTAATTTATTGTTGGTTATGTGTAGGTGTAGAGGATTCCAAAGATTGAGGAGAAGTCACACAAATTTATTACTTGGCACACCATTTTTAAATGCAGGATTGGGGATTACTACTACATCAATGATACACTTTGCATTGCAGCATGAGGAAAGAAGAAGACTGCGGATGGTAATGTTTCATTCGAATTCAATGAGTTCAACAACATTTTTTGAAATGCGAAAGCTACAAAAGGTAATGATATTGTTCTATGGGTTGCCTACTGGATGTAAGTAGGTTTCGTAACCTTGCGTACTGGATGTGAGAAGGTCTGTGCTCATTTATGGAAAATGACTTAACATTTTGTTTGATTTCTGTGTTTTATAGGTTCCAAGGTCTCCTTCGTGCTGAAGTTGGATGAGTGCCAAATTGTGAAGGGAAGAAAGCTAGAGAGAATGAGTGTCACACTCATGAACCACGCTATAGTGAGAGCCTTTAAGTCTCCATCTTGTTGCTGTGCAGAAGGGCCTGATGATGAGGGAGAGAGCACATTTGATTTTCAAGAGCAAGGGAATGATAATATTTCACACACTAAACCATCGTTCAGTGTTCAATCAGAGAAAGATATATGGTGGTTAGGAGCATTTGAGGTTCCCAAAGAGACACATGAAATGCTAACATGGGTCTTTGAGAGGTTGTTGCCTCTGCGGGTTAGTGATGATGTGATAAAGTCACAAATAGGGGTGAGTTCTAAGCTGGATGGATGTTGATGGTTGAGAGAGCTTTGATATTGATTGGCATCTTTGCGGGGATCTGAAGACAATAAAGTGTATGCTAGATTGCACTCAAGGTGCAAAATAGAGCTCACCCATGCCCTTGGTGCATGCATGGATTGAAAAACAAACAAGAAGAAATGCAGGGGGACGGCCAATGGTGAAGAGGAATGCGAGGAAATAGGAAATTGAGAGGGAGAGTGGGACGATGGTGTCCTTTCATCACCTATGTTGGCATCTCCAAATAGGGACTTACGGGATAATAGCTGAAACCCCATAATTCCTTTCCCTCTTAGGAATGTTCACTTTTGTACTTTGCATGCTTTCATGCATATCTTTGACCGCCTCTTAAAGTGTCACATAGACTATGTGTTCACTATGCTTGGTAAAACTGGATAGGATAAGGCGATTGCTAGTGTGGAGAAGATTTTAAATGACATTGGTTGCCATGGGGGCAACGTGAAAATACGAGTTAAACAAAAGACCTCTGGAGTTTCACATATGGTTTCTCAAAAGGTTTCAATGAGTGGAGGCAAGGTGAGAAGGTTTCTCTAGAAGCCTTTCAACAAACGGGACAAGGTTCAGAGAAATGCAGACAGGCAACATGTCGAGGAAGGTGAAAATGTTCCTGCAAAAAGAGATGGGAGCTGTGGAAAGACCTTTGTGCTTATACTGCTTCGGACTGCTTGGATGCAAACATTGTTGTTTTGTGTGAGAGAGCAAGTGTGGATGAATTTCAATAAGGTAGTGTGGTTGATGAGTCAAAGCAGCACAACAGAAAAAAACCGCAAACAATTTCAAATAGAGTTGCAAAGCTTCATTGAAGTCGTGGTCCGCACATGGGGTGAATTGAATATTGTGCATTACATGGTAATATAATTCTTTTAAAGGTTTTGCAAAATAAATTTCTTCTTCTAATGCACTTTTCTTGAATAGTGGTTTTGTTTGGTATCTGTAGTACATCTGGTATGCTCATGGTGCATATTTCATGAACGCCTATGGCTCGCTTGACATGTGGAGCACCCAAGGAATGGAGAAAAGTCATTATCGTGCAAGGGGAGTTTATTTCAAGAACGCAAGACATGGAGGTGGTAGGACTTGATTAAACTATCTCAAAGAAATGTTTGATTGGTTCTTCCATTATACCTTTGGAAGAAACCTGTCAAGGGAGAGGGCTCAAATGTTCAAATTTTCCCAAATTGCCAAAATCAAAAGTAAGGGTCAGAAAACAACAAGGTGGAGGGCAAGCACAATACCTGCATGTCATGCAGCATGGAGGGTTACACATAGGAGAGTTGGTAAAGTATGGATCCCTATAGAGTTCAATGAGGCCTAGGGTTGATGTGTAGCTGATCTATGGGGATATTATCTATTGAATGTAATTAGGTGTTATAATTGAGAATGTAAATGGTTCTTTTTTGCCTAATCTGGAACCATGTTATCTTTCATGTTTAAAAACCTATTTTTCTGGTGCGTGACATTTCTCTAAAAACTAGGGTTTTGTGTAATGATTATGTTGGCCACTATAAATGAACACCCTCTCTCTTTTTGTCCATTTTTTGTACAAGCACTTTGAGAGCACACAAACACTTAGCTCCTCATTGGCATAATCACTGCTTCCAAACTTGCACGATACTTATTCTCTATTGAGGTCCCCATCCAGCTTGATGAGGATGCCCTCTCAGCCCAAGAGCTAGAAGTCAAGGATTTGCACACAACTTATGTCTCGGATCGACAATTTTGTTTTTGCATGTAGTATCCACATGGCTCAGTTTTCTGTGCTAACTAGCAGGAGGCCACGTAAATGACCCCTTCATACCACAAACGGACCGCACGAGGGCATTGCGGTTTCCTAGGAACTTTGCAAAGCACCGACAATCTATGGTGCAAATTTTGTTACGGTTTTTGAATTCCCCCTTGGTTTCGAGGACATGCGTCATTACCAATTTTGTTAGATTGATATACTTCGCTTGCTAGGTTTGATTAGTAGCAAGAGGAAGCTTTGTAATACCTTCAAATATAGTTTTTTGATGACTTGAATTATATTCCAAAGATTTACGATGCTTTGTAATACTTGAAGAAGTCGAAAGATGTTGATTTTTGAAATATGATATGCTTTGTATTCCACATATTCATGTGTTTTGATACTTTGTGATAAGTGTCCAGAAGGGTGCGAAAATTCACTGTGCAATTTGGCTGGACAGGCTATTTTCATACCCTTCCAGACCAATAAAAAATTTCCTTGATTTTTTCAATAGTCCCAATTAACACTTATTCAAATGATGCCCCATGTAGCTCGACATGCATTTAGCATGTGTATGATTTGTTTGCACGCATGAGTGACCTCTTAAAATTAGGGTTTTTTAGGGTTATTGCAATGATGGCATTTTCTTGAGGTCGACCTCTACTTTTGCCCATTCCTTCCCATCCTTACCCTTAGCTCTCCTCGCCATGATGCAAGATTTTCATTTTTTTGCATGACATTGAAAATTCATGTGGCCTCCACATGGATGACTGCTTGAGCATGCTCAAGGTGAAGGCGGAGTTCCCATATGGATGACTCTAACACAGGTAACATGGAGGAGAACCTCCTCCCACTCATAGACTCAGTGGAGGAGACGATGGTCATTGCTCTGGAGGTAGCCAAGAATGCAGAGCACGCAAATGTCACCGAGGAGGAGTTCCAAGCGGCACAACAAAGTTTATCCCATGCAATCATGCCTTGGATACCAACTCCAACAAAAAATATCGATGAGTCCAAGTCCAAGATTGAAAGGCTGATGCAGATGAAGATGATAAGCAAGAGAGAGTGCTAGCGATGGATAGTTTTGCTATGCGGGGTGGGGGAACGCGTGCTACTACAAGACCATATCCGGCTCTTGGCTACTACATCGGACACCTCCCACCCAATGACTGTGATTATTCATAAAGAATTCACAGCCAATGCTGGCTTCCCCCATTTTGCATTAAAGACCTTCTTAAAGCAACTCTGTGTGGCCACTATTGGGGCCGGCCCGTCAGTTTTGTAATCCTAGTTAAAAAGTCGTTAGTCATGACTACTTTTGGGAGTGGCTATAGAGGCAAGGTGCTTGCCCAATTAGGAATTGCCAGGTCGCTTGGCCATGACTCATCGAAGAAATTGCCATTGCTATTCTAATCGGCGAGCTCCCTGTAGCTAAGAAGCGACGAACTTCTCTTGTAAAGAGTATTTCCAAATGCCACATGCAAATTTTTATATCAATACAATGCTGAAAGTTGCTTTTAAGTACATGTGTTTTATATCAATACAATGCTGAAAGTTGCTTTTAAGTACATGTGTTTTATTTGTAATGTAAAAAAGAGGAGGGCCAGAAGGGTGCAAGAAAGGGTTGTCCAGGGACCCCGCATAGGGCATTTTTGCACCCTTCTGGTGGCCATCATGAAAAAATATATACCATTTAATTTTCGTTGGTTTTCAAGTGAAATGTTTTCCCTTGACGACATGGTGGCCGCCGGCAGAATGTGTGTAGTCTTTGTGTATGTGACTTGTGGAGAGAATCTTCAAAACATGAAAATCAAACAAAATGTTAAGTCGTTCCCCTGGAATGATCATAGAACTAATGCGTGCAATGTTCCGGAAGGCAACCCATAGAACAATATCATTGCATTTCAACAAAAACGTTACTGAACTCATTGAATTCGAATGAAACA
The DNA here is from genome assembly GCF_041138505.1 of Cibotium barometz. NCBI lineage: Eukaryota > Viridiplantae > Streptophyta > Polypodiopsida > Cyatheales > Cibotiaceae > Cibotium > Cibotium barometz. The sequence goes on along the minus strand of NC_141102.1, from coordinate 30,281,867 downwards.
TTATCATCCGCAATCTTCTTCTTTCCCCATGCTGCAATGCAAAGTGTATCGTTGATGTGGTAGTAATCCCCAATCCTGCATTTTACATCTTCATTGCGTACTCCCTTTGCTAGACGATGTAAATTTTCCCAAATCCCACATGTAAATTTTTATATCAATACAATGCTGAAAGTGGCTTTTAAGTACATGTGATTGATTTGTAATCTTGAAAAGAGGAGGGCCAGAAGGGTGCAAATAAGGACTGTTTAGGGGCCCACATAGGGCATTTTCGCACCCTTCTTGCCATTATGAAGAAATATGTGCCATTTAATTTTTGTTGGGTTGAGTTATACCACGGAAGATTTTAAGGGATTTGAGTTATACCACGGAAGATTTTAAGGGATTTGAGTTTTAATTTTGATATAAAAACCTTCAAATTTTAGGAAAAACCTACAAAAATTTGAGTACATGTTATTGATTTGTAATCTAGAAAAGAGGAGGGCTAGAAGGGTGCGAATAAGGGTTGGCTGGGGGCCTCGCATCATAGGGAATTTTCACACTCTTCTGGCCATCATGAAGAAATATGTGCCATTTAATTTTCGTTAGCTTAAGTTATACCATGTCATATTTTAAGGGATTTGTTTTAATTTTGATAAAAACCTTCAAATTTTAGGAAAAAATCTACAAGAAATTGAGGTTGAAGATTTTTCGAATTGTTGGGAAAAATGGCCCTATTGCTCGAAATAGTCCTCTATTTATCTCTTCCGCGTCCACCCCCAGCTCCACCTACTACCACAAGACAATGTGCCACACAAGAAAGGAGGGCCAAAGGGGTGTGAAATGGCCTGTATGAGGCCCCCATACACAACATTTTCACACCCCTATGGCCTACCACAACCGGACATAGAGAGTCAATCTCTATCTCTCAGGAATGGGGGCAGAGTCAAGGCTTCATCTTCAATTGGTGTGCCATTCCACTGGCCTCAAAGTGGCACGGATTTTCTACGAGCCCTAGCACACCTCCTCGAAATTGTTGTGCGACGATCAGGCTTTCACTTACACCTATGTGCGCTGCACTTTGATGCTCTTCCTTGTCGTGAATGAATCCTTAAAGGCACAGTTGCAGCATTTTGACCTCCTCTTCCTCCTCTCTTTCTGAAAGGAATAAAACAAAGCAGGCCAGCCATGATAGGAAGCAATAGCCAATGGCACCTCTATTGAGCTTGCATACTTGCTTCTTGTGTCAAGCTCTAGGAAGTGTCCAGATTTCATTGCCATTGCTTCAAATCTTCTGAGCCACTTTTGGAAGGGCCTTTCGTTGTGGTTGATGTACTCTAGGAGGTTGGAGGGCACCCACAATCTATCATTGTTGTCCAAAGAGACAAAGTGCGGCTTGATGTGGGTGTCCATGTATGATAATGTGTCCACAAATAATTCTTCATGGTGGCGGAGTGTGGAGATCCAATCAATCTCGCGAGGAGTGAACATTACGTGCAAGTGTGTGTCCTCTGGAAACTTGCTCTCATGCGGAGGAAGTCCATGAAGTGTTCGTAGGCAGCCATGTGGCTCTGAAGCTCGAGTGTGGAGGTGCCTTGTGCTCTTGAGAATGAGTGAAAATTGACACATAAGGTCTTCAAAGTACTATTTATACAAGATAGCGACCATTTCACACTGGCCCAAAAATATGAAAAAATATTGATTTTTTAAAAGATGTAACCACCTCTTCAAGAAACCAGACAACATATGATAAACACTGAAGTATCTCATAAAATGTTTTTTATAGAAAACTCCAATGGAGGGATATTACAAAATTGCTCCAATGGATACTCATAGCTTAATTTCTTTGAACCAAGGTGACATCATCTGTCCCCCAATCCGAGGACACGTTGGTGTTTTCTTCCATCCTCCCTCCAACCTATCCAAACAGCTAACACATTAAGTGACTCCAAAAAGGGGTGAGCAAATACAGAGGTTTAAATGTCAAACAATCCTGACCTTCCTACCCTGCACATTGAAGCAAGCATTATTGATTCCCTCAAATCCCAAAATGCGTAGGTGATCATGTTAGACGTTCAAAAGGCTCCAATTATTACTTGCTTAGACAATCTCTACCCCCACATTAGGTAGGCCTATAGAGAGAGATATAAGCTCCACAAGGCTCCTCTTGAGCTTGTAAGGGTATCCATGCACCCTTCTTCCTCATCCACCACTCATAACAGAAAAGAGTACACAAAGTGGTACGAGCTTGCAAGAATCAAAAGGAGACACTGGAATGCACTACATTGCACCTGAAATTCTCTCCATTGTGCTCCCCCTCCACAATGTCCCACCTAGCCCGAAACATGTGGGCAAACACATGCACAGGGCATGCCCAGCTAAGACCAACCGATCTTGAGGCCTTTGTGTACTTCAAAGAAGAATGTATATCATTGGCCATCTTTTATTTAAGAGCAACAATAGTCTAAACATCAGGCATTGGCCATTCAGCACTAGAGAGGGAAGGAGAGAGGACTTCTTCAAGCTTACCAAACCCGTTGACCTGTGTCGAGACTACATATTTGTGGGTGTAGAAGAAAATCTTTGGACTAGATTATATGCGGAGTTTGTCTTAGGGGAGGAGGTGGATTACACTAGCCATCGGCCGGGTGGTGGTGCTGGCCGAGGCCGTCTCCAGGACCAGGGTAGGCGGCCTCCACCAGCCCTTCGTGTAGCTCCTACAGATCCTTCATTTGTGCCTATGTCGACAGTCGAGGCTCTTGGCACCCAGGTTGGCATCGACGTACGGAGTACCACACGGAGAGCATCCAGCACGTGGTGCGCCTGTTCTCACGAGGACGATCGATACCGACGACAGATGTCGAGGTATTTACATATTTATTACTTCTTAAGTTTTTTTAGTCATTTATTTACATGTTTATATGTACTTTTCTACATTTTTACATGAGCAGCATGGTTGATTATGTCACGTAGGGTCCCACACCTACCACTGAGAGACTCACTCACGAGTTGGTAGAGGCGAGAGCGGAGATTGACCGCCTTAGAGCTGCATTACAGACGGTAGAGGCAGCTACTGCAGAGGCATGGCATCTGAGAGAGTCGAACATCCAGCAGGTAGGTTTCTCTTGCACGTAAAAGAGTTATAATTAAGGTCCTAAGTTATAAATTTCTTTAAGTAATACCTAATGAGAGAGACTGATCAATTATTTTTATGCTTTACTTTTTTGCGTAGGCTCGGACCGAGGTAGAGAGCTCTAGAGCTGAGGCGCAGCATCACCAGATTATGGAGCGGATTGCCCAGCATGGGGCAGAGCAGTTGATGCTACATGTTCGAGCGTTCCGCAAATCCTTAGACGTGACAGTGCCTTACTTGCCTTTATATCCACGGCCTGTTTACAGAGGTTTTTTGACGACCTCTCCCTCAGGATGCACCACCCCTTCCTACGTGATGCCTGCTGCACTCTATGTATCGAGGACATTGACACTACTGGTGGATATGCCCTGGGATCTGGACATTTTTTCCATTTGTCTTGCATCACCCAGGAGCTAGTACACTTCTTAGCATGTCCCTCTTGCCATGCACGCGTCGACCTAGCGACATATAGAGTTTTGGGCATTGATGATCTTCACCCAGGCCTCGTTCGAGTAGATGCTAGGACCGGCAGGCCTTGAGACTCGATGCCTTCGATGATAGAGATCAGGAGCCTGAGGTGCCTCCAGAGATTGAGTGGAGCTCACATGAGTTTGATGCATACCAGAGAGTCCTTCACGAGAGCCAGATCATAGCATACTAGCGTGTGGGTGGTGCCGGTCCTAGTGGCACGGGTGATGGTGCTAGTAGCAGTGCTGCTTCTCATGAGCAGCGTGTCCTTACAGCAGAGGAGCTTACAGGAGTAGAGTGGCAGACACGTACCATTGCTGATTATAGATTTTGGGTTTACAGATAGAGACGTCTTGCATTAGCATGACGTAGAGAGAGGGAGAGGGCTATAGCAGCTTTTGGGACTCGTGAGCTCCCGAGTACACCGGCACCAGCTCACGATCCTGCCTTTGAGGCAGACCTCCCCGCAGACATTCGACGATCCCTGTAGTCAGCACAGCCTCCTCGACGTGCACAGCAGCCTCGATGCGCATGTCGACCGGAAGTTAGAGATGACAATTTTGATTGGGTTGCCGTTGATAGTGACTAAACTTAGACTAGCTGGGTTAGCTCACTTACATTGTACTTAGATTTATGGGTAGTGACTAACCTCAAACTAGCTGGGGTAGCTCATTTTCATTCTGATGTACTTATTTGATGTTTATATCATTGAGTTTTTTCATTATTGAGTATCATTACATTTTAGTTGATGTTCTTGATTTTTTTAAATTTTTTAACACTTTGGCTATCATATTGTTTGTTGAAAATCTCCATGCCATCATACCCAAACATGCCCCGAGAGAACCAAACTTTGCAAGCATGTGGAGGGAGCCCACCTCCACATGCATGCAAAGTTTAGTCATAATCGGAGCATGTTTGGATTGTGGTAATTAGCGCACAGTGCAGATTTTTCAAGTCTCTTGGTGCTTAAGAGGCCATGGAAAATCCGGGCCTTCCCCATACCATCATAACCAAACATGCTCCAAACTTTGCAAGCATGTGGGGGGGACCCACCCCCACATGCTTGCAAAGTTTGGTCACAATCCAAGTATGTTTTGATTGGTAATTAGCGCCCAGTGCAGATTTTTCAAGTCTCTTGGTGCTTAAGAGGCCATGGAAAATCCGGGCCTTTCCCATACCATCGTACCCAAACATGCTCTGATGGGGACCAAACTTTGCAAACATGTGGGGGGGAACCACCCCCACATGCTTGCAAAGTTTGGTCACAATCCGAGCATGTTTGGATTGGTAATTAGCGCCCAGTGCGAATTTTTCAAGTCTCTTGGTGCTTGAGGCCATGGAAAATCCGCGCCTTCCCTATACTATCGTACCCAAACATGCTCCGATGGGGACCAAACTTTGCAAACATGTAGGGGAGACCCACCCCAACATTCTTGCAAAGTTTGGTAACAATCAGAGCATGTTTGGATTAGTAATTAGCGCCCAGTGTGCGGATTTTTCAAGTCTCTTGGTGCTTAAGAGGCCATGGAAAATCCGGGCCTTCCCCATACCATCATAACCAAACATGCTCCCGATGGAGACCAAACTTTGCAAACATGTGGGGGGACCCACCCCCATATGCTTGCAAAGTTTGGTCACAATCGGAGTATGTTTGGATTGGGAATTAACGCCCAGTGCGGATTTTTCATGTCTCTTGGTGCTTAAGAGGCCATGGAAAATCCGGGCCTTCCCCATACCATTGTACCCAAACATGCTCCGATGGGGACCAAACTTTGCAAAGTTTGGTCAAAATATCGGAGCATGCTTGCAAAGTTTGGTCACAATATCGGAGCATGTTTGGATTGGTAATTAGCGCCCAGTGCGAATTTTTCAAGTCTCTTGGTGCTTAAGAGGCCATGGAAAATCCGGGCCTTCCCCATGCCATCGTACCCAAACATGCTCCGATGGGGACCAAACTTTGCAAGCATGTGGGGCGGACCACCCCCACAAGCTTGCAAAGTTTGGTCATAATCAAAGCATGTTTGGATTGGTAATTAGCGCCCCGTGCAGATTTTTCAAGTCTCTTGGTGCTTAAGAGGCCATGGAAAATCCGGGTCTTCCCCATACCATCATAACCACACATGCTCCGATGGGGACCAAACTTTGCAAACGTGTGGGGGGGGTACCCACCCCCACATGCTTGCAAAGTTTGGTCACAATCGGAGTATGTTTGGATTGGTAATTAGCGCCCACTGTGGATTTTTCAAGTCTCTTGGTGCTTGGGAGGCCATGGAAAATCCAAGCCTTCCCCATACCATCGTACCCAAACATGCTCCGATGGGGACCAAACTTTGCAAACATGTGAAGGGACCAACCCCCACATCCTTGCAAAGTTTGGTCACAATCGGAGTACGTTTAGATTGGTAATTAGCGCCCAGTGCGAATTTTTCAAGTCTCTTGGTGCTTAGGAGAGGCCATGAAAAATCCGGGCCTTCCCCATACCATCATACCCAAACATGCTCCGATGGGGACCAAACTTTGCAAACATGTGGGGGGGACCCACCCCCACATGCTTACAAAGTTTGGTCACAATCAGAGCATGTTTGGATTGGTAACTAGCGCCCAGTGCCGATTTTTCAAGTCTCTTGGTGCTTAAGAGGCCATGGAAAATCCGTGCCTTCCCCACACCATCATAATTAAAAATGCTCCAATGGGGACCAAACTTTGCAAACATGTGGGGGGGATCCACCCCCACATGCTTGCAAAGTTTGGTCACAATCAGAGCATGTTTGGATTGGTAATTAGCGCCGAGTTCGGATTTTTCAAGTCTCTTGGTGCTTGGGAGGCCATGGAAAATCCGGGCCTTCTCCATACCATCATACCCAAACATGCTCCAATGGGGACCAAACTTTGCAAACATGTGGGAGGGACCACCCCCACATGCTTGCAAAGTTTGGTCACAATCGGAGCATGTTTGGATTGGTAATTAGCGCCCAGACCATGAACATCAACTAAAATGCAATGATCCTCAATAATGAGAAAACTCATAATGATATAAACATCAACTAAGTACATCAGATTGTGAACTAACACAGCCACTCTGGGTTTAGCCACACTAACTCAAAAGATCAAGGTATTTTGAAAATGAGCTACCCCAGCTATTCTGAGATTAGTCACTCCCAAAAAATCTAAGTACAATGTAAGTGAGCTAACCCAGCTAGTCTGAGTTTAGTCACTATCAAGATAGAGATCTAGTCAGCAGCACCCTCTCTAGCTCTCAACAACTGCTCTAGAATGCTCTCATGGTCATCCACTCGAAGCCGAAAACGAGGGTGAGAACTGTGTTTTCGGCTCTGTACTCGATCAAGAGTGAACCTGGTAGCAACCACTAGATGAGAGAATTGAAATGCCTCTAACTCCCACTTCCACTGCTGGAACTCAAGACTCCCCCGATGAAGTCAAATCTGCTGGTAGAACCGACCTGCCACAATCATGCTATGGGCATCATAAGAAAACCCATGATCATCCACTGTATCCTGGTCAAGGATGCACTTTGGCCTAGTGCAACTCATCAGATAGTAGTCTACTCCCTCGCTATTTCCCTTACTGGCAATAACAGCAAATACATCACCCTCCTGTAGCAAATCTATCAGGTCATCATAACTGACCATGAACGCAGGACCTGTGTGCTAATCAGACAACACTGTGGATGTGAAGGATGCTCGGGGGAGAGGAATGTCTGTATCCATGCATCTGCCCATCCTCTCGAGGCACAATGTGACCAATCACCATCCATACATGCTCCACAGAAGCATGCAAACCATCGTGTGTAAATCGTGGGAGCCGCCATGCATGTGCTTCTGATGGAATGTAAGCCCAAGGTGCCAGGTACTGTGTCACAATCATGGGAGTCTCTACGGTCAATCGTGCCACCATCCACATGCCAAAAAAATCTCCTGACAATCTGAGCATCACGTTTGGGATACGATGATGCTGCACTCCCACACAAATGTTGGGAGCACCACTCGACTACGTGGCCCGCATCTCTGAACCGTTGAGCATCCTGTTGGCTGATGACACCTCAGGGCACGTTTCACACACGCGCCCACACCATCATGCTCTCCCTTCCCGTGACCAATCTCAAAGAATGACCAAATCACTGGGATACTAGACTGCACATGATACCTATAAATCCATAAAAGATAGTCTTAGTTATTGTTTTCTTTAAGATGCTCTAGTGAATTTAGTTTAATTGAAAATATAAGAGAACCATAAGTACTACCTGTAGAGCCAAGAGAATTGTCATGATGATGACTTGAACTGTGCGCCACAACCATCCGACCAAACCCATCGCTGGCCATGTATGATCTCACAATCTCCTAAAAAATCATCATGGAGACGAAAACAGTGCTGCACAAAATGTGCATCATGTGAACGATCATCACTGATATAGAAATGATACTCTCGAATAATGACACGGGTCTCGAGGGTACTTGCTATCCCATCTACATGAGCCTCTACATGTCGATAGTTAATGTGGACCATAATAGCAACCTGGTGAGGTAAGCAATACAAACGTTTAGGACACAAAAAATCAAATAAGTAATGTAGCTCAAACATGAAACAAATATTATGAAATATAACCATTACCTGCTCTATGAAGTAATACTCAGATTGTATCTCCTGAAAAGGTGTGAAGGTGTAGTTCTCTGCAAAATCAATCACAGACGACCACACCAATAGGAAACTCTGCCAGGCATGCTCGGAACTGACGATCCTGCCACTTGGCATAATGACTGTGCCGTATATAGGGGTAGATCTGCTCCCTAAATGTGGCTGTGAAGTGACAACGTGGTGTATGTTTGTCCACGAGCTGCAACTTCCTGGACTGTCCACACCACTCTGGAGCTGGTGTGTCACATACTCATAACTTTGCCATGCCACTATCTCTTGGTCACTTGCATCAAGATCTACCATCTGTAGATGTGCAAGTGAACCACATGATGTGCAATTGCTCTCCACACAAGACATCCTATGGAACTGGGCATCCTCCGTGCGTGCACACAAAAGAGAGTGGATGAAATCACGAGGACTACGAGGCAACTCTCTATGCCCACTAAAAGAACGGAACACATCATAAAAAAGTTTGAACTCAACATGGTAGCGACAACAACATGTGTCACGCTAACGTGAGTACCTCACAAACCAAGGCTTACACCCCTCAAATGACCTTTGCCCAATTTTAAGCTCTGGATACGAAGCCACAAATTGAGAATACAACTCAGTTTGGGTCATTTCAAGAAAGCAAGCACCGTGCTCAATGAACACTCCTCTTGTCACTCTCTTACGCAAAGCTTTCTTGAAAACTGGCGAGGCACGGCAATTCTTCTTCCAAAAACTTTCTATCAAGGTTCTAGTGGTTTCATCTAGTAGGCGATCATGCCTAGCTACACGACCACTACTCGCCCACAAAGCACCAACCTCATTGGCATCTAAACTTTGTCGTACCCAACTCTAAGTGCGTGTGGTGCTATGGAAAGGATGCGAGATGTGGCACTAACCTTACCCTTCATTTGGGAGCTACTTATGGCTACCATAATAGCCTGTCCAGCTACTTATGGCTGCCACAATAGCCCGTCGAGTAGCCAAAGCGTCCGCAGAGTTCCTCTTCTTGTTAACTATATAGGAATGACGAACACTTTGTAGCACCGCCATGCCAACTCTCCTCTCTCTTCGACCTCCAATGTCAAAAAGCACCCTCAGGCCATGTTGGGCAAATCAATCAAAGCATCAAGCACACATGCCTATGATGATGAAGGCATGAGGTCTTTGAAATAGGAATGGAAGATTGTATGGGCACGACGATGTGCCCCTGACTTTGATAGTTCTTTCCTATCCACACGATGGGCGCCCAAAGGAGGGGGGTGGGTTCTTGTAGAAGAGAAGGGGACTCAGGAAGCGCAGGTTCATGTGGATTATCTAAACTAAGGGGTAGTCGGGGGGAAGAGGGCGGAGGGAGGGGAAGCAGAAGAGGAGGAGCAAGGCTTGGATCATCGTCGCCCAACGGAAGGTGTTGCTCGTTGACGTGCTCTCCACTCTCTCTTTCTCTCATGAGCTACCCTTCTTCTCTCCTCCTCTTAAACTTGGTGGACGGGGAAAGTCTAGTCCTATCACGTTTCCGACTCCTACGACTTTGAGAACCCATTCTCAAGGAAGCTAAGAGAGAAAAAATTATAAAGGCTCAATGATGGGATAGTACTAGAGATAAGTGTGGGATAGTACTAGAGATGTGTGATTATATAAGAAAAATAGGTTATCCACTTCAAATCTCATTCAAATCTCATTGGATTTCTTATCTAAGATTGATTGGATAATTAAGATAAACATAAAGATAATTAAAGATAAACTATTATCCACTTAAAAATTAATATTATTAATAATATTTATTAACAAGTCTAAATATTTATCATTACTAGATATATAAATATATCTTTAAATTTATCTTTTATTTTATAATTATATAACTGCTTTTTTTTAGTAAAGTATTTTTTTAAAATTTTATTCAAAGGTTTATTCTACATAAAATATTTCCAAGAAATATTAAATTAAAAAATTTATTTTTTTTAAATTGAATAATATGAACTTTAATAATACATCATGCCTTGTTTTCTTGAATCCTAGTATACACCCCTTTCCAATGGTGCTCAACCACATCTCGACGCCGAACTCAATGCGGTCCAGTGGCACTGGGCTGCAAATACACCCAATCTCCCTTTTGAAATTATTTTTCAACCCAAGCACCATGTTCATCCCTGGTATTGTGCATGAGCAGAGCCCCAACATCGTCCCTTGGCCTTCTCCTCAACAAAGATGCACTTCCCTCCATGGTGTGTTCTGCTAGAATGGTTTTAGGGGGGAGAAGAGAGAAAGAAGGTTGCACAGTACAGATTTGAGGTTGTTAGGGAGAGGGAGGTAGATGTGGGTGTGAGAAGATTTGAATGTGTGCACGTGCGCGTGATAGAGATAGAGAAGGCTGCAAATCTGAGCACAGTAGAGAGAAGGAAGAGAGAGAGAGAGAGAGAGAGAGAGAGAGAGAGAGAGAGAGAGAGAGAGAGAGTTGCACAGTAGAGAGATAGGTTGAAGATCTACTCACAGTATATATATATATATATATAGAGAGAGAGAGAGAGAGAGAGAGAGAGAGAGAAAGAGAGAAGGTTGCACAGTAGAGAGAGAGAGAGAGAATGAGCTATGGAGATTTGAGGTTTGGGGTGAAGAGGATGATGTTGGAGAGAAGAATAATGTATAGGGAACCATTGAGTCCTATGAGAGAATCCTATGATACAGACCCAAATTTTACTGAAGTTTGGACTAAGCTTAGAGATAATAATTGGAACCCTATTGGTGATTATTCATGCCATGATGTTTATCTTTTCTTCCAAAAGAGGTTGTGTATTACACAACCTTTCAGACAATTCATACTGGAAGAAATGCATCAACCACCATATATGGGTCATCGAGGTGTTTTAGCTACTCTAGAGAATTTTTTTGGCCTCATCTTAAACAAGATGTAACAAAATTTATGGTTAAATGTTCTGTTTGTCAAAAATTAAAACCTTCAAAGGTAAAACCCAAGGACTTCCTACTCCTCTACCAATTCCTAATGATACTTGGGAACAAATATCTATGGATTTCATTATAGGTTTGCTTGCTACATCGAGTGATAATGATATGGTTTGGATGATAGTTGACCGCTTAAGCAAGCAAGCATATTTCTTACCTTGTAAGAAAATTTGACTTCTCAGTAAGCCACGAATAGGTTTATTAAAGAGATCTCTCTGCATCATGGATTGCCAAAAGTCATTGTTTCTGATAGAGACTCAAGATTTTGTAGTACTTTTGGATCACGCTATTCTCCAACTCAGGCACTCCAACTTAGGCACTAAAGTAGATTTTTCCACATCTTTCCATTTGGAAACAAATGGAAAAACTGAGGTTACTAATAGTACTATCTTGGATCTACTCAAAGCCTATGTTACCCAACAACCTAATTCATGATGGGATAAGTACATTCATCTCCTCCAGTTTGCTTACAATAATACTCCTCATTTGGCTACTGGTCGAGAACCATTCAAAATTGTGTATGAAAAACCTTTGCCTATTCTAGCAACTAGAATTTCCCACAAAATTAAAGCTACTAATAAATTCACTACCGGTTTTAGTAGCATTTTAAATGATGTAAAACATTCTATTTCTCATGCTCAAGAAAAATATGTTAATAAAGCAAACTATAAACATAAAGCCATATCTTTTGAACTTGGAGATTATGTTTTTTTGAGAATCTAAAAGTGTCGACTTAAGAGTGTTGAAAAAATCCCATCTGTTAAGCTTGCTCCAAGATTTTATGGACCTTTTAAGGTGATTCACAAAATTAATGATGTTGCATATAAACTTGAATTACCTTCTCATTGGTAAGCTCATAATTCATTTCATATTAGCTTGTTAAAACCTTTAAAAGGATCACTTCCCACGCATCCAATGTATGAAGAACCACCTCTTATTGAAGGTGAGAAAGAAGTTTTACTCCCAGACACTATTGATCATCAGATTACATCAACTTGAACTGGAAATCAATATAGTAAATATTTAGTGACTTTCCAAAATCATCCTCGGAAGATGCAAGATAAGTGCCTAAGAAATATTTTCATGCTTTCCCTGAGATCCTCTGTTCTTTTCAACAAATCGGCAATTGAGGGAAATTGCAAACTCAAGCAAGAGGGAATGTTATGGGAATACATTTTAAGCCCTCTTAAAAATACTATTCTACCCTCTTAGATAATTTGGGGATGCTTGGATTATCCTTGCGTCAAGCCTAATTATGTTAATATCATAGGTGATGCCATTATAAATATTAATACGTTTGGTGGATATATTGACGTATGCTTGGGGTCTCCAATGTTTGTTTCAGTTGGTTTGTATATGGAGGGGTGATTCTTGGGTTACTTACACCTGGCAAACATGTGTGTGGCTATGGTTTGTATACTTATGGAATATTTATCTCACCAATTTATTGTTTGTTATTTTATAGGTGAAGATGATTCCGAAGATAGAGAAGATAAGGTAAGCATAAGCCCACTCTCATCTTTTAATACTAAAGGGAGTGAATCACTTTTCCTTATATACACTTCACCCCCCTTTTTTAACCCTTGCATGTGGGAACTCTTTACATCTTCTAATTTACTTTCATCTAATTTACTCTCCTTTTGCACAAACCCTCTTGCCCACAAAATTTTGCCACATTTTTCACTATTTTTCCCATATCTCCTTTTTCTTTCACCCAAATTAAGCTCTATAAATTTCCTCTCATCCTTTGTTTTCACCCTGTTGTTTTGCACATGTACATGCCATACTTCTCAATTAAAATCTCTTTCTCTTCCATGTTTCACTAGTCATTGAAAGCACACAAAATCAGATCAAACTTGTTTTTAGTTTTCATTGTATTCCCCCTTTGTTTATGTGTCAAGTAACCTGCAAGATGCATGCACAATGATCATGCTAGTGTAGTCCTCTACATTACCAATATCGCCACCCCCTTAACCCCCTTGCCCCTAGCAAACCCCGGAATCGCTTCTTTGTCATCACTTGTCTACAAATTAAAGGCTTTTGGAGTTGGCAATACAAATTGTCATCTCTCGTCTACTCTAGAACCAGTGAGCCCCTACCCACCTATGAAAAAAGTTGTCCTTTCTATCCACCTTAAGATCTTTAATAAAAAAATTAGGTGATCAACTTTCCTATTTCTCATTCAAATCATAATGAATCCTGATGTTGGGACTCCTCCTCTCCTCAACACCAACTCCCACACCACCTCTGATGAAACCAATGGTTTTAATTTAAATTCACACTATCCGTGACTCTTATTTTGAGCAACATTACCTTCTACTCCAACAAGAAAAAAGCATCATCATTTGCGAAGCTATTGAAGATCTTCTTGCTCACAAAAAGTGTCCTTAGATCTTGAGCTAGACGACATTCACTTTGGCAAAGCACTCAAGCTTGTTTTTTGATGCCAACAGACTCATAAAGAGTCCAAGATAAGTTATCATTCATTTCCAAATTTGATGCTAAGAAGAACAGTCGCACTATCCCCTTTGTCTCAATCTTTGCCAAAAGAGGTGGATGATCCACCCTTTGGCTTATAGCCAAAAGTGTACAACCAATGACTTTATGATGAATAAAGCATCTTTATGGTGGAATGTCATGCGCAAGTCTAGTGATGGGCCTACCACATGGGGGTCAACTTTTAGGAAAAAGTTTAATAATGTTTTCTTCTGCCGCCATAATTGCACCTCCAAGTATGGTGTGCTTGGAGTAAGTTTGCATGGATTGATCGTGATACAGTTTCCCAATACACTACGCATTTCTGGCAATCACTCTTACAACTTTTCCTGATTGAAAAAGTGACTCTCCAATGCAAGTATGAAGACAATTTGGATGAAGGCATCCAAGTAGAGAGGTAAACATGTTTAGACCTTCATTGCAATATGAAGCTATTTTTCTTTATCATGATGCAGAGAAGAAAATTTGTGCTCTCATAAAGAGTGTTTAACCTTCATAAAGCTTTGCCCCATTCAATAGGAAAACTTCATTTGTGTGCAATAATTAACAATACACAAGAAGTTCTCTCGTCTCACTACAAGAGAATCATTATTTTTCGACGCTTAGTTTCCACGCTTGGTCGCGTCATCGATATGTGCGTCGAAATAGGCATCGAAAAATGCATCGAAATAACAGTCGAAATATGCGTGGCAAAAGTTGTCGGAATAAGCGTCGAAATAACAGTCAAAGTTTTTCTTTTTTTAAAAAAATTGAATTTATATATAATATTTGCTAGTTCCCATCTTGGGGTGTGTTTTAGCCTTCTGTTTCTACCTCTTTGCAAGCATATGTGTCTATGAGAGAGAGAGAGAGAGAGAGAGAGAGAGAGAGAGAGAGAGAGATGATGAGAGAGAAAGAGATAGATAAAGAGAGAGAGAGAGAGAGAGAGAGAGAGGGAGAGAGGGGGGGGAGCCGAGGGAGAGAGGAAGGTATAAGTTCCATCATGCTCTTTGAAGGAGAAAAAATGCTAGCTCCTCCTCCTCATCATCACTAAGGTGCAATTAAGAAAGTGCTCTATTTTACAATGAAATCAAAGTTCATTCATCAACTTGCTCGTCCTCTGCAATATCCATGGCTCCAAATAAATCTATTTCTAGAAATACTCCATCATTGTTGTCAATTGGTGGAACCAGTTGTAGTAGTAGAAGGTAATTCATCCATGTCGTCATCCTCTTCTAGCTCTAGCGTGAGAGCTGTCGATGCATCATGATCATACTCAGCTTGAATCTCTTCTTCTTCTGGATTATCTCTAGTGTCTATTTCTCGTTCAAGATGTATTTACTCAATGAGAACACCTTTATCCGATCCTAATCTCGTGCGAGCCTCACCTACTTCCTCAACTAGTATGTCTTCTTCTTGTTCTTCTTGTTGTTCAATAGGTGCTAGTGGTGCATGCTCAACCATCACATGATCTGGGGGGAGTTCCTCAGCATCTTGCAATAGTCAATTGCTATTTTCACCTCTTGAAATATTTGTTTTCCATGTGGATTTATTTGGATCACAAACAACCATTTATGATCTGTCGAGTCATCCACAAAGATGACTTGCTCACAGTGCTCTGGTAGCACAAATGTGTCCCTTTGGTCAGTCCATATCTTTGTGCGGTCTACTTGAAGAAATCCACACTTGTCTTTGCGTACAGTTACTTGTGCCCCTTGAGTTACCAACTTGAACCATTTCACATCAAAAATGAACATATCAAACTTTCTGATTCCAACCTTGATAATATCTTGGATTGTTCCACAATAATCTAGCATGCCTACTTCAGTATTGCCACCACTTGCACTTGAACGACTTTCTTGCATGAAATTAGCCTTCACACCATAATCAAATGTTGTTCTCTTTTTATCTATTCCTTCTACTCGAAAATGACGTCCGCGTGACCAAATTGCCCCAAACTTACGATACTACAAGCACAATAAATAAGTACTTTTATTGTATAAATTCACGAAAGCACAACATAAAAGACAATGCGTAGATATCTCTAACTCAGATACATGGAAATCACAACCATATGCAAGCTCCTCCTCCTCCTCATCACTTATTGATTCACCATTGCATTTAGCTTATAGTATGGTTTGCTCGAGCCATTTATTAGAAGGAAAGTGTGGAAGAAGTGCAAGTTCTGTTGGGTACGGTAGTGTGCGGGTTGTTCGACTCCTTCTAAAACTCAAACGAGCTTGGTCCATTTCGGCCTTCACCAGGTTATATCTCTTGATCCATTTCTCCATAGCATGTGAGTTTTAAGATGCAAAATTTATTGATCTTCTCACACAAGGCTACATCCATTGTTCTCACAAGGCCTTTCCCTTGTGGCTCTTCCCCAACTAGTTGATCATCTTCTTCTTGTGTCCATAATCTTGGCATATCGGGATCAGACATACTGAGAAATTTAGTTATATATACAAGTGATTCTTGAACAAGCCATCCCGCTGCCATACTACCTTCAAGACGATCTCTTTGACGAACAAATCCTTTAAGTGTCTTCATAAATCTCTCCAAGAAAAACATCCATCGACTATGAACAACCCCAGCCACAACAACTTCATAAACCACATGAACTAGAAAGTGCAATTAAATGGTTAAAATACTTGTTGGAAAGTATTTCTCAGCCACCATTGTAACAGCCTCAATGGAGTTTAATCGTGCTGCTCCAATGTGTCTCTACTAATCTCTTTCCTTGATATCCAACGTACCACTACACCAATGAACTAGAAAGTGCAATTAAATGGTTAAAATACTTGTTGAAAAGTATTTCTCAGCCGCCATTGTAACAGCCTCGATGGAGTTTAATCGTGCTGCTCCAATGTGTCTCTACTAATCTCTTTCCTTGATATCCAATGTACCACTACACCAATTTTATAAATTGTTGCTCTAATGTCATCGTTGAGGCAATCCTTGATGGCTATAGGAAGCACAAATTACAAGAACTTGTGTCAATCATGACTCTTCAAGCCACTAAGCTCATCGTCCTTTCCCTTCAAGAAATGCATGCATCTTGTAGGGATACAAAACTCACTAATGCACTTCTTTCCACATCATTGCTCATCCTTTGTCATGACCCAAGGTGCGTTTGGTAGCTTCATCTTTCCATCTGCTCTATTTTGGGCCCATACGTGGTGCATGCGTTAATCCTCTTGTAAATCATCTCATTGTGTCTTGCTCTCCTTTGCTCCTATGATGGTTTTCCAAAGCACCTCGGCTATATTCTTGAAAATGTGCATTGGGTCAAGAAGATGGTTCACTAGAAGGTCATTCCAGTATGGAAGTTGATGGAAAATGGATAGACGCTTCATTCTTGGAGGTGTACAGGCTGGATCCAGCTCCCATAAGGTCCTCCAATCATTACTCTTTCATATGCGAGGAGACCTCCCTAGAAATACTTCACGCAAAGGATGGTCCACTAGGAGATACTTCTTGTGGCCCTTGTATACTATCTTCTTCATAGACTTTGAGTATCAAGCCTCAAGTTGTGGCCCACATAATGGACATCCATTATATCCTGACACTGAAAGCCCTGTAGAACATCAAAAAAAGATTGTAGCATGTAAGTTTGGATGACAATCATGACTTAACATAATATGTTAACAAGCTACAGTATTACTTGAGCACTCTCCATAGCCAGGATCTACCCCTTCGTGTTCCAAACCTCGATCTTCTGTTCCATCGTGTAAGGCATTTATCGTGTCATTCCATGTCATGTTCTAGTATTTGCTCCGAATCTGCCTCAAGTTCCTCGGGTTGTTGGATCACCTCGTTTGTGGCTACTCTTGTTGGTCTCCATCGTTTCTCAGGTCGGATATCCACTGGTTCGTCATTGTTGAAGCACACATTGCCACTAATTAGATATTCCAATCGCTCCACCAAAAATATTCTTCATTTTTTTGTATGATCATTGCAAATTTGTCGACGTTGAGCCACTTGGTATTTGCACCGAGTACATGGGCAAAGTGTCTTCTCCTCTAAATCAACAAAATTTGAGGGTGTGGCATCGTCCATGGTTTCCATATTGATTTGCAAAATGGGAACAAATGTTTATTTTTGGAGGGGAATCCTACCTTAAGTATTTGTGGAGGGTGGTAGTCGGTGATAGGTAATTTGAAATGTCGGGGACGTACAAGATCTGGAAAGATTTTGAATTTGAATGAAAAGTAGCGATGGTCAAAATAAGCGTCAAATAGATCGTCGAAATAACCGTTAAAAATAGCATGGGAATTTTAATTTTTCAACTCTTATTTCCACACTATTTCCCACGTACTTTTCGATGCATTTTCCCACACTTATTTTGACGCATATATCGACGGCGCAGGTTTTTATAGTAAACAGAACCTCTCTTTTTTCTGTGTTTTTTTTCGTGCGCATGTGTTTTTCTTCCTCACCAGGTATGCCTCCTTTTCCCTCACTCCCATCTCCTCTTGGTTACATGTACATGTGATGTAAAATGTCTATGTGTGTAATTATGAGTAATTTTCTTGTTTTTTTGCTTTCTCATTTGTTTTGCAGGTTCTTTCTCTCTCCCAAGCTCTTCTCCACTTCCTTATTTACCCTCCCTCCCTTCCCCTCCCCTCCCCTCTCCTCTCCTCTCCTCCCTTGTTTGTTAAATTGGTGTGTGTGTGTTGAAGGATAAACCTCCTTGTGTATCCATGCTATTCACACTTTTAGGGTTTTGTATTACTAATTTTTTTCTCAACTTTTTGTTTTGTTTTGTAGGTCTTCTAATCCTCTCTTTCAACTTCACCAAAAAGAGGTAAATTCCTTTCTCTCTTTCCAAAAAGAGGGGTTTTGTTTTGTAGGTCCTCTATGCATAGAGCTTAATGCACATGCATAGAACTCTAATCATAGAGCTTAATCTATGCATTAAGCTATATATGAATAGATTAATCTCTATGCATGCATTCATAAATGCATAGAGGTATATGCATAGATTAAGCTCTATGCATAGAGCTTAATGCATGCATTAATCTCTATCTATGCATGCATTAATCTCTATCTATGCATAGAGCTTAATGCATGCATTCAGCTCTATCTATGCATGCATTAATCTCTATGCATGCAAGCTTAATGCATATTGCCGGGATACGGCTTAGTTTAGGATAGCATGGCTTGCATAGTGCTTTATGCAAAAGCCTCATGCATAATGCAATATGCATAAGCTTTATGTATAAGGCCTCATGCATAAGCTTTTGTATGTATGCATTACTAATCCTTTCCTCACCCTTTTGTTGGTTTTGTAGGTCCTCTAGGCCTCTCTTTCAACATCACAAAAAAGAGGTAAGTTCTTTTCTATCTTTCCTCTCTTTCCTCTATTATTATTGCACCCTTGGTGGGTGTTGGGGATTTGTTTTGTAGATTTGCGCATAAGCATTATGCATAATGCTTTATGCATAATGCTCATTCATGCTTTATGCATAAGCCTCTTACATAGCTTTATGCATAAGGCCTCATGCATAAGGCCTTATCCATAAGCTTTATGCATAATGCTTTATGCGTAAGGCCTTATGCATAAGCTTTATGCAAAGCCTCATGCATAGCTTTATGCATAAGCATGCTCTTATTAAAGTGTCCATGTGGGCTTTGTTATGTGTGTGTAGAAACATGTCTCGCACTCCCTCCAGATAAGACACAGGCTTACTCTCTATCCTTCTCTCCATATGCCATGTCGCCTGACCAGTTCATGGGTTTTTTAACACAGGCCACGCCCGAGCAAAGAGCGATGGCACAACAATATTTTGGGAGGAGAGGGGCGGGCACTTCGGCCACACAATCAGGCACCACCACCGGTAACCCTAGTTCACCTGTAGAAACCCCACAAAGAGCTGCTAGAACCCCTCCCTCATGTCGCTTGTCCACTCGCAAAGCAGAATACTCGAGTAGTGGAGGTGGAGGCAGTTGTTGTCCAAGTGGGGGCACGGATGGGTCTACACCTTACTGAGCGTCCTTCCCCATCTAGCGCCAGAAGCACTCCATGCTCGTGATCATTTTGACACACAGCCCACACCCACCGCGACAGAGAAAAATTTTACACAATTGTCAATGGCAATGTGGTTTTAGATAATGTCGGTCAAGAGATGAATAGCCACATCCGCCGCGCGAGCTTTGCCACATTGTCTTTGCAAATGACTTTATGACTTTATGGCCAAAGTTGGATAAAGACAAGAAAGATAGAGTCATAAATCAAATCAAGGATGAGTACAAGCTGGCCGGTGGCCGTAGTGATGTCGTCCCCATAAGGTGGATAAAGTATCACATGGTGGACGTCATGAAACATTGGCGGGGAGATGTGACTAGGAGAGTGAAGTCAGGGGGTGAGAAGCCTCGGTACATGAGCACCGAGGATTGGAATGAGGAGAGGCAAAAGCATTCTCAAAATCCCCAATGATACAAGCAATGGCCAAAGCCCGAATGGAGAGCGTAGGAAGCTCTCACCTTGGAAGCGGCGGGTTGGGACGCATTCCATGTCTACTTTGCAAGTATCAACATTTATCTTGTATGTTTCATTTTATGTTATGTCTACTTTGTAAGTATCAACGCTTATCTTGTTGTTTTGGTACTTTTAGAATCAAGTGGTTGGTCGGCTAGCAACGGGAGAAGAGGAGGACATTGCTCGCCACCATAACACATACTTTCTTTTGGAGAAGCTTGAGCCAAAAGGTACCAACCTCAATTGGGGGTGAATTGTAGATATGGTAAGTGCGGCAAGCATTAACCTTATGATTTGTATACTTGCTTTGCCTTGTCAAGTTAGATCGTTGTTTTGGTATACCAAAAAAAGCATCTTATATGGTTTTTGTGCAGGGACCAATGCATGATCATGAGTGAGAGCTCCGCATAGAGTGGCCTTGCCCATGTCTTTCCCCTTGTACATACACATTTTGGTTAGCTCACATCTTTGTTTGAGCTTGTATAGATTGTATGCAAATTTTGGCTTATCTCGTCAGAGCTTGGTATGTAAATTTTAATTTTGGCTTATCTCCTCAGAGCTTGATATGTAAATTTCACATCTTGCAATATAATTTGGCCATTGTTTGCACTTGTGTGAATTTTGTACCTACTTTGTAATGTCGAAAACGTTATGGCACTCTCTCTAACTTTTTTAACAAATTCGCTTCTTCTTCACATCAGAGTACAGTTGCCTTTGGTACTCTATCTTTTTCAACAAATTCGCTTCTTATTTACTTTTTTTGACTGTTGTTTTGATGCTTATTTCGAAGCTTATTTTGACATTTCTATTTTGACACTTTTTTTGACGAGTATTTCGACATTTAGGGGATTTTAAGCTTAGTTCTAAAGCATCGAAAAAAATGTGGATAATGGCCCTACCTCTTGTAGTGCGTCCTCCTTTCTTAACTTCACCACACACAAGCAATTTTAATGGCACACATGCATCCACTTTTTCTCCCAAAAATATATCTAATGTGGCTAATTATAAGCCAAGTAACATTTGTAAATTTAAATCCCAAGCCTAGCCACACGAATGTGCATAATACAATTAAGCCACGTAAGTCTATTCCTACTTGTCACTGTTGTCTTAAAAAGGGACATATTAAGGCTAATTATTATGCAAAGCTTCCTACTTTGAAGCAAACACATGCTTTGGTGCATAACATTGAAGAAGATGCTCACAGTGATGACTATGAATTCAAACCTGACTGGACTAAATATGATCTTCAACAAGAATCCAATCAAGATTTAATGGACCCTCTAGGTATTCCAAAATTTTTTCATACATGAAGGGTTGTGTGCATGATAATCAAGTGTGTGAAGTGCATGATGATGGTAGTTCCCATGATTTAATTTCAAGGAAATTAGTCAAGAAATTGTTATTTTCTACATCACCCTCTACTTATAAAGTAAAATCTAGATTCTAAGGAACTTGATATAATTGTACTCGTGAAGTTAAGGGTTTAAAAATACAAATTGGCCCATACAAAGATCACTATAATTTCTTAATTACACCCTTTCTCTCCCATCGACTTAATTCATGGCATGCCATTTAGACACCAATACAATCCTAATATTGATTATCGCACATACACAATGCAATTTAAGTATAATGATTAATCATTGACTCTTGTTAGTGATTCGTTTCTTGAAATTTTTCCATTGATTACTCACACACAAGTAAAACGAGCACTTAGAAAGCATGAGAATGCATACATGATCCTCACATGATCTATGTGTGATAGAACTAGAAAAGACAAAGAGCACTCTCAATCCATATCAAAATCACTTTCTCAATGCATTTAAATATTTTTTGTGGATGATTGCTCTTCCCACCTTCTCACCTTGAAGACCATAAAATTGAGCTATTCCCTGCTAGTTAGCCACCCCCATAGGGCTCCCTATAGGCAAAACCCTATGCAAAAAATGGAAATTCAACGTTTAATCAAGGACTTACTTGCTTGATAAAGGATTGATATGTCCTAGTAGTTCCCCCTTTGGAACCCCAGCACTTTTAGTGCAAAAGAAAAACAAGGCATGTCGTATGTGCATAGATTACTACACCTTAAACAAAGTGATCATAAAGAGTTGTTATCCAATCCCTAGAATTAATGATTTTCTTGACAAAAAAGAGAAAAGTCTATTTAATAAAATAGACCTTCAGTATGATTATCACCAAGTCCATATGGACTCAGTTGATATCTATAAGACTACTTTTCGCACTCAATCAGGTCATTTTGAGTTCTTAGTGATGGTTTTTGGCCTTACTAATGCACCTGCAACCTTTAGTTAAAAGATGGATAGGATTTTCTTACATCACCAAGATTTTGTTATTGTCTTTTTTTATGATATTTTGGTTTTTAGTAACTCTGAAAGTGAACATGAGCATCGTTTAAACATTGGTTTTTGTTTGCTTAAAGATAATCACTTATATGCTAACCTTGATAAAAAGCATTTTCTATCAAAGTGAAATTGAATACTTAGGACACACTATTTCTAAAGATGGAATTCGTATTGACACAAAGAAGGTAGCTACCATTAGAGATTGGCCCCTATTCTAAGGAATTTGCATGAACTTAGATCATTTTTAGGTCTCTCTAGTTTTTATAGAAAATTTGTGCATAATTTTTCCTCCTTGCTTTACCTTTGACCCTGCTTCTCAAGAAGCCATAGTTTTTCATTGGGGTGATACTTAGCAGATATCTTTTGGTCCTCTTAAATACCACTTGACTATTTCTCCTCTCCTCTAGCTCCCTGACTTCTCTAGAGCTTTCTTCCTAGGTTTCACCGATGTTAGCGGATCGGGCATAGGAGCTGTTTTAATGCAAGTTGACCATCCCATAACTTTTGAAAGTATAAAGTTAAAACCTTTTGAGCTTAATTATAGCACCTACAAGGAGCTTATGGTAGTCTTACATGCACGGCGCATTTGGAAGCACTGCCTCATGGGTTATGAATTTTTTTTCTAGGATGCCTAGGCCAGCAAAGCATTTAGTCAGCCTTTGATGTGAGACACCATATTAAATGGGCTTCCTTTATTCAAAGATTCCACCCTATGATCTAGTACTATCTTGGTCATACTAATGTTTTTATTGATTCTTTAAGTTGTAAACCTATTGTTAATAATATTTCTATTGTGCAAATCACTTCTTTTAATGCGATGTGTGATACTGACCATAATAATCTTGCTTATTCCACTTCCTGGATTGCTTTGATGCATAATAACTGGTTGCCTTTGAATGGTTATTCTTATGATGATGGTTTCCTATATCATGGCACTAAATTATGCATAACTGCACCATTTAGACAAATAGCTTTGCAAGAAATGCATGCACCTGCATACATGGGACATCGTAGCATTTCATCCACACTAGCTGCTTGTCAAGTGCACTTCTTTTGGCCAACACTTCGAAAGGATGTCACATAATTTGTTTCCACTTGTATTGTATGTCAGTACATTAAGCGTCAGCATGGTAAAGCATAAGGTTTATTGATGCACTACCAATTCCAAATGGTCCTTGGGAGGATATCTCAATGGAGTTCATCACGGGATTTCCCACTACCTCATCACATAATGACATGATTTGGAAAATTATGATAGATTTAGCAAACAAGCATACTTTATTGCATGTAAGAAAACATTGAATGCTCCTTTGGCTACCAAACTGTGTATAAAAAATGTTTTCACTCATCATGGCTTTCCAAAATTTATCATTTCTGATAGAGATTCTCACTTTTGTAATCACTTTTGGGTAGCATTATTTTTAAATCTTGGTTGTAATGGACTTTAGTTCTGCATTTCACCCCGAGACCAATGGCCAGACAGAGGCTACTAATAGCACTATCATCAACTTATACTATAGACAGACCTTAAAATTGGGATGAGCATTTATATATTTTGCAATTTGCTTACAACAACACTCTGCATTCTCGGCCATAGGCAAAGCTCTATTCGATATTGCCTATGGTAAGAAGTTGTCTACCCCTGCCTTTAGAATTGGTAGTAAAGTCCCAGCGTTGCTAATGTATTAACTCAAAACGACACACAAATACTCACTGAAGTAACTACTGCTATTTAAAAAGTTCAAGAAACATACACAAAGCAAGTCAACAAAAATTGTCAACCAATGGAATTTAAGGAGAATGATTTTGTCATATTAAGAGTTAAAAAATGCAGACTAAAGAATGTTGAAACACACCCCAAAGTCAAGCTTACTCCATGCTTTTATGGGCCTTTCAAGATAGTACATAAGATCAATGATAATGCCTTTAGATTAGACCTAGCTGCCCGTTGGCGCATACGTAATTTCTTCCGTATCAGTTTATTGCATACCTTTAAGGGTATCCCCATGCTTCACCTATTAAAGAAAGATGACCCTCCTCTTCTTGAGGAAGACTCTAAAATTTTAATTCTAAAAATAAGCATTGACCATGCCCATACCACCACTCGATGACAACATGTTTACCATCGATATTTAGTCAAGTACAAGAATCACTAAGTTAAAGAATCACATTGGATGCTTGAGTCATTGCTAGCTCCATACCCTACCCTAATTGTTACCGAGATTGATACATATCATAATCATTTGCATTGATTTTAATCATAGTTATTTACTACATGAGGTGATATATATGGTGTGTAGATTCTCTGCTTGAGGCAACATACAATCCCCACTATGGTGTGTAGATTTGCCTGCTTGAGGCAACACACAATTCTCACTATGGTGTCAATTTGTTGCTTAAGGCAACACCTGCACAGTTTGTGTAGATTGCTGCTTGAGTTAGCACACTTCTTCTTGCTTAAGGCAACATGATTACTCATATCATTAGTATGTGCAGATCATCGCTTGAGT
The DNA here is from genome assembly GCF_041138505.1 of Cibotium barometz. Classification (NCBI taxonomy): domain Eukaryota; kingdom Viridiplantae; phylum Streptophyta; class Polypodiopsida; order Cyatheales; family Cibotiaceae; genus Cibotium; species Cibotium barometz. Next base: position 30,256,859 of record NC_141102.1, on the reverse strand, counting down.
AGCACACTTCTATTTCATGTCAATTCGCTGCTTGAGGCAATATGATCTTTGACATTTATGAAGAATTGATGGTAGTTTCTCCTCAACCCCAAGGCATGTTATGGAAATATATTTTAAATGATTATTTGGATTTATTTTTATAGTGAACACTATGTACATAGTACATGTGATCATTTTTAATAAGCATATCAATGGGCTAGCACAGGTGCTCAGTGACTCTCCTCCAATTTTTACATTATGGTCACACACCCATTTTGGCATTGCGATGAGCAACCATCAACTCTTTAGACTATTTGGATCACATGGATTGCACATATGACACCAAGTATATAAAGATCTTGAGCAGTCCATTTTGACCATGTACAAATCACATGGACCACCATGCAAAGCACACCATGAGATTATCGAGAGAAATAATCCATTTTGACCATGTATGGGACACATGGACTGTACAAACTACACCAAGATGACACCAAGCATGTAAAGGTATTGGACGACCCGTTTGAACCATGTATAGATCACAAAGCATAAGGCAGAGCACAGTTTGAGAAGACCATGGAAGTAGAAAGCCTATTCCCACCATATATATAGAGCACATCGGGAGAAGACCAAGCATATAAAGATTCATATACAAATCACATGGACCATGCAAAACACACTGGGAGAAGACCAAGAATATGGAGACAACATCGATCATGTAGAGGTCTTGAGTAGCCCATTTGGACAATGGACAAATCACAAAGGATGAGGTAGAGCACACCTTGAGAAGACTAAGCATATAGAAATCACATAGAGTCCATAAAAACCATATGTAGATCACATCAACCATACAAAGCACATCCAGAGAAGACCAAGCATGTGGAGATCCCATATAGCCCATCTCGCACATTTTACATACCATCATATGGATAATCCAAGGCCAGGAAAACCACACACCAAAATGACACCGAGCATGTAAATGTCTCAGGAAACCCATTTGTACCATGTACATATCTCAAAGGACAAGGCAAAGCACACCTTGAGAAGACCAAGCATATAGAAATCACATAGAGCCCATTTTAATCATATATGAATAACATAGATTGAACACAGTACACCAGCAGTAGAAGGCCAAGCATGCGGAGATCCCATACAACCCATTGGACCCTTGTGGCTCAAGCACTCCTGTTCTTGAGGCTTTATCTTCTGTTTCCTCTTCCATGACTTACACATTCACCATGTGGACTAAGGTAGTAGGAATGGTTCCCGATTCAACATACTTTGTTCCTCTGGGGGTGATAAGTAAATGCATCCAATTTTCACTAAAGTCCGGAGGTGGAAGCGATGCATACATCTCGTTCTCTTCCTCTTTGTGTGAGTGTTCTTTAACTACTTGAAAGACTTAAGGATGTGGTTCATTCTATTGTGACCAAATCATTTCCAAACAATTTCCCTTCCATGGGGTGTGCCTTCCATGTATGAAGATTGATCTTTAGAATTTGCGAATCCTTTAGTATAGATTCTTGGTCTAATGCCCAATTGTGCACCACCTTGGCTTCCCTCATGAAGGGTCTGCCCAAGATAATATCATATGAATCTGGTTGGTGCAGAAAGTCCATTACAACAAATTCATGAGGGTAACAGAGCAAAAATACCTTAAGCTTAATGTTTTTTAATAATCCCATTGTCCTTGAGGATGTTCCATCTGCCATCTTAACGATTAGTTCTGCTCTTTCTAGTCACCGGTTTTCCCCAATTTTCCCAACATTGCTTGGTGATAATGCTCACACCCGCACCTCCATCCAGAATAGCATGTGCTTGGTGATAATGCTCACACCCGCACCTCCATCCAGAATAGCATGTGCTTGGTACCCGTTATGGTGGATTGGAATTGTGGCATTTGTGTTATTTCCCTCATAATACCTTCCCAATTGGTTGATGACGGGTATTTGGATGAATCTAGGTGCTTCCCTTTCCTCAAGTACTAGCTTTTTCTTAGCTAGAGGTGTCTAGTGGTCATTGGGTTCATTCTTCCTTCTACCCAATCCTTGATATCTGCCCGTAATGCCAATGTGTTGCGTAACAATGGTCCAAGTGGAATTCGATAGTTGGACAATATTTTTAAGAGACTACCTATATCTATGGGTTATCTGGCAAGTGGAATTCGATAGTTGGACAATATTTTTAAGAGACTACCTATATCTATGGGTTATCTGGCAAGTGAAGTATCCTTCCACGTATTTGTTTCATACTCAATCCTAGGAATGAATTGTCCGATAGTTCTTAATGTGCCTCTACAAACATCCTTGCATCAGATCACTGTTAGTCCCTTCCTCGGACTCTTCCAAAAATTGGAGTTTGCACATCTAGCTTCCTTTCTCTTAGTAACTTATTCCGTGGCTACAATGTATCCCTAGCCTTGTTAGCCCTCAATTTGGCTTCATGGTTGCATTGACACTCCTCTACAAGGGCCTTAGCTTCTTTGAGCTTTCTTATTTCCTCCTTTGCATTTGGATATTATCCAACACCCTTGGGGGTCACTAGTCTCTCTTTTGTGGTTCCTTGTGCCTGCCCATCCGGTCTTGGCAATAGATTGTTTCCTTCCTCTAACTAGGTGGAGTCGGTAACAATGATATCTTCCTTGGATCCATCCTAAATTACAACCAAGGTGTCACCCTTGCCCACCTTTTTCGCTCTTCTCCTTCTCCCAGCCTTAGAAGTTGTAATAACTTCTGGATTTTTCCCTTTGTCCACCTGTTTCGCCGCTTGTGCACGTGTCAAAGCATTTACTGGGTGTGATATCTCTAGGCTGCACACTTATAGTCCTAATGGTGGCATGGTTAGATGTAGAAGCATTACCATCGGTGAAATAAGGGCAGTCCTTAATCAAATGATTAACACCACACTTGACACAGGAAAGAATTGGCATGGTGTCGGTCTGTGCTACTATTGGTTGAGGTTGACAGCATTAGCTACATTTTTTAGAGGACACCACTCAATTAGGTCCATTACAATGGAAACATTGTATGGGTCTCCTTCTCATAGTCGAGTTTATATCTTTTCCCTTCCACTGTACCATTGTTTGAAACACTGGTACTAGCATGGTATTTTATAGGACATAATACTCTAGTGTGATCTTAGGTGGTTCCTCGTACTAGCAGTCATTTTTCACTTCTACTTCACGCATAGCTTCCTCATCTTCCAAGGGTTCTTCATTCAATACCTGGTTGATCTTGGCGTGTGGTGGCTATGGGTGGTAGGACAGGTGGTGGCAATGGAATCATATCCTGCATCTTGAACATTCCTCTCAGTAAATAGGATGCATTTGGCTACCCGATAGCCATATTGGGTTGCATTAGTGGTGCTTGTAAGGCTAATGGTGCTTTGGGTGCTAGTAATTGTGCTAAGGGTTGGATCCTCGGGTATCTGCACATGGCAGTATCGTGGTTCCCTAGTTTTTGACAATGAGCACAATAGAGCAACTATCTCGGTTTTAGGTGAGGACATTCAATGCTTGTATGATTTTGTCTACAGATTGAGCACCAAATCAACTCTCTCCAAGGGTAGAGATGGGAATTCCCTGATGCTTCCCTCCTATCCCTGGTTTTTAGCTTCGCCAAGATGGTAGTGGTGAGTTCTTCAATTGTCATGTTGCCAACTTGCTTGTTTTTGGGTCCCGCATCTTGATGACTAGAGACTGTTGCTACCACTGAAGTTGCCTTGGCATCTTCTAGTTACGACAATTCAAGCATGTTATCTTCATACTCAATTGCCAACTTCCAACAAGTATCTAAAGTAGGCGATCAAGATAACACCAAATAATCATGCATCTTATGATCTCGTACTCCTCTTTGGAAACAGGGCAATAACTGATCATCATCAGTTAACCTTTTCCTTAATTTTCATCTTGAGTTTAGGTGCTTGAGTTGAGAAACATAATCCCTCATGGATTCATTTTCTTTCTGCTTGATGTTATGGAGCTGAGCCACATGACTCCATCTATCACCGCTTCGAGTGAAGCTGGGTATGAACACATTCTTAAGCCGAGTGAAATTGACTCTGTCCTCGGGCTTTAAGATTCAATACCACTGGTGGGCTTTCCCATCTAGAGTTAGGGAAAAGTCTTGTATCATGGTTGAAAAGATACAAGGGAGAAGAGAGCTTGAGCTCTTGCATACACACACTCACACAAACCCTTGAAAAGAACACACAAGGTGAGAGGCTAAAAATTCTTCTTCTTCTTCACACAACAAAAGAGGTCTACAAAGAAGATAAAGTAACTAACACACATAATAGAGTATATATAAGTGGTCCATAATAGAGTATATATAAGTGGTCCATAATATGAACACGCTAAGAGGAGTGGGTAGGTGTGGACAGTGTAGTCCAACTGTAGAATATATGGTGAAGATATGCCGATGCTAGCACTACCAAATCCCTAGTGATGTAAATGTCAAACGGTCATGCAAGCACCTCGTGAGTGTCAGCTTATGTTGAGCTAACATCTCAACACTCCCCCTCAAACTAAACTCTAGTTCACAGCTCCCAAGGCCTTCGTGAAGATGTCAGCAACCTAATCCTGTGTGCTAACGTAGGCCAAGTTGATGTCGCCTGCCAAGACTCTCTCCCTAATGAAGTGGTAATGTATCTCAATGTGTTTTGTCTGCGCATGGAAAACTGTGTTCCTGGACAACTGTATACTGCTAAGATTGTCACAATATATAACAACCTTTCTCTCCACATGCAACCCCAAATCAGTAGTAGCTTGCGTAACCAAGCTACCTCACACGCTGCCACCTCAGCTCCTCTATATACTCTACCTCTGTACTCGACAAGGCAACTATGGGCTATTTCTTGCTGCTTCATGTCACAATAGCACTCCCCAATGAAAATGTAAATCCACTGGTAGATCTCCTATCTAAGATGCTACCTGCCCAATCTGTATCTATGTACCCATATAGCTCCAATGGTACACATGCATAAAACAATGCATAGTCAACAGTGACCCTCAAATACTAAAGTGTGCATGGCTCTCTAAGCCAACAGTAGTGTAACTCAAATCTAGCATGCTGATCGTGACATAGATCAAACTCTCCACAATCTCCCTGTACATAGTGGGATCCTCCCAACACATAAGCTTGCCATTTTGATCTAATGGTTTGGCCACCCACACTTATGAGGTATCCCTAACCTATTCTCATCTTATATACAAGCCTTATATGGTCGACTTCCATTATAAAATTGAGCCCTAGCCATTTGTAGTGTACCGGAATCACTCACTATTTCTAGTGGGCAACAAAAATAGGTAATCAAATTCTCATAGAGAGACTTAGCAGTAGATCTTGCTCAGAGATAAAAATACAAAGAGAAAGTATTATTTATAACAACTAAAGCTTTCCACTACTACAACATGGTAAGATAAAATATGAAGTGGCTTTAAATCTAGCTAATTAAGAGTTGAAGAAAAAGAATGTAAAATTTCAAGAGCAGCATCATATTAAAGATACAGAAAGAATAGATGTACTCAAAAAGCTTCATCACATCCATAGAGCATAAGACAGCATTTTGAAAAGCATGATGAATATAAAGAAGAAAATCTGAGGAAAAATCGTGCATAGCACATTGGGATCATGGAAGCTAAAGAAAAGAATCTGCAAGAGCTGGTTAAAGAACCAAAGATGTATGTTCATGTGTTAGAGAGGGGAATAGGAAAATGTGTTAGAGAGGGGAATAGGAAAATGTGCTATGTAAGATTCCTCCTCAGCCCCTAAAGATGTATAAGTTCTCCTCTCGGTCCCTTATGATTATCCCCTTTTTCAGAATACAAGAAAACATTGTTTTCCCTTGTTTTTAGCCTAGAGAGAGAAAATATTCTAGAGAGAAATAATACAGTTTTGAGATATTTTGGATACAAAGTTATCCTTTAAATTTAAGATGAATTCCCTTGAAACAAAAGTTTAAAAAGAGTTTTCCAATATGCATTAGAAATTAATTGAATATGTGCTAGTCACTTGTATAAGTCAATTTTGACATTAAACAATACACATTCATTCCCTTTGCAATAGAATGCTTGTGAGCTCTCCCTCTTCTCTAATCATTCTTGCTTATATGCCATTAGATTCTTGCATGCTAGATGGATTTCTTGCTTGAATAGTTTTACTTTTGTAGGCTTCTCCCTCTCATTAGCTTCTTCTCCATCCACCTTTTGTGAGAGAGAGAGACCCACTGACCGACCATTCTCTTCTTGCCTCCATCTAGGCAAAGAGATCTTTTCCTTCACCCACATAGCCTTGGATCATTCTATTGTAATAAATAATAGAGTGAGAACATACGATGAAGGATAAGCTAGTGCACCCAATCTAAGAAAACATAATAGTGGAAGTAGGATCTTCATAATATAAAGCACTAAATTATAGAAAGAGGTAGAGAGTAAAAAATATTATTGCTTGCGAACTTTGATTACAACTTGTGTGCTCTAGGTAAGGAGCTTCGATGTTGATATAGATGCACTCTGGATAGAGGATGACTTGCTCAAGATTTCTTGAACACAACAAACTCGATGATGAATAAAGGTTGCCAAACTAGTCAATATATAGTTCCCAAAATTGGCATGGACATAGTTTATCACGACGTGGCCAACCCATGACTTGCTCCAAGATGACCAAACGACCATATCATTCAACTAGGACCATAAATCTTGTAACGACTTTGTGCATCTCCCACGATCATCTAACATCATTTAGATTACCAACAAACAATGGGCCCCATAGTCTGAGAATAGTGCATCCTCACACCCTAGCATTCACTAATACGATCACATAATCTACACAAGATTATATCCTACCTGAATTGGCAATAGAAATCCAAGTCTACACAAGCCGTCTCTCCTAACCATTTGGCCACCATCCAGTTGGGTGCCTAGTTGAGGGTGGATCATTGATAAAATACTTCCCCCTCAGTTGGGTGCCCATAGTTGAGGGTGGAGCATTGATTAAATGCCCGTAGTTGAGGGTGGAGCATTGATCAAATGCTTTTCAAAGACCCTCCCTCAATGTCCACCCATAGATGAACTACCTCCCTCAATGTCCACCCATAGATGAACTACCTCTTTGATCAAACATTGAGAGTCGATAAAGATGGCCCTTTAGCAAATCTCTCCCAAGAGCCTTTGTGAAAGTATCTTCACAATTATCTATCACTAGGGCACTAGACAAACTCCACCTCTCCATCCATGACAAGCTCATGCACATAATGCTATTATATCTCAATGTGCTTTGTGTGAGCATGAAACACGGGGTTCTTAAAATGTTTCTTATAACTTTGATTATCGCATAACAACATTGTTGCTCCCTTTTAAGCAATACCCATGTCTCCTAAAATCCTTCTCAACTAGACTGCTTCATATAAAGAAAATTATGCTACCTTATAGCCTCTATAGAAGAAGGTGCGATTGTATGTTGCTGATCTCAACGATATGATCACACCTAATGAGAAAAAATAACTAGAAATAGATTTTTTGCTATCAAAATCTCCTACCTACTATAAGTTTTTTGCTATAAGCCACAAAATCTAATCAAGTTATTGCCCAATGTGTAAGTGATACCATACCTAATGCTACCTTTAATTTACTTTAACACGTGCATCATTACCTTCTAATGGTTCTCTTATGACCAATTTGAGAAAAGCTGATGTCAAGCCATGTATTACATAGAAATTTCAAACACCACCAACTTTCTATAATCATTCATATCCATAAGTGGAGAAGCATATTTCATAGATAGCTTCACATCATACCTCCATGGTGAACTTGCACTCAGCCATGCCAAATACCTTTAGAATTTCTCCCACAAACTTTTGCTGAGAAATGAAGATTCTATCTAACTCTTGCCCAAACCTTAATTCCTAAATAGAAATACATAGACCCAAGGTCTATTATTTCAAACTCTGAACTCAACATCTCCTCTGTCTACTAGATATTCTCTTCATGGTTTCCCATCATAATAAAGTCATCCACATATAGGAGAACGATTATTACATGCCCTTACTTGGAGAAAATATATAAATTTACATTTGACACACTTTTCGAAAGACTAATACTTATTTAATAAGTTTCTATCCTCTGGTACTGTGACATGAAAAATTGATATCTTTCATTTTCAATTTTGTACATATTTTGATGGTTTCTCAATGGTAATAAGGTGGAAGCTTGTCCAAGAAGATTGCGGCGCCCACAATGGAATAACGGCGTGGTGATGCGGCAGCTTGGCAGCTACCCTGATAACAGCATTCTATCTTCAAATATAATGCTTTTACTTGATTTAGGGTGCACACATTGTAAATGCCACAAGTATGCTTGATAAATACTTTGGTATGGTGGTAGATAGGCTAGTGATGTGGAAAATAAAAGTTCATGCTCACATGGATTTTAATTGTATTATTAATATAGTATTCACCACCATAAGGCTACAAGTTGGGGAGTGTGGAAGGCATGTGGAGGAGTGTGTGTAGGTGCATAATTGGGAAAGATTCTTCTAGAATGCCTACATGGAAGAGAAGAATTCCGCCATGTGTAAGTGGGATCTCCACCTACATGCCACTTAGACTTGGATATTATCTCATCACACTTTCAAAGTCAAAAAGTCTTCAATTTATAATCAATAGAAGACTTAGCCTAAGAGGAGAATTGATGGTGACATCTACCCTTATGTCACTGAAGGGTTGAAGATTCTTATGTTGTTATTTGTAACAATGGAAGAGAGGGTGATTCTCCACCTCTAAAAGGAGCCCTCCTCTCCCTTTCAAATCAATGAATGAAGCCTCCTCAATTGAGCATTTTGTGTCATTGCCATTCTCTTATCTTCAAACCCTTATTCAAACACTCTTTACATGTAAATGCCTCATTTAGCATTATCTCCTCATGCCTAACCCAATTTTGGACCTCTTTGATGATTCATGATAAGTGGGATAAGAAGTTATTATCTTGGTGGGCCTGTGACTTCTCAAGGTAGCCCTTGCCTTATTGCCGCCCTCCTTTGGAGGTACCAATGGTTTTAGCGGTAATGAGCATGTGGAAAGACTTTGGGGACCATAGGTAAATCTTTACAATTATCCACTCAGCAATGTTAACCCTTACCCTCTAGCTTGAATCATGAAGGAGATGAAAGGCAAGAGGCTATGTGAAAATTGGGGTTTCATGCAAAGAGAGGGAAGTGCAGTTTTTGTGGTCTAATACCCAAATTTCAACCGGTAATTACTCATCACTCGGGTATTGGTTTCTAAAATTGATTATATTGCTAGGAAGCTCTTTATATGATCTTTACATAATATAACTAATTTCTTAATCCTTTACTTCATTGATGATCAAAATTTCTCCCAAAGTTGCTAACTTTTAGATGAATTTTGGCAGTTTTATAGTCTTGTAGTAAAATGCTCATAGCTTTTCGCTCACTTGCCCGTTTTTTAAAGTTTTTATACAAGCGCGAAGCTCTCTTCAAGCTCGACGTACCTATGTAATCATGTTTTGTACAATCTATATGGATTTAAAACTCTAATTCTCTCTATATCTCTATTTTTATAGACTTTTGATAATTATTTCTTCTTAATAATTATTAATTCTTCTTAATCTCTTATCAAAAAGCAAATCCCATGTATCTTATCCTCTTGTAAGTGATTTCTATATTCTTTTACTTTAAGATGTCTCATCCAAATCGCCCAATTCGAATGGATAAACCTTACCAACATTTTTCATATGTTTTCGTTCACAAAATCCAGAGTCGGAAGATTTTCTTCTAACAAAGAATTGCCCTCTTGTTTGGAGCTACAAGACTGGCAGAAATTCTTGCTTCTCCTGAGCCTTTCATATTTCCTTCCATGAATTATAATCTCACCTTTGATGTGTTTATCTTTATCTTAACCTAGGGAGAGAAAGGGAGGTGAGGAGGCTGTGAGGTTTCATACAAGTGTGTTTTGATTCTAAGAAGTGACCAAAGTCAAAACCCCAACTTTGTGTCACATCTTTTGGTGGAGACGGCGGGCAAGTTTTACTTAGAATTATTCTATTTTAACCTCAAGGTCCTGCATGATTAAAGAAAAGTTATTTTGAAATAAGTAAATTTTCCTTGTTGCTACTCATCTTTTGGTGCAAGATGTTCAACATTCCGGTGTTTCAAGGATCAGAAAGAGAAGACCCAATGAGTTATCTCTGAGAGTTTAACCGAGCATGCCGCTTGAGACAAGTTGGTCTATGAAGGAGAGGGCAAAAATACTTCCAGATTTCTTGGAGGGTGTGGCCTTAACTTGGCATGAGGCTTTGCCACACAGGAGTCCAAGAATGATTGGGAAAGGTTGACCAAAGCAATGAAGGAGAGATTTGGGATAGTGGAGTCACCAAATGCTTTACTATTGCAATTGGATCAGATTTTCGAAAAGGAAGGAGAGTCAATTTCTACCTTTTCAGTAAGGTATGAAGCCTTGTTCATCAAATATCAACAAGTTGCTTTACATGTTGTTGCTTCTTCTTTTTCACCTTCTATGGGAGATTCAAAAAGTTCTTTAGCAATGGAGCACCTTAAGATGAGCAAGCTTATTCATGGCTTTGGATCCCCGCTTGCATGGAAAAGTTCTTAGCAAAGATCCCACTAATTTTAAAGAGGCTCTTTGTATTGCTTTGAAGAAGGAGGCCACTCTTCATATTGAGTCCACATTCCAAACTTCTTCGAGTGTGCCGACCTCACCCCCCACGAGTAGAGATAGCCTCAACATCTCAGGTAGTACAAGCTCCATCCTTGGATCATAACATTACACAACTTATGGTAGAATTTGCTGATTTGAAGTTACACTTAGTCAACGCAAGGCCACCTAGGGTTCCACGAGTTGAGGATAAACCTAGGGATAGAAGTAGTGTCACATGCTATGAATGTCAAGAGAAGGGGCACTATCGCACTGAGTGTCCAAAATTGAGGAAAAGAGAGGATAAAAGTTTATTACTTTTAGAGGAAACATGTTCAAAAGAAGAAGAGGAAACATTGATACCATTAACGGCAAAAAAGGGGGTCGTAAAGCTAGGAGCCAAGAAGAAGAAGAACAAGAAGATAAATCTGAAAAAGAGGAGAAAAATAAGAAGAAGAAGAAGTCGTCTAGGAGAAAAATTGGACGATCTGACTTTCCTCTTGGACAAGGATCTCTTAGTTATGACCTCTTAGCAGATCTTAGGGAGAAAACGGCACAAATCACATTTGGGCAACTTTTGGCACTCTCTCCAAAGCTCAGAAAGGAATGGGGTAAGCTGGCACAAGGGAATCTAAGAAAAAGAAGAAGAGGGATAATGGGACTCCTATGGCTCAAAAGGTGGATATTGATATAGAAGATGATGTGCCTGTGATTGCAGATGTCATCATTGAGGGGCAAACAATTTCTAATGCATACATTGATGGAGGTGCGTCAATCAATGTCATGAGTGAAAAAACAATGAAAGATGCCGATTTAAAGTTGTCTTCTACTAACTCTCCCTATCCCATCAAACTTGCTGATAATACTAGGGTGAAAACCTTACGAATTGTCAGGAATTTGGGAGTGGATGTATGTTTCTGTGCCTACAACTTTCCAGGTCATTCCTACAAAGCTTGATGCTAGGGCTTACCCACCATTGACATTGGGTAGGCCATGGCTTCGCCAAGTGAAGGCAATTCAAAAGTGGGAGATAGGTGATCTTATTCTACAAGGTGAGAATAAGAAGGTCCACTACAACATCAAGAGTCGTCGCAAGAAAGTGTAAGAGGTGAACCTTCAACTTCCAAAAGTTCAGAGTCAGAGTCATCCGATGAAGAGGAGACAAGTGGTAGCTCCGAGGATTCCATCTCAGAAGGGGAGGTGAAGGGAGTTGCATTTGGTCTTTCCCTAGGAAGGGATCAAGGGGATGCTGAAGACAATGGAGCCTTGGAAGGGGAAGCTTCTTCAACTATGTTCAAGAAAGGAGATGTGGACCTCACTAGTCTTCACCCCAATAGAACGAACTTCTTCTTGATGAGTCCATAGCAGGTACTAAAAGGGAGAATTACTTAAAAATGTTGGATGGATTTCCTAACCTTTTTGCAAACAGCTACTCATAAGTACGCACCTTACTTGGGAAAGTTTATAAGGGTCTTTTTGGATGATTTTTTGCATTTATTCAAGCCTCATGGATCACTTGGAAAAGTTGAGGTTGGCCTTGCAAAGTATTGATGATGCAAAAGGGTGTCTTAATCCTGGAAAATGCCGCTTGGCACAAAGGAAGGTGGTTCTCTTGGAACATGTTATCTCAGAAGAAGGCATAGAGATGGATCTTGAGAAAGTGTAGGCCCTCCCACCACCTACCAATGTAAGGAAGGTAAGGAGGATTTTGGGTAAAACAAAGTATTACCAATGCTTTGTTGACATGTTCTTTGAGAAGATGTATCCTATAAATCTGTTGACAAAGAAGAATGTTTCTTTCCAATGGGGATCCAATCAAATTCAATCTTTTTGTTTGCTTAAGGAATGCATAAGTCAAAGTCCAATTGTGCAGCCTCCTAGGTGGGGGGAGGACTTTTATGTGAACCCAAGTGTCTCATCACATTCGGTGGGTGCTATACTCTTGCAAAAGGGAGAGCAAGGGCATATGCAACCAGTGTATTATGCAAGCCTACAACTCACTGATGCCGAAGAGAGGTATGGTGAAATGGAGAAAGGTGGTTTGTCTCTTGTTTTTGTAGTATATAAAAACTTTCAAAAATGGGCAATCGAGCGAAAAGTTATGAGCATTTTACTACAAGACTATAAAACTGCCAAAATTCACCTAAAAGCTAGGAACTTTGGGAGAAATTCTGATCACCTTATCCCACTTATCATGAATCATCAAAGAGGTCCAAAATTGGGTTAAGCATGAGGAGCTAATGCTAAATGAGACATTCACATGTAAAGAGAGTGGTTGAATAAGGGTTTGAAGATAAGAGAATGGCAATGACACAAAATGCTCAATTGAGGAGGCTTCATTCATTCATTTGAAAGGGAGAGGAGGGCTCCTTTTATAGGTGGAGAATCACCCTCTCTTCCATTGTTACAAATTACAACATAAAAATCTTCAACCCTTCAGTGACATAAGGGTAGATGTCACCATCAATTGTCCTCTTAGGCTAAGTCTTCTTTTGATTATTAAATTGAAGACTTTTTGACTTTGAAAGTGTGATGAGATAATAGCCAAGTCTAAGTGGCATGTAGGTGGAGATCCCACTTACACTGATGGCGGAATTCTCCTATTCCATGTAGGCATTCAAGAAGAATCTTTCCCAATTATGCACCTACACACACTCCTCCACATGCCTTCTACACTTCCCAACTTGTAGCCTTATGGTGAATACTATATTAATAATACAAATAAAATCCATGTGAGCATGAAGCCCCCTTTTATTTTCCACATCACTAGCCTATCTATCATACCAAAGTATTTATCAAGCATAGTTGTGGCATTTACAATGTGCACACCACCCTAAATCAAGTAAAACCATTATATTTGAAGATAGAATGCGGTTATCAGGGTAGCCGCCAAGCTGCCACATCACCATGCTGTTATTCCATTGTGGGCACCTCAATCTTCTTGGAGGATAAGCTTCCACCTTATTACCATTGAGAAACCATCAAAATATGTACAAAATTAAAAATGAAAGATATCAATTTTTTCATGTCACAGTATCCTTATGAACTATCAAGTACCAAGAAATCAATTTTAGGTACTTTAAAAGTACCCGATATATATTCAAACTACCAATTCTCTAATTACAGGTACATAAACAATGGATTAAGGACCCTGGTAAGCTTAAACCTACCCAACCACCTTTTTAGGTACTTTTGGAGTAACTAATACATATGGATTAATTTATCCTTATGAACTGTCAACTACCATGTAAGCAATTTATGTACTTTTGACAAATTACCAATTTTGAAATTTCAAGTACCTACATAATGGATTAAGGCATCCTGTTAAACTTTCAACATGACAGTGAGCATATTTAAGTACTGTCGAGTAATAGAAACCATAGGAAATAATTATGGAATACCATATGTGCAATTTCAGGTAAATGGGAAACATATAAAAACACATAAAGCATAGGTATGAAGTAAGAGAAATTCATACCTATTTAGATTCTACTTCACTTTCAAGATTTTCAATCTCTTGCATACCACCAAGACGTCGAAGTGTGTGTTTGCAACATTCAATATCAACCTCCACCTCCTTGATCTCCGACTCTAGATGCAGAATCTACTGCTTTAGTTTTTCAAGATGGGCTTCAAATGATACAATTTCCTCCGATAGTTGTTTGTACACTAAAGCTGAACCCTCAAATCTTAGTAGGCAGTCCCTTTTTTCCTGAAGGGATGCCTTCACATCAGCATACCTGTCGCTTATGAGTCTACACTTTTCTGGATGTCTATTTCCAATATCCTCCAGCTCTCTAATATAGTCTGGTTTCAATAAGGGAGGGTTCCGATCATCCTCCGTTATGATATTGCTGGCACCTTGCAGTGTCTCGAAAGCTTTACTGCCATCTAGCACCCCACCATGGGATGGTCCTTGGCCAATTGTTCAGCTTCTTGTCCAAACCCCTAGGCTTGTTTCTGCACATGTTCAATACATTTTCCCCAAATCGTGCCCATGCAATGTTGTGTGTGTCTGGATCCTTCTTAGTTGCCTTACATTTCTTGTATGCATAGTAGCGGGCAAACTTTGACGTAATCTCTCCATTACATGGAACAAACTAGTATACCTTATGATATAACAATCTGCAATCATCTTTAAACTAGGGCTGTAGGTGGTTTAAGTAAACCTTCACATTCATCTTGTACCTTTGCCAGAACACGGTCAACCACTGCTCCTCAGGAAGGTCAGGTCCCTAACAACCTTGCCCTCTCCAAGCTCAACCCATACACTTGTGGTGAAGCTCTTCAGCAGTAAAACAAAACTTATTGAGCTGTGGATATTCAACTATCATCATCTTCTCTGTCATGCAGAAGCACCAAGATCAAATGATTAAACATTTCACAATGACAAGAAAACATAATTGCAAAACTCTAATTGAAATAACATATATTTAACTTACTCTTGCTCTTGGTTGTAGACCGCTTCTCATCCGCCCACTGCTATGACATCAATCGACTCTAGATAATTTTATACACTGCGCATCTCTGACTGATATGCAAATTTGATGCGAACCAGTGTCTTGACCTTCCCTGCCTTCGTTTGCTCCTGAACATACTTGTTGTAGGGTCTTTGGGCAACCTGCTTCTGCTCTGGCCTTATCTGTACAGCTTCGCGTTGGAGTCCTCATCATGGCAGCAAGCGAAATGGCACCCAACAAACAGAGAACAAACCCGAATGGCCTTA
Source organism: Cibotium barometz (assembly GCF_041138505.1). Taxonomy (NCBI): domain Eukaryota; kingdom Viridiplantae; phylum Streptophyta; class Polypodiopsida; order Cyatheales; family Cibotiaceae; genus Cibotium; species Cibotium barometz. Next base: position 30,241,486 of record NC_141102.1, on the reverse strand, counting down.
GCTCTGTTGCTCAGAACAGAGAACTAGCAGATAAGCAAGCGTAGAAACAAACAACTAGCTCCTACGTTGGAGTTCGAGTGCCAGTTGTGTGGGATGTCTAACTCATGATGGTCAATTGGATTAGGAGAATAAGTGCTCCTTTAACAAAAAAAATAAGTGCTCCTTTAAGAATTAAAAAAAATAAGCCCTTTCCACCTTAGATAAGTACCCATCATGTAGAACCTAATTGGGTAGTAAAAAGTGTACCACCTAACCATGCTTTCACCCAAATGTCGAACAATCACGTAGGTGCTCATGAGTGTCAGCTCATGTTGAGCTTGACATGTCAACAATATGACTATTGGGGATGTAACCTTGGTGGGATGGAAGGAACCTGAACAATTAGAAGAGGAATTTAGAGTGACTTCTAGCTAAGGGAAATTGGTTAGACAAGTGTTTGAGGAGGTACAAAAGGGATGGACTTCTACAGCTTGATGAGCCTTGCTGAATAAAGGATTGGGTTTGGTACAATGGGGTAAAATTGAACAGAGGGTCAATAATGGATTTGTATAAGGAGAGTGAGGAAAATGTAATTTAATGCAATAAAATCTAGAGGGTAAGCTGGAGCTCCAATAGTTGGAGAAAGAGATGGAAAGCAATATGGGAAATTGATATTCCTACAAAATCCCAAGTTTTCCTCTGGAGAGTATGCATGGGGGCCTTGCTAGGATTGAAACTAAGTTGTTACAAATAAATTTTACCAATGGTTTCTATCATAGGTGTAAAACAGATCTTGAGGATGGGAAACATGCCTTTTGAGATTGCCCTACTATATCAGAGGTACTTAGATCAGAATTGGGAAATGGGTCTATTGTAATACAGGGATACAAGGCTAATGGGGGGACTAGATACTAGGGAGATGGTCAACTAATGATGGACATGCTGATTTTATCTTCAATATAATCAGATTCTCTATTGTCTTTGGGAGATATGGAATACCAAAAATTGTATAGTCTTTCAAAAAGTAATTGACATAGGGATAGATGTGACAGAGTTGATGCATAAATGTATATACATGCTTGTATTGGTCTATATACTTTGTAAACAAGCTGAATAAGGATGAGATGATGCATATGATTCAAGCCTTGCAGGCATCTATCACTTGACTCCTATTCTTGAGAAGGAGACTTTCATTCATAGTGGGCTAAGCCTAACAAGTTGTTTTCTATGCTTTCAGGAAATCACAAGACTGAATTTGAAGTCAAAGCCAGTGAAGTTTGAACCAAAGACTAGAAGATGGTATTGCAAAGTGAAACAAATGGAGTATAATTTTGTGGCTTTTATAGAGAACCTGGTTGGAACCAGACCAATAGTTGAAATCTGGTCTAAGAAGGGTGATGTTCTGGAAAAACAGTCTCCTAAAGGATGCACTACTTAAGCCATGATTGAAGCCTGCATTCAGTTAAGGTATCAAATTTCATGGGAACAATCTTCTTTTATATTGGAGGATGATAGATGGTCTTTGGTCCACAATTTACTAAACAAGATTTGAATGATGGTAAATCCGATGTAAATATGTAAAGCTGCTTTTTGTTAAATAAATAAATATATCTATCGGTCCCAAAAAAATTTGTTGTTATTAAAGTTTCCAAACCTCCATAGTACACTTCACCTCATATCATTTATGGTCCTTGGTGATCCTTTTCTTGGAATAGAACATTCTTTTACATATTATTTATGGTTCTTGATTGATCGATCCTCTTCTTAATTTTACATATCATTTATGGTTCTTGATGATCGATCCTTTTGTTTGCAGTAGAAAATTCTTTTATGGTCTAGTATCCGTTGATTATAACATTGAAAAAACTCTTTTGTCCCCAAGGTCATCAATGTTCGACTTGTTGATCCCTGCACTCCAGATCATGCCACCATGTGATCCAACTCACACACACCATCCGTAATGGAATCTAGAAAACACACCTCTTGAGCACACTAACATGGAAGACATTAATTACGGGTTCTCAAATACAAGGGAAGAAAAAGTTTATAATCTTTGTCTCCAACCCTTTGTGTAGTCACATATGTTCCACAATATCTAGGTGATAAGTTCTTGTACTTCCTGAAAAAGAGAGAATTTCTCTTGGGTCATACGCAAAGAAAAACTATGTCACCTTTATTGAACTCTTAGTTAGATCTTTTAGGTCAACAGATTGCTTTTGCATGTCCTCGATAGCTTTGATATCTTTCTTTATATTATTATATTTGATGATCCATCTCATCTAGCATTTGCTTTGATACTTCCACTCTGATGAGGGTTTGGCATCTTTCAAAGATTCCATAAAAAAAGTTTAAATTTTTACCTCTTTTTAAAAAGTGGTCTACGCATGTGTACAACACTGCCAAAAATGATAATATTTTGGGCACTTTACACGTTTCTTACAAAAATTGACATGAAAAAAAGACTTCATTTTGCTTACTTTTTGAGATTATAATTGAAAATCTAATAATAAGTTAAAAAAAAACATGCCAAAATAGAGACAATGTTTATTATTTCCATCTTCAATCCATTAAAAAAATGATGCAACTATAAAAAGAAGCTATTTTCTAAACATATAGCTTATGGCATAGTTATGGTTTCTCATAATCATTGCTACACCATCACTAGTTGATGTGCCTTTCCCTGAGAAGGTAGACAAGACATCCTCCTCTTCACTATCTACAAATACATTTTTTTCTTCTATGTGTACAGTTAAAGCTTAGACTCCTTGGGTCATCTTCCATGTTAGCATGATTGAGGATGTACTACAGAGTGCAACTATAAAAAACTATTTATATGATTATATTACAAAAGTGTTATCTTGATACAATTATTAAATTAATTATAAAACCCTATTTTGGCTCTTGATGAGAGTAGTATTCAAATCCATTTTGAAGCTCTTGAGTATCACAATTTCTTAATTGATAATATATACTTTTTTTAAAAGAGTTTCCTAGACTATCTTATAGGATAGTTTTGGGTACCAAATTTACTAAAAAGTACATGGACTAAATAGCAATGTACCTAAGGATACTTTTGCCAACAAGAAATGTACTTGTGGAGTTGAGGAACTACCTTACAAGGTAGGTTTTGGTACTTAATTGTACTTTAGTCAAAAATAAATCTAGCTATGGAGTACCTAAACTACCTTATAGGGTAGTTCTAGGTAACAAACTCACTACAAAGTAAATAACAATATACCAAAGGGTACTTCAGCCAACAAGAAATGTACTTATAGAGTACTTAAACTACCTTACAAGGAAGATTTTGGTACTTAGTTTACTACAAAATACCTTGGACTCTAGAAGGGTGTACCTATGGGTACTTCAGTCAACAAGAAATCTACCTATTGAGTACCTAGACTATTTTACAGGGTAGTTTTGGGTACCAAATTTAATAAAACATACCTAGACTAAACGACAATGTACCCAAGGGTGCATTTGCCAACAAGAAATGTACTTATGAAGTTGAAAAACTACCTTACAGGGTAGGTTTTGGTACTTAGTTTACTACAAAGTACCTCAAGTGGAAGATAGAACACTAAACTGTAGGGTACTTCAGCCAAGTAGAAATGTGCTTTTGGAGTACCCAGACTACCTTTTAGGGTATTGTGGAGTACTTAAAAGGTATTGTAGTAAACATAAATTAGGAACTGTGGAGTTCTTTTACAAGTGTAGTTACAAGGTACTGTAGTACTGTGCCGTGCACTACAAAGTACTATGTGTGTGACTACAAAATATTGCAAACTATATCATATGTTATACATAAGTTGACACACCTCAGCCTATATCTCTTAATATAGAAAACAAGTTAGATAATTGAAAAAGCTGGATTGTACCTGAGACTCATCAAGAAGATGGACTGGATGTCGAACCACACTTTTTCTTCGTATTCTCTTCCGACAGACATCTTTTTTGTTGGGTGAAACTCGAGTTTCAAAGCTCCAGAAGGCATACACAAGATCTTTGATTTCATAGGTTATGTATGATGGTACTTCTAGGGAGTTGTATTTAGCATGTACTAAATGGCAGTACTTCGTCTCATCATCTTTATTCTGTAGACGAGAATGAGCTGAAATAACATTTCTCCTATGTATACCCAGCACTTCTGCTACTTTAGAATGATTCATGTCATTTGTGCCATCGGAATTGTTCATGAGCATTGTCAAAGAAGCTCATTTCACAAACAGGTCGTTCCTTGAGTGGGGCACCTTAATTTGGCTCAGAGTATTACAAATGTTATTGAGAAGAGTGGTTTCTACATTATGACTTGATGTCTGTAGTTGACGGAATGCTGGATGAAGGAGGAGTTGCTGAAATATTTACCTTTAATAAGCTAAGCTTAGACCTACTGTCTCTATGTTCCAACACTTGAACAAATCTTTTTTCTTCTTTCGTCTTCCTCCTCTGTAGTAGCTGGGTCTTCCAACAATATGTATTTTTCTCTTGCTCTCCTTCTCTGCTCTCTTTTCCGCCGTGAAGCCCAGTACTCCCACATAGAAGATATGTTGCTGATTTGATTATTTCTATCAATATTTTCTTTTTCACGACCTGTGGTGGAATAGAATGTGCTATTACCAGAGCTAATGTCCACCCTGAGACCTATTGATGGATAGTTGTTGCCAACATTTGCCATACTGGGATTATTGTCCAAATCACTAAACCAACCTTCCATGCCACGAACAGAGAGACGGAGCTCAAAGAGAAGGGAGAGCTTCTAAAACAGGCCATTCAAGATCAGCTTGGAATGTCCACTCAAAGTAAGAGTGTATATACAAGTGGCCATCCTAACTCCAAATCCCAAATTTTCCATTACCCTAGAAACAAATGACCATTGCACCCTATCATAAGCCTTCTCCAGGTCAAGTTGTAATAAAATGCACTTCTGATGTGTCCTCAAAGCAAGATCTCTCCCTAGCATGGGAGCATAAATATTGTCATAGATCGACTACCTTTTATGAAGCCATATTGCCTCTTGGAAATGACTTCCTGGAGAATAGGGGTGATCCTTATGGCAATAATTTTGGCCAAAATTTTGTATAATAGTCAGCAAGGTAATGGGTCTTTAGTGGTTAAACTTGTCTCACATGCTGCTTGTTTAGGAATGAGTTTCAACAGCCCCTCCTTCAGATCCTTATCCAAGTTTCTTCAAATGAAGGCCTCTCTGTAAATTTTCCACACTAATTCCTTTAGTGATGGCCATAAAGCAATGAAGAATTCTACAGATAATCCATCCCACCAAGGTGATTTCTCCCTTCCCAGCTTTTGGAGGGCATCCCAACATTCATCAACATCAATATCTCTCTCCAGTCACTTGGCCTTGTAAGGATCCACTTTATTGTTGACTAGTCCTAACAGTTTACTCTCAGCTTGAAATCTTTTGCATGAGCAATCCTCTTTAAGACTGAGAGTTGAACCCAAAAATTCTACCCATTTTTAAGTAATCAAAAAAGTCGCCACTCCTTAACTAAACCCCAAAAAGCAAAGTTTTTCTTTTTTTCTTTGATTCCCTTAACATTCCATGTACAACCATTAATCTTTAATGACTTACTCATGTTAAGGCAATTTTAGGTACCATATCTACTTCCTCCCCACTCCCTCTATGATCCCCCTCCTCTTGTATCTCTTCCCAGGCTTCATCCACTTGCCAATTAAATTTTTGAACATAAGAAGTCCCACTATCCTCCTCACCTAGGGGACTAAAAGGATTTGAGTATAATAGAGGACTTAGGCTACTTGAAGGTTTATTTCCTCGAATGATCCCTACATGCCTCTTTGTTGGAGGTTTTCCTTGCCTCTTCTTTAGCATGTCTTAGGCTAGTTTTCCCTTTAACTTTATTCAACACCCCCTCTCCTAAAGAATCCCCTTCATTGAATAAGATCCCCTTTCCTTTACCTTCTTCAGTTTTATCCATGCATGTCTCCATTCCCTTAGCCATATTAACTCTATTTGTTTCTCCTTTCTCTTTAGCTTCACTGTTTGATTTCACCTGTACCCCCTAGTGCAGTTTCTTGCTATGTATCCAAAGCCACCACACCTAAAGCAAGCACCTCGGAATGGCCCAAATTTCAAGTTTATTTCTAGTTTTCCCAACTCTCCTAAATCAACCTCTAATGTTTTGGGGTTTCTACCATGGTGTTCCAAGAAATGCAAACATTATTAGCCTGGCAGCCTCCAACATCTTCTTTAGGCAAGTATAAGACCAGGCCAATAGCACTAGCTATCTCACTCAACACAGGCCTTAACCAAGGAGGTAATCCCACTATCTCAACCCAAACAGGACATGCCTCAGACATACTTTTGTTTACGTCAAAGAAAGGATCAAAAGGCATTGCATGCACCAATCTATGATCCATCAACAAAGGTGCTTTAGCAAAAATCTCAGAGATTGTGAACATAATATTTATGAACCCTTTTCCTAGATAAAAAACTTGAGATACCACTATCGTGAAAGATATCATCTTGTAGCCATTTACCAATGCCATCTTTAGAAGGAGGCTTACCAGAGCAAAAAACGATCACACTGCACAAGGAGAAGAGGCCAACTTGGCTCCTGACAACTAGGTTGGGAGAAACTTTCAAACATACCTTCCTACCCCTTGTATGAGGCCTCTGAGATTGCATGTTGAGCCTCTCTACTACCCACTACGAAACAGCTCTTGCTCGTCTCTTTCACCGGATCCAGTAGTTGGGATACAGCACGCAGATTCAGTAGGCTATAGTAGCACTATATGAACATGTCAACACAGGCAGAGTCAGGACCAGGACCGGGCTCTCCGATGAGATCCATAGCACGATAGGGGTGAAACAGGGCTGTCCTCTTTCACCTACACTATTCGGGTTATACATCGACGAGCTAGAGACTTTCATGCAAACCTTGGGGGGAGGGATCATTGTTGGCAGGAGCTCTTATTCTGATTCTTCTTTATGCCAATGATGTGGTCTTGATCTTGTCCACTACACAGGGACTTTAGATGCACCTGGACACTCTTCATAGGTTCTGCCAGGAGAGGGAGTTGAATGTGAACCTTGGGAAGACCAAGGTAATGATCTTCAACACCTCTTATTCAGCATTCTAGAGACATGAGGGATTCGTGTTTGGAGGAGAGCAGGTGGAGCTGGTCAGATGTTACACGTACCTGGGGGTGGTCTTCACAGGGCCTTCCTTCACTATGATACTAGCAGCTCGAGACAGGATGCGGAGAGGATATGCTTCACTGGCACATCTCGAGAGATAGTGTCATCAGTCTCATTTCCAGCACCCGGACATGAAGTCCCTCTTGTTTGACACATTAGTGCGACCTGCCATCATGTATGGGAGACCTTTCTGGGCCTGCGACCTCGGATTGGATGATTGGAAAGCAATCAAGAGGGTACAAGTTCTACTATTTTCCAGGTTCATCAAGCCGTCGGTACCCCACCACATTTTACTGGCAAAGTTTGGAGCCTCACCATTGGTCCTTGATGCAGCCTTCCAGACTATCAATCAAGAGGGTACAAGTTCTACTATTTTCCAGGCTCATCAAGCCGTCGGTACCCCACCACATTTTACTGGCAAAGTTTGGAGCCTCACCATTGGTCCTTGATGCAGCCTTCCAGACTATCATATACCTCCAGCGGATCCTCAGATTTGGAGACACAGTAGAGGGTCGCACCCGGCTTCCATGGCTTGCTTTGACTTCATCCCAGGCTCTGGCAAATGCAGGTACTCAGAGATGCTGGTTCCATAGACTCTATACATGGTTTCACTCGCTTGGCCTAGACCTAGACAGGCTTCCGCCATTCAAATACAGTCTCGACGCTCCTCACTTATACTTATCACGACACCAGATCAGTCAGGTCATTCGTGCGGACCTACTCTAGCTCTACACATTTCGTACATGGATCCTCCCCACACGTTTGCCTATGAAGATGGCTACATACCGCAGTCATTTTCTCAGGATCTTGGACAAGGGTTTAATTGAGCCTCCAGGGTACATGGGGATACATCTCTCGCATGCACTCAGGATCTCCTGTGGATAGCTTAGAGTTTCATCCCACAGGTTGGAGATTGAGGCAGGTAGGAGACGAATGCTTGATGTACAGTGCTGATGGGTAGATGGTACAGTGCTGGTGAATCCTATCAAAATGGTTTGTGAATCGGAGTTATGAGTCAAAAGTTAGGACATTAAAGGCAAATTGCATCTTAAACAGTAAAACAAGTTCTTTGTGAGGCAAACAGGTAGCTGTCTGTGAGTCGAAAGCAGGATTTTATCGCTAAGCTTTTCATGAAAGCTTCAGACGGATGCTTGCTGTACAGTGATGGTGCGTAGATGGTACAGTGCCGGTGAATCCTATCAAAACGGTTTGTTAATTGGGTGCTAGAACTCTAGGTGATACACCAGAGAGTGTCCTCTTCCATGAGAGTATGTCCCAGACTGTCCCCATGCTACCGAAAGAGTGCTCCCCTTAACTCCTCCTTGGGTGTCCTCCTCCTCGGTGCTCAAAAGGATCTCGAAGAGGATCTCTCCCTCCCTTGGGAAAGGGAGAGGGGTGTTGCCTCCATGAGCTCCATTGGAGTTGGCCATGCACGTATGAGATGTCGAAGGGGACCAGCGGTCAGAGGGGTCGAAGAGCATTGGCGGTCGGAGGGCACCGGCGGTGACGACGATTGGAGTCATCGGAGGGCACCGGCGGTCGGAGCCATCGAAGGGCACCAAGGGTTGGAGTGGTCGGAGCAGTCAGAGGACTGATGGTTGGAGCAGTCGGAGAAAAAATTCTTATGATACCCAAGTAAAGAACATGTAGAGGTTAGCACTAGTTTTATTAAATAAAGCCCCTTTTTCTGGCTTCTAGCGATGTTTGCAAATTTTTTCCCCTCTTTAATTGTAAGGTTTTAAAGAAATTCCTTCTCAGAAAATACTTTTATGGAAGAAGGATGTCGTAGAGCTATGGGATATGCTCCCCATCCCAATGGTCATAACTCCCTCTCCACGCCAAGTGCTAACACCAACATTCATCATGCAAGGATATATATTGCAAGCATGCCTTGAAAAAAAATTGGTATAGCCAAGGCAACATAATTGAAGCCTCCTAAACTTTGAAACCATAGTGTATAGAATTTGCCACAAAACTTGATTTTTTTTTTTGGCACACTTGCAATAATAATATGGCTTTTCGATGGCACATTTTGACAAGAATAATGGTGGCAGCTAAATTCTCAGGCCTTGGCCTTCCCTTTTGCTAACTGTGCCAAATTAGTTAGCAATTTCTTCTCAAACCTGGCCATATGCAAGCATATGTTCAGAAATAAATGCAATTAAATGCTAAAAGACACAAATTAATTCTTCGAGTCGGAGCCTCACGTTTGTGGCCGGCTGGTGTGGTCGGTCCCCCATGTGAACGAGCTGTGCCCTTCACACTGGCGTTATCGACAGCTCCCCGCTCCTTCCACCCCAATAGAGCAGCGTGGAAGGTTAGAGTGTGCATGTTCGGTATGCGTCTCTGCTCTCTTTGTATTTAGCTTCTGTTTTTTTTTATTAGGGTTTCTGAAAATATATGTGCTTTTGTTTGCGGATCTGCCCATGCTGGTCTATAACGTACTGCGTCAACAAACATTTACGCTTTCCTGAACCGGGTACATACTTTTCTCCTTGATTGCTAGAAGGTGCTTTTGTTCTCATGTTATTGCTTTTTTTGTTTTCGTGGCAGGCTTGGTCCAGGCGTGTGTGTGCTTGGGGTAACGTCTGCATAACGGTCATGGGTGTGACCGTTCTGTAGGTACCTCGATCCATATGACAATTCGCATATTCGCCGCCGCCTCACACACACCCCCTCAACACACACACGCACACATGCACACGCACGCAGCACCACAGACCTTATTTCAGTCTCCCAAAAGCGATAATACAATATACCGTTTCAATTTTATATCACATTTCAGCCTAAGAACTGGAAGGCCTGAAAGCTAGCTGCAAATTATAGGGTCACATCTGATCCTCTGTTGTTCTAGCCCTGCGGGTAGTTCTTCTTCACCACCTACATCCATTCGGCCTATTGCACTTGCCACGTGACTTACGAGGTCATGGGTCTGCCCATTCTCCTAACCAAAAGAGATCCAGGGTTAAATCCAGTTTCCTGCACTTGGATGCCATCATATGGATCTGCTGGCTTGTCTAAGATGTAACATACCCTGCTCTTCCATATCATCATATGGATCATGTGCTCAGCTGCTTGGCTTAACGATGTCAGCCTGCTATTGTGTAGACTGCACATGTTTCTACCTACTGGCTGTATTGTTCTATTGATACAGGTTTTACAAATTCCCTTTCTTGTGATTACTGCCCATCTAATGGCCTCCCTGAGATAGCATAAAATCTTCCATTTATAGAGTTTTGTACATGGAAAAATCCTAGCATAGGAATCTTGAATTTCAATTTAGGAACAAGCCTCTAGGCCCAACTCGCCAACAAGTCTCTCTTGTCCAAGGTAGGAATAGATCTTTACCCAACTTAGGGCAAATGTGGGAGCTATGCCAGAGCTATGCCATAGTCTTGTGACATCCCCTCACTTCTAATTAGTTGACCGCAAATGAAAAGCTTTCATAAATACTTTAAGTAGTGTTGGAAACTCCTTGAAGGAGTCTTTTTTTACATGCCTTGGATTTGTTAATGAATAGTTCAAGAACCTCATAAGAAGCCTTTGTTGAAATTTACGTCTTTTGAGCTATTGATGCTTATTGAAAACCATGTACATAGGTTGGTGCACGCTCTCTAGCTCTTCCACTTTGGGTGTATTCTTAGTAATAGGTTTTGTCGTCTTTGGGCCTCGATCCTTTCTTAAGAGACTCATGAAAAGCTTTGTGAATCCTCCAATGTTTCGGTAATTTGAGTCTAAAAGCCATCTCATCGAGTTGATGCATAGTACTTGTGGGAAAGCATACAATACATGGCCTCTTTTCCAAACCACTTCTTGAGCTTGGATTTTTGGATTTTTGTAGTACCCAATCTCCTTCTTTGTGGTCTTTGCTTATAATGCTTATCGCCAGTCTTTCTATGCTTTTCTTGAGACTGTTTGATAGCACTTGTGCATAAGTCGTTACAAGATCCTTGACTTACTCGCTAGTAACAACAGTTTGATCCTCTTCTCGAACTTCAAAGAATGGGTGGAAGTATTACTTTCTTATATATGGCATTTGCGTTGGCCGTTGCTCGTCGTCGCTTGTGCCACTCCTTGCCACCATAGCTCTGTGCCGCTAGCACCGTCCTCAGCCACCGGGATTGCCTCGTCTACACTTCAGCTTTTTAGCAAGAGATTTGACTCTAGATTCATAAGTCCGCCATCAGGATTAAGGGTTCCATTGCCAACTTTGTGTTTGCTTTCTTGAAGATTTTTTTTGGATATTGGATATTGGTTTTGGATTCATTGGATTTGGATTTGGATATTGGATATGATACTAGCTCGGTCAAAGATACTTGTGGATCATCCCCATGGTGTGCTCGGCATCAGAGATCTCGTGCCTCGACATCGATTCGGATATACATCGACATATTTGTTTGCTTTTGTATTCATTGTTGTATTGATCTTGCCCATGGATTGTTCTTGAATAAATTTCTGAAAGGGGAAAGGGCGTGTTCCCTGCTCAGTGTGGTGTACTGTGCAAGATCCCTATTCCCTCTCCACTCTCTCGATATCTTTATCACTTGGATATGTGGTAGAATCTGTCATGGCACACCGCGCTAGGCTTACATATGCCAAAAATATAGTCCATATTCCTGGTCATATTCGTATAAAAAACCATATAAACGAGGCCTTTCAACCATAAATATTGTTTACCTGAAATAGTTCAAGGTAAACAACACACAATTCTCCTTGTACGGACATACAAGGGTTAAGTGTTAAAAAACACTTCCAATAAATTTCAAGAAAGCACCAACTTTGCAAAACTCAAAGTATACTTAGCTTTTCTTTGCTAGGTTCGTCAAGAAGATAAAAGAAGTATCTCGTCAGCATATGCATAAGATATTTTGAGAGATAGCTCCATATAGCTTGCTCATAAGCTTTATTTATAATCCACAATAATTCATGTGGAAAGAGTGTTGAACACGGGCACATAAACTAGCTCCATACTTTGAGGATAAAGATTGTGGATCCATAAAACCTTAAACCAAGCTGTGTACTACGCATGCTCTGACACATGACTGCTTCCATAAGCAAAGCTGTTGGTTAGTGTAGTCCCCACTTCTAATCTTTTCTCTTTCTCTTTCTTGGAAGGAAGCCTCTTGTCACTGCACTCTGCACTGTAGTGCATGGCGACAAGATGGCTCATCATCAGTGCAATTTTGTATAGCAGTAGAACCCTTTAGGATTTGATATTTGTCGTACTGCGTGACCCCATTGTAATCCTTAGTCCAGAGAGATCTTGTGTTTGGTAATCCAAAGTCAGTCCTCAGTCATTCTCTTCAAAGATAAAGCAAATACTCCCAGCAATAGGAGGGGTCCTTCAGTAGGAAATTTGGGACCCAATACGGTGTACAGTTCTATCTCTCTCTCTCTAATCTCTTAAAGTTTGAAGTGTTAAAAGTGGATTGCTAAAGACTCGCGAAACTCAGGATAAAGAAGGTGGTGTGAGACTTGTGTGATAGGATTCTTCATTACACATAATTCCATTGCATGTTGCACCTCTCCTTCCGAGGAAGCCTATGCTTTAGTACCACTGTAACTAATGGGGGACCCGGAACAATAGACTAACACTTCAAATATCAAACAGAGCTTTGAAAAATATAGCTGAAGAACCATAAACAATATTATAACACCACATTGAGTCGGAATGGTTGGCCTCTCGTAGAAAACTTCTTTATTCAGATAGAAGCTTTTACAATAAACCAAGGTGCGGGTGCATACAACATCGGATTTTCCACAAAGCATCAGCAAAATCTCTTGCCCATATCACTATCCAGGACCAAGATACAAACATCTCCAGAAGTTGTCCAAAACTATCCCAAAAGTCACATAATCAGCTCGTGGTACGGTCAGATCTATGAGCAAAACAACGATTGAGAACCTCCATGTGTGGTTGAGAGCTTGATCAAGTTAAGGCTGTTTTGAATCTACTTGTGGTTCAACAAGCCTTAGAGGCTTAACATAAGAGTTTGCAAGATAAAAAGGATTTCGAGTTTATTGCTGCACAGATGAGATATGCTAATTCCAAGGTTCTTGCACGCGCTTATTTGCATATGTTGATAAGGGTAAGAGTGTGATGCATGAGCCATCTAGAGTCAACTCCCATCATGGAGAATCTCAAAAAGCTACCTCGCATATGCACAAGGATCGAGGCTCACATACAGAGAGCCATTCTCAGCATGCAAAAAGAAAAAGAGAGATCTCTTGCTAAAGAACATGTTTCATCTATTTCATCTAAAAGGCTTTATACCTTCAAGGCAAGTGATAATGACACTTACAATGGCTCACGTGCACGCTCGTACCATGGTTAATCTCCAGTATGAATAGTCTTAATTCTTGATTAATCATCAATTAAGATAGCACATCATCATCATCATCATCATCAGCAACATCATCATTAGTATCATCACCAGCATCATCCTTGTTGGCAGTCAACAAGACTCTTGTTGGCAGCTAGCAGAACCCTATGTAGTAGGAGGCTAGGTGCTCAACCTTAGTAGTTGGTTGACCAGCACCTCATACATATAAATAAGCATTATTTCAGTCAAGCAAGTAAATCATTTAACAATTCACTCATTCATAATTCTAGAAATTAGTAGAAGCTATGTTAGGGGCCAGAGGTCAACCCTTTGGGACTGACCAAGGGCCCAAGCATGTACAGACAACCTTAGTAGGAGGCTAGGTGCTCAACCTTAGTAGTTGGTTGACCAGCACCCCATACATATAAATAAGCATTATTTTAGTCAAGCAAGTAAATCATTTAACAATTCACTCATTCATAATTATAGAAATTAGTAGAAGGTATGTTAGCGGCCAGAGGTCAACCCTTTGGGACTGACCAAGGGCCCAAGCATGTACAGACAACCACATCACCTTTTTGTACAATATTAAATAAAGAAAAACCTTGACACTAATCTCTCTCTTCTCTCTTCTCCTTAATCATCATCTTGTTTTTAATCAAACTTACACTATGGATCAGTAAAGCAAGGCTTCTGTCCATGAAAGATCCTTGTCCCCTCCGCGCAACGAATCCCGGGTGCTAGCAGCGGAAGTAGCACTTCTTGGCAGGGCAGAGCCTCTTACTCGAGGCCTCGCCGGATATCCAAACAAGAGACTAATCTCTCGGTTCTTCCAAAACCGAGCTCGAAAAAACTTCACGTAGCAAACATAGGCGATTCCTCCAGGATATTTTATTCTAACGTAGTCAAGGTCATCACTAATAACCAAACTGATCTGATCAAACCCGTAAGTCTCATGGTTAGATCAAGGAAGAGTCTTGCACTTGGATCAGAGTATTCAACGCTTTTTTTCTCATCAAGAGGCACAACCGTTGATTCTTTTCCATAGAACAAGGGTTATCCAGGATTTATTTCAACTATCGTAGCTTAACATAATTGAGTCTCATTTTAGGGATCCATCAGTCCAGCCTAACCCCATCTAATTGCATGGGTTAGCCAATCACCCAACCACTCTAGTGATAGGATCCATTTAAGAATTTGGTTATGTTTTGCCTCGGGTACGAGGGAAAAGAGTTCCCAGATCCCCTAGCCGGCGCTTCAAGCAAACTTCAAGATAGTCACACCACTTACACACCCAATATGAAATTACTTGTTTCACATATTAAGCTGTCTTTAAAAAAATCTTTTAATGAAACCATAGTATCACTGATCATAATCCTCCACAAAATATCCAGCTTGAATTCTAATTTTCATCGATGTTCCTATGGCATCATTGGTAACCAGAACGCTCACCACCTGTTCACTCAGGGACCTTTTCAATAGTTCCTAGCTCATAGTACCCAGCAATATAAGTATCTAAGAAAAATCAAATGGACTCTCCGTTGAATATCAGCAAGATCAACCAACAGATCCATATAAAAGAGCCATGGACTCATCCGTTGTGAGGACCAGCAAGGCCAATCAATCAGATCTATGCCCGAGTTTAGAAAACAACTAACTTTTTGTTCCAATTTTCTTTCTCGACGCACGCATGGGTATCTTCAGCGGCCCAGAGCCCGAGCACCGAATGGTCAGCACCCTCTAGGCTCTTTCGTCGCAGGTCACTTAGGGCTTCACTCATAGGCCGCTTCCTTGGTCCCTCATCCACTGCATCGGAAGCTCACCATTTAAATTGAATCGAGTCTGGTCAAGACTTCGACCGACCTTGATACGCGAGACGTCCCCCGTTGACTCTCAACTGTTGCAACTTTATCACTTAGGTCTCCACGACCTTATTCATAAGATGGTCAAAATGCTTCTCCAACATTCTTGACATAAAAGTGTCATTTAAAAACATGTCATAAATACAGTTTCTAACGAATTCTCATCTTTTCACATTGTTCCACATCATTTCTCGTTATTCCACATTCTTTTAAATTAATTCACTTTACTTATTTCACATTCAATCATATCTATTCTCATCATCCTTCATCCATTCTCATCATCCTTCATCCATTCTCATCTAATCATATCATTTTACATCTCATTACATCTATCCACATCACGTCACATTCATCCACATCACATCTCATCACATCCAACTACATCTATTCAAATTCTCATCACATCTCATCCATTCACATCTATCCATATCATCACATCCATTCACATCACATCTCATCCATTCATATCTACCCCGATCCACATTACATCCATTCACATCACATCTACTTAGATCCATATCACATCACATCTCCATTCACATCTACCTAGATCTACATTCATCTACCTTACATCTCATCCATTCATTCACATTACATCATATCCATTCAGATATCATCATATCACATTCACATCCATTCACATCTCATTGCATCCATTCAAATATCACATCACATTCACATCCATTCACATCTCATCGCATCCATTCATATCTTATCACATCCATTCATATCTCATTATATCCATTCACATCCACATCACACCCATTCACATCCACATCACACCCATTCACATCCATCATACCCATTCACATCCATCACATTCATTGCATCCACATCACATCACATACATTCTATCCACATTTATTCTTATCACATCATATTCATTCCATCTATATCACATCACATTCATTCCATCCATATTACATCACATCCACATCTATCCACATCACATCTCATTCATTCCATCCATATTACATCACATCTACATCTATCCATATCTCATCACATCCATTCACATCTCATCACATTCATCCACGTCCATCCATTTATTCATCCACGTCTATCCATTCATTCACATATGTCCATCCACATTCATCCATTCATTCACATATGTCCATCCACATTCATCTATTCATTCACATTCACATCTATCCACATCCATCCATTCATTCACATGCATATCTATCACATCTATCCATTCATTCACATATGTCCATCCACATTCATCCATTCATTCACATATGTCCATCCACATTCATCCATTCATTCACATTCACATCTATCCACATCCATCCATTCATTCACATGCATATCTATCACATCATATCTCATTCTCATCCATTCATCACATTTACATCTATATCTATTTACATCACATCACATCTTATTCACATCTCATCACATTCACATCCACATCCATTTGCATCACATCACATCCTTTCACATATCATCACATCTTATTCACATCTCATCACATTCACATCCACATCTATTTACATCACATCACACCTCATCTACATCTCATCACATCTACTCGCATCTTATCGCGTTGCATTCATATATTCACATCGCATTCACATATATTCACATCTCATTTACATTAAGTACCGTTTTTTACTTTTGATATCGATGGGACTTTTCTAAGTTTCTCTCAATTGCTTGGTCTAGTTAAGGGTACTTTTTCTCGATGGATATTTTCATATTCTTTCTCAAAATTTTCAAGTGAAATATATTCAATATTTTTCTTTTTGAGTAAAAAATTCATGAGATTTATAAAAAATTAAATTTATCTATATTTTTAAATAAAATTAATAATGCTCAAAATTTTACTTTTGATAAATACTCATAATTTGAATTATGTCAAAGAAATTTCTTTTACCTTTTAATTACTTATATCTCAAATATTATGAGAATTTTTCTTTTTGCATAAAAATAAATTTACTAAAATTTACTCTTTTCTCATAATCAATTAATTATACATAATTATAAAAAAATTACTTCTCATGAATATGATGAAAATAATTCTTTTTGCATAGGATGTCCAATCTTAGAATATGGTAAGAAGTCCTCTTTTAGCATTATGCATAAAATAAGATATGTATTATTTTTTAAAAATTTTACCATAGCTTCGTTGCTATTATTGATAATTTTTAATTTTTTTTAAAAGAGTAAAAGCTTGTAATGAAAATATGATAGTAGTTTCTCTTTTATGTTTAAAATCAAACTATGAATTTAAATCATAATTTTAATCATAATCATAAACTTAATTATGATTATTCTATTAGATTAAGCTAATTCTATTATTTCTCTTTTCTCAAATTGAGAGGATAATCTATTTTCTATTTAGAATCAATCGAAGTAGTTTTTAACTACTTTTAAATAATCTAAAAGAAATGATTATTATTTTGCTAACATAAAATCATAAAAATATCATTTTCGTAATTTCTAGCTAATCAAGCCTAGAGTTTAGCTTTGAATCAAGAGACTATTATTGAGAAGCATCCTTTTTTAAGGGATCTAGTCATCATAAAGATGTCGATTCTTTTAGAGAGAGATTTACTTAAAGAAAGTATTACAAATAAGTATAAAGATTAATTTTCTCTTAAATTAAGCATTAAGACTTTAAGAAAAAGATTGATTTGAATCAAAATAATTATGGATGTGATGAGAATAGAGGTGATGTGATGTGAGATGAATAGATGTGATGAGATGTGATGTGAATCAAATAGATGTGGATGGATGGATGGATGTGATGCGAATAGAGGTGATGAGATGTGAGGTGAATAGATGTGATGAGATGTGATGTGAATTCGATAGATGTGAATGAATGGATGGATGGATGTGATGCGAATAGAGGCGATGAGATGTGAGGTGAATAGATGTGATGATATGTGATGTAAATTAGATAGATATGAATGAATGGATGGATGGATGTGATGTGAATAGAGGTGATGAGATGTGAGGTGAATAGATGTGATGTGAATCAGATGGATGTGGTTGAATGGATGGATGGATGTGATGTGAATAGAGGTGATGAGATGTGAGGTGAATAGATGTGATGAGATGTGATGTGAATCAGATGGATATGATTGAATGGATGGATGGATGTGATGTAAATAGAGGTGATGAGATGTGAGGTGAATAGAGGTGATGAGATGTGATTGAATGGATGGATGTGATGTGAATAGAGGTGATGAGATGTGATTGAATGGATGGATGTGATGTGAATAGAGGTGATAAGATGTGAGGTGAATAGATGTGATGAGGTGTGATGTGAATTAGATAGTTGTTAATGAATGGATGAGATGTGATGTCATGTGAATCAGGATGTAAATGAATGATATGGGATGGATGTGCATGTATGTGAAAGAATGGATGTGATGTGACATGAATATATGTGGATGTGAAGTGATAAATATAAATGTACGAATAGATGTGGGTAGTTGTACAGGTGAACGATTGGATGGATGTGGATAAATGAGATGAGATATGTATGAATGAGATATGATGTGGATAGATGTGATTAGATGTTATGTGGATAGAATGATGGGATGGTGATGAGAATGAATGTGATGGATATGAATGAATGTGATGTGAATCGGGATGTGAATAGATGTCATGTGAATTGAGATGTGAATGAATGTGATGTGATGAGATGTGGAGATGGGTAGATGCGAGTGGATGAGATCTGATGAGGATAAATGAGGAAAGATGTGATGAGATGAAAATAATGTGATTGGATGAGAATGGGAACACATATGAAATGGTTGTGATTTAAATAATGTGGATTGATGTGGAACAATGTGGAAAGACGAGAGTTCGTTATAGAAACTGTATTTATGACCTATTTTTAAATGACTGTTTTATGTCAAGAATGCTGGAGAAGCATTTTGACCGTTTTGTGATTGATGAATGAGGTCGTGGAGACCTAATCTGATAAAGTTGCAACGGCTGACGGAGAGTCAATAGAGAACGTCTTGCGTAGCAAGATCAGTCGAGGTCTTGATCAGTCTTGGAGACCTAATCTGATAAAGTTGCAACGGCTGACGGAGAGTCAATAGAGAACGTCTTGCGTAGCAAGATCAGTCGAGGTCTTGATCAGTCTCGGTTCGATTTAAATGGTGAGCTTCCGGTACGGTGGATGAGGGACTAAGGAAGGAGCCTATGAGTAAAGCACTAGGTGACCTGCGAAGGATCCTAGAGGGTGTTAACCATACGGTGCTCGGGCTTTGGGTCGCCGAAGATACCCACACCTGCATTGTGGAAGATATTGGAACAAGAAGTAAGAGTTATTTTCTGAATTCGGGCATGGATCTGGTTGATTGACCTTGGTAGTTCAACGGATGAGTCCATGGCTCTTTTATATGGATCCGTTGGTTGATCTTGCTGATCTTCAATGGAGATTCCATTTTGATTGACCTTGGTGGTTTAACGGATGAGTCCATGGCTCTTTTACATGGATCCGTTGGTTAACCTTGCTGAATATATTGCCGAGTACTATGAGCTAGGAACTATCGAAAAGGCCTCTGAGTGGATAGGTGGTGAGTGTTCTGGTTGCCAATGTGATGCCATAGGTACACCGATGAAGGAATGATTGGAAATAAGGATTCAACCGGAGATTTTGAGAATTATGATCAATGACACTATGATTTCATTAAATGATTGTTTTAAAGACAGCTGAATCTGTTAAATGATTGTTTTAAAGACAGCTGAATCTGTAAAAAAGGTAATTAAATGATTGTTTAAAAAAAGACAGCTGAATCTGTGAAAAAAGTAATTTCATATTGGGTGTGTAAGTGGTGTGACTAGTTTTAAGTTTACATGAATATCCGGCTGGAAACTCTTTTCCCTGGTATCCGGGATAAAACCTAACAAAATTTCTAATTGGATCCCCTCACTACAGTGGTTGGGCGGTTAGCTAACCCACGGGACTGGATGGGGTTAGGCTGGGACTGATGGATCCCTAAAATGAGACTCAATTCTGTTATGGTACGATAGATGAAGTAAATCCCAGATAAAAATTATTCTATGAAAAAGAATCAATGGCTGTGCCTCTCAATGAGGAAAAAAGCGTTGGTCTCTATGATCCAAGTGCAATCTTTTCCTTGATCTGACTATAGGACTTACGGGTTTGGTCAGATCAGTTCAGTTAGTTAAGGCGTTTGACTACGTTAGAGTAAAAATATCCTGGAGGAATCGCCCGTGCTTTTCGAGCTAGGGAAGTTTTTTCGGGTTCGGTTTTGGAAGAACCGAGGGATTAGTCTCTTGTCCGGATATCCGTGGGTCCCCGAGTGAGGGACCCTGTCCCGCACAAGAAGTACTACTTCCGTTGCTAGTACTCCTAGATTCATTGCGCGGAGGGGACAGGGATCCTTCACCTGGTATCAGAGCAAATTGGCTAATGTGGATCAACCGAGAAGCCAAAAATGTCAAAAAAATTATGAAGTAGCAGTAGAAGGTTGTAATTGTGTGTTAAAATTCATACAAATTGTTATTCAGACTGAAATTCATAAATTGGTAATTGGGTCTTCAGATGGAAGTACCGCAATTATATGGAATCCCTGACTTGCTTGAGGCCTAGATATGATGGTATTTACCTTATAGTTCCAAGGACCGTGACTACCTGTATATACCGAGGATAGAACTGCAGCTCTTTATACTGGCAGTATATACGAGTAAATCTAAGATCTTGAAATTATAAGCAAAAATGCCATCCAGATGATGAATTCGAATGTGGTTGATATAATTTTAAAATTTTGGTTGAGAACTGATGAGTTGATTTAGATTCTGATTGAAAAATGATGATTCTTGAATTTTGGTTGAAAAGCGATAAGCTGAGCAAAACCACAATGAGGATGAATGGGATGAGTCCCTGTGATGATATTCGTAACTGGAATGACGATAATGACTTCAGCAAATCACTATGAGATTAGTGGATTGTGCTGACAAATTGCTACTCTTAACACTTGACCCAGTGGATCAAGTTAAGGGATGACAAATTAAAAATCTGTATAATTGAAATTCCCATGGAGGATGGAGGATTGTTCAGATGGAAATTTCGGTCTAATGGACCATTATTGTGTTAAAGATATGAATGATATGTTTTGAATGAACTGTTATCTGTTAAAATGATATGTTCTGAATGAATTGTTATCTGATAAAATGAGTTCTATATGAATATGATTCTGTGAGGAGCTGACCAATCTAAAGAACCCTTGCTATGCACTATGCATACATGACATCTATGGTAAAGCATGTGGAGCCTACATGCTATACAGAGGCTATTGGAGAGCATGTATGGGAGAAAGCCATGGATGAAGAGATGGATGCTTTGGACAAAAATGATACATGGGAATTGGCTGAGTTACCTCAAGGAAAGAATGCAATTGGTTGCAAATGGGTGTATAAGGTAAAGTGCAAGCCAGATGGCAGCCTAGAGAGACATAAGGCAAGGCTGGTCGCTAAAGGATATGCACAAACTTATGGTCTTGATTATGATGAAACTTTCAGCCCAGTGGCTAAGATGGCCACAGTGAGGTCTATCATTGCACTAGCAGCACAAAAAGGTTGGGCTTTACATCAAATGGATGTCAAAAATGCTTTCTTGAATGGTGAACTACAAGAAGAGGTGTACATGGAACAACCAGAAGGATATGTACATCCAAAATATCCTACTTTTGTTTGCAGGTTAAAGAAAGCAATCTATGGTTTGAAGCAAGCACCTCGTGCTTGGAGTGACAAGATCAGTAGATATCTTGTCAGTATTGGATTTGTGGTTGGAAATGCAGACTCTTCACTTTATGTGAAGAAGACACATGATGGTATCGTGATGATAGTCATTTATGTTGATGATTTGATTATCACAGGTGATTGTGGGAAAGGCATTGATGAGGTTAAGGCCTCTTTATGCAAAGAGTTTGATATGAAAGACCTTGGTGATTTAAGGTTCTTTCTTGGCATTGAGGTGATTAGAACAAGCAAGGGTATATGGTTGGTGCAAAGGCAATATGCACTTGACATGCTGGCAAAGTATGGTATGACAGCATGCAAACCAATGTTGACACCATTAGAGCAAAACATGAAGCTTAGGGCTGATTTGGGTGATGAGCTTGATGATATCACCATGTACAGGAAAATGGTTGGTAGTCTTATCTACATGACCATTACGAGGCCAGATCTCAGTTATGCAGTTGGTTTGGTGAGTCAGTTTGTGCAGAGTCCTCGTAAACCTCACTTGGATGCTGTGAGACGGATTCTGAGATATGTCAAAACTACCGTGCATTCTGGTCTTTTCTATGAGGCAGGAAAAGACATGCATGTCTATGGATATACAGATGCAGATTGGGCCGGTAGTGCATATGACAGGAGGTCTACCAGTGGCTATGTTTTCAGCCTTGGTAGTGGAGCTGTGAGTTGGAGCAGTAAAAAGCAACCTACAGTTGCTTTATCTACCACAGAGGCAGAGTATCGTGGAGCAGCCATAGCTGCATGTGAGGCTATGTGGTTGAAGAAGTTGCTAGATGATGTCAGGTTACCGAGTGATATGCGCGTTGTCATTCATTGTGACAACATGAGTAGTATTCAGCTTGCTAGCAACCCAGTTTATCATGCCAGGACCAAACATATTGAGGTCCACTATCACTTCATCAGAGAGAAGGTGCTAGATGGGCATGTTGATTTGACATATGTGCAGACAGATGAGCAGTGTTGCAGATATCTTTACCAAAGCACTTGGTAAGGATAAGTTCGAGTATTTCCGTACTAGATTGGGAGTCCTAGAGATGGACATGTCGAGCTTGAGGGGGAGTGTTGAAATGTCAAGCTCGTATACAGCTGGAGGATAGAACATGGGTGCTGACAGAGTGACAGTATGGTAGATAGATATCGTGTGGTGTGTTTATGACCGCGTCCAGCTGGTCATGTGTGGTGTGGACATTACATTAGGTTTACTTTGTAGTGTGGACATAACACTATGTTGTGTTCTCCTTTGTGTGTGTGTGAGATATGGTGACTATGGCTTCTCTCCTTCTTTATGATTGATGGTTATGGATTAGGGTTTGCTTCTCTTGTGTGTGCTGTCTCCTGCTTCTGTTTTTTATCAAATCGTTGCCTAGAAGATGAGAAGCCCGCCCAAAGTCGATTAATTTCTCTCTTCTTAAAAGGACTCAAAAATTCGACACTGCATACACATCTCTATGCGAAGAAGCATACAAATTTTAATGAGTGTTGCCATGATGCTATGGATTTCACCGATAACTCCAAATTCCAAGATGGGTCTGGCCCAGAGGTGAAACCTAGAGATCAGTGGAATGATGACCAAAGTTCAGGGTCTAGCGCGCTAGTAAATCCAGACCAGATAGCTAACCTAGTACTAAGGAGATTGGGACAGACCTATCGTTCACCCTTGCAGCCACAACAACAGCAGTAGAGAATGAGGAGTGTACTTCCTAAAAGTCCTCATCTTTGTGGAGCATGTGGCGGTAACCATAAAACAGAGGAATGTAATACCTTTTCTCCTCTAGTCACAAACCAACTCACAAAAAAGTGGTGCCAAGCCTGTGCTTGGAACTTTACCCACACCACACAGGAATGTACTCGCATTGCGAGAATGAGACAGGAACGTGAGCAGCCAAGGGGTGGAGTGGCTCCACAAATGTATCAACAGTATACTAATTTTGAACGTAAGCCACTGATGGCACAAGAGCAAGCACGACCTGTTCTTGGTGCTCAACCTCCTGCTCCAAGGACTGCTCCTGTGAGGGTTGTGGACTACGACAATTCAAATATGTGTAGAGAATTGGTAAACCCAGGCTATGTGGAGGAGGAATATGTATCATATTCATCCAAAGAAAATCTCTTTGAAAGTCCCGCATACCCAAGCCCAGCACTGGAGACTCAACCCAGGGGAACAAAACTCTTTGATGTTGCTAGGCGGCTACCAACCTAGGACTCCAGGCCCCTCAGGTCAATGGCAGCCAAGGAAAGTAGAGGCCAAACCAATGGGCCCCTGTTATGAGTGCGGAGAACCCCATTGGGCTCGTGATTGTCCACATCGCTCAAGGCAAGCATCTCGATCCAATACAACAGTACAACAGTTTCCACCAATTGAAAGATATTGTCTAGGGTGTTGTGTAGAACACTTCCCAAAGGATTGTCTGCTGAAACCACATGAGGAAGGCACCTCTCAACCAAAGGTCTCACTCAACCTTGTAGGGGCAGTTCCATCACCACCTTCATCTGAGAATGAGGATGTCGTGCCACTTAGAGTCATGACTCGATCACAGACACGAAATGCTGAAATACAGACTGATGAGACACCTCGAACTAGGGATGCAAAGACAAATCTAGTGGACAAGACCCTACAGTCCAATAGAAAAAAGACCACTAGGAGGAAGAAGAACCGAAACAAGCAAACTAAAAGTGTATCCACTAGTTCTCAAGATGCCTCTAAACAAAACATGAGGGATAAAACTTTTACATCCCAAGAAGTGCATGAGGAACATCAA
Organism: Cibotium barometz; assembly: GCF_041138505.1. Lineage (NCBI taxonomy): Eukaryota > Viridiplantae > Streptophyta > Polypodiopsida > Cyatheales > Cibotiaceae > Cibotium > Cibotium barometz. The sequence continues at coordinate 30,216,642 of NC_141102.1, read as the reverse complement.
CCTCAAGATGAGGCTAGTACGACTGAGGATAGTTCAGGGGGTTCTGTTTTTGTGGATAAAGTGAATGAGACTCTAGAGGCCATCATTGATGCTCATAGAAGTCGCATTGCAGCTTTATCTGAGCTACCCAAGAAGCTTCAAGAATACCCAAACCCTCGTGAGGAGAAGATCAATCTAGCTGTACATTAGCAACTCATTAGAGAAGCTCAGTCAATACTTGAGGGACCACCACCACCTATTCCTCGGGGCCCAACCTCTCTGAAGCCAACATTAGAAACCATACCAGAAGTGTCATCAAGTCGGGAAATGAAAAGTGAGCTCATTTCACAAGCTCATAGCGAAAGGTCTGCACCAATTGACACCCAATTGAAAGGGGGTAATCTGCCACCACCTAGCCTTGTCTTCCCATGCAATGATGAAGTTATTGATGCTAATGAGGACATGGTAAATGAGATGCTCGGGGGGGTCACTCGTATAAATATGTAAGTATCACGTGGGTTCAACAGAAGGACATTTTAAATATTTAAAACTTACAGAAATATATTTACAGAGGGGATTTATTTATTGTATTTTAAAAAAAATTTACAGATTTGAATAGGAAAGGATACATTATATTCACTAAAAAATTCACAGATAAGGGACTTTTTAAATAGGCCTTGAACGCACGTGATATAGAGGATTTATATATAGTGACCCCCCCGAGATGAGATGTGGGCCGCAGTTCATGAGAAAGTTAATGAGAACATGTCTTCTATTAGTTCGCCTCCATTCTCTGAGGTGGATTTTACCAGGGGCACGGAAAACAACTTTGGACGCCCAAGCATCCAGGAGGAAGTTCAAACAATTGTTTCTCCTAGAAGTAAGCATACAATGAAAACCTTACCATCATATCTGGGAGAATATGAGAACTGTTCTCAAACCTTGAGGATACCCTCCATGCATAAAAGGTTGACAAAGGAGAAGGATATGAGTATGGTGCAAGCTATTTTGTCAGCACCAGTGGCTTGTACCTTACCTTTGCTTGATTTGATAAAAATTCGACCTGAGTTGTGGAATGATATTGCCACATGTTTGTCAGAACAAGTATTGCTACAAAAGGGTCACCATGAGTGTACTATACACCCCGAGACAAAGCATGTTATGCCAGTTCCTATCAACAAAGTAGGAAAATTTTGTGAGGACGATCAGGGAAATGCTACCCTCCCATTAGAAGTGCGAAAAGTATCTTCAACTGCAATACTTGATAGTGGTGCAGGAGTGGGCATTGTGACAAGGTCCATTTGGGAAAAATGGGGCAAACCAGCTATTAGGAGTACCAGGATGCGCTTGCAGCTAGCAGATGGAAGCTTAGAACATCCCCTTGGGCTGCTTGAGAACATATTGGTCACCACATGTGGGATTGAATATGAGCACACCTTTGCAGTAGTGGATTTTGGAAAACATCCAAACTATGAAGTGATATTGGGTAGACCATTCATGCGACAATTTCAAATGATTCAAGATTGGGGATACAATTATTTGTACCTCCGACATGATTCTGTCATCACAAGGGTCAACCTAAGGAATCACTCATATCGTGATGTAACAAGGTCTCCAATAGATGAGTTTGATTCTGCTTCATCTGAGGGCTCAAGAGTTACATTGTCAGATGGGCGAGAAGATCTGTGGATGTGTGGAGCCTCATGTAGGGATTTCAACACTGAGATACTTAAGGGTATATCAGATGAGGCATACATTCCACAACCCTTCCCTGAGCATTTAATTGATCCATTAGAATGGAGTCATGTCCTTGCAACATTATCGACATGTGCTTTACCGAAGCCAATTCAATTTTGTGACTCAGATGGATATGATATTATTCCTATACGAATGGTACAACCACGTGCCCTTCTAGATGATTTGTACTATAGGGATACATCCACAACAGCTATGCATGTCGAGGAAGTCTCACTGGAGGACTTAACACTCGAATCTGCTAATGAAGCTGATAAGGAAGATGGATGGGACTCTGATTTTAATAAAGATGTGACAATCCCTGAGAAAGAGTTAGTAAAGGCACGTCTACTCTTGAGAGGAAGGGAGGTTCAAGTAGAGATCCCTCGAAGCCGACCTAAACGTAAATGTTGTAAGAGCCATAAGAGAATCAGTAGACAAGATGAGCGGGAACAACGTGAGAGACTACAAAAAGAAAAGGAGGAGTCTAAGAGTGAAAACTCTCGACCACCACCTCACTTCTCAGGAAAGAACGGATATCTATACTATGTCCAAGCACAAGATAGTATCAAAGACCAAGTAAAACGATCAGATGGATTCCAAGCAGGGGAAAAGCTAACAACTGTTAGCAAAAATCGTAAAAAAACGAAGAAACAAAAACCAAAACTCAAGTCTAAAATCGATTCAAAAAAGAGTGTGGGAAGTGCAAAGACAACGGTTGAACAAAAAAATCCGATGCAAGATGGCAAAGGAGAGCTCAAAACCGCATGGTCTTCAATAAGTGAAGACTCAAGTGGACAAGAACAAGGTCTAAATGTTCCTCCCAATTTCACACAGTACACTCTTCAAGATCGGAAGATTGTTCTTCAACAGCCCATGCGACAAAAACCAAGCGTGCCAGGGGTTTCATACGATGGTCCAGAAGATGCAAAAAAGATTGATATTGCTAAGCCAAGAGAAGAGCCTCGCTATGTGTGGATTGCCACAGACTTGTCCTTAGATGAGGAGAAGTTATTAATACAAACAATAAAGGAGTATCGTGATGTTTTTGCTTGGAGTTATAAAGACCTCAAAGGAGTTGATCCAAGCATATGTCAGCATACAATTCCATTGCGAGAGGATGCAAAGCCCTCCAAGCAACGTCCTTATACCTACAATGAAAATTTCGCACGGAAGATAAAGGAAGAAATAGACAAGCTCTTAGAGGCAGAATTTATCTATGAGATTGAACACACTGAATGGGTCTCCCCTATTGTAGTGGTGCCCAAGAAAAATGGAAAACTTCGAGTATGTGTAAACCTCAAGAAGGTAAATGCAATCACTGTGCGTGATCATTACCCACTTCCAATCACGGATCATGTTCTGGAACGAGTTGCAAGAAAAAAGGCATATAGTTTCTTGGATGGATTCTCCGGTTACAATCAAGTGTCAATTGATCCAAAGGATCAACACAAGACAGCCTTTGCTACTGAAGATGGCATCTTTGCCTATCGTGTTATGCCATTTGGTCTAACAAATGCACCAGCAACCTTTCAGTTGGGGTTAATGAGTCATGTATTCAAGGAGTACCTTAGGCAATTTCTTAAGATTTTCATGGATGATTTATGTGTTCACTCACAAGAGCGTGATGATCATATAGAACACCCGAGACTTGTGTTTCAAAAGTGTCAACTTTATCGTATATGCTTGAATCCTGACAAGTGTAAATTCATGGTAAGACAAGGAAAAATTTTGGGCCATATTGTTTCTCGCAATGGGATTTCAACAGATATGGATAAAATTGATGTCATTGTCTCATTACCTCAGCCTATCAACCCTAAAGGGGTACAAACATTCATGGGACATTGTGGCTATTACCGTAGATTCATCTACATGTACGCTGTCCTAGCCAGACCATTATATGCTCTTCTTGTAAAGTTTAATTGGACTGATGAGTGTGAGGAATCCTTTGAAAAGTTGAAGCAAGCATTAGTGACTGCACCCATCTTACGGGCACCAGATTGGAACCAAATCTTTCATGTCCATATTGATGCTTCAAACTTTGCAATTGGATGTATTTTGGCTCAATCGGGAGAACATAATAAGGATTTCCCAATCTCATATGCTAGTCGACAGTTGAACAATGCTGAGAAGAATTACACCACAACAGAAAGAGAAGGATTGTCCATGATATATGCAGTGAAAAAGTTTCGCCATTACCTTTTGGCAAACAAATTCATATTTTTTGTGGACCATCAAGCATTGCTATATTTGGTAAATAAACCTTGTGCAACTGGAAGGATTGTAAGGTGGTTTATCATCCTTCTTGAGTTTGATTTTGAAGTGGCAGTTCGAAAAGGAACAACTCATCTAAGGGCAGATCATTTGTCTCGAATCACCTCTGGCAAAGCTCCTGTGGGTGTGGATGATGATATGTTAGATTCAACACTTTTCCTTGTAGAGACAGCTCCTAGATGGTCTGAATTCATTTTAGAAATTTTGACAAGTGAGCAGATACAACTAGCGGGTCCTAATGTGGACCTATGGCGACCGTTCAAGTTAATCTCAGGAAGATTATATCGTCAGGGTAATGATGGAGTGTTGCGACTTATACCTAACCCCGACCAATATGAGGAAATCTTGGAATGGGCACATGCAGGTATCGATGGAATCCATGCATCAGCTACTACTTGTGTGCGACGTATATCTCAGGATGGACAATGGTGGCCTACCATGCATGCAGATGCTGAAACATTTGTTCGTAACTGTGCTTCATGTAAAATTCAGAAGCCAATTCATAATGTCACATTATTCCAAATTTCAACTACACCAAGTTGGAGTAAGTATATTGTGGACTATCTTCAGCATGGTCATTTGGATCAAAAAATTCCTAAACATCGAAAGCATGCTATTAAAATTGAAGCGGCAAACTATATGCTGATAGAGGGCCAACTCTACAAGAGGGGCAAGGATGGCAACTTACGCATGTGTGTATGTGAAGCTGACTATCTGAAAATCTTAACTCATGCACATGCAGGTGTTGGGGGTGGACACTTTTCTGGCAATACCACAGCTAAGTTGATTAGGTGGTCTGGGCTTGGTGGCCAACCTTACAAATGGATGCCGAAGAATATGTGAAACGTTGTGACGATTGTCAAAGGACCAAACCTCCCATCACAAAGGACAATATGCCATTGCGGCCTATGTTAAGCACACGTGCTTTTGCAAAATGGGGTATTGATTTTGTCGGTCCCATTAAACCTCCAGCTCGTCACACGCATGTAGAATATATTATAGTCGCAACCGACTATTTGACCAAATGGGTAGAGGCAAAGGCAACAGTCAAAAATGATGCCAGAACCACAGCCAAGTTCTTGTATGAGTACGTGTTTACATGCTATGGCTTACCTATTGAGATCGTTAGTGATCAAGGTGTACACTTTGTAAATGAAGTCATAGAATTTTTGCTTCAAGAATTTATGGTAATTCATAAGCGTTCTGCACCCTATCATCCCCAGACCAATGGACAAGCTGAGAGTACTAACAAGATTCTCTGCACAGTACTCACAAAGATTGTTGAGGGACATAGGACTGATTGGGAGCAAAAGTTGCACTCAGTTCTTTGGGCATATAGGACAGCCTATAAAACATCTGTGGGCACAACCCCATTTGAACTTGCTTTTGGGCTAGATGCAATTCTTCCCATTGAATTTCTTGTACCTACTCTACGAGTAGCTAAACAATTGGATTGGACTGGTCATGAGCTTTCACAACGCGTTGACGAATTGGAAAAGCTTGATGAGACCCGCTTATTGGCGGTAATGGGGATGTATGCTGAGAAGAGGAGACAAAAGCAATGGTATGATAGAAATGTAACAACTGGCCGATTCAAAAAAGGAGACCTGGTGCTCTTGTACACACTTAAGAAGCATAAGAGAAAGCTCAAGAAACGTGGCCTAGGACCGTTTGTGATTAATGAGCTTACTCCAAGTGGTGCAGTGCGTTTAGAGACACTAGAAGGTGAGCAAATGCCTAACTTCATTAATGGAAGTCGTCTCAAGAAATACAATGAACCATTAACTGAAGCCATGCTTCAACAGATGCATGCTGCACAAACACGGAAAGAAGCACTTGACCTACTTAAACGTCAGGCTCAAGAGGAGGCTAAAGCTAGAGTTGCAAAAGCCAAGGAGCGTCGCAAAGCTTCTATGTTGGCCATACAGTTGGCTACTGATGAACCATATGTCGATCCATTCAATATTCAAGTGTGCCTCCATCTTCATGAGACTACCTACTTTGTCTCTGCCTTAATTGACTCTGGTGCAGATTATAATGTTCTCTCGTTTGACACATGGAAAGCCTTGGGTCAACCACCACTTGTGCAAATTCCTGTGGACCTACGAAGCTTCTCAGGGGAAGATAACCCTATAGAGGGAAAATGTGTCATTATGATGACCATTCAGGATCACCAGATGTCAGTGCCCTTTTATGTGGCACGTAAGTCAAAGGCAGTAGTAGAGGTTGTTCTCGGTAGATTGTGGTTAAGTGCTACCAATTGCTCATTAGATTGGAAGAATAGACAATACAAGTTGCAAATTGATTCTGATTGCATCTTGGGATCTGCTACTCCACGAGCTTTATCTTGTCAAAGGGGTAATGTTTCTACCTTACACAACCAACTATCAAAAACTACTCTTGAAGCTCCAAAACAAATGATGTGGATAATTGATGAGTACTCAAGTGAGGGCCATGGCTGGCATGTTCCAACTACTCTAGTTGCTGCTCAAAGAAGGCCGGGCAAGAAGGAATTATCAATGTGACTACCCAAAGATGCGTACAAACTTGTACCATCTAGTCCAGTTGCTAAGCCTCTTATGAAGCACATCATTTCCAAGCCTAAACCTCGGATTGTCGATGGGTCCCAAAACATGTTCTTAAAGCACAAGGCTATTATGAGGGTGCAACAGCAATTTGGCTTCCAAAATGCCATGCTTTGCTAGGGGTAAAAGAGTGTTTCAGAAAGATTCCAAAAGCCATCCTTGATTTTCCATATCAGTGGGTGCAAAAGAAATCAACACAAACTCTTCAAGAAAGGAAAGGTGGCTGTGATAGCACCTACAAATCTACTTGTGTTGATCTTCCTAAAACATGTATTGAAACATCGGTTGTCCTGATTTCTCCTTGTTACACAATTCAACCATCAACTTGTGTACCTAAGACAAGTCCAAATGAGTCTCATTTGAGCATAGATTCTAGCATTTCAATGCCTAAATCATCTTATCTTGCTCAAATTCCAAGATAATTGCTAAAGTTCCCACCTCTTAAAAAGGATATACCTAAAACCAAAGATAAGGCATTAACACTACAATTGAAGCTCTTTGGTAGATCAATGTTTGAATAATGTAGTTCCTTATGCTTTTAGAAGATGTGTACTTTTTGAGAAAATCTTATTGTAATGATGGATATGAGTGTTCTAAATTTCATTGTTCTACGTCCAGATAACTCCTGATGGATATTTGGCGAGATACATGTCCACCATGCATTGACCCTGATAGTACTCGACTTGATCATCGCGGGGGTTATAGTGCTCCTAAGTTTCAAACACATTCTAGGTACTTCTATGCTCCCTTAGGTGAAAATTGCTGTGGGCATCACTTTGTCACGTTATTCTATCAACAGCATCACCCATTTCCACATTGTCAAGAGTGTGCACGGCTCGTATTAGGAGAAGCTTCACATATTTGTTGGATATGCCGCTCTTACTTTAGACGATATGGCACGGGCTTAATGAAGCAAATTGTGGGAATTACACCCCAACGCCATAATCTTCTTAATGTGAGAATACCAGAGAGAGGACCAAATCAACGTAGATTACCTGAGGAAGTTCAAGCACAACAATGGAGGGATACAAGCTTAAATGACTTGCAACCACCGATCTTGCAAGCCCTCCTTCCCCAAGCCTCAACATGTCAATATTGGATCAATATGAGTACCTATATTGCGCAGTTCCAAAATCGAAATTGTCTCCTTAACCTTCCCATAGAACCAATGCTATATTTTAGTGAGGAAACACTCCTTCCTCTACCACCTTCTCCAGAGGCCGGTTTTTGTGAGGGATTGTCCCTGCATCGTGAGGAAATTGATACCATCTTTCCAGCAGACGAGGACACGGATCCACCACCAGCGCAAGGGTAAGCTCAACGACTCCACAATAAGATCGACAAGCCAGGGCACTTTTCTCCCATTGGGTTTTTCCCCTCGGCTATATTCGGTGATTGGCACCAATGGCAAATTTTATTCTTTTCTTTTCTTTTCTTGTTTGTTAATAAAAATTTTGCAGAGATCTCCGCTAAAAAAAGAGCATTAAACACGCCCCAATAGTCCACCTACCGTGCACACAAATTAGGAAGGGGGGAGACATGCTACGCCTACAAAGATTAAGGAGGAGCAATCTGCACAAAATCAGCAATGCATCAATGCAAACGAACAACATCAACAGGGCACTACAACAGGTGTATTCAAATCTTAATCTTTATTTCTTTATGTGCTCTTATCTTTCGAATATATGGTTTGCATGTTCACACAATGTTGTGGTTGGTTTAAGTTTTTGATTAGTTATTAAAATATGGTGAGTGAATTCTAGACTCTTAGAAGACTTAGTAAAAGATATTTCTATCTAAAGACGGTGTAGGATATATACCAATGGAATATGCCAAGTTCTTATGCTTTCAAGGTATATTAGTTATCCCTAGTGGTAGCTACCTCTTAGATATGAGCTAGGTGCTAGGAGTAATAAAAATTTATAAAAATTATACCCTAAAAAAATATATACAAAGTAAATTGAGACATGACGTGTCTACAGCCATGTGGAATGCTTGGTAGGACCTGGGGTTGTCTTAGCACCTTGGGGCCGATGCCTTGGTTTCCATGGGGTGAACACTGGTATCTAAAAGCTTCAGAAAAAGACCTTTGAGAAATCTATCACCTTGATAGATGTTGGTAGGACTCTGGGGTACACTATGGGCCCTCAAGACCGATGCCCTCATCTTCAAGGGGTACTCCTTATGTCATAAAAGAAAGAAAAAGGGTCTGTCGCCCTTGAGATACTTAGCAGTCTTTAGATTCTCTTGGCGGAGGTCTCTTGGCCATTGCTTGGGTCTCTTTGGGATGGAACCTTAATCTTTATCACCTTCTACACACACATCAAAAAAAAGAAAAAAAAGAAAAAAAAAAGAAAAAAAAAGAGAATTCCAATCACCTTTGCTCATATTTAGGAGTAGGTTTGCCACTTAGGAATAACTTACATACCTGTCATAACCGGCAGTGTACAAAGCACACTTGCCTTTGCATAGCACTATCTACCACTTAAGTCTCACTTTGACTAGTCTTTACTCACCTATTTTAGTACTCATTAAAACTTTAATCAGCCTTGCACTTGTATGCTCACGTGTGAAATTATCATTGCTGGTTTTTCTTTTCTTTTCTTTTCTTTTCTTTTTTTCAATAAAAGACTTTACTTGTATCCATTGATTTTTTGTTGCAGCTCTTGCTACTACCGCGCTCGAGGACGTGCGCAAAATAGGAAGGGGGGAGTGTTGCATGACGAATGAAGATCAATACAAGGATGCAACAAAAAAGACACTTAGGGCTCTTGAAAAGAGTTCCATGTTGTAGATGAATATGGGAGAGGGCTTGACAATAATCCCACATGGGAACTTTTGGGAGTTCTAGAGTTTTTGTATAAAAGGTGTCACATTTGAGAGCTAGTGAGAACTCTTTGGTCATTTGGTTGAGAGGCTCATAGAGAGAGCTTGCTCCATAGCTCCTTCTCATGTGCTCTCCCAAGGCTCTCCATCTCCATTCGTGCTTCAATCTTGTACTCTCTATTCTCTACATTTTCAATGATATGAGGTTATGGTCTACACACTTGCTAATCTAGATTTCTTAATGATGTTTTGATGCTAAAATCTAATTTGTAGAGTGCATGTGATGAAGCTTGTGCATGAAATGATGTGTAGTTGAGGCTTGTGTGATAGCTCTTTGCATGTTAGATTCTTTGCATAAGTTGCATTTTTGTGCTTAAGTGTAGCCTAATCTTGATGCTTTGATTATGTTAGATTGATTGCTTGAGTGTTGAAGAAGGATTGATAGGACTAGAAGTCACTAGTGTGTGGTTAACTAATCTTCTCCCATTCGGGATAGCCTCTATGCGCTAACCAGGTTGCATTCACGGATTGACAAAGTGTGTGGGTTGGAGTGTAGCCTCCGCTATGCTATGATGTCCCAAACAATGTTCCATATGTAAACACTCTGTAAACATGGCTACATTTACCTGAAACATGTTCACAATCAAAGTAAACATCCTACCATTTTTGCTACCCTTTGCAACCAAGCGACACTAATTTTTAAAGTCTTCCACAAAGAATCCTTGAGGATTAAACCTCACTTGCAGACCGTGATCAACCATCTAGAAACTAGGTTCTTTGTAATATTTGGAACATGAAGTATATTTTCCAAGTAATTCATTTTACCATCTTGCATAGACAATGGCAATTTACCAACATGCGTAATGGGATGCACAGTGTTATAAATTGTTTCTACATAACTTGGTTTTTTCATTTTCTACATGTCTCCAAACCACTCACCATGACTGGTCATGTGGTTAGAGGCACGAGAATCCACATACCATAAATCTTGAGATCCTAACACATCTCCTCTTGTGGAACTGAGCATGTGATGCATCACAAACAATTACTCACTTCTATTATCACCACCCTGTTTACTAGATGATACATAGTTGTCTTGTTGTAACTTTTCATTTTTAATGTCATTCTGCTTTTTATAGTAGTCCTTTGCCACGTGCCCTAGTTTTCCACAATAGTGGTACTCTATGCTATTTGCACTTTGATTTCTTTGCCAACCACCTTGGCCTCTTTGGCTCCCCTACCTTTAGACTGGCCTCTTCCACCTCTATATGATTATTGCTATTGTGAATCATTGGATTGTTGTTGTCTAGAATTCTAGTTTCCTTGTCAGCCTTGGCCTCGCCCACGACCTCTACCTCTGAATAAGAGTAGAAGAATTGTTTTGATGTGTTCTTGCTTTTTGGAGAAGATTCCTCACTTAGAGACTTTTCTTCTATGAGATCAGCATATACACCAAGTTCCGAAAGTTGGGAACATTCTCTTTGACTACAATGGAGTTCTTAAATGGTTTGTACTCTTTGCTAAGCCCATTCAAACAGACACTTAAATCACCATCTTCTACTGATACATTGATAAAACCAAGGGATTCAACAATGCCCTTGATCTTTAAAGCATACTCATTGATAGACATGTTTTTCTTTTCCATTGTATGCAGCTCTTATTTTAGCTACATTTTCCTTGCCTTTGTATTAGTTTGGAACATCTACACTAGGTTTTGACATACAATTGCTAGAGTGTTGGCATTCTGTATGTGTCCTATCATTGTGTCTGTGACACTAATTGAAAGCCAATATATGACTTTCTTTACACCCTAATTCTAATCCTTGAATGCCTCTATATCTGCTGGAGTGGCATTCACATCAAATAGCTCTAGAGGCTCCTTATTGTCTCCTTATATAGTCCCAAAATCCTTTACCCATCAAGAAATTGGTCATTCTAAACTTTCAAGCATGGAAGTTGTTATTCTTATCTAGCTTCTCATTAACAATTTGATTGATTTCGTTAGAAATGTTTGCTTGTCAACAATTAAAACCTACAAATAGACAATTTCCATATGCAAACTATAACACATCAGTATCTTCTATAACTGTTGTTGCATTGGTACTTCAACACAACCTATACGTCACCAGATCTGACTAGAGCACATGTGCATACACCCAATATCAACAATACATGTGCAAACACTATTTTCTCTCCCAAAATGCACTGTTTCACTACAATAACTAGATTTTGACCAGAGACAATTCTCTACCAGAACTTCTCGAAACTGTCAAAAATACCTTGAAGTGATCAAATGGAGACCAAATCACGCCAGAGACGTTGCAAAATTGTAGTACAAAGGACTATGTACCACACATGCACCTCTAAGCCTAAGAGCTCCTCAATTGGAGATGTGTAGCTCGTGGAGCTACCAAGCGGGTGTTGTACCTAATCAAGAAGGGGAAGAGATGATGATGCTCTTACCCGTGTACCGCTTTCTTACTTGCTTATTCTTACCTCTTGCTTGCCTCCTTATTAGCTCTCACACAAACCACAGCTCTGATACCATAAAGAGAATGCAGGGGGGAGAGAGAGAGCTTGAGTTCCTTGCAAGCACACACACACACACACACACAAGAGAGTACAAGACACACACACACACACACACACACACAAGAGAGTACAAGACACAAGAGAGAGAGATGGATGGCTGAATTTTCTTCTATGTTCTTCTCTTCTATACAATCGTATATCTAAAATATAAGAGTACATACATAAAGGGAAAGTACTCTCCTATAATACATACAATAGTCGGTCCATAGTGTGCACCCGACTATATGAGCTGGCGCTATATCTATACTATAACTCTAGTACTCCAAAGTGGCTATCACAAAGCTTGTTATCCACTGGCGGCATATGAGTTGGCTCTATATCTATGCTATTACTCTATTACTCCAAAGTGGCTATCACACAACTTGTTATCCACACTGGTGGCATATCAACCATAATCTTACCAACCATGCCAGTGGTATAAGTGTAGAAGCTATCAACCAAGCAGGTCATCAATGTCCGTTGTAGCACTAGTTGAGCTTGGTATCTCAACATGCCACCCCTCTTAGCCCATATTTTTAACCATGCTCTATGTGAGGGTTTCCCAGTTACATGGACCACAAACACTATCGCACCCATTCTTAAGCGTGGTGATCCTCCCCCATAATTTTCCCATTAGTCTCTCACTTCAACTGATTTTCCTCTCCAAATTATAGATCTTCAGCTAGATTCAAGGTAGGATCATTTGTTCTTTCTACTCACTTGATTTTGTAGAAATTGATCCTAAGCAAAAATGAAGACTTTTATTTTCTTACTGCTATTCACAAAGGTTAAGTGACTCTAAGGTAGTTTGGACTAATCCACCTTTGACCATACTCCCCCTCAAGTGTTATTCATCACTTTGACATATGGGTTGAACCTATTTTGATACATAGATTTTCACCATTTAAAAATGGTTGATGTTTTACACAAGTAAAAGAGTGGGGAGGTGGCGGATAGACCTTTGGGGCTTTAGAATTCCCAATCATACCGTTATGTTGTCTAAGCCTCCCTCAGTTCCTGCTACGCCTCCCTGAGTGCCCAATAAGCCTCCCTCTGTTCCTACCATGCCTCCCCCAGTTCCTACTACGCCTCCCCTCCTTCAAAGCAATTGATGTGCTATGCTCGGCCTCATTGGGCTTGATGTGGAGGTGTGCTTGTGTGCTGCCCCATCGATGCTAACGTCCTTGGCCTCACTAACGTCCATGCAAAACTCGACGTCATTGTCACCATCCTTACCACTTGCGGCTCCAAAGTGCCTCCTAACCTCTCATGCCCTAAAATTGCCTGTTTCACAGATTTAGTTGTCTTTAAAACAATCTTTTAATGAAACCTTATTTCACTGATCATAATCCTCCAAAATATCCAGCTTGAGTTCTAATTTCCAATCATTCCTTCATCGATGTACCTATTCACTCAGGGGCTTTGTCAATAGTTCCTAGCTCATAGTACCCGGCATATAATCACATAAGAAAATCCAGATGGACTATCCGTTGAAGATCCAACAGATCCATATAAAAGAGCCATGGACTCATCCATTTTGAGGACCAGCAAGGCCAATCAACCAGATCCATGCCCGAGTTCAAAAAACAACTCTAACTCCTTGTTCCAGTTTTCTTCCTCGACGCACATGTTGGTATCTTCAAGGCGACCCAGAGCCCGAGCACCGTATGGTCAGCATTCTCTAGGCTCCTTCGCAGGTCACCTAGCGCTTCACTCATAGGCTACTTCCTTGGTCCCTCATCCACCGACCTTGCTACGCGAGACGTCCTCCGTTGACTCTCCGTCAGCTGTTGCAACTTTATCACTTAGGTCTCCATGACCTCATTCACAAGATGGTCAAAATGCTTCCCCAGCATTCTTGATATAAAACAGTCATTTAAAAATAGGTCATAAATACAGTTTCTAACAAATTCTCTTCTTTCCACATTGTTCTACATCATTTCTCGTTATTCCACATTCTTCTAAATCAATTCACTTTGCTTATTCCACCTCCAATCATATCTATTCCCATCATCCTTCATCCATTCTCATCCAATTATATCATATTACATCTCATCACATCTATCCACATCACGTCATCACATTCATCCACATCACATCTCATCACATCCAATTACATCTATTCAAATCCTCATCACATCACGTCACATCCATCCTCATCATATCTCATCCATTCACATCACATCACATCACATCTCATCCATTCACATCTACCCCGATCCACATCACATATTCATATCTACTTAGATCCACATCACATCCATTCATATCTACTTAGATTCACATTACATCACATCTCATCCATTCACATCCATCTCATCCATTCATATCTACCTAGATCGACATTACATCACATCACATCTATCCACATCACATCTCGTCCATTCACATCTACCTAGATCCACATTCATTCACCTTACATCTCATCCATCCATTCACATTACATCACATCCATTTAGATATCATCATATCACATTCACATCTCATCGCATCCATTCAAATATCATCACATCACATTCACATCCATTTTCATCTCATCGCATCCACATCCATTCCCATCTCATGTATCCATTCACATCTCATCACATCCACTCACATCCATTCATATCTCATCACACCCATTCACATCCATCACACCCATTCACATTCATCACATTCATTGCATCCACATCACACCCATTCACATCCATCACATCCATTTACACCCATTCATATCCATCACATTCATTGCATCCATATCACATCACATACATTCCATCCACATCTATCCTTATCACATCACATTCATTTCATCCATATCACATCACATTCATTCCATCAACATTACATCACGTCCACATCTATCCACATCACATCTCATTCTTCATTCCATCCGTATTACATCACATCTATATCTATCCATATCTCATCACATCCATTCACATCTCATCACATTCATCCACGTCTATCCATTCATTCACATTCACATCTATCCACATCCATCCATTTATTCACAATCACATCTATCCACATCCATCCATTTATTCACAATCACATCTATCCACATCCATCCATTCATTCACATTTATATCTATCCACATCTATCCATTCATTCACATGCATATCTATCACATCATATCTCATTCTCATCCATTTACATTACATCACATCCTTTCACATATCATCACATCTTCTTCACATCTCATCACATTCACATCCACATCTATTCACATCACATCACATCTCATCACATTCACATCCACATCCATTTACATCACATCACATCCTTTTCACATATCATCACATCTTATTCACATCTCATCACATTCACATCTACATCTATTTACATCACATCACATCTTATCCACATCTCATCACATCCACATCACATCTTATCCACATCTCATCACATCCACTCACATCTTATCACATCGCATTCACATATATTCACATCGCATTTACATTTAATACCGTTTTCTACTTTTGATACCGATGGGACTTTTCTAAGTTTCTACCAATTGCTTGGCCTAGTTAAGGGTACTTTTACTCGATGGATATTTTCATATTCTTTCTCAAATTTTTCAAGTGAAATATATTCAATATTCTTCTTTTTCAGTAAAAGATTTATGGGATTTACAAAAAATCAATTCTACCCATATTTTCAATAAAATTAATAATGCTCAAAATTTTACTTTTGATAAATACTCATAATTTGAATTATGCAAAAAATTTCTCTTTTACCATTTAATTACTTAGATCTGAAATATCATGGGAATTTCTCTTTTTGCATAAAAATAAATTTATCAAAATTTACTCTTTTCTTATAATCAATTAATTATGCATAATTATAAAAAAAGTATTTCTCACGAATATGATGAGAATCATTCTTTTTGCATAGGATGTCCAATCCTAAAATATGGTAGGAAGTCCTCTTTTAGCATTATGCATAAAAATAAGATATGTATTATTTCTTGAAAATTTTACCATAGCTTCGTTTGTTATTACTGATAATTCTCAATTTTTCTTAAAAGAGTAAAAGCTTGTAATGAAAATATGATAGTAGTTCCTCTTTTATGCTTAAAATCAAACTATGAATTTAAATCATAATTTTAACCATAATCATAAACTTAATTATGATTATCTTACTAGATTAAGCTAATTCCATTATTTCTCTTTTTTCAAATTGATAGGATAATCTATTTTTCATTTAGAATCAATCAAAGCAGTTTTTAACGACTTATAAATAATCTAAAAAAATAACCATTATTTTGTTAACACAAAATCATAAAAATACTATTTTCTTAATCTCTAGCTTATCAAGCCTAGAGTTTAGCTTTGAATTAAGAGACTATCATTGAAAAGCATCCTTTTTCAAAGGATTTAGCCATAAAGATGGCTATTCTTTTAGAGAGAGATTTACTTAAAGAAAGCATTACAAATAAGCATAAAGATTAACTTTCTCTTAATTAAGCATTAAGATTTTAAGGGAAAGCTTGATTTGAATTAAAACAATTATTTAGAAAGCTTTTCAAGCTTGAGAGGGGTTGAGAAGAAGAAAGTCATTGAGATAAATTAGAAAAAACCATAAAATTTGATTTTACCTCTAAGTTTGGCTTGATTCAATCGGGTTCTAAAATTTTTCAAGTTCAGTGTGACTCAATTTGGACAAGATTTGGACGAGTTTGGCTTCCTTTTTTATTTGATTTGATCCAAGAGAGGAGAGATAAAAATATCATAATTTTTTTGAATTAAAAACCCTTCCACATGTGAAAGAGACGCCTACCTTAAGAGTCTTCCTTTCCTTACCAAGGTGTCAAAAATGCATCATTATTCTAAAATAGCTCATTTTTTTAGTAATATCTCATAATTTTTAACTAATAAACCTTGTACTCAATCAACTCTTCATCTTATGTGAGCATTTACTCATTTTTGGGTATTTTCTTTTATTCTTTTGGATTTATCTTATCCCAACACTTGGATTAATCCAATTGGCCCATTGGAACCTTAATTTGACCATAATCTAAAAATTTCTGAAAATGTAGACCCTTAGGCTAAGGTCCTTTATACACATTTTCAATTAATTCCTAATGCACCTTAGAAAGTTCATTTTGAACTTCTGTTTTAGGAGAATCCATTTTAGACACTAGGAGGATTTTTATATCCAAAGATATCTCAATTTTGGATGATCTCTCTCTAGATATTTTCTCTCTCTAGGCTAAAACAGGGTAAAACAAGATCTTTCTTCTATTTTAGAGAGGGAAATAATTTTAAGAACAGAAGGGGAGGTTCTTACACCTTTACACCTCAAAAGTTGGAGGGAGGAATCTTACTGTGCATGCAACATTGGTATCAGAGCATTCAGGCTCAGCCACCCCACTAAGCATAGTCCCCAAGGAAGGTGCACAGTTCTAAAAGTATAAGAATGTTGTAGGGTAGCAGATGGAGTGGTTTGCAATAGGAAAAGCTAGAGCAAGCATTCCTTGAGGGTATGTATGCATAACCAATACATCATTAAGCTCTCAGATTAGTTCCAAAGGCATTGCAACAGGCATGATCAGTTTCGACAGGTGACCCACCACTGTGTTATAAGGGAAAGGCAAGCATGGAGACAACTGTGAAACATATACTCAGTTCTTCAACAATACTTAGAAGTAGAGCTCAGAAGTGAAGGTGTTTAAATAAAATATTTGTTAAAGTCAAAGTTAGTTAAAGTAGGAGGTCAAAGTTAGTAGTCCAGGGAGGGAGGATGACAGTGTCTAGCCCATCATCAAGTTTACCAGGAGAGAATGTCACGTGCACGCCCGTGCCATTGCTAATCTCTCGTATGAATAGTCTTAATCCTTGAATAATCATCAGTTAGGATAGCACATCAATTATCACCAGCAGGCAGCAACAACACATCATCATTAGCATCATCACCAGCATCATGGAAAGGCATGGGACCCTGTCGGCCAACTAGCAAGACCCTTGTAGGTAGCCACCAAAACCCTATGTAGCAAGCGACCAAGTGCTCAACAGTGGGCAACAGGTGTGGGCAAGACAAGAAGACAAAAGCACAACATTTTATATGATTTTTTTATCCTTGATAGCCTCAGTAGAGCTGGCCGACTAGCACCCCAGTCAAGCAAGATTCATTCAAGAGTTCACTCATTCATCATTTCTGGGAAGCTATGTAAGGGGCCAGAGGTCAACCCCTTTGGGGCTGACCAAGGACCCAAGAATGTATAGATAACTAGGTCACCTTTTTGTACAATATTAAATACAAGAAAAACCCTGACACCAATCTCTCTCTTCTCTCTCCTCTGTCTTAATCATGTTTAAATCAATATCTTGTTCTTAGGCAGGCTTAGGGTTGTGGATCAGTAAAGAAAGGCTTCCGCGCATGCAACATTTGGCAAGAGAGACATTAGTAAGGCACTTGCATTTGTTTGACAATTTGAGGTTGCTTCCTCATATGGTCACTTGTGTCCAACAAAAAAGTGCATGGGCTGGATCAAGCTGATAAATATTCAAGGTTACATCATGAGGGAGAGTTTTTTAAATATCTTCATTGACAACAACATCCAAAGACTAATGTGGCCTTTCCCAACTTGCAAACCAACACCTTCCAATGTTAGTCAATGGCGTTGGAAAGAGTTGGTGGGGAAGTTGGGATTCAATTGTGTTGGCTTCAAACAGGCACTAGCACCAAGTTTTGACACCCATGATGCTATCAAATGTCGAGTAAAAGCATGCCTATATATATTCTATCTATGCCGTGAATCAAACGTTTTTTAAGTGGAGAAGCTTTGTTCTTGTTTTGCTTTTCCCTCACTTTTTGCTTGCCAATTTGGTTTCATTATTCCTTTCTAAGCTTCTCTCACCTTAAAAACATACTTTTATGTATAGCAAGAGAGTAAGGTGTCCACGTTTACAGGCATCTCCACTAGGCTATCATTTGGATGGGGTTTAATGGTAATTAAGGGTAAATTAAGAGAGATTAAGTCACAATCGTGACAAAATGTGTGTTGGACTAAGAAGATAAGTATACCCCAAGATGGGTGTATACTAGCATAGGGAAAAAAACTCCTAAAGAAGGAAAAAGTGTCCCGGATGGTCCTAGCGTGTTCACGATTAACCTTAATGTAACATTAGTATATTAGAGCATCAGGTTGGTGACCCAACTCGGCTACCTAAAGAAGTGAGAGTATCCGGTGGATGGTAATATTGCGGTCTGGGAAAAACACCCAGGCCTCCACCATGTTGGGAGAGAAATCACATCAAGAAGAAATCATGTTGGGAGAGACATCACATCAAGAAGAAACGTCGCAAGAAGTTCTGGAGACACAAAGCTTCCAAACAGAAGGCACTCTTCCGCCAAGCACAAAAGAGCTCTTGAGGATACCGATGGAGCAAATAAATTCTCTAAAGATGCAGCTTGCTGCTGTAGGAAAAGAGAAGCCCAAAGAAGGCATCTCAGATCTGGCACAGATCCTCGTCATTTTGGAGGAACAAAGAAGAAAAGACGAAGATAATGTGAAGAAGCAACAAGAAAAGACAAAGAAAGACGTGAAGAAGCAAAAAGAAAAGATGAAGAAAGATTTGAAGAAGCAAGAAGAAAAGTTGAAGAGCAACAAGAACTGAGATGTGCGGAGGAACAACGAGATAAGGAAGCCACACGCAAATATGAGGAAGACTAGTGCTGTCGAGAAATCGCCGACCAAGAGTTTCAGCAAAGACTCGACTGGGAGGCTATGCAAATCCAGCTTAGCAGATGATGGCACATATTTTGGTATCCCTTCCCTAACCGGCTCCGAATTCCTTGTCCTCCACCGTCCCTACCACCACTGTGATACGAACCTCTCCAAATTTTAGTAAGTATGATGGTAAGTATGATCATGCTGCTGGTACTCAATTTACTCATCATTAATTTGAAGCATAGATCCACAAGACAAAGTCCTTGTGGCAACACCCCAACTCACTAGGGAGGTTGTTACTTGTTGGTAGCATTGGTCACAACTTCACACAGACCCCATCATCACAGGCCAATTCCAATTTCATTGGGCTACCTTTGTGGTTGACCTCAAAGCCTGTTTTCTTCCACCACAGTACATGACCAATCTTGAGGATGAGTTTACAAACTCACTCAGGGTGGTTCCCTTGTTTTGACCTATTCCAACAAGGTCATTACAATGGCCCAGCAGTTGGGCATATTGGAAGAAGATAAGCTCAAGCAGTTCATTCGAGGTTTAGACACTAACACTAGGTACCCAATTAGGAATTTTGAGCCTCAGACTAATGCACGAGCATTGACCCTTGCTTAAAATCAAGAACTAATGTTGAATGGAGTAAGCCTAAATAGGTAGAGTCTACTCCTAAGCCCCAACAACAGTCATCTACCCAGGGTAAGGGGGCTCAGAACGACAAAGACAAAAAGGACTAAAAGAAAAACTCTTAGGGTCAATTGGGTAGAAGGATTCTACGTCCAAGAAAACTCGTGAGGAAAAAGCTAAGGAGGGCATCACTGGAGGTGTTATCTCTAGCCGAATGAATAGACACGATACATGACAGAAAATTGTTGTTTCTTTTGTCACACTGTGGGACACGAGAAGAAAGATTGCACTAAGTTTCAAGCTGAAAAGTCTGCTAAGGCATCCACTTCCACAGTAGTAACCGTATATAGCAGTCCCAGTCACACCTTTAACATCAGCCTCTAATGTTGTTCAGCTTTTGCCTGCTTCGAATTCAGTGCCACTAGTGGTATTTGATGATAAGCAGGAGGGTGAGGTTGTGGGGCAAACAAAGGCCCTCATCTGTGTCTATGGCACTATAAGGGGACAATAGTTCATTGTCCTCTTTGACATGGGTAGTTCTAGTTCTGAGGATGCCATCTCTCTGCAGTTGGCAAACAAGATGAATGTACCTTGGTTTCTTATCATGTAGATGTGGACGGGTTCACCCCTGGTCTACGTACTCACATTTCTCATAAAGCTCAATAGTTTGAGTTTCCTGTTGAGAGGGCCACATTCTAGCAAGATATCATTGTCTCCCCTCTTTTAGGATGTGACATGATCCTCGGGATCTAGTGGTTTAGATAGTATGCACCCATTCTTGAAGGCAGGACACTTTCACTATCGTTGAAGTTTTTCCTGAGCCCATCATGATTCGCGTGGGATCAGAGCATTCCTGGAATTCTACTCATTTCCCACATTCAGGCCCAATGAGCCATTAGAAAAGGAGGAAAGTGTGCGTTACTATATGTCCGCTCTCAATCTAATGCAATTCAAATAGCACCCGCAATGGAGTAGTGGATGGTTGGTCTTTTGTATCAATGCAACAACATCATGCTATGAGACGACCTCCCATCCAATATCCCACCTAGTAGACCTAAGGACCATCGCATAGAGTTGGTTCTTGGCTCATGCTCAGAGCCTCCTAGCAAATTTCCCTACCGCCTTTCTAAGGCATTGGAGAGTGAGATGGAGCTATAGCTAGCCAAGCTACTCGGGTTTGGATTTATCCGACCAACATCCCCTTTGCAACTCCCATTCTGTTTGTCCAAAAGAAGGATAAGTCCACACACTTATGTGTGGATTACAGGGCACTCAATAAGCTAACAATTAAGAATAGATTCCCCATGCCTAGATTAGAGTACATCCTCGAATGACTCAATGGTGCAAAATTTTTCTCTAAGATAGATCTTAAGAGTGATTACCATTGGGCAGATCATCTTGGAGGCAGACATTCCAAAAATCGCCTTCAGGACCAAGCATGGCCACTATGAATTTGCGGTGATGCCTTTTGGACTCACCAACGCACCAGCACCGTTCAACAAAATGATGTCTCGGGTTTTTCAAGATCTCATTAGCAAATGCATCCTCATCTTCTTAGATGACATTCTTATCTTCTCAGGGATTGCAGAGAAGCATGAGCGAGATGCGGCACAGGTTTTGCAACTCTGGAAAGAAATTGAGTTGTTTATCAATGCCAAGAAGAGTGAGTTTGGAGTACTGGAAATCCATTATGTGGGATTCATCATCAGTTCATCAAGTAGTCATCTCGATCTTGAAAAGGTACAGGCCATTCTTAGTTGAGATGTTCCCACTATCGCCCAGGGTGGAGCTATATTACCTAACCACCGGCTTTGCCCTGCTTTGCTAGTCAAGCACCAAGTTTATCATTGGGGAGGACCCGATGATGGTACGCGGCCGAATCTGGCAACACGTTGAATAGGGCATGGTTTTATTCAATCATCAATTGTTGGCTGGGAAACTAGTATAAATTAAATGAGTCAATTCATATGAACAAAAGACTGTTTCTTGTTACCTAGAGTGAATTTCAACGACTTTTGCAGGTATGGGTGTTAAATTAAGAAGTAATTGAACACAAACAAACCTCGCAATTTTAATAGAGTGGGTCTCTCAGCCCCATAGGCCTAGCAGGAAAAAGATTGGGGGTCACCTCTCACTAACTTGCTCAAGGACGTGAAGACTCGTCGAGCAAGGCTTTAGAGGCATTCTAGGTAATGAAGAAAGTTTCCTTTGAGTCACCAGTTTTGAAGTTGGCATCATGAGATGACCCTTTCGAGGTGATTACCGATGCCAGTAACCTTGCCATTGGAACTATTTTACGGCAAGATGGTAAGCCAGAGGCTTATTATAAGTAAGTTGAATAACGCCGAAAAGAATTATTTGGTGTATGACAAAGAGATTTTGGGGGTGATGACTGCTTTTAAGCATTGAAAGCACTTCCTTTACGGGAGGGACTGCTTTTAAGCATTGAAAGCACTTCCTTTACGGTAGGTACTTCACAATTAAACCAGATCACGAGGCACTTAAATGGTTGTAAACCATGCCCAGTGCCCAATGGAGTGACATGTAGTCCAGATGGAATCAATTGTTCCAACAATTTGGGGGAATGATTGAATACATGCGTGGCAAAAGCAACCGTGTTGTTCCAATGCTTTTAGTTGAAAAGGCATAACATGCGAAAGCTTCAAGGGAGATCGGTAACTTCAATGCTCAGAAATCAACACACTTTTCGCGACGGAATTAACGCACAAAACTGAATGAAGATGTGCAAAAAATAGAGAGAGAGAGAGAGAGAGAGAGAGAGAGAGAGAGAGAGAGAGAGAGAGAGAGAGAGAGAGAGAGAGAGAGAGGGAGGGAGGGAGGGAGGGAGGGAGGGAGGGAGGGAGAGAGGAGAGGACACAGTATTGGGTCCCAAATACCCTCTGCTAGGGCCCCCACCACGGATGGTGTATTTGCTTTATTAGAATGATGTAAATCTAGAAAGAAAATACAAAAACTTGACCTTTCTTGGTTGAGGAATCCCTGCCCTTGACCTTCAGTCCTTCACCCCTTTACGTTAGCAAGCCCTTGGCTGTCTTGGCCCCTTGGATTGCTTGAGCACTTCGTGAAATATGAGATAACACAAATGATCTATGGCTCACCTATTTATACTTCCTCCCAACAACAGTCGGCCAGCATCATATCTAGGTGGCCAGCAATAAATTATCCCACGACAAAATATTAACAATTGGCTGGGCATCATGCGCCTAAAACACAAGGGCTGGGCACTGATTTTGCAAGTACACTGGGGCTGGGCAAAACCTATATGGGCTGCCCCATACCTGCCCTACAGCCATATAAATGCTTCATGTACTATCGGCTGGCATGCCCTTGGGGCTATCCTATAGCCCCTCCATGGCTGGTGGGTTCAGCTCTAGGGCCTTCCTGACCCTCATGGGGGTGTTTTCACACTATCCCCATGCCCACACTAAGACTTGGGGTAGCCCTATGGGCTGGCTCCTATTCCTAAAAGCAAACCCTAAAAACTATCTACACAATGATCTGGCATCCGGAATCATACGAGATACACAGAATCACTGATATCATTCCAGAGGGAGATTCACAGGGCGGACTTGCACTGTTTCATGTGTAGGACAGTATACACCTGACCTTGGACTCATGTGCAAGACAATGCACACCTGACCTCGGACGACTAAGATGGATGCCTGGCTGACTCAGACTGGGCTCACATGGGACTCGTTTACCATCCCCCAGGTCCTGCACCTTCTGTATAAAAATGTCTACGTGGCATCCAAGTGCAGGATGCATGTGACATCCCCTTCTGCTTAACTTGACGGAAGCTACATAGCCTCCAAATAATCCGTCATCAAATAACGCCGGATAGTCTTCAAAAAACTCTTTGTCACACCATATCACTTCATGGGTCCCTCGGTCTTGAAACTTTGTGAGGAACTGTCTTTGTCTTTGGCCTGAGCCATGCTTGAAATGGTGCAGAAGGATCTATTCTGGAACCATAACTTCTGCTTCATCAATAATATCTGGTTCCACCTCGTCTTTAGCTTCTTCTGAAGGGATAGGACCTGCATATGGCTTTAACCAATTGACGTGAAACACATTGTGCATAGTCCAACTTGGAGGTAGCTTTAACTACATGGAAACCTCATTAATCTTCTTCTAGATGAGAAAAGGTCCGAAGCTCCTGAAAGACAACTTTGGGCATCTCTTGCTCACCTGCTTTAACCTTTGCTTCATAATCCAAAGATAAACCCAATCCCCTTCCGAAAGCTTCATATCCCTTTGGTCTTTATTGGCATGTCGAGTGTAGGCCTCTTGCATTTTAGCCAATCTATCTTTTACTTACTCTAAAATCTCATGGTAAGACTCCGTCACTCTGTTCACTTCTGGTACTGAAGACGAGGTCCTGGTCAACAATGATGACTAGAAAGGTCTTCCAAATGCTGTCTCATATTGAATCTTGCCACAACAGCTAAAGAAAAAGAATCGTTCAAAACAACTTGAACTAAAGGCAAATAAGATTCCCACTTACCTTGCTGATCGTGGACATAACACTTCAGCACATCAAAGGCCAACTAGTTGTATATCTCTGTATGGTCGTCCATCTGTGGGTGGAATGCACTAAAAAAATTCAATTTAGTACCAAAGTTATCAAACAATTTCCTCCAAAAATGACTGGTAAACTTGGCATTTCGATCTGACACTATGGTCCTAGGAAACCCACCAATCGAGTACCAATGCCGAATCAACAACTGGGCAACATCCTCAGTGGTCACATTGCCTTGCAAGGAATAAGCATAACAAATTTGCTAAATCTATCAAACAATAGTTAAGCACTGTGTATTACGCTTACTCGGACTGGGAGGCAGATTCGTGACAAAGTCCATTGAAATATCTTGGAAAGGACCCTCGGGAATTGGCAAGGGCTGTAACAACCCTATCTTCTTTCCACAAGGAGATTTCACCTTTTGACAAATATCACAGCGTTGTACATATGTAAACACATCTCGCCTCATCTTCGACAAATAATATTGCCATTCTAATTTCTCCAGAGTCGAATTCATGCCCCTATGACACCAGTAATGGCATCATGGGCATCATGGAGAAGAGCTGCCCTGAACGACTTCATGACACATAGTCGGCCTTTGTAGAAAAGCTAACCATCGCGTATCAGAAAGTGGCATGGTCCTGTTGTTATATGCACATTATGTGTGTATATACTAGGAGGCTAAACCACATTAGGCTTGTGAGCATGGGAGCATGGGAACAAGCTCTAGTGGAGCATGGGTTAGGACTTACCTTAAGGGTTAAGGTTAGCGTTAGGCATCCAAGGGTCACACATGGAAGATGGAGAGTTAAGAGTCACTTGAGGGGCTTCCTATATAATAGGGGCATGGGGTGGCACACTCAAGGGAGGCTTAGGCTATGGTCTCTTGATGTTATCTTGAGGCTAGGTTATGTTATGTTCTCTTGTATAGAGGATCATAACTACTCACCTATCATTTCACGCTATAGCTACATGGTGATGGATTGGAGTTATACCTCTTGATGGTATGGGACATTAAGGTAAAGGTATGATGTACTTCATTATAATTCATGTGTGTGTCCCTTGGGCTCGGGGGTGGTCGGGTGGATGAGTTTATGCCTGATTTATGCATGTTTATGCATAACAATTATCTAGAGAGATCTTAGGGTTTTATCAGTGATATGCATGTTTATGCATAACAATTATCTAGAGAGATCTTAGGGTTTTAACACTGGTATCAGAGCAATCTCTAGTTAATTGCTGTTAATTTTTCTTTCTTATTGTAATTTTTTGATATTTTTGAGGTAAATTTTAATATTTACTAAATAAAAAATATTATTTTATTGATTTGTGTTGATGATTTACACGTGGATCATCGATATGGCAGTTGAAACACGTGTTACTACTATTCAATGGACGAATCGACGTTGTGGGGGAATCCCATGAGTTTAATGATATTTTTTTCTATTTTTGTGGTTTAAAAAAAGTATTAATGGAAAGTTTTACCAAAATACCACATACTTTATTGTGAATATTTTTGGTAGAATGGATTCCCTAAATTTCTATAATTTTTAAGAATTTTTCCTAAAATTTTTTAAAAAAATTTATCATTTTTACGGTTAAAAATGTATTTTTTATGCATTTTTGCGGGTTTTCTGCGGATATTCTATTCATTTTCTGTCAATTTTCTACTGAAATGTAATAGGGGCAGCATGTTGATGCATGAAATGCTCTTCCGTGTGCGTGGGATCCTCTTCGTCTCTCAATTTTGAATTTTCGGTCTATTTTTCTCTCGCCAGTATGAACACCTCTTAGTTGGCATAATTTGATTAAACTTTAATCATAATTAATATTTGATTATGATTACTTTTTTTAAAAAATCAAATGTTAGAAGAGGAGGAGGGTTAGAGAGTGAAGTTCATTTGTTGAGAGAAGAGGAGGGTTAGAGAGTGAAGTTCATTTGTTGAGAAGAGAAGGAGGGTTGGAGAGAAGAGAATCTTCTTCTCTCTCCCACAGCTTTGTGCACACGCCGCCAGGGGGGGGGTCGAGCAAAAAACGCCCCGTCCTTCAATTTTTTTTATAAGCTTTTCTATAAAGCTTAATATAGTTTTATTTATGCTTTTTTTAATTAAAAAAGTGTTTTTTTTAATTCAAAAAAAAAGAGCTTTTCAAAGCTAAGCTTTTAAAAAAAGGGGGAGAAAATATGAATTTTGAGAAAAACAAATTCTCTGAAAATATCTGAAATTTTTTCTCTTGAAACCTCTTGGCTTTCCACATTCCAGGGAAACCTTTTGGCTTTCCGAATTCCGGAAAATCTTTTGACCTTTCGGATTCCAAAAACTTTTGACCTTTCACATTCTAATTTTTTTTGTCTTTCGAAACTGTTGGCTTTCCGTATTCCAGGAAAACCATTGGAATTCTGAAATTTTTTGACCGTTCGTATTTTAAATGCGTTCGAGGTAAATTAAAAATTTTAAAAAATTCTTAAAAATTAGAGAAAAGTTATTTTGAATTTCTTGAAAATGTAGGGTTGGTATTTGGCATGTGGTGTGTCCATTCGGGCACCCATGACCATTCAAATTCCTTTAAAAATATATTTTTTGACCCAAAAAATTAAAAATCCATTAAAATTATAAATTTTCATTGGATTTGAGAATTGTCAGGTGGAATCGAAAATTTCATGAACGATGTGATTCTCAAGAAAAATTAAAAATTTTCTAGAAATTATTTTTTGAAATCCTGAAAAATTGGTATATATAAAATATCAATGGTATTTTGGTAAATTAAATTGGTAAAAATTTTCTAAAAAAATATAGGTTTGGAATGCTATAAGATAGGTTTGGTGGAATTCAAAATTATCGTATTTTAAGGCCCTATAAAATTAGAAAAAAAAAATATGATAATTCTTTTTCTCGAGAATTTATTATTTTCGAGGGTTATTTAATGTTAAAGTACGTTTTCTCGTGCGCTGACATTAGATAGATGCAGGTTATTCGCATATTATTAATACGATTGTACCTCGTATTAATACATATTTTTGTTTGGATTAATTTTAAACGATGTTTTCATGATTTTTTACCATTGTTTAGCCATTCATTTTGGACATGTTCCTTAAGTTTTTCAATGATGGCTATAATCTGTGTTCAAAGTGTGTCTCACCTTTGACACTTTTTCATGATAATTTATTTTATACTTTTTTAAGTATGATCTATGCTTAATTTCCTAAGCCTAAGACAAATTCTATCATGGGTTAGTTGATCGATTTGTTTTGGTGGATTTTATTGGATATTTTACAAGTTTTATATGGACTCATCAAGTTCTGCCTAGATCACTTGTATCTAGGGGTTTTTTAATGAGTGATACACACGTGTTTCACTTGCTTACTTTGGAGTTTTGCTTAAACGACACCATGTTCATATACTCCGGATTGATGAGTTGGCCATAAATTTTAAATGCTTCTTTTGACATGATTAATGATCATTAGATGGCATGCATTGATTTTTATGATCAACTATGGTTTTTATGGATTCGATAAGCTTTTATGCTTTTATCCATGGTTTTATAAGGATCTTTTGATCTTTTGGATAATATCATGTGCTTTGAAGATAGCATTTGCCTTCGTTTTTTGCACATAATTTTGGACTATGTTCCTTGTACTTTTGTACATATTCCAACTTAGATACCTAGTTGCTTATTTATCTAGGCGAACTGTTATTTTTCTACCCTAACTTTATTGAGTTTATTGGGTAGTTATCATTAGAAAGGCGCCAATAATTCAAAATTCTTTTCTAATGATGTACTCAGAAAGAGTTATTCCTTGATGTGGTCTCATGAATATAGAGACAGGTTTTAGTATGTGAAAGTTTGGGATAAGGCCATCTTATTTCTTTTATATAGGATTTTATTCATGTTTCCTAGACGGTATACTAGGGAGTTTCAAATTGGTAAGGTATGTATGGGTGGGTATGTATGGGTGGTATCATGGTGGTATGGGACGCTAGCGATCCCTCACATATATTATCTTATGGGATAATTTGGGCTCAAGATTGTTGCTTTGCTTACATCACTTAGCATGTTGACCTCAACATTCAAAGACAATCTCATTTTAAGAATTCATTTAAAGTTGTTGTGTGGGCATTCTCTAGATAAACTTCTTTTATTTATAGCCTTCATGTATTGATGAGTATAATCTCGTCAAAATTTTCACTTGTTGAAATCTCTTTCTTTAGAAGTTCAACGAGTTTATCTTGTTGTTGTTCGGATTAAGGAAATTTGGATTTTTTCTTTGTTGACATTTCTTTCTCTAGTTCCGTATTTTAGGTGATTTATACAGTCAACCTGATGGTTTACGGATGGACATATGTGACTCATCGAGACGTTGATGACTCTCTATGTTGATATGGGTAACTCGGGACACCGATAATTCCATGTGCAGATGTGGGTACGTCGGGGCGCCGATGAATCCCTAGTTCCTGCTGTTATATTTTCTGTTTTCCTACTTTATTTCGAATGGTTTACAATGAGGAAACTACTTTGAGTATGAATTTCTATGATCACCTGCATAGCTGATGGGCCAATAGAGCGTATGAATCAGATTGTAGAGGATATGCTTTGTGCAAATGTCTCTGGAAAAGCATCAAATTGAAAAAAATATATTCCAATGATGAAATTTACCTATAACAGTTTTAAACATATCGTTATTGGTTTCGCCCATTCATGCTTATGTATGGGTATCAACCCAGGGCACCTATTGATATCGGTCTTAAGGACATCGAGCTTGATACATCGAGGGATTATGTGCACATTATGTGTGTATATAGTAGGAGGCTAACCCACATTAGGCTTGTGAGCATGGGAGCATGGAAACAAGCTCTAGTGGAGCATGGGTTAGGACTAACCTTAAGGGTTAAGGTTAGGGTCAGGCATCCAACGGTCACACATGGGAGATGGAGAGTCAAGAGCACTTGAGGGCCCTCCTATATAATAGGGGCATGGGGCACACTCACAAGGGAGGCTTAGGCTATGGTCTCTTGATGTTATCTTGAGGCTAGGTTATGTTATGTTCTCTTGTATAGAGGATCATAACTACTCACCTCATTTCACACTATAGCTACATGCTAATGGATTGGAGTTATACCTCTTGATGGTATAGGATATCAAGGTAAAGGTATGATGTACTTCATTATAATTTATGTGTGCGTCCCTTGGGCTCGGGGGTGGTCAGGTGGATGAGTTTATGCCTGATTTATGCATGTTTATGCATAACAATTATCTAGAGAGATCTTAGGGTTTTAACACCTATGGCATCCAATGCCTGTTCCCACTGTGTGTACGAAATTCCTTGGAATCCGTATATGTGTGCTTCATGTCATCTAGTCCTGTACCAACAAGAGCGAGTCTAGTGGTCTGAATCGAAGTCACTTGTCCCTTCCTGCTCAAAGCATCAGCCACTAGATTGGCCTTTCCTGGAAGGTACTCAATCATACCACCGAATTGCTGGAATATCTGACTCTAGTGGTGTTGTCGGTCACTCCATTGTGCACTTGGCATTGGTCTGAATCTAGCATAATTCCTGATGGTTAGTGCGAACCTCAAAGTCATAGCCATAAAGAAAATGTTTCCAATGTTTCAAGGCCTATATAACTGCTAGGAATTCACGATCATAGATTGAGTAATTTTTCTCTCCGGACAGTAACTTATGAGACATGTAAGCTACTGGATGACCATTCTGTTGTAACACATCTCCAATTGCGATGTTACTTGCATCGGTGATCACTTGAAATGGCTCGTCCCATGAGGCAAGTGCTAAACAAGGCACTTCTGATAAAGCCACCTTGAGGTTCTTGAATGCCTCCAACGCTCGTGGAGTCATTTGAACCCGTTGCCTTCTTGTCTTTACTCCCTTTATAGCAGATCTGTGAGATCTGCCGAGAGGTCAGAAAACTTGTCTATGTGGGTGGAGTATGCCTGGCATATACCCACAAAGGCTCTGATGTCATAGGCTGTCTGAGGTTTTCCCAATTGACAATCTCAGCCACTTTAGGCGGATCAAGTCGAATGCCTTCGGCACTAATTATGTATCCCAAGTAATGCACCTAGAGCAGATAAAATTCTAACTTCTTTTCATTAACATAGAGCTCGTTGCTTTTTCCAGCAACTTAAGGACTTTCTCCACATCAATGTCATGCTGCTCAACCGTAAGCTAAAAATACCATTGTCTTCTAGAAATATGAACACACATTTTCCAATCAAATCCCGAGGAAAACATACGTCATCATGCGATTAAATGTAGCTGGGGCGTTTGTCAAGCCAAATGGCATGACCACAAATTCATAGTGGATCCGTTCCGTATGGAAGGATGTCTTGGGGATGTCCCCCTCCACAATCCTCACCTGGGGATGTCCCCCTCCACAATCCTCACCTGGGGGTACCCACTCTTTAAATCAAGTTTCGAGAACACCTTTGCTTCATTCAGCCTCTCAAGAATATAATCAATTCGAGGCATCAGGAATCTACTCTTGATAGTCAGCTTATTGAGTGCACAATAATCGACACACAATCGAGAAGACAAATAAGATCGATGCTGCAAATGGCGACACGCTGGGGCGGATGAAGCTAGATTGCAACAATTCTTGGTGTTGGCGGTCCAACTCTGATTCCATTGCCTTGGAAAGGCAATACGGAAACTTGCTCGGGGGTTCCGAGGAGCCTGGGAGGAGGTCAATCTTGTGGTCCTCCGGTCTGGACGGGGGGAGCTAGGGAAGGGAGACTGTCCCGAAGAAAAATCTTCTAGAACTTTTCATGGAGAGTCGAGTACTTGGAAGCACTGGCCACCGTCTGGGCTGTCTGGATGCAAATCATCGCACAATGTGCGCCTTTCCTAACTGCTCGCTTAGCCTGTAAGTGGCTTATGAGCGGAAAGTTTAAAATTCCTAGCTCACACTTAATGGTAACTGGGGCGTTCGATACATTCCGATTGATCTGGAACGTGTGCTTGTCCCACTTGACATCAGGAAGAAACTTGTGAAACGAGTGAATGCCCAAAATTATCTCTGCTTCTACAAGAGGAGCAACCATAAAATCACGCACAAATTCTATGCCCCGAATAACTAACTTATCACCTAGAGCTTCATACTTGACGCTCGTTGTCATGCATGTGCTAAAACCCTCAACTTGTTTGTCCACCGAAGTCAGGTCAAAAAACGGGCACGCCTAGCGGCCTGTTCCATGAACACATCCTTTGTGCTGCGCGGCTGTCAAACAAGACGACTCTCTGGCCACCTATGTAGCCAAAGGACTTGAGCAATTCGTTGCGCTCATACTCCTAGTCATGGGTGCCCTTCTACTTATCTTCGAGCTCCCGAGACGGCTAATAATTACTCCAATTGAAGCATCGGGATTTGAAGCACTTGGGGCAGCCCCCACTGGGATTTGTGTGGGAGCTACGCTCCACGGAAGCTGTGGAGGCAGCAGTGGCGGGCTTTGGAGGCTTCTTAGGGCACTCCCGAGAAGTATGTTCTTTTGTATAACAAAAGAAATATCTACCCTCCTTCTTGTACTGAGAAAGCTTCTCAGCACTCAACTTGCCACCTGTCTTGCCTGCCTCCACTTTTTGGTCTGGAGTAAGCTTAGACGCATTGTTCGAGTTCTTAGAGCCAGGGGCTCTCGGGCTCTTTCTTGGGGAAGTCCCTGTCTGGTTTTGGCCTTTGCCCCCAAGGTGGTAGCCTTGGGAGAAGCCGGCTAGGAAGTCTTGGGCTTGCCACCATTATGCTTCATTTCTGCACTCTGCGTAAGCGAGAGTGCGTCTTCAAAGGTGGCTGGCCTAAACATACACACCTCCTATTGGATTTGCGTGTCGAGGCCATACAAAAACTGCCCTTTCTTGTCCGAATTAGATAAGCCTAATTGCAAACATAAAGTCGAAATTCTATTTGCAAAATTGAAGGACTGGTTACGCATTTTGACGCGCTCCCCTTAACTCGTCTTCGAGTCGCTCAAGGTAGTGGGGGGGTAGAAACTGCTGCTTAAGGTCGTAGACAAACTCGTCCCACACATAAGCTGTCATACCTAATCTGGTATGGGCATAATCCACCAAGAAATGGCCTCACCTTCCAAGTACCAATTGGCTAAGATCACTCTGTCAGTATGTCTTTCTAACTGCACCAAAGTAAGCTTCAAACTGATGCAACCATGAATAGAGAGTTGTGGGGTCAAGTTTACCATTATACGTACTAAAGTTCATTTTCTCGTCGGAAAAATGATTCGAGGGCACTGCCGATGTCAATCTGGCGTCCAAAGCTGCTAGGTAACACTCGTGCTCTACGCATCGCATGGCTTCGTCTGCATGTTGTCGGATCTCTAATGTACGCATCTGTAAAACTCAAGCAAAGAGCTCGCGGCTATAGTCGTGACCCTGCGAGAGGGTCCCTATGTCGAGGATCTAAAATCTGGGAAACGGAAGGAGCGGGAGAAGGAGCTGGAAAACGCGACGCTGGAGAACGGGCACGTTCTTCCAGAGCCTCAATCTGCGCCTTCTGTTCTTCCAACTTGGTCGTCTGGTCTGCGATTGCTCACATCATCTACTTTGGAACATCTCTGCAATACTCAAGCCTGGTGTCCTAGCTGGGTTGCCTGGTGCCCTAACTGGTTGCCTGGTGCACTCTTGTTCCATGGTTCTTGGTCTCTCTCGTCTCGTCGAAGCTCCCCATAGCAGGAAAACGCACTTCCTTTTTCTAGAGCGCAATTTGACCATCCACTGTGTGTGGGAGGCATCCGGAGGCTTCCGACAGAGGCTGAAAACCAACCGTCCTTCGAGGGACAGGAGTCACTCTGAAAGGGATAGTCCACCGACGGCGTCTGAAAACCAACCACACGAGCGAGAAAAAAACAATTCTGGTTTCTTTGCTGAATCTTTGCACTTGAAGTAGGCTCTAATACCACTGCAACACGTACAAGCTTCGGGGGAGATTGGTAACTTCAATGCTCAGAAATCAATACACTTTTCAACGAAATTAACGCACAAAACTGAATGAAGATGTGCAGAAAATAGAGAGAGAGGGAGAGAGGAGAGGAAACAGTATTAGGTCCCAAATACCCTCTATAGGGCCCCCACCACAGATGGTGTATTTGCTTTATTAGAATGATGTAAAACTGAAAGAAAATACTAAAACTTGACCTTTCTTGGTTGAGAAATCCCTGCCCTTGACCTTCAGTCCTTCACCCCTTTGCGTTAGCAAGCCCTTGGCTGTCTTGGCCCCTTGGATTGCTTGCGAAATATGAGATAACACAAATGATCTATGGCTCACCTATTTATACTTCCTCCCAACAACAGCAATCGGCCAGCATCATATCTAGACGGCCAGCAATAAATTGTTCCAGGATTGAATATTCAGCATTTAATGCTGAAAAATTCACATAAAAAACTGCGCTTCTTTCCCTAGTTGGTTGGGCATCATGTGCCTGAAACACAAGGGCTGGGCACTGATTTTGCAAGTACACTAGGACTGGGCTGCCTGTATGGGCTGCCCCATACCTGCCCTACAACCATATAAATGCTTCATGTACTATTGGCTGCTCCTGGGGCTATCTTATATCCCCTCCATAGCTGGTGGGTTCAACCAAGACCTTCCTGGCTCTCATGGGAGTGGTTTCACACTATCCCATGCCCACACTACGACTTGGGGTAGCCATGTGGGCTAGCCCCTATTCCTAAAAGCAAACCCTACTTATCTACACAATGATCTGGCATCCAATATCATACCAGATACACAGAATCACTGACATCATTCCAAAGAGAGACTCACAGCGCGGACTGACATTGTTTCAGGTGTGCAAGACAGTGCACACCTGACCTTGGACTCATGTGCAAGACAATGCACACCTGACCACCACGGACGACTGAGATGGATCCCTGGCTGAATCGTCCCAGTTGAACTCACATGGGACAGGTTTACCATCCCAGGTCCTACATCTTCTGTATACAGAAATGTCTATGTGGCATCCAAGTACGGGATGCACGTGAGTGACAGGCACAATCCAAACATTGCAAGAGTCCACTATGCTGGAAATTCAAGGCTAAGACTTGGACAATATGCAGTCACTCTGTCCGGATTTGAAAGAGGTCAGGACTCAATAAGAGTTAGCTCTTAATTCAAAACCACTTGGCCACTACAATATACATGATGGTTGTTTTTATTTTTCATTTGGTTTTGGTACCCCATTGGTGGTTTTTCATGGACTATCACTTCAGATAGAGATCCAAAATTTACTTTCCCATTTTTGGAGGGCATTGTTTGACAATTTTGGGACTAAGTTGCAGTTGTCCAGTTAAGGAGTGCCTTGCCAAAGCTCAGGAAGCATGTACTTGGCAAGCCAACAAATCCAAGCGAGATGTCAATTTTAAGGAAGGGGATTGGGTATATATCTCCACATCATGAAACGACGTCTAAAGCAAGTGGTCAAGCATTGTCCCAAACTTTCATTCCGAAGTTTCGGCCCATTTTCAGTCATTCAGAAGTTAAGTGATGTCTCTTTATAGTTAAAGTTGGACTATGCACAATGTCTTTCATGTTTCTTGGTTGAAGCCATATGTAGGTCCAGCATTGCAAGATATATGAGAAGAGTAACAACTAGATATGATCGATGGAGCTGAAGTCAATAGAGCCAACTCAAATTCTACTTCACAGCTAGAAGAATATATATGATCAAAGAATACAATAGTTTTACACGAAGTTTAAAAACTAAGAGGAATCCATGAAGTAGTATGGCTAGATAAAGAGTTTTTTCAAGAGTACCCCCAATTATTGACGGACTACTTGGAAGCCCTAAATTTACTATCAAGTTAAGCAAGAGGAAATGTCACATACACCCTGCACTGGGGTACTTAGTGAGACTCTAGCATAATCATTAGTGTGCAATATTCATATAAGAGTAGTACCTTTCTCCATAATGGTTCTATTCTTCCTCTCGACAACTCCATTCTGTGATGGAGTATATGGTGTAGTAAGCTGTCTCCGAATGCCATGGCCCTTGCACTATTGCTTAAACTCCTGGAATGTGAACTCACCCCTCCGTCGGTCGTCCCCTGAGAGCCTTGACCGAGTGAATGGTCTCTTTTTCCACCTCAACTCTCCAATCATAGAAGTGCTAAAAAGTCTCATCCTTGATCTTCAAAAAGAAAACTGAAGTTTATCTGGTAAAATCATCCACCACCATCTCGATTATGTACAACGCCTTACTTAAAGACATGATACTCATAGAACCACATATGTTTGCATGACTGAGAGCAAGTGATGTCGAAGATCTGTGTGTTACCTCCTTTGGAAATGCAATTCCGACACATCTTATTGTTATGGTCCTTCAAAGGACGGAACAACAAATGTCCTGAAAAATTATACCAAATTTTGCTACACATTTTTCACTTGCTTGCAAAAACATCTCTTTTTTAGGGGCTATTAGAGATCATGTTCATTCATAGAGAAATAAGCTGCTTTGTCTAGCACTTGCCCACACCAAAACAATTCCAATCTTAAAGAATTACAATGAGAGGAAGACAATATATTACTAAGCTCCTTTCACTCTAACCATTCTTTCCTTGTATGCAACGGCTAAAACCATAAACTTCTTCATGCTAAGCACAACAGCAGCTCTATTGGTACTACTTCGTTTCAAGGCAGAGTCTTTTGGAAAGTGAGAGGAGAGGCTTAAAATCCAACTTGGTGAATTCTAAGACAACAAAGAAAAATAAGACGGCAACTTTCAAACGTTCGATTTCGTGAAAGAATTCATCATGTAAGCATTTGATAGCTCAAGACATGAATTCATTTATTGATTTAGATTACCATAGACAAGGTTCATGGACTGAGCATCTTCATCAAACTAATCATCCTCTATAGTTGGTGATGCAATTGGAGCTTCAAGTTTCTAACCTTCCATTGAACCACTTATTGCACTAGGGGTTGCACAACAATAGCTATTGGAGGCTAAGAAAGACAATTAGAATTCTATGGCTCAAACTTGACACAACACCACAGTATTACAAGGAGAAGATAGCATATGCAGTTTCACAATGCTCAAAAAAGCTAGTCTAACCTAAATTATGAGAAAACAACGAGACGAATTTGCAATTACAAGCATTAGTCAGGCACTATTGCAGCCACCTCTATGAAGGCCAATAACAACCAGAACACAAATCATGAGCACAACCAAACCAAGATACACGCCCTATAGCGACTACAGCAGACCACAAAACCATAAAGCGAGAGCAATTAGGGGCCCAAAGCATGAAGAAATAGCCCACAGCGGGGCTACAAAAAAAAAAAGAGGTGATACAAAGGCCTCAACGGTGCAATGCCCAAGGCCATCAAGGCCTCAAAATATGAGAGGGATGCGACACGCAAAGCAAGGAGCCCTTATGACAAAACCCTACCCCGAACCACACCATATAATCGCCTTCTTTAAACGCCTGTCCCTCCCTAAACGTCCACCAATTGTATGAAAGGAAAATAAATCAATTTTTAAAATTTGGGGGTAGCTGTTTTCCTTAGTGAAAAAAACCCAAATAAACACTTAGTCCTTGCCTTCGGTACGCCAAAAACGAGTAGAATACTTTCCTTGTTATCAAGCGCGACAGGGGGGAGGGGGAAAACAGAGTTTGCAAATACCCTTGGAATACTTCCCTGGGATCAACAAAGCTTGGTGCCCAAGACATTGTGGCCTAGATCATGAATGGAAATTGAGGCCTAGGGCAAGGAGTAGTTAATGCATAACTGGGTTGGTGGCAACTACATGGGTGCGAAAGTGCTATGGCCACCCCGACAATAAGCATCAAAGGCAAGCCATTAGCATGGGGTAAATCCTGACCATGCAATGGCCCAACTAAAGCCTTTCTTCACCTCAAATGAAATTTGACCTAATAACTTAGTGAAAGATCCCTGCCCCCTCCGCGCAACGAAATTTGAGGGTGCTAGCAGCAGAAGTAGCACTTCTTGCGCAGGACAGAGCCTCTCACTCGGGGCCTCGCCCACAGATATCCAGACAAGAGACTAATCCCTTGGTTCTTCCAAACCCAAACTCGGAAAAACTTACCTCGTCCAACAGCAGACATAGGCAATTCCTCTGGGATATTTAATTCTAACATACTCAAGGTCTTCACTAACCAAACTGATCCAACCGTACCCACAAGTCTTATGGTCAGATGAAGGAAGAGACTTGCACTTGGATCATAGAGTCCAACACTTTTTTCCTCATCAAGAGGCACAGCCATTGATTCTTTTCCATAGAACAAGGGTTATCCGGGATTTACTTCAACTATCGTAATTTTAGCAGAATTGAGACTCCATCCAATCCCATGGGTTAGCCAGCCGCCCAACCACTGTAGTGATAGGATCCATTTAGAAATTTGGTTATGTTTTGCTCCAAGTACCAGGGAAAAGAGTTCCTAGGCCCCCTAGCCAGTGCTTCAAGCAAATTTCAAGATAGTCACATGGCTTACACACCAAATATGAAATTGCATGTTTCACTGATTCAGCTGTCTTTAAAACAATCTTTTAATGAAACCACAGTATCACTGATCATAATTCTCCAAAATATCTAGCTTAAATTCTAATTTACAATCATTCCTTCATCGGTGTACCTATGGCATCATTGGCAACTAGAACGCTCACCACCTATTCACTCAGGGACCTTTTCAATAGTTCCTCGCTCATAGTACCCGAAAATATAATCACATAAAAAAATCCAGATAGACTCTCCATTGAAGATTAGCAAGATCAACCAACAGATCCATATAAAAGAGCCATGGACTCATCCGTTTGAGGACCAGCAAGGCCAATCAACCTGATCCATGCCCAAGTTCAGAAAACAACTCTAACACGTTGTTCCATTTTCTTCCCCGACGTATGCGTGGGTATCTTTAGTGACCCACAGCCCAAGCATCGTATGGTCAGCACCCTCTAGGATCCTTCGCAAGTCACCTAGCGCTTCACTCATAGGCTGCTTCCTTGGTCCCTCATCCACTCTATCGAAAGCTCACCATTTAAATCGAACCGAGGAGGCTGGTCAAGACCTCGGCCGCGACCTTGCTACGTGAGACGTCCTTCATTAACTCTCCGTCAGGCTGTTGCAACTTTATCACTTAGGTCTCCACCACGATCTCATTCACAAGACGATCAAAATGCTTCCCCAGCATTCTTGACATAAAACAGTCATTTAAAAACAGGTTTCATAAATACAGTTTCTAACGAACTCTCATCTTTCCACATCATTTCCATATTATTTCTCGTTATTTCACATTCTTCTACATCAATTCACATTGCTTATTCCACATCCAGTCATATGTATTCCCATGGTCCTTCATCCAATCACATCTCATCACATCATCACATCACGTCGTCACAACATATCCACATCACATCTCATCCATTCATATCACATCACATCTAGCTACATTCATTCATATCCACATCACATCTCATCCATTCATATCACATCACATCTAGCTACATTCATTCATATCCACATCACATCCACATATCATCACATCACGTTGTCGTGCTATGGCATGTCTATGGTGTGAAACCATG
Source organism: Cibotium barometz (assembly GCF_041138505.1). Taxonomy (NCBI): domain Eukaryota; kingdom Viridiplantae; phylum Streptophyta; class Polypodiopsida; order Cyatheales; family Cibotiaceae; genus Cibotium; species Cibotium barometz. Next base: position 30,177,281 of record NC_141102.1, on the reverse strand, counting down.
GAAGTGAGGCCATAAAATACAAATCCAGGTGCAGTTGTAGGGCTACCATATGCACGTGTATTTCCTCTTCGGAGAGTCGGGTTTTACGAGCTTTATGGATGCACTGGATGACCCTAAACAAGCTGTCAGAAGGGAGGCTAAACAATGTTGTCGAGCTTGGGATGCTTTGTGTGGGAACAGTCCCTTGGGAAGAATGAGGTGTAAAGAGCCTTAAGTGTTGATGCTTATCAACTCTTTGAAAAATGCAAGGAAAATGGAGGGCGTGTAATTCCAAAATGGGAAAACCCAGAAATTTTGCTGCAAAAGAGGAAATCCCCGCCTTATCTGCGGGAAATTCTGGATATCCAGGAGGCGTGCTATTCTGAGAAAATATATTGGAGAGGGGGCTCTCTGTAGAATGGACGGAGGGTAGCTGTGTGTGGATGGGGGGGGGCCTCGGGAAAGGGGCCTCGGAAGCGGAAGACCTCATCTCAAATTGATTCAAGTAGGTGGCACTTCTTGGGCAGGCGACAAGTCTTACCTGCGGTAGTTCATCTTGTTGACCAAGTTCAAGTTGAAGGCACTTTTGCAGATGGCACTAAACTTGTAATAATCCATCATCCTATTGTGAGAGAAGATGGAGATCTTTATTTGGCACTGCATGGCTCATTTCTTCCAGTTCCAAGTCTTGATAGGTTTCCTGAACTTCAAGAAGAAAGTGCACCTGGCCAAGTCATTGTCAAAAAGGGTGAGATTGTCCTTAACTGCGACCGTGAAGCTGTCATTCTCAGTGTCTGCAACAAGGCAGACCGTCCAATTCAGTGCGTTTTGAGCCAGGGGAGCCAAAGACTGTGACTCTTGTGGAAACTGGCCGGCAGCAAGACAGAGATAAAGAAAGAAACTGCCGGAGTCGGCAGCTGACGTAGAAGCGGGAAGCGCAGAGTGAAGAGTGCCTTGCAAAAGGGCAACAAATCAGACGAGTAAGCAAAAGGCAGTGAGTCATCTGTGCAAGAGAGAAGCCGCCTTGTGATTTTGTGTGGACGGGCTGCAGGATCATAAGCACAATAAACAAAGTGCCGTCTTGGAGGCCGATTGGGATCATGAGTACGGGCTGCGCAAGGATGGCCACGTCGGAGGTCTGCAGAGAGTGTAAAGGAGTCACTTGGGTGTGCAGAAGGGGGCAGTCGGTGTGAGACATGATCACCTACAGCCAGAAAGGGTCATCTTGAACTATTGTGTGGCTGGTATACAGAGTTTAAGGCGACAACAGTACGTAGAAAGATTCCGACTATGGCTGAGAGACTGTGGCTGCCTTGGTCACGTAAAGAACACAATGGTTGTAATAGTCATGTTTGTGAAGGTGCAGCGCTCAGGGGCTGAACAGAGGGCATTTATCTCCTGGCAATAGGCTGGCTGCAGCTATACGTGATAAAGCTCATACTCACTCTCTCTTTCCTGCTTATTGATGGGCTGGTAATACTGCGGGGAGAGGAGCAGGAGTGTGGAGCGCAGCCGTGAAGACTGGCTGGCACAAAAGGTGGCTTCGGGTAGCAAGTTCAGATGGGAGGTGTGGTTAAAACTTGTACAAAGTGATGGTGCTTGGCTGACTCAAAGATCAATGTCTTTCAGAGATCAATGGGCCACAATGTTTTGGTTTTTCTTGGATTTTGGAACCATATGATGGTTGGTTTTGTCATGTATATGAGGTGTCTATGTTGGCTTTGATTTTATAGTTTTGTTGGATGTTGAGCCTCTGATGCTCCATGATGGCCATGTAAATCTTTCATGTGAATACCATGAGGTGACTTTCTGGAATGCAAATCCATATAAGATGAGACAAGCCATGTTAATGTCAGTTTATTATATGTATCATGTGTCCAATATTGGCTTTGAGGATGCACATGTATAGTTGGGTACTCGATCTTTGATGGTACCAGCTTCTGTTGGTGATGCCCCTTGAAGTTCAACCTCTTACTCTCATAGCCAGAAGCCCCGCGCTTTCCCAGCGACACCGCCCACGTCACGACAACGTTCACATCTATTTACATCACTTCACATCCATTCATATCTACCCAAGTCCACATCTATTTATATCACTTCACATCCATTCACATCTACCCAAGTCCACATCACATCACATCTCATCTATCCACATCATATCTCATCCATTCATATCTAACCAGATCCACATCACATCACATCCATTCATATCTCATTACATCACATTCACATCTCACCACATCCACTCACATCTCATCACATCCATTCACACCTCATCACATCTCATCACATCCATTCACATCCATCACACTCATTCACATCCCATATTCATTCACATGCATATCTATCACATCACATCTCATTCTCATCCATTTATATCACATCACATCGTCTCACATATCATCACATCTTATTCACATCTCATTACATTCACATCCACATCCATTTACATCACATCACATCGCATCTCATTCACATCTCATCACATCCACATCTATTTACATCACATCACATCTTATCCACATCTCATCACCTCCACATTCACATCCATTTACATCACATCACATCACATCCACTCACATCTTATCACATCGCATTCACATTTATACCGTTTTCTATTTTCGATACCGATATGACTTTTCTAAGTTTCTGTCAATTGTTTGGCCTAGTTAAAGGTACAGCTTTTTCTCGATGAATATTTTTATATTCTTTCTCAAATTTCTCAAGTGAAATATATTCAATATTCTTCTTTTTTTGAGTAAAAGATTCATGGGATTTACAATAATCAATAAAATTAATAATGCTCAAAATTTCACTTTTGATAAATACTCATAATTTGAATAATGCCAAAAATTTCTCTTTTACCATTTAATTACTTGGATCTCAAATATCATGTGAATTTTTCTTTTTGCATAAAAATAAATTTACCAAAAAATCCTCTTTTACCATTTAAATACTTGGATCTCAAATATCATGGAAATTCCTCTTGCATAAAAATAAATTTACCAAAATTTCCCTTTTACCATTTAAATACTTGGATCTCAAATATCATGGGAATCCCTCTTTTTGCATAAAAATAAATTTACCAAAAATTACTCTTTTCTCTTAATCAATTAATTAAGCATAATTTAAAAAAAATATTTCTCATGAATATGATGAAAATCATTCTTTTTGCATAGGATGTCCTAGAATATGGTAGGAAGTCCTCTTTTAGCATTATGCATAAAAATAAGATATATATTATTTTCTAAAAATAAGATATATATTATTTTCTAAAAATTTTACAATAGCTTCGTCACTATCACTGATAATTCTCAATTTTTTTCTAAAGAATAAAAGCTTGTAATTAAAATATGATAGTAGTTCCTCTTTTATGCTTAAAATCAAACTATGAATTTAAATCATAATTTTAATCATGATCATAAACTTAATTATGATTATCCCACTAGATTAAGCTAATTCCATTATTTCTCTTTTCCCAAATTGATAAGATAATCTATTTCTCATTTAGAATCAATCTAGGTAGTTTTTAACTACTTATAAATAATCTAAAAGAAATAACCATTATTTTGTTAACATAAAATCATAAAAATACCATTTTCTTAATCTCTAGCTTATCAAGCCTAGAGTTTAGCTTTGAATTAAGAGACTATCATTGAGAAGCATCCTTTTTCAAGGGATTTAGCCATAAAGATGGCTATTCTTTTAGAGAGAAAGATTTATTTAAAGAAAGCATTACAAATAAGTATAAAGATTAACTTTCTCTTAATTAAGCATTAAGAATTTAAAGAAAAGCTTGATTTGAATTAAAACATTCATTTAGAAAGCTTCTCAAGCTTGAGAGGGGTTGAGAAGAAGAAAGGCATTGAGATAAATTGGAAAAAACCATAAAATTTGATTTTACCTCCAAGTTTGGCTTAATTCTCTATTAGCAGTGAAGCCCCCGACCAATCAATTGGTCCACCAAGAGGACAAGAGCAACTCCAAGAGTTGTTGTAGAGAGAGAGAGCTCCAAGCTCCCAAGAGAGAGGAAAGTTTAAGTGATAATAGAAAATATTCTTATTTTAATATAATACTGGCATAGTATAGCTCCAATATTTTTTTACAAAAGACTGAGGGTCTATTTATAGGTGAGGGAGGCTACTAACCAAGTCCAACTGGGTTCTAGAATTTTCTAGGTTCAGTTTGACTCAATTTGGACAAGATTTGGACCAGTTTGGCTCCCTTTTTTATTTGGTTTGATCCAGGAGAGAGGAGAAATAAAAATATCACAATTTTTTTGAATTAAAAACCCTTCCACACATGTGAAATAGGCGCCTACCTCAAGAGTCCCCCTCTCCTTACCAAGTGTCAAAGATGCATCATTATTGCAAAATATCTCATTTTTTTAAGTAATATCTCATAATCGTTAACTAATAAACCTTGTACACAGTCAACTCTTCATCTTATGTCATCATTTACTCATTTTTGGGTATTTTCTTTTATTCTTTGGATTTATCTCATCCCAACACTTGGATTCATCCAATTGGCCCATTGGAACCTTAATTGGACCATAATCCAAAAATTTCTGAAAATGTAGACCCTTAGGCTAAGGTCCCTCTTATACCATTTCAATTAATTCCTAATGCACATTGGAAACTTCATTTTGAGCTTCTATTTTAGGACAATCTATTTTAGACACTAGGAGGATTTTTTTATATCCAAAGATATCTCAATTTTGGATTATCTCTCTCTAGATATTTTCTCTCTCTAGGCCAAAACATGGTAAAACAAGATCTTTCTTCTATTTCAGAGAAGGGAATAATTTCAAGAATAGAAGGGGAGGTTCTTATACCTTTACACCTCAAAAGCTGGAGGGAGGAATCTTACATCCTACCCCACTTAAAAAACGTGAAATATTCTCATCTCGCAGGTGGAGTATAATCTCTTTTATCTTCTTCTTCTTCAATCACTTCTAGTGTTACTGCCTTGGAAAGTGGACGGCTGATTTGGGAACATCTCACTTTGACTTCCCCTATTCTGTGGCGGAGGTCTTGCATTACTTTGGATTGAAATTGAGGGTTGGTTAGAGGTTCTACCTCTGGGATTTTGTTGATTTTGACGGAAAGGAACTCTGGAAGGAAGGAGCTGGAGTTTGGAATCTTGGTCCCTGACTTTCTTGCCCCGAAAAATTTGATCCAAAAGGAGTTGGGCAATCCATACTACGATGTCCAAATCCTTGATAATTATAGCATTTCACTTCTTTGTTCAAGGGTGAAACGTCTAAAGTTGAATTCCAGGGGATTGCGTTCTGGGAAAAAGACCTTTCTTCCATTCTGGAACTTCCCATATCCTGAGTTTGACCTTGTTGTCTCTTAGGTGGTGGAAAGTTGGAATCACCTTCTGGAGCTAGAAATCTTTTGAAAGATGATGGTGCTGGCTTCAGCGAGACCTTGACATCAAAGGCCTTGGCAAAATCCTTCGCCATCCGCACTGCTTCGGCCATGGAAACTGGCTTGCAATCTTCACTAGGATATTCAAAGGTTCGTTTAGTCCCCGAATGAACCTGGTCCCATCAGCTGTTCTTCATCTAGCGGTGATGAGTACTTGAGGAGGAGAGCAAATGCTTGATGATACACTTCGATAGTTCTACTCCCCTAGGTTAATTCTAAGAATTCATTCATCTTGGTTTTCAAAAAGCCGGGAGGACATAATCTCTTCCTTAGGTAAATCTTGAGATCATTCCATGTCTGGGTGTTCCAATCCAGACGGTTTGTCTCACAGTGGTTTCTCCATGCCACTTTGGCTGTTTCTACTATCTTCAACCTTGCAAGAGCCATTTTACTCTTCTCATTGTACCCGGTGACATCGAAGTACTCTTCCATTGCTTCGATCCACTTCTCCACAGCCTCACCCAAGTTTTCCCCTTCACCCTTGAAAGGTCCAGGCTACGATCTATGAAGAGTTTTACGAACATCCGAGTCAAGCTCTTCCTCATCGAGTTGGGGATTAACATTCCTACCACAACAACCTCGATCCATGATCCTATCAATACGAAAATTCTTGTTAAGTCCCTTTTTCCCAAATTAACCAAGACGCTTAGGGAAAAGACCACTTTATTTATAATTCAAATCTGACTTTAGATCCAACTAATTCTCGGGTTCTTTAGATTGGTCAGCCCCCCACAAAATCGTGGGATAAAGATCACTTCTACTACAAGAAGAACATACAGAACTCATTTTACCAGAGAATAATTCATTCATATTCTTATCACAATAATGGTCCATCAAACTGAAAATTCCATCTGAACATTTCTCCATGGGAATTTCAGTTATGCAGGTTCTCAATTTGTCATTCCTTAATTAGATCCACTGGGTCAAAGGTCAAATAGCAACAATCTATCAACACAATCCACTAATCTTATAGTGATTTGCTGAAGTCATAATCGTCATTCCAGTTACTAACATCATCACTAGGATTCGTCCCATTCATCCTCATTGTGGCTTTGTTCAACTTATCACCTTTTAATCAGAATCCAAATCAACTCTTCAATTCTCAACCAGAATTCAAAAATCATATCAACCAGCATTCGAATTCATCCTCTAGATAGCATTTTTGCTTATAATTTCAAGGTCTTAGATTTACTCGTATATATTGTCAGTAAAGAGCTGCAGATATACCCACGGTATATACGGGTAGTCATGGTCCTTGGAGTTATAAGGTAAATACCATCATATCTAGGCCTCAAGCAAGTCAGGGATTCCATACAATTACGATACTTCCATCTGAAGACCCAATTTCCAATTTATGAATCTTCATTCTGAATATCAATTTGTATGAGTTTCATCACACAATCTTTTACTGGTACTTCATAAATTTTTGACATATTTTCTCCCATTGAAATAGCCAGCCGTTTCGACACCATCAAGTGTCTCAATGCGCACATCACCTTGTGGAGTTATCTTTGTGACTAGGAAGGGTCCTAAGCCCTTGAGCTTGAGTTTCGTTTTGTGCGTCTATGTGATGAATAGAAGGACCATGACCCTTGTTCATTTTTTTATCTTTTAGCGAACGAACCATTGTTTGCGCCGCCTTAGAGTTTTGACAATCATGTTGTATACAACTAGAAGGCGTGTTTTATTAAGCTTTTCCAACTCAAAAAGGCAACAGCCTAAGATGTTTCTGATGAGGTTCTGTTGTATGGAAATGCGTAAGATAGGGACTAAGAATTCCATTGGCATGACGCTTCAGTACCATAGGTTAAACTGAAGAGAGTGTGGCATTGGTTTGCTGTCTTGTAGGACATTCTATAAGCCCAAAGTGCTGCCGAAAACTTTTGTTCCCAATCATTGTGGCTGGCCTCCACGTGACAAGGAACTCTTGCAAGAGGAATTGGATTACCTCATTAATGAAATGTGTCCCATTGTCGCTCACGAGCTCTAGGGGGAAACTGAAGCATGGGATGAGTGACTCATAAAGGAATTTGGCAGTCGATCATGCATTCGCTTTATGGGTAGCTTGAGCTTCAATCCATCTAGTGCAATAGCCAATGGCAGCAATTATATATCTGGCTTGAGTGTATCTAGCTAGACTGATGGGTCTAATGAAGTTAGTGCCCCATTTTTCAAATGGATGTAAGGACAATATAAGGTTTAGGGGCCTGATGTCCTTATTAAAGCGGGGAATTGCTACGCGTTGGCACTCATCACACCGCTTGACATATTCTATAGTCTTCATGGACACAACATGTGAGAATCTTATCTTTCCCCTGCCAATAGAGTTATCCTATGATGAGTGGGTATGGGGCTACCTGTTTAATAAGGTGACGGACACGATCCTTGTTTATGAGGGGGTCCCTGGTAAGCCATTGGCTAAAAATTATACTACCTCCTCGCCCCATTCAGGAAATAAGCATAGTTGGAATAGGGTGGCATTTGGTAAATCATCTTCTACTCCCAACTAGCGGCTCACTGTTAGGGATCCTTGGCATGTGGTCTGCTAGAGCTGAGAGCCTTTCCTTGCCATATGACGATGAAGTCAAACGCAAGCAATATAAGTAGCCACCTGGTGATTCTACCTATCGTACACATGGCTTGTTTACTAGGTACAGAGAAGAGCTTGATGGTCTACAAAGAAAATGAACTTGGTTGCCAGAAGATAATGCCAACCCTTCTCTTTCGGTTATGGTGTAATTCCTCTTGGCTTCATTGAGTTGGTGCCTAGAAAAGCTGATGGGAAAGTCCATCTTGTGTTCACCCGATTGGGCCAACACACATCCAACAACAAAAGCAGAGGCATCGATGTAATGTCCCAGTTAGGGGACCTAAGAATTGGAGCACTTGTTGCCAAGGCTTTCTTGAGGGTCGTATAGGCCTGTTGGCATTCCTCTGTCCACTCAAAAATGATCAAGAGTTAAAGGGGCCGAGCTATATAAGCATACATAAAAATGAATTGCTGATAATAGGCACATGTCCCATGAAGCATTGGACTCTCTTAAAGTTAGTGAGTGGGGGTAGCTCAAGGATGAGCCGCACTTTGCTATCATCTGTGAGATTCCCTGCCTGGAGACAAGGTGTCCGAGGATCACTCCATGTCTAACCCAAAATTGACATTTGAGTGGGTTCAATGAGATGCGATACAACTTGCATCTTTCTAACACCTTACACAAACAGTCAAGGTGTGCCTTCCAGGAAGGACACAAAAGTCATCCATAAAGACCTCTAGGAATTTCCAAAGATATTCCTTGTAGAGGCAGTGCACATTAAATGTTGGAAGGTGCCACAGGCATTTGTCAGCTCGAAGGGCATGACACGGTATGCATATGTGCCCCATTCTGTGTGTGGCGAAGGTTGTTTTGTGCTGATCCTTTAGCTCGATCAACACCTAGTTATAGCTAGAGAATCCGTCAAGGAATCTATAGGCTTCCTTTCCTGTTGCTTATTCTAGAACATGTTCTGTGAAAGGGTAAGGGGTAATGATGATGATGACCTTTTTGAGGTCTATGCACACTCTGACTTCCCCATTCTTCTTAGGCACTATCACAATGGGTGATACCCATTCCATATGTTCTATTTCATAGATAAATCCGGCATCAATGAGTCTTTCCATTTCTTCTTGGACTATCTTGGAATATTTTAGGTTCATAGGATATGCCCTTTGTTTGACCAGCCTTGCTCCATCAACCATCAGAATGGTGTGCTTGACTACTTTGGGAGGTACACCTTTCATATCCATATACTTCCAGGCGAAGCAGTTCTAGAATTCTGTAAGAAGAGCGATAAGCTCGATCTCTTCCTCTATAGGGAGGTCTTCTCCAATGTATACTGGCCTCGGGTCTTCACCCGGGCCTGCCACATTTATTTATTTGACCTTGGCTGGACCATCATATGAGGTCCCTGGTTATCCATTGTGAGACCTTTGGGTCAACAAATATTGGACAAATCTATCAGCCATCTGAAAGGTCTTGAAATGTTTGGGCACCTATTTGGTCTCTTCTGCCCTAGCGCTTTCTTCTTCCACTAGCCCATTAGGATTTTTTTGGACCCAAAGAGGGCCTCTTGGATTAACTTTTGATTAGGAATAGACCAATAGGAAGAGGACTGGGTGCACATTTTTTACTTCTTTGACCCTAGGGGGCCTAGGCTTTGATTTGCTAATGGGGCCTAATTACTACTCTTGTCCCCCTACCTCTTGGGCCCAAACTTAGAGGCCCCCCCACCTAGAATCGCGTAGATTAAAAACCCTAAAAATTAAAAAATTTTAATTTTTTTCCCAAAAGTGTGTTTTCCCTCGCAAACTTCCCCCGAACATACTCTAGGTTTGGAAAGCTCATTTTGAACCTCTTTCTTCCTCTTCTAAGCTCTCCATTGCTGCAGAAACTCCATACCTCTCAAGCTCTCCCTCCTTGTCAAGCTCCCTCAGTCTCAAGCTCCCTTTCCCTCTTTCTTCCTTTTCTAAGCTCTCCATTGCTGCAGAAACTCCATCCCTCTCAAGCTCTCCCTCCTTCTCATGCTCCCTCCCTCTCAATCTCCCCCCCTCTCTCTCTCAAGCTCCCTCCCTCTCCATTGCTGCAGAAACTCTATCCCTCTTTAGTCTACTATAGGTTCAAGAAGCCTATTCTCAAACTCTAACCCTCTTTTAAGCTTTCCATTGCTGCACTGAAAACCCTGAACTTTCTCTCCACTCCTCTGTTGTAAAACAAGCTTTTCTTTTCCCTTCTTCTCTTTTCTTACCACCGTGGCCTCTTCCAGTAATGTGAGAAGACCTAGGGAGAAGGTGGAAGAGCTTGTGCTGCATAACACAAGAGATGAGAATGGAGTTTGGGCTCCAACAAGATTCAGGGTTGGGGCTTGGGTCTACATGCAGCCAATCTCTAAGGGACCACATCGAGTGTGTCAACTGGGGAATATGCTACATCATTGGAAGGGGCGGCTAAAGGCTTTAAGCATACTAAGAAGGAAGGACTGGTTACCATAGTGCAACATGTGTATACCCTTGGAGACCTGCACATTCAAGGCCAACAAGGTTTCCTTCAAATTGTCAGTATAACATAAACACAGCTTTAACAACATGCTAATATTGGATTTTTTGTTTCAAATTTTCTTATGATTCTCCATTTTCTTATGTCTCTCTGCAGATATTTTCCTCTCTAATTATGTTGAGGAACAACCACTCCAAAGCCTCACTGGAGTTTTCTATGCTATGCATGCATCATGGAGAGGCAATGTTTGTATCTCAAAGCCCAAGTGATCTTGTACAGAACAATATCTTTTTCTTTTCTCACTCATATTTTGTAGATAAAAAACCAGGTTTATTTGGCAAGCTAGAAGAGATCCCCAACCCCCCTCTTAACAATCCCGAATGGCCCAAACCTGATGCTTGGACCATCTTATGCTTAAAGTTTAAGGTGGTAAGTGATATCAAGACATCACTCAAGTTTTCAAAGGCATCTAGGTCAGTAGGGCTAAATTGGTTTTGTCCTTTATATGTTTTTGTGCACATGTTCAATTCCATGCCAATGCACCAAATAAAAACAATGTATATTTGTAAGGAGGTATGGTCTGACCTCATTCAAGGATTACTAGGAGAGGGTTGGGAGGTTAATGAGGGGTCACATCAAGGTGATGTGTACATAGATTCTACAATGTCTTTTAGGTTCTTGAAGGCACGCTCTATTTTGTACATGCGTCTGCACTACCAAAGATGGATGCAAAAGCACGGGACATGGATCCCACTTCAAGCCTCAGAAGAAGAAATTATGCCTATTGAGGTAGCTGTGATGATGCAAAATGGATGGATTGAGCAAGTGGCAGCAAGCAAGCATTGGAGCCTAGCAGAGCTGCGTCAACACTTTAGCATCATGGGCTTTGACAATGTGGAAGAGTCAAGTTTCAAGTTGATGAGAAGAAAGGTATATTTGATTCCACTACATGTCTAGAATTAACCCTTACACTTTCTGGTTATTGTGCCACTTTCTATATTTTTACAGATTGGCAAGCGTAAGGAGGGGACAACCATGGTCTTTGAATCTGGTCTTTGAATCATGGCAAATGGGGGACCTTGAATTTTTAGCACAGCAAGGTGCATAGCCCTACTAACACATAGTAGGCATGTGGAAGAGCTTGAAGATGAACTGAGTATATGGGAAAATAGCCTCTGTTTTGATGCACGTGAGGGGCAAGAGTTTCAGGATCAAGGTGAAGGCAATGACAAGCTTTCAAGTCAACAAGGAGATGGAGATCAACATGAAGTAAATGTCACAAGAGGGACAAAAAATGAAGACATTATAATAATTTTAGATTAGATGACATGCTTGTAATTTTGTAGCAGGCTCTTTTCTCCTTTCCCCATTGCCCCAATGATCGATGGGTGCCTGTTGAGCTGCTTAAGTACATTCAACAATATGCCCGCCCCTACATCTAGCGCCTTGAATGCTTCATCGAGATCTGCATCCCCACAGGAGCTTACTGTACCTTCAATAAGCAGGAGGTGAGTGAAGAGGTTGGGGAAGGGAAATTTAGGAACTAGGTTCCTCTCGTGGCTCGCCACTTTTGCATTCCTCATCAGCGAATGAGGATACGGATGAGGATTCGGATGAGGAGGTAGAGATGCCTGCATTGCAATTGGCAGGGTATTTGAGGGATGACAAGGAAGTGAAGGTAGTAGGAATGAGTGCTGGTGTGGAAGAGCATCTTGCATCAGAGCACTTTCTAGAGGGTGCACAATCTGCAGCAACTGAACAACCCATTGTAGTAGAAGATGCAGGGCCATCTTCCCCACACGAGGAGAGCAAGGTGCTGCCAGAGCTTGAGATCAATCTCTTGAGCACCATTGTGGTGGAAGGTGAAGAATACTTATTTCTTCATGACCTTGAAAAGGCAGCTGGCTCTTGAGAATGGATGAATGCTTGGGCGTTATATGCACGCGATGTGAGGTGGACCTTGATACGTCCACAACCTCGGTCCTCACCTAGATAGTGCTATATTACCCCTTGGAAAATCTATCGCAGAGACAGTTGCTTTAGTCAAGGAAACTGTGGTTGAGACCACAGAGCAAGCCCTTGTTCCAGAGGAGGAATTCACAACCTTACAAGATAAGCTAGAGGAGGCTGAAAAGGATACCCTTGCTGCTGGAGTGATGGAGGAGACCAAAGCACCCAAAAAGGATGAGGCTAAGTCCTCGATTGACCTTTCCGCCCCCCACTAGCACTTTGGCAAAAGAAGACATTGAGCAAGAGGTAATAATTGACCTTTTACAACCTAGAAACATTTGTAATTATGTATAGGAAAATATTTTGATTTTTCCTTTGATTGCAGAGGGTGGTTGAAATTGACGCATTTGCTTGGGAGAAGCGGCGACAGCAGAGCAGACACCAGGCCAAGGTCCATGGACATGATGCTGCGTTGGCGCACTATCTTGGTCGACTTCCTATGGATGGTATCGCCATTATCCATCACAGGGACTACACCCCTCAATCTGCCTTCACTCTCTTCTTTTTGAAAGCCCTCTCTAAGGTGCTATGTGTAGCCTCTATGGCACAGAGTACCAAATGTATAGTTCTGATTAAAAAATCCCTTACCTTTGGTTCTAGATTTAGGGGTAAGCTTCTTGCTCGTATAGGTATAGCCAAAAGCATAGGCATAGAGAATCCTCAAGAAATAGTCCAATCACTCCTTGAGCACACTCTGCCTAATAACAAGAGAAGGAAGCTCAATATTGTAAGAAAGCTTTTGTAAAGATGATGTATCACTTCTTATTTACAAATACAATACAATTTTTGTAAACTTATTTTCATCAGGTATATCATTGCTTTTTCTAGTTTGTACCATCAATGTTTTTGTGAATGCATCAGAAATGACCTTGGGAGCCTGGGGGAGCAGTGCCAGAATAGTGCAAATTTTGAGCCTGCACTGCTGTTGTAGAGCCCAAATTCGCACTGTTTTGGCACAGCTTCCCCAGCCCTTCAGGAGCAATTCTGATGCATTGTATGACAAATAATGTATTTTTACACATGATTAAAGGTATTTTTATCTTGTAAATTATTGTTTCTTATAAATCAATATACTCAACTTGATTATAAATGCATCAGAAATGATTCTAAGTGGCTGGGGGAGCAGTGCCAGAACAGTGCGAATTTTGAGCCTACACCGCTGCTGTAGAGCCCAAATTTGCACTGTTCTGGCATAGCTTCCCCAGCCCTCCAGGAGCAATTCTGATGCATTGGATGACAAATAATGCATTTTTACACATGATTAAAGGTATTTTTATTTTGTAAATTATTATTTTTATAATTAATATACTCAACTTTATTATAAATGCATCAGAAATGATCCTGAGTGGATGGCGGAGCAGTGCTGCCAGAACAGTGCGAATTTTGAGCCTACACCGTCGCTGTAGAGCCTAAATACGCACTGTTCTGGCATAGCTTTCCCAGTCCTCCAGGAGCAATTCTGATGCATTGGATGACAAACAATGTAATTTTACACATGATTAAAGCTGTTTTTATCTTATAAACTATTATTTCTCACAATTAGTGTACTCAACTTCATTATAAATACATCAGAAATGATCCTAAGTGGCTAGGAGAGTAGTGCCAGAATAGTGCGAATTTTGAGCCTACATCGCCGCTGTAGAGCTTAAATTCGCACTATTCTGGCATAGCTTCCCCAGTCCTCCAGGAGCAATTCTGATGCATTGGATGATAAACACTATATTTTTACACATGATTAAAGGTGTTTTTACTTATAAACTACTGTTTCTCACAACAATTAATGTACTCAACTTCATTATAAATGCATCAGAAATGATCCTGAGTGGCTAGGGAGGGAGAAGTGCCAGAATAGTGCGAATTTTGAGCTTACATCGCCGTTGCAAAGGCCAAATTCGCACTATTCTAACATAGCTTTCTCAGTTCTCCAGGAGCATTTTTGATCCCTTAGGTGACAAACTGGCACATGATATATACTCCATGTTAAACAAACATGATGACACCAAGACATTGTAGGAGAAACTTAAAATTTTAATTATAATAAGGTTACAAATGAATGCCAGATAGGCTTGTTTACAAAGGGGGGTTTGAAACAAAAGAGTTGCTTCAAAAAAACGGTTAACATCTAAGATCTCTAGATCGTGTCTCGCTCGCCTCGAATGCGCCGAGCTAGTTGCATGTCCTTGGCAGATATGGTAATCCTCTTTGCATGTATTGCAAGGAGGTTGGTGTCGTCAAAAAGCCCAACAAGGTAAGCCTTGGAGGCTTCTTGCAATGCTTCAAGGGCAATCCCCTGCACACGAAACTCTGTTCTATATCATTGAAAAATCTCCTTCACACTGTGCGAGCGAAAGGGGCTCTTCTTATCAGCCACTCAGTGTTCCTCTGATAAAACCTGATTTCTTGTAGAGCCCTATGCCCTTGGCGCATCCTTCTCCTTGGAGCTCTTTGTGTTGTGTTAGTGCGTTGGCGAGGTTAGGACTTCCTTGGCTTGAAGAGCTTAACCTTTCTACGCTTGCGCGCACTTGCAGGAACCTCCTCTTGGTCTCTCTCATAGTCTGAATCCTCCTCCTCTTGTTGCTATGGTACCTGTGTATCAATTTCCTCCGGCGGCTAGGTAGGGGACCCTGTCTTGGTAGTAGGGTCTTGCCACCTATGGTGCTGTGCAATGTAGGAATGTTTTCACCAACCCAGTCGAACTGCTCATCATCGGCCTCTGTCTTGATCTTTGGGGTGGCTGCACTGTGGGGATCTCCACTTGTAGTCAATCTTCTGTAGTATCCCAACAAGCCAAGCTCTCCTTCACCAACAAATTGCATAAAAGATGATAAATTACGGAAAGGAGGGTTTGCTCTTAATGGAGGGTCAACTGGATAGAGATACCCATCAACCCAAAGATCTATATTTTTCTCCTTAGCTATCCTACGAGCTTGGACAGATTGTGCATCATTAGGATGGGTTTTTTTAGAGCTGCCATACTCTTCAGGAATACGAATGTGTAAATCAGCCTTCCGTTTTCTAGCTTCACAAGGGGCTACACACACAGCTTGCAAAGGCTCCATAGCTAAGCAGAGGAAGAAGCTAAAGCAGAGAGATCCTCAGAGGGAGGGAGAGAGAGAGAGAGAGAGAGAGAGAGAGAGAGAGAGAGAGAGAGAGAGAGAGCGAGAGAGAGAGAGAGGGAGTGAGTGAGAGAGGCTGTTAAAACTTTGATGTTTGTAGGTTTAACACAAATCCGTTTTTCTAAGTAGAAAATGATATTTTTGATATACAAATATACTAACATGGAGTTTTTCATCAATAAATTACATTTATGAGAAAAATTAAAAAATAATAATTTTTGGGATTCCCACAATTCGGGACCTCATGGACGTAGTGGTTCCTGACAGTTAGTTATGTTTATGGGGTTGTGGGGACTTGACAGTTAGTTATGGATGTACTGGCTCCTGACAAGCTTCTGACGTGACCCTTGAATTACAAGCTTTCTGGAGGGAAAATTTTATTTTCATCATACATATTGGTTGGGTGGTGTTTTTTTCCACCTCAAAATGTAAAAAAATAAAAAATAAAAAATTTCCACTTTTTGGGGCCCACCTAAATACGAGAATGTTTTGCTGATGTGGAAGGGAGATATGGTGGGAGTTAATGAGAAAGGAGAGTTCAAACTAACAAGAAAGATTCAATTTGTAGAGAGTGAAGATAAAAAATTCAAAAAGTAAGAGAGAAAATATAAGAAAAGTCAAAAAGTAAGAGAGAGAGTATGAGAATATTCCCTTTAAAAAGTGAAACTAGGGGGGTATGGCTGATGTGGCAAGGCAAAAAATAGGGGTCATCATAGCCTTTGTCTCCCTTAAGCCCAGCTTTTTAAGCTCTAATCCCTTAAAATTAAGAATCCTTAGGAGGCCCTTTTTGGGTCCAAAAATTTCCTAATGCGTTTGGCTTCTTTTTCTACCTGCACTCACCTTTTATTGTGTGCTCTACGCGCAGAGCGGAAAAAGTTTTCTAGTTCTCATTTGGGATTAATAGAGTTTTCTAGTTCTCATTTGGGATTAATAGATTCCATTGGCTTTGGGGTGGTCTTTGTAGAAGCGAAGTAGATTTGGTGTCATGCACACACACAGACACATGCAAAGTTGCTTGTACACACACTTTGCGCACATGCACAATCGACACACATATGTGTGTACACAAAATTAACACCACACAACCACACACACACACAGAGACATACATGTGCATGGTGTGTGTACATGATAGAGAGAGAGAGAGAGAGAGAGAGAGAGAGAGACAGAGTGCATGTTTATATGCATGTGTATGTGTATGTGCATATGTGTGTGAGAAGGGAGAGAGGATGTTTGCATGTGTGTGCATGAGAGATTGAGTGTGTATTTGTGACACACACACACACATACACACACACACACACATGCACAGATACACAGGTATACACATGTGCATAGGCATATATATGCACACTCACACACACAAACACACGTAAAGAGAATGTGGGGGAGACGGAGAGCTTCAAACCCTAGCAAGCAAACACACACAAGAGAGAGCAAGACACAAGAGAGAGATGGATCGCTGAATTTTCTTCTTTCTTCTTCTTCTCTACTCAACCAACATAGCATAAAGATAAGAGTATACACTATATGGGTTAGTACTCAACTACTACAACAACTACTACAACATACAAGGGTTGGTCCATAATGTGAACCCAACTAAATGATATGGCTCTATCTTCACTCTCTCCATAATGTAATCCAAAATGGCTGTCACACAGCCTATCATCCCATTGGCAACATATCACTCATAATCTTACCAACCATGCCAGTGGTGTAGATGCGAAAGCTATCACCCATGCGGGTAATCAATGTCTGCCACATAGCACTAGCCTCCTAGTATATGCACACATAATGTGCATATAACACTATTGGTTACTACACATGGTAAGGATGTTTTACCTACAATATTTGCGGCCAACTTAATGCTGAGTAAGAACTTCTCAACTAAGAGTTGATGTTTTTCATCAACTTGATACAAAACATCAACTTTTATGAAAATTTGATATTTTGCAAAACATCAACTTTATATATGTAAAACATCAACTTTCTATGCAAAAGATCAACTTTAAGTTTACAATACTTGATGTTTTGTATACGTTATGCAAAACATCAACTTTCCACAAAACTTGATGTTTTTGCATCAACTTTGATGCAAAACATCAAGTTTTGTGAAAAGTTGATGTTTTGTCAACTCGATGCAAAACATCGAGTTGATGTTTTGCAAGCATCAACTCGATGCAAAACATCAACTTTTAGGCTAAAAGTTGATGTTTTACATCGAGTTGATGCAAAACATCAACTTTTTCACACAACTCAATGTTTTGCATCAAAGTTGATACAAAATATAAACTCTACCACAAAACTTGATGTTTATTGGCTACTATCTACTATTTGGAATGAGCTTTTACAGATTTATTGGTGATAAAAATTAAAACAGTTCTCATAAAAATGTGCAGCAGTATGCTCTCCAGCATAGGGGGCCTTGAATCTACTATCATCGTGAAAGCTCCAAGCTCTTCTCTACCACCATTCCAGAAGCCCTAAGCTCCTCTCTTTTCTCTTTGTACACAAAGACAATGACGAAGATTGCACCTCTCAGTATCCTTCGCATGTCCTCTAAATAATTATAACAAGAGTTCATTCTACACTACCCTTAGACATACCATCTCTCAACATCCTTCACATGTACTCTAAATAATTATAACTAGACCTCATTCCTACACTACTCTTAGATATACCATCACCTACATTCATGATAATGGCTATCTGGATCAAACATCAACATATGCATACTATGAATTTTTGCCACCACCACATATGCACATGATATAGGCTACAATTTCTTCTCGCCACACCCTTATCCATATTGCATAACACAAATTTTCTTCATGAAAAAAAATGCCTATGTGGGTCAAATTTTACACCCATAGGCTATATGATGTCTACCTCTAAAATTGTCCTGGTAAAAAAATATTTCAATTTTTTACTCTTTTAACATGCTTAGGTTTACTTAGAGCCTCCATAGTTACCATCTTCTACATATATATATAAATAGAAGTCTACCTTTGCACACCTACTATAAGTTGACCTCTTTACACTCTTAGCATTGGTTGTATATTATGCCCACTATCTGCTTATAAATAATAGAGAAAATAATTATGTCATGCAAACTGTCAAGGTAAGTATATACTAAAGGCTTTGCTATTTGGGTCTAGAAATAGACTCAAGGATAATTATAGAATTTTTCATAAATTATGGAGCTTATATTGTTATGTATTCTAATATTTTTGGAGTGCTTGTCAAATAATGTGCATATTTATGCATAGTGGTAGAATTTGTCCCAAGAAAGTCCATAAAAAAGTGTCTTACATTCGTGAAATTTATAAAATGAATTTTTATTTGAAAAAGATTGATATTTCTTTAAGTTATGTAGACTCCTATGTCATTTTGTAATTCAACTTTAATTTTATGTCACAAACAATAGTAGTTTATAAATCGATGAAGGTCACACGTGTTTTCACTCTTGAAAAAAATAGCAAAATTCATGTAATTTTTAAATTTATACATGGAATTCTAGATGTGTTTTCAAAAAACTATGTTTTTAAGCCATCTTTGAGATTTTACACATTTTGGGAGGGAATCTTTTTAGGTAACCCTTGTTAGTTACCTATTTTTCTCGCAACAGTGTTTAGGCTCTTAGTACTCCCTTACACCTTCCCAAAAAGCCTTAAACCTCTCCGTTCCGACATCATTTGGATCCCCAACTTGCCATTTTTCATTTGCAGGTCAAACTTGGGTCCAGTCAGAAACAACGAGATATTTGGAACAAATGACATCATGGGATGGATGTACATCATTAGGGCTTCCCAACAATCCATAGTACACCCGAATCCGATGTCGTCAAACCTATATGGTTGACTTTGATCAAAAAGTCAAAAGAAAGGATATCTGCACTTTTACTTTGGTCAAACCCTTTTAGGTATAGTTAGTACTTGTCATCACAAGCCCACATCAAATTTCATCTAAATTTGATGACTTTTGTGTACTCTATAGCCTAATCCCTAGCAGTGTCGCATTAAACCCTAAAACAAAGAATATGAGGGCTATTCGAAAATATTTTGTTCTTGCATATTTTCATTCTACGCTACAAGATATTTCCATAGAGCCCTAGATCATCAAATTCCGACACCATTCAAGCCTTCTACTACTAGCCATTTTCCATTTTTCAGCCATTATGCCAAGGGGGCATCCATCTAAGCAAGCGATGAAACTTCAAGAGATAGGGGAAGATAGGGAAATGGTGAATGAGGATTGTGTAGAGGAGATTGGTGATGAGGGTATGAATTTACAAGGTGACAACCACATTGCAAATGTGTAGAGGAGATTGGTGATGAGGGTATGAATTTACAAGGTGACAACAACATTGCAAATGTGGCACATAGGGAAAATCATGTGCAAAGTGGGCTAAGTTTTGTAAATGTGGCCACTACATCAAATCGATTGGGAGGAGAAAATGCACAAGCAATGGTTGCTATGACAAATGATATGTCACAACTAAGATGCATGATGGAAACCATGATTCAAACATTTGGGGATACAATCATGCACTAAGGAGCATAGATGAAGACAAGGATGGACCATCTCACAATGTTTGACAAGCTCATGTTGAAGACAAAGAGAATCATCACCCAAGTTTTCATTCTACTTATGGTGCTACGCGAAACCCAATGTTTCCATACACATCAAATGAAAACAAAGGCATGGGTCATGAATCTCCAAATGAAGACTCAATATTCCCAAGAAGTGATGTTCATATTCCATTTAAGGGGAATAGTCATCGAGGTGGTGCTTCAAGACCTCATGTTGAGGAAGATCTTGATGATGAGTTTAAGCATAACAATGGTCAAATGCCTTCTTCTTCACAAGCCATGGATGGAGGAAAGAAATGTGTTAAGTTCTATGGTAGAGCCACTACTATCAATGTATGTGAATTTTTGGTACCATTTCTTGGTTCATCTCTTACTTTGAGAGGGGATGGAAGAGCTATTATACACTCTATTTTGAAAGAGGTTGGCTTTACTAAGGACAAAACGAGGACTTCCATTCACAATCACATTATGAATTTTTGGTACCATTTCTTGGTTCATCTCTTACTTTGAGAGGGGATGGAAGAGCTATTATACACTCTATTTTGAAAGAGGTTGGCTTTACTAAGGACAAAACGAGGACTTCCATTCACAATCACATTTGGCCATTGCATAGAGTATGACTATGCGGGTCTTTATGCACACATTGTGAGTGTTAAAGTGGATGGGACGCTTGTTGTAATTTCTAGACAGCAAGTAAATGAGGAGATCTCGATGCCGGTTCTCTCTCGATAAGACATCACCGATGTGTTCGTGGCCAATGGGAATACACAAGTTGAAAATGGAAATGCTTGGATTACTTCCATAAGTGCTTTGATTGATACATTTTCAACTTATGATATGATGCCACGAGATCATGAAGACGTGCTCATTGAGGATATTTTGGATGTGCATGCAATTATGGTTGACACAAGGGATGATGATTTATGTGATGATGCACACGCTTATGAGGATGCATTTGACATAGGCCTTGCACATGAGGATTACACACATGGTAAAGAGATATGCATTGCTGATCATGGTGACATTAGACATCTTGATGATGATGCTTATGCAGGTGTTGATGATTCATCTACCATCGTTACTAGTGATGAGGAGAGAATCTATGGTGATGTGAATGATGGTAGTATGCATACACATGCTACATATGATGAGGATGAGTTCTATGATGCTAGTGAGCATGTGGATGACATTATCAATGTGGATGACGTTGATGATATGGATGATGTTATCAATGAAAATGACATTATCAATGAGCATTTCAGGATAGGATTACACACATGGTGAAGACATATGCATTGTTGATCATTGTGATATTAGACATCTTGAGATGATGATGCTTATGCAAGTGTTGATGATTCATCTACCATCATTTTACTAGTGATGAGGAGAGCATCTATGGTGATGTGAATAATGGTAGTATGCATACACATGCTACCTATGATGAGGATGAGTCCTATGATGCTAGTGAGAATGTGGATGACATTATCAATGTGGATGACGTTGATGATATGGATGACATCGATGATGAGGCTATTCATGCATCTAGTAGTGAGTAGCTATTGGGTACTTCATGGAGGTTCTATGGGAACCTAGTCTATGACTCTTTCTTGAGAGATAAGTGGAGAGTCTATGATTGTGACCTTTATGAGGGTTATGCAGACAATGATGAGGATTATGCCTTGGTACATATGGATCATGCTTGGGTAGTCACTTGTGATGTGGATCATGCCTATGGACCTATGCATGATGATGGATTCACATTTGATGGAGCATGTTATGGAGTATGAGGAATTCTTTTTTGATGCTCATGGATACCTATGCATTGACACAGAAATAGTCTATCACGCATTCACTCTTGAACATGATGTATTCACCTATGATCCGAGTGGGCGGTTCTATATGGGCTATCATGTACCCACAGGGTCTTATGCATGGGTGCATTATCTTTTTGACCCAGGGGAAAATTGGATGTATCTCATTGATGGATGTGGTGCATTACATCATCCATTTGATCCAGGAGGATCCAGGATTGATATGGTCATGGGTCACACATGGCTTAGATTTCCATTTGATCCAGGCATCATTATCATTAGCCTCACCATTGACGACACCCTCCTATCCTTTTCATTCGATCCGGGAAGGCATTGTGGACATGTTTGATTTTGTAGATACACCTAGTCCGTGTGAGAACATTTTTGGCTTTTGTATATAGCCTCTTGTATATGTTTATGCAAGACCACCCTTCAATTTCGAGGACAAAATCATTATAGTAGGGGATGATTTGTAAATGAAGTAGATTTGGTGTCACATGCACATGGGGGATGGGACCTAGGCACTTGGGCTTAGGGTCATTTACATGTGTGCCTTTGGGGGCCTTGGGCTATATGATACATAGGGCTCATGGGCATTGTACAACTTTTGATCACTTTGACTATTACTTTTCTTGGAGCTCTTATGCCCAAGCTTCCATGGTGGACTTCTGTCTCATGAGATGTTAGGATGGTGATCTATAGCCATGTTATCTATTCCGTGTTTTGAGATGCTCAACTCGGTCTTTTGAACCAGGAGCGTTGGTTTATTTTGATGTTCCTAAAGATTCTGAGACTTTGTCAACAGGAAAATACTCGAATTTATCTCCTAGATATTGTGGTCCATTTCGATTTATACATCGGATTGGCACGGTTGTGTGTATGAACTTGAACTACCTCCACATGTTAGAGTTCATCTAGTCTTTCATATCAATAGATTGAAAGGGAGATTGGGAGGTGAGAATAACATAGTTACTCCTCCTCAAGAACTCCTTAAAGTCAAAGAATTATTCTATGTTCCACATGAACCTGATAAGGTACTTGAATTCAGGGAAAGGAAACTTTGTAGCTGACTAATCCCTGAGGTTAAAATTAGGGAAATAGAGGATTCGACTTGGGAGTCGGTTGAGATTGTTCAGCGTAGTTCTCCTTCTTTTATTGCAAGAGTGCAATGTTTTGAGAGAGGGAAAGTATGTTATATGCACATTATGTGTGCATATACTAGGAGGCTAACCCACATTAGGCTTGTGAGCATGGAAGCATGGGAACAAGCTCTAGTGGAGCATGGGTTAGGACTAACCTTAAGGTTTAAGGTTAGGGTCAGGCATCCAAGGGTCACACATGGGAAATGGAGAGTCAAGAGTCACTTGTTGAGGACCCTCCTATATAATAGGGGCATGGGGCGCACTCAATGGGGGCTTGGGGGCTTGGGGGCTTAGAGGCCAAGGCTATGTTATCTTGAGGCTTAGGCTATGGTCTCTTGATGATAGCTTGAGACTAGGTTATGTTATGCTCTCTTGTGTAGAGGATCATAACTACTCACCTACCATTTCACACTATAGCTACATGCTATTGGATTGGAGTTATACCTCTTGATGGTATGGGACATCAAGGTAAAAGTATGATGTATTTCATTATATTTCATGTGTGCATCCTTTGGGCTCGGGGGTGGTCGGGTGGATGAGTTTATGCCTGATTTATGCATGTTTATATGCATAACAATTATCTAGAGAGATCTTAGGGTTTTAACAGAAGGCCCCCACAAAGAGGAGGCATTTTGAGAAAGGGTAATCTCTTGTCCACGTAGATTCGGCAAATTCTTTAAAATAGCGAGAGGTATGGTCAGATTTCTAACTAAATTACACATGGATGCTAGTTTAGATGACATAAATCAAGCAATGTGCATCAAGAGAGAAACACCTACATGAGGGGCTAGTCCCAACAACTAGAACCTCTTGCCACTATAACATTTCAGGAGACTGGAGGCTTGATATCCACTTCCCAACTCACACCTAAGATTTGGAGGGGCTAGTGTCCAACTAGAACCCTACAACATTTCAGGAGGGGCTAGTGTCCAACTAGGACCTCCTACCATAGTATTCATTTTAGGAGGCTGGAGTCTTTTGACATCCACCTCTCCTAACCAAACCTAGGATCTGAAGAGATGCTACAAGTTCTCAAAGGGAAGGGAGGATGTTCTTCCCTACCACTAAAGAGATGGACCTAGAGGGCAGGGAGGATGTTCTTCCCTGCCACTGAAGAGATGGACCTAGAGAATAGATTGTGAGAGGCCCAACTACAGCTATAGGTCCAAGGGAGTGTTGAAGATGGTGGCCTTCACCCCTCAAATATGCACAGAGGTGGTCAAATGGCCTAATGTGATAAACAGCTTAATGTGATAAAGGGGGCTTCTCGCTTGTGACACATGTACTTGGAGGGAATTAATCCCATACACAAATGTGCACTTGAGTGACACTTAAATATAGAGAACATTGAATCCCTCCAGAGATCATCCCTCCTGGGATCTTTTGGTGGCTCTGGAGGCTTCAGCCTAGCTAGGGGGTGGGATTGGGACCCCGCACCCGAGGCGGCTGACACATGGCTCTTTCTTGGAGTCCAACATGGTATTAGAGCAGAAAAAGATTGCGGATTGTGTGGTCTGTTTGGTGGCAGCGGCTCCTCTTGATTGTTCCGATGTGTCTGTTCCTCGGCGTTTGGTGGTTGGTTGGCCTTTTTTGTTTGGTCCGGTCTTGTGGTGGTTGGCTGGCTTTTATTGTTTGGTCCGGTCTTGTGTTTGGCCATGACCACGTTTGGTCAGTCCCATGTGTTTGCCTCGAGGTTTGTCCACAGGGGGGTTGCTTTGAAGATGGTGGCCTTCACCCCTCAAATATGCGCGAAGGGGGCTTTGGTTGTTTGGTCCGGTCTTTGGCCATGACCACGTTTGGTCAGTCCCACATGTTTGCCTCGAGGTTTATCCACAGGGGGGGTTGTTGAAGATGGTGGCCTTCACCCCTCAAATATGTGCGAAGGTGGTCAAATGGCCTAATGTGATGAATGGCTCAATGTGATAAAGGGGGCTGCTCGCTTGTGACATGTGTACTTGGAGGGAATTAATCCCATACACAAAATATGCACTTGAGTGACACTTGAATATAGAGAACGTTGAACCCCTCCAGAGATCATCCCTCTTGGGATCTTTTGGTGGCTCTGGAGGCTTCAGCTTGGCTAGGGGGCGGGATTGGGACCCCGCACCCAAGGCTGACACATGGCTCCTTCTTGGAGTCCAACAAGGAGGTCACCATTGGATCTCAGGAGAAAATTAGCTGAGAGATGGGCTGGATTGACTCAATGAGACAACATAAAGGGTATGACCTAGTTTTAAAAGAGATCAAACAGCTCAACTCGATACACAAGAATTTTCCTAGGTTATGGAGGAAGGGATGCCTCCTTTGGAGCCTATTCTTGAAGATTCTCAAGAGGGTATAGACATGATCACCCATATAACTACAACAACCCTAGGGGATGAAGCCTTAGTTAACCACGCGAATGAGTCTAGTAGTCTACAATAGGGCTAAAGTTGATGCCATGCTTAGAGACTCATTATTTGTGGACTATGTAAGAAATGTAATTTTACTTGACCATGATATGGCCCCATAGCCTACTATTGATTACATTAGGGGAGCTGGTAGCCATACCCTCATTATCGTAAACCCTACATTATTGCCTCATAAAACACCCCATGGCGAACTTCAAAGAGGAAGAGATGCAACATCTACAAGAAGGGCAGTGCCAAGAGACTTACCAAGAGGAATTCTAAGATGACTCCCACATTTATTCGTCACAACACCCAATGGTATATTAAGGATGGCTGAGGAGATAGGTAGGGGAGTTTCTAAGAAGAAGTTGGGTATGGATTCCATCACTCATAGTTTCATAAGACAAACTATAAAATGTGGTAAAGCTGATGTAAAAGGTGATGGTGATGCCATTCATCAACACCTTGAAATGTCGAAATTAGTGCATAAAACCTATGGACCTTTGAGTGATCAAACAAAAATACATGCCTTTTCCTTAACTTTGGATGTAAAATCACACTAATGAAAAAGATCACTTAAGTTTGAGGATAAAGTCAACTTCACCAGGCTTAAAAATATGTTCATACCAAATTTTACATAAAGCGGTGACAAATAAATGCATGGTGGAATGCATGATTGCAAATTCATTACAATTGGACTCTCTCTCTCTCTCTCTCTCTCTCTCTATCTATCTCTCTATCTATCTATCTCTTATTTCTGTGTGTGTGTGTGTGTGTGTGTGTGTGTGGGAAGGAGAGAGAGAATACCTAGGAACTATTTTCTCTTTGTGTTTTTGTGTGTGTGTGTGTGTTATCGCTCACCCTAACCCCCCTTGAAACACATCTAACAATATATTACCTAGTGAACCACAACTATCGTGATAATCTTTCCAATGGCCGAGATCATAACCCTAGAGGTCTCCAAGCTCTACAACTCCTTGAGAAGCAATTCCACCGCGCCTCCCCCCACGAGCGTTGTCACACCGCCGTGTTGCACTACGGGTACTCGTCCCTTCTCTCACCTCACTTCACTCACACACACTCACTAGCATGCATTAGGGAGAGAGATTAGCAAGAGGATTAGCAAGAGCAAGACTCAATTGCACAATGGAAAAGTATGTTGTAATATGAGAGATATTCACTTA
Source organism: Cibotium barometz (assembly GCF_041138505.1). Taxonomy (NCBI): domain Eukaryota; kingdom Viridiplantae; phylum Streptophyta; class Polypodiopsida; order Cyatheales; family Cibotiaceae; genus Cibotium; species Cibotium barometz. The sequence goes on along the minus strand of NC_141102.1, from coordinate 30,150,598 downwards.
TATATATGGCCAGAAGTGTTCACACTCACTTAAACTATGGTCGGCCGGGCACTTTAGGCTCATAAGAGGCCTAATGCTATTACAATGACTTATCCCCATGAAGTACCTAACTTGCTACCACACGCTCTTGAAGTGGGAATCACCATAAATACTCTGTCACACCATTACGAGCGCCCATCCAAGTTGTAGCTTTGGACACTATTGCTTCATATCTTGAATGTATGACCCTTTGGTGTATTTATCGTGACTCCTTGATGTAAGATAATGGTAGTATATCTTGTTAACCATAGGAATGGGTTAACATCCCCCCCCTTCCTGATGGCAATCACATCCTCATGGTGATCGCGTTGAAAACCTTTGTGTGTGGGGAGAATGGATAAGATTTGTCGATGGCTTTGATGTTGAGTGACCTTCAATGGTCGTAGTTCCTCCGGAAGGAATAAGAAAAGCTAGTTAGTGAATGAAAAGGTTAGTGGTTTCTTGGGAATTCCTAATGGTGTGGGGGGGATGGGGTTTTTTGCGAATGATTGCATTTTTTATTTGTGTGAACATGTTTTATTTTTTTAAAATTTTTGGGTATTTTTTGCTTACTTTGTTTTTGTCAATCATAAGCAAGGTTACATATGATTTGTGTTAGTGGGGATACTAAGAGGTGTTAATAATGGGAGAGAAGAGGGGAGGATCCAGAGGAACATAGACTTAATCATCATCAGAAAGAGATGGTGATTCTTAGTTTCTCATTTGATTCATTAAAGTGGCATTTATTATTTGAAGAAATTGGCCTTTGAGGATGTCCCTTTTTGTGTGTGGTAGGATTCTTATCAAATGTGGTTGAATAGGACCTTTTCTTGCATGCTTCTTCCCATGTGCTTTTCATGTTTTTATGTATATTAAAATACTCTTATGAAGCAGATATACATGAAGTACAAGAATTGAGTCAAATAGACTCTTATTGAACTGCTCTATGTTGAAGTAGCCACTTGTTGGTGAGGTTGAAAGAATTAAGTTGACCGGGGTTTGGAACCTTTTAAAGTTTGAGGGTGTAGGCTTCGGCGGAATCTTACCAACAAATGCTTTGGCAAAGTCCTTTGCCATTCTGACAGCATTTGCCATTGAGACTGGTTTGGCATTTTTCACTAAAGTGTCCAATGGCTCGTTCATCCCTCGAATGAATCTGGCCATCAATTGCTCTTCATCCAAAAGTGGAGAATATTTGAGGAGAAGGGCAAATGCCTGATGGTATTCTTCAATCGTCTACTTGTCCATCTCTTGATCTGAATCAAGCAAAAACTTCGTGATAAATTCCAGTTCTTAATACAAAGAATAGACTACCGTTGAATTAACCTAGTTAAATTCCCTTGACCGAAATCACCAAGAATCTAGTTGGACAGTCAGTCAAATGATGGGTAGATTACCCTGATGAGAGATCAATGATTCTCATTATGAAAATATGGATTAAGGAAAAAGGGTTTTGTGGAACCAATCTCAAACCGGGAATTTTACTTGCATAGAACCTTTGTTTTCTTTTCAAGGATTGCTTTACGCCAGAATGTTGGAGGAAGCATTTGGTATGTGTTTAAACTAAGAAGAGGCTCATTGTTGCAAAAACTAGCGGGGAGTCGTCGTCGCTCGCGGCAAAGCCTGCCGAGGTCTTGACCAACCTCGGTACGGTTAAAATGGTGCGCTTTCAATATGATGGGCGAGGATCGACGAAGCATCCTGCTTCAGTTCCAAGAACTCATTCATTTTGGTTTTCAGGAAGCCCGAAGGACACAACCTCTTCCTAAGGTAAGCTTTAAGATCTGACCAGGTCTGGGTATTTCGGTTGAGACGGTTTGTCTCGCAATGGTTCCTCCATGCAACCCTGGCCATTTCCACAATTTTCAATCTGGCAAGAGCCATCTTGCTCTTCTCGTTTATAACCGGTTACATAAAAATACTCTTCCATTGCCTCGATCCATTTTTCCACTACTTCTCCTAAATGTTCTCCTTCACCCTTGAAGGGACCACGTTTTGATCGGTGCAGGGCTTTACAAATGTCCGAATCTAACTCTTCATCATTGGTAAGAGGATCCGGCCGACTACCATGGCCCGCGCACCTCATGATTCTGACAAAACGATATTTTTATCAACTTAACTTTGCATCAGATTTATGACTATTTTTATTTTTGAGTTTTATTTCTTAAACAAATAAATATTCCATCATAATTCTTGAAAACAAGATTCACTTTGTTAATTTTATTAACTAATATTCACAACCATGAAAACAATTTGGAATCTTTTACAAAACATCATTTATTATCAAAATTTTTTGATATATACATAGAGCTAAGAAGTGGCTAAGAAGTCTAAAAATACGACAAGAAATTCTAAAATTCCAGGGTGAGTGATTATAGAGTTGTACATAATGAATAACTCCTAGCCTTATTAAGATCATGGCGAGTGAGATATTATGTCTGAGTCTCTGTCGTCATTGATTGGTATTGATGTGAATACTTCACCCTCTAGAGAGAACCACATATGTTGATGTCGCTCTACTGGATCAGGAAAGTATAGATCCTCAAAGTGACGAGCGAGTCTGACTCTGCATTCTCGGGTTGTAGCGGAGTTGATGAGATTTTCGAAGGCAAAGACGATCATATCCTGACTCTGGGAGAGAGTCCATGAGTGCTAGACAGATTTGGGGTATCCATCTAAAAATCTAGTTCAATTTATGAGTTTTCAATTTATGAAGTTCATTTCAAACATAATCTTAACAAGTGAAAACATTATTTCCCAGATTTACTTTAAAATTTATGAGTTTTCAATTTATGAAGTTCATTTCAAACATAATCTTAACAAGTGAAAACATTATTTCCCAGATTTACTTTAAAATTTATGAGTTTTCAATTTATGAAGTTCATTTCAAACATAATCTTAACAAGTGAAAACATTATTTCCCAGATTTACTTTAAAATTTTAGGAAATTTCTGTTGCTATTTTGTAAGTTTACAACAGCGCTCTGATACCAGCTGTGAGACCCCTCTGTCCCCTCTACGCACCGGATTCCCGGTTGCTAGCACACAGCGGAAGTAGCTTCCTCTTACACGAGGCAGGGCTTCCCACTCGGGGCCTCACCCTTGAATGTCCGAACATGAGACTAATCTGGTGGTCATTCCGAAATCGAAACCGGAAAAATTTTCCTTGCCTAAAAAACGAGGATGATTCCACCTTTTTTATTTTCTTAAAACAAATTAACGGGGTCAAAAGACTAAACTATCCTTCACCTGATTAAACCAGATAGAAGAAAAACTATCACTGACTTAGTTTGAAGAAATCAGCGCTTTTTTCCTAACGGAAATCAGGCACAGTCGTTGATCTAATCATTTGAGGAAATCAACGTTTTTTTCCTAACCGAAGTCACAAGCACAACCATTAATCTACTCATTTGATAGATTCTTTAGGTTTTTATTTAACTACTCGAATTCTAAGCGTATTCTTATTATTTCAATTTAATTATTAAAACTCCACTGATTCCAGTCTAGCCCCATCCGGCCCATGGGTTAGCCACCACCCAACCATTGGAATCGGTAGAACCAGACAATTACTCACCCACCCATAATTGAATGTCTTTCTTAACTTTTGCTTTCGAATATTGATACGTACACACTCCTCTTTAAAAATTTAACATATAAAATAATCCATTTACAAACAGTTATTGGTTACAGATGTCATAACTCAAAAATTCCATCTAGTTCCTTGTTTCTTTAAAAAAAACAGTATCACTCTAGACTCTCCGTTTTGAGACCAACTGGCCAATCAATGAGATCCAGTAATAGATTACAATAATCATTTTGTTCATCATACATATCTTCCACGACATACGCATAGGTGTCATAGGCACCGCGAGCCCGTGCATCTCCTGGTCAGAACCCTCCAGGATCCTCTTTAGGTGTCATGGCACTTCACTAAGGGACCGCTTCGTCGGCCCTTGCCCATCGCACCGGAGCGCACCATTTTTTAACCATACCGAGGCTAGTCAAGACGTGGGCAGGCTTTTCCGCATGAGCCGTCCACTCCCCACTAGCTGTTGCAACCAAACTTCCCTTAGCAAAACATATACCAAATGCTCCCTCCAGCGTAAGATAGTCCTTTAAGAAAACAGGGTTTCTAAGCAAGTTTTTAGTTTGATTTTCTTTTGAATATAAGGAGTATTTCTTGAATCAGTATCCCCAAAACTTCTTGATCGGAATTCAGAATTTCATACCAGAATTCCTCGAATTCTATAACCTTGATCCACAGATCAATTCGAAGGGCCTCAAACTTAGTTTTAGATTTGGCAGGAGTTGTGAGTGTATTTTTCTAAACTGGTCACACTTTCTTTCCTCGAAATTGACAGAAGAGTTTGGTCTTGGTCATAGTCTGATTGAAGGTTCGAGTCCGATAAGATTTTTCTTGAACTATCTTTCTCGAAAAGGTTTCATAATTTAGTTACTATTTTACTGAATTTCTTTCTTTGAATATTCACTTAACTGATTTCTAAATTAGTTACGAATTTAAATGAGGAATAAATTAATTATTTATCTGAATATTTCCATCTCGATAGATTTTCTGAATTTTCTTTTTTATAATCCGTGTAAATATAAAACGATAGAAATTTCTCTCTTAGAGTATTTAATTATTTATTTATTAAATACTCATAGAATTTAAACATAGAATTTAAGAGAATTCTAATTTTGATATAAAAATTCTTTATGCATCTATTTATGCATAAAAATCAAATAATACTTTAATTAAAAAAATCCTTTTATGCATCTATTTATGCATAAAATTAAATTTAATAGGAATAACACTTTTAAAATAAAAAGAATTTCTTTATGCATCTATTTATGCATAAAAATCAATTTTTATAAGAATAACGCTTTTATAATTAAAAAAATTCTTTATGCATCTTTCTATGTATAAAAATCAAATTTAATAAGAATAACACTTTTATATAATAAAAGAATTCCTTTATGCATCTTTCTATGCATAGAAATCAAATTTAATAAGAATAACACTTTTATATAATTAAAAAGTTCATTTATGCATCTTTCTATGCATAGAAATCAATTTTAATAAGAATAACACTTTTATAATAAAAAATTTCCTTTATGCATCTTTCTATGCATAGAAATCAATTTTAATAAGAATAACACTTTTATAATAAAAAAATTCCTTTATGCATCTTTCTATGCATAGAAATCAATTTTAATAAGAATAACACTTTTATAATAAAAAAATTCCTTTATGCATCTTTCTATGCATAGAAATCAATTTTAATAAAAATAACACTTTTATAATAAAAATTTCCTTTATGCATCTTTGTATGCATAGAAATTAAATTTAATAATTAATATCAGTGATATCCATGCATATTCATAGGTGAATATGTACATGGAGTAATTAGAATATTTCTTTTAGATGCAAAAATGGTGGGAATTACTCTTTTGGAATAACATAAAAACAAACTCTCTTTTTCATAAAATTTTGGAAAATTTTGCCATAACCTAGGAATAAAGTGGCTAAGAAGTCTAAAAATACGACAAGAAATTCTAAAATTCCAGGGTGAGTGATTATAGAGTTGTACATAATGAATAACTCCTAGCCTTATCAAGATCATGGCTAGTGAGATATTCTGTCTGAGTCTCTGTCTCGTTGATTGGTATTGGCTAGAGAGCCACATTTGCTGACGTCGCTCTACTAGATCACGAAAGTATAGATCCTGAAAGTGATGAGCGAGTCTCTCTGCTTTCTCAGGTTGTAGCGGAGTTGATGAGATTTTCGAAGGCAAAGGCGATCATATCCTGACTCTGGGAGAGTCCAGGAGTGCTAGTAGATAGATTTGGGGTATCCATCTAAAAATTTAGTTCAATTTATGAGTTTTCAATTTATGAAGTTCATTTTAAACATAATCTTAACAAGTGAAAACATTATTTCCCAGATTTACTTTAAAATTTTAGGCAATTTCTGCTACTATTTCGTAAGTTTACAATAGCGCTCTGATACCAGTTGTGAGACCCCTCTGCCCCCTCCGCGCACCGGATTCCCGGTTGCTAGCAGCAGTGGAAGTATCTTCCTCTTACGCGAGGCAGGGTTTTCCACTCAGGGCCTTGCCCTTGAATGTCCGAACATGAGACTAATCTGGTGGTCATTCCGAAACCGAAACCGGGAAAATTTTCCTTGCCCGAAAAACAGGGATGATTCCACCTTTTTGATTTTCTTAACGAATTTCCTAACGGGGTCAAAAGACTAAATTATCCTTCACCTGATTAAACTAGATAGAAGAAAAACTATCACTGACTTAGTTTGAAGAAATCAACGCTTTTTTCCTAACCAAAATCAAGCACAGTTATCGATCTAATCATTTGAGAAAATCAACGCTTTTTTCCTAACCGAAGTCAGGCACAGCCATTGATCTACTCATTTGACAAATTCTTTAGGTTTTTATTTAACTACTCGAATTCTAATCCGGCCCATGGGTTAGCCACCACCCAACCATTAGAATCGGTAGAACCAGACAATTACTCTTCACCCACCCATAATTGAATGCCTTTCTTAACTTTTAATTTCGAATACAGATACGTACACACTCTTTAAAACTTTAACATATAAAATAATCCATTGACAAACAGTTATTGTCATAACTCAAAAATTCCATCTTGTTCCTTGTTTCTTTAAAAAAAACAGTATCACTCTAGACTCTCCGTTGGACTCTCCGTTGAGACCAACTGGTCATTAACGAGATCCAGTAATAGATTACAATAATCATTTTATTCATCATACATATCTTCCACGATATATGCATGGGTGTCATAGGCACCGCGAGCCCATGCATCTCCTGGTCAGAACTCTCCACGATCCTCCTTAGGTGTCCTGGCACTTCACTCAGGGACCGCTTCGTCGGCCCTCACCCATCGCACCGGAAGCGCATCATTTTTCAACCATAACGAGGCTGGTCAAGACCTGGGTAGGCTTTGCCGCGTGAGCCGTCCTTTGAACACTCCCCGCTAGCTGTTGTACCCAAACTTCCCTTAGAAAAACATATACCAAATGCTCCCTCTAGCATTCTGGCGTAAGACAGTCCTTTAAGAAAAACAGGGTTTCTAAGCAAGTTTTTAGTTTGATTTTCTTTTGAATACAAGGAGTATTTCTTGAATCGGTATCCCCAAAAAATCTTGATCGGAATTCAGATATGGCCCACAGTGTCTGGGGGATAACTTCTTGTACTTCCCAAGAGATAGAGAACTTCTTTTGGGGCATACTTGAATGAAGACCATATCTGCTTCTTCGAATTTTCTGCCTAACCTCTTCTTATCTGTTTACTGCTTCTGTCTATCCTGGGCAGCTTTTATATCCTTGCAGATTGACTGCATCTGTTGCTCCATGTTGTCAAGCATTTGTCTAGACTTCTCCACCACCCTAATCAATGGGTCGAACCAAGTTAATGGTGTTAGGCAGTCTTGTCCATACAGAGCTTTGAAAGGGCTCATCCCGATACTGTGGTGATAAGAAGCATTGTAGGCAAATTCGACTAGGTGCAGATAGCTTAGCCACTTCTTGGGTTCCCTACCACAGTATGACCAAATTATATCTTCGATTACTTGGTTCACCCTTTTTGATTGACCATCGATCTCAGGGTGGTAAGCTGTGCTGAGATCCAAGAAAGTTCCTACTGCTTCGAAGAATGCAGTCCAGAATCTTGACGTGAATTTGGGATCTCGATCACTTACTATTCTCCTGGGTAGGCCATGCAATCTGAAGATTTCCTTAAGGAACACTCTGGCCACATCCACTGCAGTGTAGGTTACTGGAATCAAATGGGCAATTTTGGTTAGTCTGTCAACTACCACGAAGATGGAGTTGTAACCTGATTGCACTAAAGGTAGTCCGTTAATAAAATCCATACTGATACATTCCCACTTCATCTGGGGGATGTCTAATGGATGTAACTTCCCATGCATTTTTACTCTCTTGGCTTTGACTTTCTGACATATCAGGCGGCATTGACGTACATGATTAAGTACATCCTTTTTTAGTCCTGGCCAAAAGAAGCTTTTCTTTACAGACATGTAGGTTTTGATGAAACCTGGATGTCCTGCTATAAGGCTATCATGGGCTTCATTCAAAATTTTACCCTTAGTTTCCTCATCATTGGGAATGCATAGCCTGCTATTATAATAAATAATTCCTTCATCCAGGTTGTACCCTTAAACTTGGTTCAACTCTTGAGGAGTTTTGCTTTCCTGCATAAGTAAGGTAGCAATAGGGCCAAAGAATCTATCTTGCATGATCTTCTCTCTTGCTTCATTAATCGATGGATTTGACACCACTTTGATTGCAAGCAAGGAGGCTTTTCTGCTGAGAGCATCTGCTACCACATTTTCTTTGCCTGGGCCGTACTTGATTTCAAAATCAAATTCTTGCATGGTCTGCATCCACCGTCTTTGGTGCATGTTAAGATCTTTCTGAGTGAAGATCCACTTTAAGCTCTGATGATCTGTCATCAAAGTGAATCTTTGACCCAGTAGGCAATGTCTCCACAACTTCAAGGCATAGACTACTGAAAGTAGCTCCAGCATAATTTCTCTCATGCGTTCTGAGTTTTTCGAGATTCATAGGCCACTGCATGAGCCAACCTCCCAGGGCAAAACTATTGGCATCAGTTACTACCTCAAAGGGTAGAGAGAAATTTGGCAACTTCAGAACGGGATTGGTTACCAAGGCGGTCTTCAGCTTAACAAAAGTGCTCTACTGACACCTGGCAGACCATTGAAACGGGGTATTCTTCTTGAGAAGATTAGTCAGGGGGGGAGCTATGAGAGCATACTTAGGTATAAAAATTCTATACCAACCAGTTAATCCCAAGAATCCCCTGACTTCTTTCACTATCGCCAATCTATGACTGCTTGGACTTTTTCGAATCTGGAGAAATTCCGTCTTTGGATACCAGAAAGCCCAAGTATTCAACATGGTCGACAGAGAAAGTGCATTTGCTCTTTTTTGCAAAGAGTTGGTGCTTCCTTAGAATCTCAAGAACTTTACGGACGTGAGCTTCATGGTCAGCTGCATTCTTTGAGTAAATGAGAATATCATCAAAGAAAACAAGAACAAAATCATCCAAGTATTCTCTGAGAATGTCCTGCATTAGGCGATTTAATGTAGTTGGGGCATTTGTCAATCCAAACAGCATGACAGTAAATTCATAGTGCCCATAGCGAGTATTAATGACTGTCTTTGTGGGATATCTTGATCATTAATCCTGATCTGGTAATACCCTAATTTGAGATCTATCTTTGTGAAGATATGGGCTCCATTTAGCCTGTCCAGAAGCTCATCAATTCTGAGGATAGGATACTTATTCTTAACTATCATCTGATTGAGACCTCTATAATCCACACAGAGTCTTAACGTTCCCTAAAAGAGAACTGGAGCTCCCCAAGGTGAAACACTGGGTCTTACAAACCCTTGTTCTAACAACTGCCTAAGCTATTCCTTGAGTTCAATGGCTTCAGGTACTGGCATTTTATACGTGCGCGGGGCTATTGGGCTGAGCTCCGAATCGGAGGCATCTTAGTTAGCTTTTTTGGGAATAAATCATCATACTCACTTAACCATTATGGTTCTTTAGCCTTTAACTTTGTGCCTACTGGATTCATTTTGACAATATAAATGAGCTGCTTCTTTCTAAGTCCTTTCAGTAACCTAGAAGTTTTTACTAATTGCAGGTCTGGGAATCCAAAAATTCCAGTTCCTTGAACTTTGTTCCCGTGAAGGTCACGGAAGGAAATGGTTCCATTGTGACAATGAATGTCAGCTTGATTTTTGTGGAGCCAATCCATTCGAAGGATTCCGTCAAAAAAGGTAAGACTCTGAACTGGCAGTCAGTTACATTTCCATCTAGATTAAACTGAATACGATCTGTGTCTCATGGTGGTGAGTGAAAAGAATCTTCCCACTGGCCAATTCAACTTGCATAGGTTTCCTTGATTTTTGTTCTAAGACTAGCTTACGCAAGCACCCTAGGGAAATAAATGAATGAGTACTGCCTGAATCAATCAAAATCTTAAATGGATTACCCTTATACTCAGCTAGAGCATGGATGACAGAGAATTATTTGGCCCTTGGTTTTTAATCACGGCATAAATCTGACCTCTTTCCTCTTCCACTACTTCTGCTATCGTAACTACCGTTGGCTCTGCTGCAGATTGGGGCGAAACTCTTTCACTTTAGTTACCCGAGTTCTGGGAGGGAGTTCTGAGATTACTAAACAGAGGCAGATGGTTGAGCTGGAGTCCTACTACTGGGATTGCCCTGATTTGGCGAGACGGTGATTTGACTTATATACGAAGGGGCTGGTCTCTCGAGTCTCCACTCTGGGTCCTTGACTTCCTTGTCCCCTCTTGACATGGCAGGAGTCGGGCAGTCTTTAAGCTAGTGACTGAAACCCTGACACCCAAAACACCTGTTCTCACTTCTAACCTCATCCCTCTGAATCCTTGAAAGAGGTGGGGCTCCTGAAAAAGTGTTATGAGGGAAGGGTCTTCCTTCACTTCTGAATTTCCCAGCATCTTGATTCTGATTAGGGCCTTGCTGCCTCTTTGGGGGTGGAAAGTTTGAAGTCCTTTGCCATTCTAATAGCTTCTGCCAATTGAGACTGGTTTGGCATTTTTCACTAAAGTGTCCAATGGCTCGTTCATCCCTCGAATGAATCTGGCCATCAGCTGCTCTTCATCCAAAAGTGGAGAATATTTGAGGAGAAGGGCAAATTCCTGATGGTTTTCTTCAATCGTCTACTTGTCCATCTCTCGATCTAAATCAAGCAAAAACTTCGTGGACCGATTCCAGTTCTTAATACAAAGAATAGACTACCGTTGAATTAACCTAGTTTTCCCTTGACCGAAATCACCAAGAATCTAGTCGGACAGTCAGTCAAATGATGGGTAGATTACCCTAATGAGAGATCAATGATTCTTATTATGAAAATATGGATTAAGAAAAAAGGGTTTTGTGAAACCAATCTCAAACTAGGAATTTTACTTGCATAGAACCTCTGTTTTCTTTTCAAGGACTGTTTTACGCTAGAATGCTGGAGGAAGCATTTGGTTTGTGTTTACACTAAGAAGAGGCTCATTGTTGCAACAGCTGGCGGGGAGTCGTTGAGGGACGTCGCTCGCGGCAAAGCTTGCTGAGGTCTTGACCAGCCTCGGTACGTTTAAAATGGTGCGCCGATATGATGGGCGAGGACCGACGAAGCATCCTACTTCAGTTCCAAGAACTCATTCATTTTGGTTTCCAGGAAGCCCGGAGGACAGAACCTCTTCCTAAGGTAAGCTTTAAGAGCTAACCACGTCTGGGTATTTCGATCGAGACGGTTTGTCTCGCAATGGTTCCTCCATGTGACCCTGGCCGTTTCCACAATTTTCAATCTGGCGAGAGCCATCTTGCTCTTCTAGTTAAAATCGGTTACATCAAAATACTCTTCCAATGCTTCGATCCATTTTTCCACTACTTCTCCTAACTGTTCCCCTTCACCCTTGAAGGGACCAGGTTGGGATCGGTGCAGGGCTTTACGAATGTCCGGATCTAACTCTTCATCATCAGTAGTAAGAGGATCCGATTGCCTACCACGGCCCGCGTGCCTCATGATTTTGACAAAACGATATTTTTGTCAACTTAACTTTGTTATCAGATTTATGACTATTTAATTTTTGAGATTTATTTCTTAAACAAATAAATATTCCATCATAATTATGAAAACAAGACTCACTCTGATAATTTTATTAACCAATATTCACAACCATGAAAATAATTTGGAATTTTTTACAAAACATCATTTATTATCAAACGTTTTTTATATATACATAGAGCGTCTCGCCTCCAAAAGTCACCGCCTCAATCGCGTACACATAAAAAGGCGATACTGTGATGGAGACATGCTATGATATACACGATTCATCACTGATAATGGTGCTATAATTCTTCTCCTAGGAATAAAGTGGCTAAGAAGTCTAAAAATATGATAAGAAATTCTAAAATTTTGGGGTGAGTGATTATAGAGTTGTACATAATGAATAACTCCTAGCCTTATCAAGATCATGGCTTTGCCCTCCAGAGAACCACATATGCTGACGTCGCTCTACTGGATCAGGAAAGTATAGGTTCTCAAAGTGACGAGCGAGTCTCACTCTGCTTTCTCGGGTTGTATAGCGGAGTTGATGAGATTTTCAAAGGCAAAGGTGATCATATGCTGACTCTGGGAGAGTCCAGGAATGCTAGACAGATTTGGGGTATCCATCTAAAAATCCAGTTCAATTTATGAGTTTTCAATTTATGAAGTTTATTTCAAACATAATCTTAACAAGTGAAAACATTATTTTCCAGATTTTATTTTAATAAGTGAAAACATTATTTTCCAGATTTATTAGTTTTCAATTTATGAAGTTCATTTCAAACATAATCTTAACAAGTGAAAACATTATTTCCCAGATTTACTTTAAATTTTTAGGCAATTTTTACTGCTATTTCGTAAGTTTACAACAGCGCTTTGATACCAGCTGTGAGACCCCTCTGCCCCCTCCGTGCACTGGATTCCCCGTAGAGCAGCAGCAGCGGAAGTTCCTCTTGCCCGAGGGGCAGGGTTTCCCACTCGGGGCCTCGCTCTCGAATGTCTGGACATGAGACTAATCTGGTGGTCATTCCGAAACCGAAACCGGGTAATTTTTTCGGTTGCTAGCAGCGGAAGTAGCTTCCTCTCGCGGGGGGTAGGGTTTCCCACTCGGGGCCTCACCCTCGAATGTCTGGACATAAGACTAATCTGGTGGTCATTCTGAAACCGAAACCGAAAAAATTTCCCTTGCTCGGAAAACGGGGATGATTCCACCTTTTTAATTTTCTTAACGAATTTCCTAACAGTGTCAAGAGACTAAACTATCCTTCACCTGATTAAACCAGATAGAAGGAAAACTATCACTGACTTAGTTTGAAGAAATCAATGCTTTTTTCCTATCCGAAATCAGGCACAGCCGTTAATCTAATCATTTGAGAAAATCAACTCTTTTTTCCTAACTGAAGTTAGGCACAGCCACCATTGATCTACTCATTTGACAAATTCTTCAGGTTTTTATTTAAGTACTCGAATTCTAAGCGTATTCCTATTATTTCAATTTAATTACTAAAACTCCACTGATTCTAGCCTAACTCCATCCAGCCCATGGGTTAGCCACCACCCAACCACTGGAATCGGTAGAACCAGACAATTACTCACCCACCCATAATTGAATGCCTTTCTTAACTTTTCCTTTCGAATAATACAGATACGCACACACTCCTCTTTAAAACTTTAACATATAAAATAATCCATTGACAAACAGTTATTGGTTATACACATGTCATAACTCAAAAATTCCATCCAATTCCTCGTTTCTTAAAAAAAACAGTATCACTCTGGACTCTCCGTTGAGAACAACTGGTCAACAACAAGATCTAGTAACAGATTACAATAATCATTTCGTCCATCATACATATCTTCCACGACATACGCATGGGTGTCATAGGCACCGCGAGCCGTCAAAACCCTCCAGGATCCTCCTTAGCTGTCCTGGCACTTCACTCAGGGACCGCTTCATTGGCCCTCGTCCATCGTACCAGAAGCGCACCATTTTTCAACCATACCGAGGCTGGTCAAGACCTAGGCAGGCTTTGCCGCGTGAGCCATCCTTTGAACACTATCCACCAGCTGTTGCAACCGAACTTCCCTTAGAAAAAAATATACCAAATGCTCCCTCCAGCATTCTGGCATAAGGCAGTCCTTTAAGAAAACAGGGTTTCTAAGCAAGTTTTCAGTTTGATTTTCTTTTGAATACAAGCAGTATTTCTTGAATCAGTATCCCCAAAACTTCTTGATCGGAATTCAGAATTTCATACCAGAATTCCTCAAATTCTATAACCTTGATCCACATATCAATTCAAAGGGCCTCAAACTTAGTTTTAGATTTGGCGGGAGTTTTGAGTGTATTTTTCTAAACTGGTCACACTTTCTTTCCTCGAAACTGACGAAAGAGTTTGGTCTTGGTCATAGTCTGATTCAAGGTTCGAGTCCGATAAGACTTTTCCTAAACTATCTTTCTCGAAAAGGTGTGGTAATTCAGTTACTATTTTATTGAATTTCTTTCTTTGAATATTCACTTAACTGATTTCTAAATTAGGTACGAATTCCAATGAGGAATAAATTAATCATTTATCTGAATATTTCAATCTCGATAGATTTCTTGAATTTTCTTTTTTACAATCCGTGTGAATATAAAACAATAGAGATTTCTCTCTCAGAGTATTTAATTATTCATTTATCAAATACTCATAGAATTTAAACATAAAATTTAAGAGAATTCTAATTTTGATATAAAAATTCTTTATGCATCTATTTATGAATAAAAATCAATTTCAATGGGAATAATACTTTTATTAAAAAAATCCTTTTATGCATAAAATGAAATTTAATAGGAATAACACTTTTAAAATAAAAAGAATTTCTTTATGCATCTATTTATGCATAAAAATCAATTTTTGTAAGAATAACGTTTTTATAATAATAAAAAATTCTTTATACATCTTTCTATATATAAAAATCAAATTTAATAAGAATAATACTTTTGTAATAAAAAAAATCCTTTATGCATCTTTCTATGCATAGAAATCAAATTTAATAAGAATAACACTTTTATAATAAAAAATTTCCTTTATGCATCTTTCTATGCATAGAAATTAATTTTAATAAGAATAACACTTTTATAATAAAAATTTTACTTTATGCATCTTTCTATGCATAGAAATCACTTTTAATAAGAATAACACTTTTATAATAAAAAAATTTCCTTTGTGCATCTTTCTATGCATAGAAATCAATTTTAATAAGAATAACACTTTTATAAAAAAATTCCTTTATGCATCTTTCTATGCATCAATTTTAATAAGAATAACATTTTTATAATAAAAAATTTCCTTTATGTATCTTTCTATGCATAGAAATCAATTTTAATAAGAATAACACTTTTATAATAAAAAATTTCCTTTATGCATCTTTCTATGCATAGAAATCAAATTTAATAATTAATATCAGTGATATCCATGCATATTCATAGGTGAATATGTACATTGAGTAATTAGAATACTCTTTTAGAATAGCATAAAAACAAACTCTCTTTTTCATAAAATTCTAGAAAATTTTGCCATAACCTCCTTTTTATGGCTGACCATTTCTCATTTTTTATCTTTCTTCACGTAGCTTAATTAACACAATTTAGAATTATAGAACTCTAATCTACATAATTTTCTAAATTCAAGAGAGTAAACAATAAGAAGAGTTTAATTAATCACTTAGTTAATCTTTCTAGGATTAAGAAAGGTTGGAATGTAAAGAAGAGAAGGGGGTGGCCTTTTCATCAAAGGCATAGCATTTGAATTTAATTCAATCATTTGCAAAACATAAAAATCAAGAAAACCATAGATTTTTCATTAAAATTTATAAACAAAGTAAGAAAATTAGCTTACATGGAGCTTGTAAGCTCTCCTTTGGCTTGAGGGATTGAGGGTTCTACTCTTGTTTTTGAAGCAATAGTGGCCACCAACTCACTTTGGAGAGGATTAGGCCAAAAATAATTGAATTATTAGAAAAATCAATGTAGATGGCTCAAAGGGGGAGGCTTTTATTTATAGGAAAAAGTGAGCCTCTAACCAAGCAAACTGATTCTAGAATTTTCCAGATCAGCTTGGTCAAATTTTGACCATTTTTGGGTCAGTTCAACTTACTTTTTGGATCTAGATTTGAAACAAGAGAGAGGAGAGATGAAAATATCTCATTTTATTGATTAAAAATTGGGGGTAATGATGAGAAAAAGGTGCCTACTTCATGAGGGGAGATCCCCACACTAAGGTGTCAAAATTCAGTTTTTTAATTCTTTTCTTTAGTCCTTAGTGCACTCTTCATCTTATGTGAGTATTTACTCTCTTTTTTTGGGGGGGTTTCTTTTATTCTTCAATTTATCTCTTCCCTAAATTTGGATTAATCTCATTGGCCTGTCAAACCTTTGTTTGGACCTTAATCCAAAATTTTCTGAAAACAGAGGCCCTTAGGCTAAGGTATTTTGTGCACATTATAATTTATTTCTAATGCACCTTAGGAATTTCTTTTTAAACTTTTGTTTTGGGAAAATTTATTTTAATAAGAAGGGATATTTTTACATCCAAAGATATCTAAAAACTAAATTACCTCTCTCTAGAACATTTTCTCTCTCTAGGTCAAAACAAGTAGAAATAAGATCTTTTATTATTCTAAAAAAGGGGATTGATTACAGGGGAAGAAACTGGACATCTTGAGGGGCTAGGGAGAAATCTTACAGCTTGGATGGTGACAATACACGAGACTTGACTGAGGAAGACATTTCGGACAAACAAAGTCTATTGGTGTTGTTCACTCAAGTCCACAATAAAAATGTGAAGATGTATTTGAGTATTTTTTGCCAAGATTTGGTTAAGGACTTTGCCCTTTTGTACCACAAAGTATAATAGAAGCCTTCCTCCAACAATGAAACTGGCATTGCATTTACTTGAGGGTTCACATATGAGATGTAAGAAGGCCAAAGTCCCCCAAAGGAGATGAAGCGCAAGGTTTCATGGACACTATTTGTTGAACAATCAATGAAGATAATAAAAGGGAAGCTGGGAGAATTGCAAAGGAAGATGGATCACTAGAGAAGCAACAATGGTTCATGCAATGCATAAGCCTCCAACTCAACCCCATTCTCTAAGCAAATGGCTAAAACGGAGGCTAAAGAATGTGGATGCTCATCCTTTCAACAAGAGGCTCATAGATGTGGGTGCTCATTGTTCAAAGAATTGCGCCAAGTGCATATGCAGCCACCCTCTGCGAAGTATGTTAGGTTTCTAAAAAGCCATGGCTTCTGGAGCCAAGGCAAAAGTGGATGCACAGAAGGGTTTATTGGCAAAAAAAAGTAGCATTAGATGAAAAGAAAGAGAAGATGTTGCTTACCACAAGTGCCTCTAATGTTACATTTCATATATGATAACGATTAGAAAGTACCAAGAAATGATTAGAAGATATCAAGCATAGCCTTGTTCCTTTGTGAAGTGCAAGTAATGAAACATGAAGCTGAAATTGCTGCATGTACCGATCTACTTTATGAGTACAGAGTGGTGGACAATGAGACATTGAATTTAAAGCCCTTGTGGAGTCATTATAGGTATGTTTCCTACCAACAATGCTTACTTTAGGATGTTTCTATTCCTGATTTTCCATGATTTTCATAGCTTGTCACAACTTGAATGGTGTGAGTGCTTGTTAGATCTTTCCTAGCAAACAATGCTTACTTTATGATGTTTATGTTCTTGATTTTCCATGCTTTTCATCGCTTGTCACAACTTGAATGGTTTGAGTGCTTAGATCTTTCCACTACTTTCAAGTAGTAGCAAAATGATTGCTTCGTGGTGCTTTTCACTGACTTAAAAGCAACACTTTCACTACTTGTCAAGAGTGGAAAAGTGTTGGCTTTTAGGTATAATTGTCAATAATTTATGTTTCTTCCTAAGTCATCAGTCTAGGGTTCTTTCAACCAGTATAAAGTACGTCAAAATTGTGTGGTCTTACGTGCTTGTCAGTAAGTCATTACTTTTAGGTGCTTTTGAATGCTTCAAGGTACTAGAAGAAGTCACTATTTTTAGACATTTCTGAATGCTTTTGAATGCTTCAAGGTACTAGAAGAAGTCACTATTTTTAGACATTTCTGAATGCTTTAGGGTAATTTTAGGTTCTTTTGACTTGTTGGAAGTGCTTTAAAGCACTTGTGTAGACTTAGATGCTTTTCACTGCTTAAGTAAATCACTCCTTTTATGTGCTTTTCATTGCTTAAGAGCAAGTCACTCCTTTTATGTGCTTTTTTTTTTTGCTTTAGAGTGCTTCAGCAAAGAACTGCTTTTATGTGTTTTTGACTGCTTTATAGTACTTAAACAAGTCACTACTTTTATGTGCTTTTCAATAATTTAGAGTAATTGAGAAAGTCACTCCTTTTATGTGCTTTTGTCTGCTTTAGAGTGCTTGAGCAAGTCACTACTTCTATGTGCTTTTAACTGCTTTAGAGTACTTGAACAAGTCATTACTTTTATGTGCTTTTGACTACTATATAATAATTGAGTAAGTTCCTCCTTTTATTTGCTTTTGTCTACTTTGGAGTGCTTAAGCAAGTCACTACTTTTATGTACTTTGAACTTGAAGAGAAACGCTGGTGTGAAAACATGAGTAGCAGTCTCAATACTGGTATGTATACTCGGGGGGTGCACTACTAAGAAACCCTATGTGTCATGTGCATTCAAGGGGTATTTAAAAGGCCCCTTACCTGTGAATTTTTCATAAATAAAATGACCCCTTTTCCTTTATAGACTTACGGGTTTTTGTCATAATCAATTTTAAAAACCGCTTCTATAAATGTCTTTTTGTAAATTTACATTAAATTTTTGAATTAAAAAATCCCTTCATTTGAACTCATCGAGGATGTATAAACCATGGTCCAAATTGTTTCCCCCTAAGAAAGGAAGGTGGAGTAATATTTCCATTGCTTTGCATGTTCGCAGCAAAAAAATCAGAGTAACACGTAACACTAGCACTAAAGAGAGAAAGAAAATCCTAGCCAAAAATACACCACAATTATTTTCCACATTATTAACCCCCCTAAGAAAGGAAGGTAGAGTAATATTTCTATTTCTTTGCAAGTTTCCAACAAAAGAAAGGGAGATGGAACATCACAGTAACACGTAATGCTAACACTAAAGAGATAAGAAAAAGCCTAGCCAAAAGTACACCAACTATGCCCACACTTCCCCCACTTCCAACCGTGTGCTAAGCCCCAAGCATGCAAAAAGAAGTAATTTTGTGTATGTTAAGCCCCATGCATGTATCACCCCTCTATCACCATGTAATTTTGTGTGTGCTAAGCTCCATGCATGTATCACCTTGTATGTTTTGTGTGCACTAAGCCCCACGCATACAAGAAGTTTCAATTTTGCGTATTTTTTTATTATGTTCCCATGTCACTTGTAACTATGGAGGACTCTTGTTTACACAATGTTGACTATAATGAAACTTAGTTTTGTCGAAGTTTCAACTATTCACTTTCATGTTAATTCTAATGTTGCCTTATGCATTCTAATACACATGATGATAGTGTAATTGTTGTTTAGGATTATGTTTTGCTTTATGCATTCTAATACACATGATGATAGTGTAATTGTTGTTTAGGATTATGTTTTTCTTATAATATGTCAAAGCCCATTGAGGTGCCTATGGTCAATGACAACCCATAGCCCAAGGAGTTACCACATCTTTGATGCCCGATGATCAAGATGTGCCCAATGAGGTGCTAAATCTCAATGAGCACTCAAAGCTCGATGATGTTCCCAATGAGGTACCAAAGCTGGATGAGCAATCAAAGCTCGATGATATGCCCAATGAGGTGCATGTGCTCAATGAGCAGTAAATCCCAATGAAATGCTTGATGAGGTGCCAATGCTCAATGAGCAGTCAAAGCCCGAAGATGTTCCCAATGAGCTGCCAAAGCTCGTGCGCTTGATGAGACGAGCAAAAGAAAAGATTTCAAAACTCGCATGTCTGGTAGTAATTTTAGAGATGAATGGAATATTAATGATCACACATGATGTGAGGAGGGGCCAGCACTTTCAAAGTGGGTAGTCTTCTTTCGTGCTTTGATGCAAGGTGACTATGTCACACACTTTGTGCACAAGGATGTGAATCCCTTCTTGGCATGTAAATTCTTCAATGTCTAGGGATATGGAGTTTTGTAGTCCTCCAAAATGTTAAGTGATGATTAAAACCATATTTCCCAAAGATGATAAGCAAGTTAGTAGCTAGTGTGGCTAAGAGATGTGCCAATCAGTTTTGCATGTGGGAAGCTAGTCTTCCTCAAAAAGCTACATAGCTTTAAGCAGAACACATTGCTGCTAGACGATAGCCTCTACAAGTGTGCATTGAGAACAAGCACGGGGTGTTTGCCATACTACCAACAATCAGGGACCAATTTGAGGAGGATCTACATACATTCCTTGTGATGGAACTTGGAGTGTGGCTATATGAATGGCTACATTATTCCAAGGATCAAATGGCATGGGCAAAGGGGGATGAATTTGGTGCTACTTGCCCAGTTTGCTGAGAAGAACTAAATCTTGTGATTGAGAAGCTTTAATTATGACCTACAACAAGGAGAAGTGAGAAAACTGGGATGCATTGAGATACCAGGACAATAAGAGAAGGGGAAGGGGTAGAATGGGAAGGTCTTAAGTGACCAAGAACGCCTCTCAAAATATCTGAATGTATGACCTATGAGGAGAAGTGAGAAGTAAACCGAGATGCATTGAGGTACCAAGACAATAAGAGAAGGGGAAGGGAAGGGGAAGGTCTTAAGCGACCAAGCACTACTCTTAATATATCTTGATGTAATAAATTTCAACAACTATTGAAACTCGCCAAGTTATAACGAATCTAGCTTTATGAGTAATGTTAAAGCTCTAATAGTCAACATGTGGCATAGGATGAATTTCTAAGAATGTGTAAATTCTTGTATGGATGCATTCCTAGGAAGTTGTAATGCTTGTATGGAATACATATCTAGAAGCTTATTATTATATCACAAGCTCATTCAAGTTGCAAAAGTATTTACTAATTTAAAGAACATGACATTTTTTGGCATGGAGAATTAAGGTAGGGTGAAATGAACCTACTAAAGTGTATGTGTACATCTGAGCTAGTGGTCTACTAGTGGTCCCAAAGCATTTACAAGTTTATGTGGGTACACTCTTCAATATATTACACTTCAAAGATCCAGATAGAGTTGTAAATTTCTACCTATCTATACAAGGTACTACTTCTATTAAAGAAGTATTGATCCATCATCCATGCAATCTTTTATGCTCAAAAGAGGTAAATATGATTCCTCTTGAGATGTTCAACAAAAGCAATGACCAAAGGTGTTTTTTCTTCTCAGCATAAGAGAATAAATGTACAAAGTTCCAAGAGATTAAAAGGACCCATCATAAAAACTATTGCAAACCTATCATGTTGCAGAAAGCAATGTTAGGGTATCATGTACCTTATCATCGCAATACATATAAATGGATAGGCTTATTTACATTGCCCACACAACCAATATGGTGACCTAGTTTAAACACCAGTGCGTTGATTGGATAGGCTTCTTTACATTTCCCAACATCACTTGGAAATATGAAATCTAAGAGAACATGGTGACATGGTTTGAAGACCAATGATTTGATTGGATCTCATTTTTCTCTTTTAAAAAATAATTATCTGTAAATTCAATGACCAAGGCCATGGTATCGCTTGGAAACCTTGACAAACATTCCTTGAATCGTTGAGTTTGCCACCTACTATACATGAAGTTGTGCTTAATAAAGCTAACTTCTTCTCACAATAAGATCCTTCCTTTTCTTGTGGTTCCCCTCCTCACATTGACCTTGCAAGTCTCAATGTCCTCAAAAACCTTGACAGAGACCTGCAAATCCTTCTCATCATTCTCTCGTGGGTGGTGGACACAACACCATTCTTTTAAAGCCGCACTGCCCACACTTTCCCATCAAACATTTATGTGCATGGAACATAGATGCAGCATGCTTGGGACATAGTATGGATTCCCAAATTTTTATGACACTCTTGTATATACAGAATCACTAGATCTATGCAGCCAAGTGACCGTGAGACTCCCCCCACATACACAATAAGTATATATGCACGTTAGTTAGCCCATGTATCCCAAAGTAGCGATGGTGCATCTTATTGAATGTATACTTGAGAAACATCATCTGTACATGTGTAACATAGTAAATAAGTATACCGATCTCTCAATTTACACACAAAATATGGCTTTAGGCCCTCAAAACATCATATATATATCTCCAACTCTGGATAGCACTCTTGGAATCTTCTATAGAGCTCAATCTGCCAAAACAATAGAAAGCACAATGAAGGTCAATTTGTATAGAGCTTTAAAGCAAATAAAATCACTAACAAACCAATGACAAGCACTTAAAAGTAATATAGTGCTTTAAAGCAGTTAAAGCACTATATTACTTTAAAGCAAATAAAATCACTAACAAACCAATGACAAGCACTTAAAAGTAATATAGTGCTTTAAAGCAGTTAAAAGTATTGATGCACTTAGAAGCAATATACTACTTTAAAGTAATATAGTGCTTTAAAGCAGTTAAAAGTAATATAGTGCTTTAAAGCAGTTAAAAGTATTGATGCACTATGAAGCACTTAGAAGCAATATACTACTTTAAAGTAGTTAAAAGCATTACAACAACCAGTGAGGCACTTATAACCAATATATTACTTTAAAACAGTTAAAATTGAGAGTGGTCGGGCACATGTGAAGAGCTTACTAGCTAATAAAAGAGTGGAGTCCAATCTTAGAAGGTCATGCAGTTTTGGCTGTGGTTGGGTGGAGAATCCAAGAGCTCTCAGCACCCTTGTCTTGGGAAGGAAGTCCTGTAATACAGGCTACCCTTACAATATTTAGGGTTGCTTCTTTTCTCTTTTTCTTAAATGCTAAACTATGTATTGCTTATTCATGTAATGTTATATGTTGAGGCTCAATGCAAGTTCATCAAAGAATAATAGTTCTATGATATGAACTATTATTACGTATGTGCCTATCCATTGGGTAAAAGGTGGGTTAATATACATATACACAGAGTGTATATATTGCAGGTGATGTGCATGGGCATTGGGAAAAAGGTGGGCCTGTGTAGAAGCTTCTTTTAATGAAAACTCCAACAAACTACTTTCTTTGAGACTTTTCATTATGATTTTTTATACTTTTGTTTTTTTTTCTTGTAGCTTGTGTGTTGTACCTATGGACAAGTGTTCTGTCCCAAAAGTGGGTCCATAAAAGGATTGGAAATGGGCTGGGCGAGGCCATGGCGAGGCGTAAGGGATGGAAGCTCTTTGTCAATGGCATAGCCTATGATCTTGGTGTGAGCATATATACGTAATGTACCTTGCATGTACTGGGTTCTTATCATAGTTTTGGAGCTTAGCGGATGGTGAAGGCTTTTGAATTTATCAGTTGGCTAGAAAGCAACTTCCTAGGATGGCGAGGGGACACAATGTTGTGGTGGTCCTGTGTCTTTTTGTGAGTGATGAAGGTGAGCACACAGGCTGGTGGCACCATTCTGGGACAACTATGTCATCAAATTTAGCACCATTGGAATTGAGGCCATTGTTTGTGATTAGGTGCTGAACCTCGGCCATGGCTCCCATCCCACTATGGAATTTAGATGTGGGGGCCAAGAGATGTAGAGCTATGTGCATGAGATCGAGTAAATGGAATATGGCATGAAATTCTCCTGACATGTAGGAAAGGGGGGTTTTGACTTGGGCAGGAGTAGGTAGCCTCAGAATGGTGCGAAACATTTCAGGGTCAAGGGACGAGTCATCCCAAATGGCGAGACATTTCGGCGAATGGACCAAGAAATTCTAGAGGCTACTTTGTAGGCTCCCTACATGGGAATGACGATGTGGAGTTGGCACCATCCAACATGATGTGTGCACAAAGGTTCCTTGTACAATGGATTAAATTCTTAGTTTTTAGTAGGTGCAAGGTCATTGTGTGTGCAATCCCATGTTAATGCCAGATGTGTGTGAAGTGGCATGGTGAGTTGGTCATACTCATGGAGAGGGTTTGGTCTGTCCAGGTCATTGTGTGTGCAATCCCATGTTAATGCCAGATGTGTGTGAAGTGGCATGGTGAGTTGGTCATACTCATGGAGAGGGTTTGGACTGTCCAGGTGGAAGATTTTGGACTGTCTAGGAGTGATTTTGGACGATTTAATAGGGTACCTATAAATAAACCCACCTATACCAGCCTTACCCTCTGTGGGGAGCACTTGTAAAAAAACCCACTTGTATGAGCTTTACCCTCTGTGGGGAGCATCTATAAACAAACCTGGCATGTACTAGTTTTACCCACTATGGGGAGCACTCTTGGGGAGCCATGATAAAGGAGGGTGAAAAATGTTTTTCCTTTAGTTATGAGGAAGAATGTGAACATCAACATAGAGTTATCATCAGTTGTCAGAATGCCCATAGCGGTTAGATGAGGTGCTTCTTTTTGTCGTCGTAGCTTTCCGATGACTTCTTGCCATCGTCAGCTTCAATTTTGTGGTTACTTTCTTTGCTAGGTTACAGACGGTGCATTGACATTGCTGGTATGCCGATGACCTTGTGTGGACGGTGTTAGCAACTTGTAGCTCGTAGCCCTTGAGGGTTGCTTGCAGTCATGTCGATAGCGATCCGATGAGGTGTTTCTTCTCCTTTTTCTGTCAGCACCGCTGTGCAGGGGGCGAACCATCCCTTTGGCTTTTTCCATCATATTTCTCTAAACTATCCATTACCCATTGCCCATTGTCTTTAGTAATGATTTACCATAAAAAAGGAGTGATTTGTGTGTGATTTGGTGAGGAATAGTTCTCTTTTTTGGTTTTGTAAAGAATGCTTTTTTGCTTAATTTTTAGCTTAAATCGTTGTTTTTTTGGCACTCATCTAGTCGGCCACCACACTTCAGTGCTTAGCGCTCTCGTGTAGTCGACTCCTCCTTGTGATGCGCAGGCGGCCAACCCGCCTACTCCATGCACAAGGGGTTTGGCTTCCACATGCTTCGTGTGTAGCCTAGGCGCAAGGCCCATGCATCAACCTGCCTTACGTGTTCAAGGCACGGGTGCTCTTAACACCCGCCATCATTGGCCATCGCTGTCGTCGAGACGATAGAGGCCTTCGCCAGCTTCTGCCTCTTGCACATGCCCCCAAAGGTTGGCAACCTTTGGCCATTGATTTCACAAGGGCACCCCTTCACTCAAGCAGGCGGCCCTCAAATGTCCAACCACCTTCTTCTCTCAATGGTATGGGCGGCCTCCTTAGTAATCATGGCCCCCGTTCCTATGGACTAGGGCAACTTATTATAACTAATGCTCCACACTATCTTTGAGAAGCACACCTTTGTGGCCGGCCTCCTCGTCTCGGCCAGTAGATGGTCTGCACCACGAGACTGTCAACCATCTCGAGTCATGCTCATGACCACAACTCAAAGCAATCCCGACCATGCCCCGAACTCCGTATCACGGCATGGTCTCCGCACGCGCGCTCTATCCGTTGAGTCGTCTCATGAGATGCACGCTCCATCGCTTGTGTGTGTCATAAACACACTAGCCACATATCGCGACCTTGATTAATGAGCACTCGTTACACTCCCCCACTCGATTCAAGACCCCCTCCTATAGAGTCACACAAGTCTAAGGAATGATTTAGGCTCAACTTCCATCTAACATTTTGTCAAGACAAGGAGTTTTAATGGATATCCTTCTTTGTAACACCCTAGTCTCCCAAGCCTCTCCATAGTGCTACTAAGCTACGTGATTAGCACACTCGTATAATAGTGGCTATCACTATGCCATCTCGGCATAGCTCAGGTTCTTAGTGCTAACTCCAAGTGATTTGAGTTCACTGAACCTCGCATCTATACTCTAGACCTCCTCTCATGGTCATGTGTCATAGTGGACTCTCCATTGCCACTTGATGCATAGGGTGAGGGCCCCTTCCATCGGCTCCCCTTTTATTTTGAACAAGCCCATTAGTTTTAGTACTCCTCACCATGTGGCACACCCTTTTAAACTCTTCGGTGCTTCCCCCATAAGACAACACCTCTAGTTAAAGATCTCAATTCCATGGGGTAGCTAATCCCATGTACTTGATTTTCTTCAACTCTAGGTGGTCACTATTGGCTTAGACAACTCTATCTTCCAAAAGAAGCATTTGGCTTGTAAGTTCCCCGTACCTAGGTGAAATCCATCTCTCCCTAGGGTTTCAAGGCGTGCACCACACCATCCATGTGTGCACCCATTCTCTTCTTTGGGTAAATTTCTCCACCCATGGTCTCTTGTGTCTCATCCAAGAAGACCCATCATAAGCACTAAGTGTTAGATAACACCATGTGCCTCTTGTAGACCACTATCTCACAGTCCTTTCCACTAGCAAGTGGTGAAGTCCTCTCTAGAACTCCTTCATTTGTTCCATCCTACTTCTTCTAGCTCTTGGACCCATCTTATTAGTGAGACCCTCTTCTTCTATGCTACTCCAACACCACAAGGCCAGGATTGCCTATGAGGCTCTCCGAACCATGTGCTAAAATGCATCTAAAGGCTCACTAGCAGAGATCACCCCATGTGATCTAAGTTGCAACTCTCCTTCACCACAACTTCTCCTATCAACAATGGATCTTCAAGTAAGGATGACGAGACCCTTTTAGCCTACTCGGAGTATGCCAAGGACTATAAGAATCGTCCATAAGTACCTACTTTCCCATTTCCGTTTGGGTTAACTTCCTCATGCCAAGACCTAAGAAAGGATCCTTCTTACACCCTACTCGGCCTCATGGGGCAGCCCAATGTGTGAGATCTATCTAACCACAACGTCAACCATCATGGCTTCATGCATGTCACTAAATGCAACACGCACTCATTTCCCATTTTTCGCTTAGGAGGAATCATCCAAGATTATCTCCCCCTCGTTATAGTGAAACCACCACACTCAATGGTGAATGGTCTTGGTGGTATACTTCCGTCTTACACTCACCAACATTACCCTTGTTCATTTTAATGAATTGAATAGCAAGAATAATAAGTGATGAACCAAAAGAGAAGTTACCAATGTATAGTGCCAACTCGAATGGTTCGTTGTCTTTGCTCTTCCTCAAGGGTGTCCACCTCTTTTGACCTCGCTCATGTTGAGCCTAGGTCTTTATGCAGAATAGACCAAGCAAGTGTTTCCATCTTTCATGTCTTGCACAAGGTTCTTTAACACTAGTTCTGTAATTGGACACTAAAGCGTCCTGAGGACACTAAAGTGTCTTGAAAAGTTAGCATTTTTCTTGAATTTTTATGGGCAATCTATTAAGAGTTTTGAAATTCTTAACATCCACAGATGTTCCTCAAGACCCAAAAAATCCTTGAGATTTTTTAAATTGCACTTTTCTTAGCTTTTGCAAGGCAATATTTTAATTTTCTTAGACACATGCTGATAAAACGCATGATTTTTGCTGTTTTCAAAATAGTAGTAATTTGGACATAACTTTTAGAAGGGACATAGTTTGATCATGAAACTTGGCTTGATGGAAAGCCCATGATGTAAACTAAATCCTAGAATCATCAAACGACAATTATTGGATAAATTTTTGACTCGCTAATATTGAAATGACGTTTTTTATACAGGTGGAGTATGAATTTTTCTCCTTCCATATGCAAGCTAATAATGTAAAACTTGAGGTGCACCCATGTTATATAGGGTAAATACTACTTTGTTTTGAATTTTCCAAAACTTTAGAGCCACTTTTTGGGCCTCTTCTCATACATGGACTTTTGCGCAACCTGTTTTTAATACATAAAATGTCTAATTATGAGCCTAATTTTGATTTTCATCAAAGGGGAAAGCTGTGTAAGTGCATTATTTGTTGTAACTATAGGTGTAGACTACTTGTGCAAGCATAGTTATGATTAGTTTTTGATAAAAGATGATCAAATTTTGTATTTTTATTTTTTACAGCTTTTTTAGAACTAGGCGATAAGAACCTACTTAAGCAGAGGCTAAGTTAGTGTCATACACATCAAATTATGGCTTATTTATCTCATCTCAAGCATGAAAACCAATAATCAACATTCTCATGGGCTACATTATTTTTTAGTGGCGTGATTGAGTTTTGATAATATGCGTTACTTTTGCTGATTTTATGTAACTTTTTTGGAAAAAATTCTAGGAAAGGAAAATGATTTTTTTGGTGAACTTCTACCTCCTTGGCCTGATGTATGCTATCAAAATATCTTGGGAAAAATGCTATTGATATCATTGGATTTTTTTTTTTGAGAGAATGATGCTTGCATATTTGGAAAAATCCTGAAAAATGTTCATTTTCAAGACATATGCTACTTTGTTGCTTATGTACTTCCAAATAAAAAGGTATTTTATATGTTTAGCATTTTTTACATAAGCATAGGGTTATGTTCTAAATGCCCAATGAAGCATTTTGGTTTTTAAAGCCTACATTAGGAGTTTGATTTTTTTTCGCAACCCCCAAAAAAGGACACTCAAGTGTCCTGTTTTGGTACCAAACTAGTGTTAAAGTACTCTTCTTTAGGTGTACAAGAGATCCTCCGATCTTCAAGAGAGCTCTTCATGAACAAGTCTGGTTCCTTGCCATCTTCAACTTGAGTCGAGCACCTGATGGTATCATCTTCGCTCTGATACCACTGTAACAAGACATAATCTTTCCCCTGAAATTTTGCTTGCTCTCCCATTCCATAATTGTAAGATGATTAGTCCATTGTTCTAAAAACCGTCAAACACTCTCACTCAACTCTCTCGAGATTTGTCATATCATTAGGGTGTCTTGCAGTGTGGGCGTTCCATCATGCATTAAGTTTTGTCTCACATACACTATTTCCTTTTAAGCATATGACATATTGAACACAACATAGTCCACAAGTGAACTGTTACGACATAGAGCACGATTCCTTTTTACATTCAGAATTACTACCACACATTGTTGTTATCTATAGCAATGATCAATTACTTAAGACAACAAAGAACAACTAATAAAGACAATCTGTCATAGAGATGAGATGTGTACACCAAGTAAATAATAGATCTATTATTAGGATACATTTTATACAATTATCAATGAGTACTTATACCTTCATAATTCTTCGTTGTCCGTCGAAGAACCGTAGTTAATCTTCCGTGTGTACACTATGGTGTACTCATGAGTCGTTCTCATGTGCCACTTCTTTTCTTAGGCACACTCGAACTCCTGCTCTATGATATTGCCTAGTGCATGAGAAGCCATGCACAAGCTATCTTCATAGAGTGCACCTCTCACTCTCATTAGGGGAAGGTTGAGGTCTATAGGGGCCCTTTAAGATGCCATGTGATTAAAAGGTTATTAAGGAAAAAGGCCAATCATGTGATGCCATGTATACAAAAATGTTGGGTGATTAAAGGTGGTCAAAAGATTCTCTAGAAGATGCCTTTTTGTACTTTTCATTCCCAAAAAGTGGGGAGAAAAGTTTTTGAAATTTCGGGCATCCATAACTTCTACATATGAGCTCAAAATTTGTCGGAGATTAGAGATCTAGAATCTACTCGCTGAGCTCTTTCCATAGATATGTCACATGATATGGTTTTGCCCACTCAATTTTAAATTCAATTTTGGCGAGAAACTTTGAAATTCAAACTTCTAGCCATTTGAAGAATAAGAAGGTATCTAAAGTCAAAGAAACTTAACATTTTAACAAAAAGTCATTAAAATCATAATATGGCAGCTTAAAGGGCCCCTATAGACCTCAACCTTCCCCTAATGCATAGCGTTCGCTTGTTGGTGCTCACGAGTTCCCTCGTGAACCTTGTGGTCACACCAACTCCATGGTGATTCACAAGAACACCCTTTACCTATCTCCAAGGGTGTAGGCAAGTCAACCTCTCCTTGGTCATGGTGTGCAAGGACTACTCCGCCAGTCACTTGCTTTACTTACCTATAGGACTTCCATATGAAAGCCCTAGACGTCGTGTGCCCTCACGCCGGCATTGCTTGTCCAAGCACACTCCATTGCGCTCGTCCAAAGCTACCAACTCCAAGGTATCCAATTCTCATCCCGAACTAGACTACCCATAACTCGATACCCATTGTCAAGTAGTCACCATATCGGCTCCACCGTCCGACTCCCCACGATGGCTCATTGTGATGTTACCTATGTGGCCACTCTCTGAGGATGGCAAGGTGCCAACCTCACGTACAATGGAGCACAATTGCTCACCCCAACCGGCCC
Organism: Cibotium barometz; assembly: GCF_041138505.1. Taxonomy (NCBI): domain Eukaryota; kingdom Viridiplantae; phylum Streptophyta; class Polypodiopsida; order Cyatheales; family Cibotiaceae; genus Cibotium; species Cibotium barometz. The sequence continues at coordinate 30,120,613 of NC_141102.1, read as the reverse complement.
AGTGTCTTATTGGCGCTCGACTGTCCATCGTCGGTCTCATGGCAAGTCTACACTCACCAAGCCGCGCACTATCCATCATGCTGCTTAGTCAACCAAGTATTAGACTAACTCCATCTCCGTGTAGAAGCCCCTCCATCGACTACTACGCGTGCACCACTAATTAGGTCAACTCACGATAGAACATAGGTCTCACAATCCATCATGACAACCTCCCAACAAATGGCCCACACGACTAGTCCGCCACCCATGTGACCTCCTAGGTGTGTGCCTGCTCTCTTCCGGAGCAACCTTCTTAGCAGTGCGACCAAAGGCCCGCACTTAAAACCTATGCCCAGCTCATTCCGTTGAGCTCTAAGCGGCCTTCTACATGTGTCGACCAGCTCCATGAGGATCATGGTTTGGCTTTGTCCATCAAGCCCATGGCGACGGGGCCTCGCGGCCAACTCCATGCACCGCCGGCCATCTCTTTGACTTAGCGCTCAAGGCCCAAATGGCTGCCTCCACGCACAGCCAATTGTCGGCCAGCCCGTAACGCGCACACGCCTTGGGTCGAGGCCATCACGGCTCTCACGATCCCCTAAGCACAGGCTCCAAGCCACCGACAAGCCCATGTGTACGGCGCTTGGCTCTTGGCTGTTTAAGAGGAATGGCGCCTAGCAAGCCAACGCTCTCTAGCGTTCCTCGATGCACACGAGTGCCACCCTCAGGTGGCCTCATGACCACGGCGCTCTTCATCTCTAGTAGGCGGCCCTCTCCAGCTACCGCATGCGCAGGGACTTGGCCACGCCTCTTCTCCAATCGCACGCCTGAGCATTGCAGAGTTGGCCAGCCCCGTCCGTTGGGCTTGGCCTATGCCCTATGTTTTTGGCGTTCACAGGTCTTTGTCGTGTTGCGCCCCACCTCACGACCTTCAACCCTAGGCCTGAAGCCCTTCAGCGCACGGCAAGTTTACGAGGCGCATAGCACTCATCTACTCGGCCACCACACTTCAGCGCTTAGCGCTCTCGTGTAGCCGACTCCTCCTTGTGATGCGCAGGCGGCCAACCCGCCTACTCCATGCGCAAGGGGTTTGGCCTCCACGTGCTTCGCTGGCAGCCCAGGCGCAAGGCCCATGCGCCGGCCTGCCTTACGTGCTCTCAACACCCGTCATCGCTGGCCATCGCCGCCGTTGACCACAGAGGCCTCCGTCACCTTCTGCCTCTTGCGCGTGCCCCTTCCAGAGTGCCCGCGTCCTCTTCTTTGTGGCTACCCCAAAGTTTGGCAACCTTCCGCCACCGATTTCACTCGGGCTTGCATCGAGTTGTGGTCATGAGCATGACTCGAAATGGTTGACGGTCTCGACCGTCTAGTGGCCGAGACGAGGGGGCGCCCACGACCGACCATGCCCCAAACTCCATATCACGGCATGGTCTCCATACACGCACCCTATCCATTGAGCCATCGCAGGATGCACACTCCATCGCACATCAAGCTTGCGTGCGTAATAAACGCACTAGCCGCATATCGCGACCTTGATTAACGAGCGCACTCGTTACACTGGGGTTCGCCAAGAGAGGTGGGATGATGGGGTACGCAAGAGAGTTTCGCAAGGCAAGGGTACGCCATGTGCGAGCGGTTTATTTTTGTTTGCCTTATTTTTTTTGGGTTGGGTGGTACGCAAGGCGTGGTGTGCAATGTAAATTTTGCGTGCTCGAATGTGCAAAAAGAAGGGTGGGAAGTGTGGGAGACGATGTACACAGTGTGTGGCCTAAGGTGGTGGATATTTTTTTAAAATTTTTATTTTTTATTTTTTTTAGAGCGTGCCTCCTCACATAAGGAGGGGGCTAGGGAAGATTGGTGGGTGAGGCAAGGACCCCATGTGGCCAATACAATTTGAGACGGGAGCCATTGACCAATGGGAGTGCCTGCCCATCCAAAGTGTGGAGCTCTATCGCGCCTTGGGGTAAGATTGCATGTACCATGAATGGGCCTTCCCATGCGGGAATAAGATTTTTGCCTCGCTTGAGGTATCGGGCCTGGTAGACAAGAACCAAGTCATCTTCCTTGAATTGTGGACGACGCAAGTGACGATCGTGCCATGCTTTTCGATGGTTTTGTTCTCTAGCCAATGCTTGACTGGCACGGGCCCGGGTTTCGTCGACGATGGAGAGTCGCAAGATGCTTACTTCATGTGAGGTATGAGGGTCAGAGGAGCGTGGACAGCCCACCCTAGGGGAGCCGCTGTTGAACTCGAAGGGGGGGATTGCCTCAAGACCAAATGCAAGCTGGAACGAAGTGTGCTGTGTGGTGGCCTTGGAGGCCATGCAGTAGGCCCAAAGTACACCAATGAGAGCATCCGACTAGTGGCAAGGATGTTGGTGGCAAGCCTTGCGAAGCAACCTGCACAAGACTTTGTTAGTGCTTTCAGCCTGACCGTTAACACAAGGACAGTAGGCGCATGACTTCCTATGGAAGATCTGATACTGAGTGAGGAGGGTGGTGATCTGATACTGAGTGAGGAGGGTGGTGATTAGCTCATTAACAAAGTGGGAGCCATGATCACTGGTGATCACCAGGGGGCAACCAAAGCAAGCGAAGATGTGCTTGTACAAAAATTTGGCCACTATCTGAGATGTGCAATCTTTGGTGGCGATGGCCTCAGCCCATTTAGTGGCATAATCAGTGGCCACCACAAGGATGTACCTACATCGACTGGGGTGGGCCATGGGTTCAATGGGTCCCACAAAGTCTAGTCCCCATTTTTCAAATGGAGACCATCCCAAGGAGATGTGGAGAGGTCTGTTGGCCTACTTGCTTGGCTTGGGAGTACACCTTTGACAAATGTCACAAGATTGGCCATGAACCTAGCAATCCTTGAACATGGTGGGCCACTAGAGTCCTGAGTGAAAAAGGCGTTCAGTGGTGTGACCAGGGTAGTGACCCTAGATGGACTGTCATGAGCATCCTCCACAAGCGCAGAGACTTCGTGGGGGTTGACACACTGACAGAGAATACCATACTGACAAGCTTTATAGAGTTGGCCAGCCACTAGTTGAAATGGACGGCTTTTCAACAAGAGCCTACTCTTGTCCTTAGGAGAGAGACCGGCTGGAAATTCGCTTGTGGACAAAAGAGAAACCACATCCCCATACCAAGCTGGGGTAGCATCTACCTTAAAAATCACATTGTCAGGAAGATCATCATTGATACCTGTAGGGGTGGCAGGCTCATCGGAGTCGATGTGTGAGAGATGATCCGCCATCACATGGGGTCTTTGCCTAGCCGCAGAAGGATCTCAAAGTCAAACTCTCGGAATAAGAGGAGCCATCTCCACACTCGGCCCACCACCTGGGGATTGTTGAGAAGGTACTTGAGAGTGTGATGATCTGTGATGACTATATAGTACACGCCCAGTAAGTAGTGGCAAAACTTTTGACAAACATACACTATGGCCAGAGCCTCCCTTTCAGTGCTGCTGTAGTTCCTTTCTACAATGTTGAGGAGGCAAATACCAAAGTAGAATGGCCGGTCAATATGGTACTTCTCACTGGGTTGGGCTAGCAGTGCACCCACGACAGTGATGCTGGCATCTACATGCACGTGAAATATGATGGACCAATCAGGAGGTATGAGGATGGTGCTTGTGTGAGACAATGCTTAAGATAGGAGAAAGCAAAGGACTCGTAGGTGGACCAGAGGAATGGAGTGGTGGGACTAACAAGGCAGGTGAGGGGTAGGGCGATGTCGTCATACATGTGGATAAAGCGACGGTGATAGCTGGTGTGCCCAACAAAGACCTGAGTGCCCTTAGGAGTGATGGGAGGGGGTAACCTCAAGATGGCAACTATCTTGTCGGGATCTAGGGCGAGGCCTTGGGTGGAGACTATGTGGCCCAAAAGTGTGCCTTACACAACTAATAAGTGACATTTGAAGGCGTTGAGACGGAGATGAGAGGAGTGACACTTACCAAAGACCAAGTCTAATTGGAGATGGTCAACGAGCTTTGAGACACGTTGCAAGATGTGTGCCAGTGAAGTTGGAGAAATCATCCACGAATGCTCTGAGGAAGCTGGTGAGAAACTCTCGAAAGATGTTGGTGACAATGCATTGGAACGTGGCCGGAGCATTGCACAACCCAAATGGCATTTTGTTGTATAGTTGCCACATTGGGTGACGAAGGTTGTTTTTGACCAGTCATCCGGATCGATGGCCAGATAGTTGTAGCCACTCAACCCATCCATGAAACTGTAGAGAGCATGACCAGCTACATCTTCTAGCACCCTGTCTATGAAGGGGATCGGGAATCCATCTTTTATTGTGGCCTTGTTAAGAGCACGGAAGTCAACATAGACCCGGATTTTGCTATTGATGCCTGATTGGTAGACCATGAGGTGCTAGTGTGCTACACGACTAGGGTACCGATCGGTTGTGGATACCACAGTCCCATGGCCAACAAGAATTCAAACTTGAAGAAGGTCCAACAGTTGGCACGGGTTAAGGAGATGGCGACCTCTCTATCCCACTCCACTACGCACTCACACATACTCAAGAATGGAACACCACACAAGAGCTACCTAAGTGACATACATGCAACACAAGATAGTAGGCAAAAGTTGGGACACCACAAGACCATGTATTGCATTGGGGATCCCCCCTCGGTACACTAGAGTCTCTCTATAGACAATGGGCGTGGCCTCTTGGGTTATCATGAGCCAAGTGCTAAAAATGGTCACTGACAGATGTCATTGGAGTAGGTGAGAGGTGCCGAGCACAAGTAGGTGAGCATCGCTTCGTTGATCAAGTGGGTAGCCAAACTTGGGGAGTGGGTGTCACCGGAGATTCCCACCTTGTGTGACTGGTGGTTGGCCTTGTGTGTGCCCTTCAAGTTCACGAACTTAGGATGCCGACTTGGGGATGCCCAATCTTGGGGGTTCCCGATCTTGGGGGTTCACGGGCTTGGGTGTCTGACCTTGGGGGTTAACAAGCTTGGGTGCCCGACCACAGGTAGTGAGGGTGGCTACAGTGTCCGACCATGGGGGCTCACAAGCTTGGGTGCCCGACTACAGGCAGTGAGGGTGGCTACAGGTCCCCCACCAATTAATCCGTTCACTGTCCCGAGGTGAACACAGAAGCAAAGAGGCAGATGTTGAGTTGCACTATAGGAATTAGAGAGATATCCACTGCAAGACATAAAGCAAGGAAGAAAGAATTCACCGAGAGAGAGAGAGAGAGAGAGAGAGAGAGAGAGAGAGAGAGAGCTATGCACCACATGATGTAGAAGTAGAGAGAGAAGGGAAGAGAAACATCCACCACAAAATAGAGAGAGAAGGGAAGAGAAACATCCACCACAAGATAGAGAGAGAAAGGAAAAGAATTATCCACCACGGCATAAAAAGGGAAAGAGAGAGGGAGGAAAATACACCACAAGATTTGCTATAAAAAAAAACTTGGAACCTCGCTCGACTCCGTGGCTCGCTACCTAGAAGCTTTGACCCCTCCTCTAGTTGGTGCAGGAGCAGATCCAATTATGTTCGGGCAGCCGAGCTAAATTGGAGCAATTGGTAGAGTGACATCCCCACCTTGCTCTCCTTGAGGAGGTCAGCTAGGGAAGCTGTTGGAGGTGCGGGGTGGGGAGTCACATTAGCGTGCCCACTAGGGAACATGGGAACATGGGTGGAGCCTCCTGAAGATCTTTGATGGTTTACAGAAAGGCATGGTCTACCACATTATGAGAGATGTTTGAGAGGACTTCACTATGAGAGATGTTTGAGAGGACTTCACTATGCTCCTGTGATGCTTCTGGGTCTCCAAGGACCCGCTGTTGAGCAGGAGTGACCACACCTGTGGTGGGGTGATCCACATGAGATGAGGGTGTGGGGTTGTTTTGGTGAGGGGACACCCCCAAGGTGAAGGATGGGTGACTGGCACCAAGGAAGGGGTGTCTTAAGCACTTCCCACAGAGACCAAGTTAGTGGCGACTGGCGCTGGGGAGGAAGCACCATTTTGTTGCTTCGGGCAATCTCGGGTGTAGTGATCTTTGGCCTCAAGGCAGTGACGGCACCAGGGTGTCCCTTCTGGATGAGGACATCGACCTTGTTAGTGACCGTACTCCCCACAACGGTAGCATAAGATGGGACGCTTACGGGAAGTAGGTGGGCGGGGAACGACTCACAAGAGTCCCAGCACGATCGCCAAATTTTTAGTTTACCTATAGCGGACTGGGATGCTCGTCTTGCAAGCACACTAAATCACTAGGGCCCTCTCTATGGCAGTATACCCTCACGAGTTAGCACGGGCTAGGGAGATGGAAACCTCTTTGTCGTCCCACTCCACTGTGCACTCACACAGACTCAAGAATGGAACACCACACAAGAGCTACCTAAGTGACATACACGCAACACAAGATAGAAGTAGTCAAAAGTTGGGACACCACAAGACCATGTTTTACATTGGGGATCCCCCCTCGGTACACCAGAGTCTCTCTATATACAATGGGCATGGCCTCTTGGGCTATCACAAGCCAAGTGCTAAAAGTGGTCACTGACAGATGTCGTTGGAGTAGGTGAGAGGCACCGAGCACAAGTAGGTGAGCACCGCTTCGTTGATCAAGTGGGTAGCCAAACTTGGGGAGTGGGTGCCACTGGAGATTCCCACCTTGTGTGACTAGTGGTTGGCCTTGTGGGTGCCCTTGAGGTTCACGAACTTAGGATACCAACTTGGGGATGCCCAATCTTGGGGGTTCCCGATCTTGGGGATTCACGGGCTTGGGTGTCCAACCTTGGGGACATCACGAGCTTGGGGGCCCGCGACCCCACAGGCAATGAGGGATGTCGACTTGGGGATGCTCGATCTTGGGGGTTCAGGAGATTGGGTGTCCGACCTTCGGGGTTCATGAGATTGGGTGCCCGACCACAAGTAGTGAGGGTGGCTACAATGTCCGACCTTGGGGATTCATGAGCTTGGGTTCCCGACCACCACAGGTAGTGAGGGTGGCTACATTGGGCATACCTTTTTACAACAAGTCTTGCCTTGAATCTACTAATAGATCCATCTACCTTTCTCTTGACTTTGAAAACCCACTTAGTAGCAATAGCTTTCTTGCCAAATAGTAGATCCATTCGATCCCTGGAAATTACATCTACATTGAATCACTTGCACAAATTGGTTGTATGGGAGCTGATTCTTGAAGTAGAAGTGTTTATTTGAGGTATAAAGATCCTCCTCCACTGATTAGAGAGAGAAAGAGAGAGAGAGAGAGAGAGAGAGAGAGAGAGAGAGCTTTAATGGAAAGCTAGAATACCACTGTTGGAAGCTTTAACTTAAACTAAAGCCAACTAATAGAAGCCAATTGAAACAAGCTATTGAAAGCTTGAACACAAGCTATGTAAGCTTTGCACACAGAGGGAAAAAGGAAACCAAAACGCAAGCGATGAAAAGCTTTGTTCTGGTACCAATATTAGCTTTGAATGAAGCAAGTTGTAAACACTCACTCACAAGAGATGATTAGCAATGAGTATAATACTAGCAAAAATCTACACACCAACCCATATCCCTTCATGGGAATAGATATGCGTGCCCTGCTTGAGGTGCTAGCTGGGACTAGCCTTGGGCTTATTCTTGGAGCCTGTCCACTACTGGCCTAAACAGTTAAGCAAATTTTCTCATCCATGCTCATGTCCTTGACTAGGACTCTAGCTAGTGCTAATTGGGCACCCTTGGCTGATGAGGCTTTGGATGATGCATCCCTTATCTCTTAGTTTGGGTGGACAACTTCTATATCCTTATCTTGCAGATTATCTATAAGGTGTGGATTGGCTTTATTTTTCCCAACTCTAAGCCTCTAGTTGCTATGTTAGTTACAACAACCCTTCACATTTCAAACGCCATGCTAAGCATATCTTTTGCATATTCATATGACTGTGGAACATAAGGATGTGGATCCCTCCCTGAATTCCTTATTCCTCCCCAACCAAACAGAGAAGAATTGGAACTTGATTCTATATAAAGGGGTTTCTATATAAAGGTGGGTTTGAGGAAGTATAGTTTAATATGCTACATTTAACTATATTGTCATTTCCAACAATTCCAAATTGGGTTCGAAGCAAAGGTACTTGTTATTTTTGATACATGTCTAAAAATTATTCCAAACAAGTTTTTAAAAAAAACTATTGTTAGACTCATGTATACAAGTTTACATCTTTAAGCTTCACACGAACTAGTGCTCTAATACCATGAGAAGAATATACGAGAGAGGGTGAACAAAAGCTCCTTATTACAAGCAAACACACACACACACACACACACACACGCACACACACGCACGCGCGCGCAAGTAAACAAGCACACAAGAGAGATGGATGACTAAATTTTCTTATGTTCTCTTCTCTCCTCTACAAACATAAGGATAAAAGTACATACCATAAGAGAAAGTACTCTTCTACTATAATATCAAAGGTCAGTTTATAGTATAAACCCAACTACATGAGCTGGCACTATAGCTATGCCATAACTCTGGTGAACCAAAATGGCTGTCATACAACCGATAAACCACTAGTGACATGTTACCTACAATCTCCTCAACCATGCTAGTAACATAAGTATGGAGCTTTCATCGTGAGATGTACTCCATATCCGCACTAATTGAGCTCGATATCTCAACCATCAGATCATAGAAGATCCATATCGCAACACCAAAGGACAAGGAATGAGACTGAATCTGGGATCTTTTGATCATGAGCTTGGTGTGTGTGTGTGTGTGTGTGTGTGAGAGTGTGTGTGTGTGTGTGAGAGAGAGAGAGAGAGAGAGAGAGAGAGAGAGTATATTCGGAGGATGGGTAGGATTTTTGGATTATAATTTTGGGACAAAAGCAAAAGAAGAAAACTTCTTATATCTACCTTCACAAAGCAATCCAAAGTTCCACACCTTTAACCGGCTAACCGAATCTGTGTGGTATGCTAAAATTTGGGAGCATAACCAGCTAGGCACATGTATTTAGCAAGCTACAACAAACATTTTGAATGATAATAAACATCACATTTACTAGAAATTTACATCACCTCGAATAAGCCATACTTGACATTTGGTACTAGTGGACATTCCCATGCATTGCACATAGCCAACTCTTGAACATAACTAATGAAAAGCAATGGAAACAAGTATCAACACACAATGACATGCCCCATAAGGTTGATAAATAACTTAACGTTTGACACAGCTTTGTAGGTGGGGGGGCTACCTCAAAGCCTTATGCAAAAAAAAGAACTAAAACAAAGATAATTGTGATCAATCTGCCTTTGCAAATGGATGACAAGGATCAAATCTCCAGTCTCACTTTTCCAACACACACGTGTGTGTGTGTGTGTGTGTGTGTCATGAATATATATGTATATGTGTGTGTGTGTATCATGATGTTTTGTTTGTGGGTTTTCACCAAGCAATGAGGTTTCCCACTGGTAACATAAGAATTACAATATAAAAAAAGTGTGTAATTTCTCTCCAAAAGAGTAAGAATGAAGACACCCCCTTTGTTTGAAAGAGGTCTTTTACAATAGAGGCTGGTCTCGTTATCCTTTCAGTAGATCAAGGGTAAGCCCTTCAGTTTAGAGGAAAATTTTGGGCTCGAAAGACAGCTACACTTGATGATGTTTGATCAGTAGGATCAAGGGTAAGCCCTTCAGTTTAGAGGAAAATAGTCATTGTATTTCACCATCATCTACTATATCATTTAACATTCTGGAGCTTCCCGTTGCCTGCTGTTATTGACTGCAAACCACCATTGATTATTGTAGCAGTATTCCTCATTCAGGATGAACTTAAAATGACTTTTACAAGTTGAAAAAATAGGAAATGATTAGATAGTGCAGGAGAAAAACTATACCCTGGTATTTGAAATCTAATGGCTGTCATTTGGATGGACTTCTACACAAAGAATTTCACCCTCAAGGATCCTCGTACCAAAAGGTTTCCAATCTCAAATAGTCACCAGCGAAAAAACCCATGTAGATGACAGAGAAGTTAAGTGAGGGCAAACCATCACACACATCATATACATATAGATAGAAAGGCATACATATATAGATATAGGCATACACGTGTGCGCACTCGTGCGCGCGTGCGTGTGTGTGTGTGCGTTTGGGCACTCCTCATAAAATACAAGAAATCCAGGAACAGAGAATTCAGTTAAGTGAGGGCAAACCATCACACATGATATACATATAGATAGAAAGGCATACATATTTACATGTACCACATGGGATTGGCTAACAGTTCCACTGGTTGCATTCACTCATCCTTGATAATGGTGGCACTTGCAATGCATGGCCCTGCCCAGTAAAAACACTCGTTTACCCCAAAAAGTAAGCAAAAATAACTCTGAAAAAGGGTAGCATTGCAGGGTTAACATGTAAACTCTTACAATGTGGCCTTTGGCTTTAAGATCCCTGGAAACTGCAATTAGCAATAATCAAAATTTCTGCAAATAAGAAGATACATGTTACAATTAACTTCAAAAGCTTGTACACACGCATGTAGCCTGGTGGTGAAGGGTTTCGATTCCCAGGGTGAGGATATGGGTTTGACTCCTGCAAGTCAACACCTGCTAGACAGACACTGTCTATAACTAGACAATATATAACCCACAAAAGAAAAAAGAACTTCAAAAACTTACGAGGCTATGGTGGTGATAGCTACCAAGTGATTGGTGGACACTGGAGACCCTTTACCTCTTCAAAATTCCGAATGGCCATGTGATTCTGAGTTTGAGCCAAGAGCTCTTCAATCTCCACCTTTGCACACTTGAAAGGCATTGAACTTGCGGCCGCTAAAAACTTCTACTTCAGCTAGAAAAACTGCAATCACTGGCCTGTGATCTGAGAGTGTCAGCTCCTCTCGCCTGTACAACAACTGCTTTAATCCCTTCCCATGCCACAGTATACGATCACACCTGGGCAATTGAAATTTTGTGACTGCATTCTTGACATCATAATATATTTAGGCTTAGAAATAACAAAATGACTTTGCAGAGGCAAAGTCATGCGTGCATTGTCGACGTGAGTGCTTTGGGGAACATGTGCTTGGATGGGTTAGAGTGGTCTGCACAATGTGTGGTTGTGTATGACTGTGTGTGTATGCAAGTGCAAGAGTGCATCTTTTCTTTGAATAAATGAGTGAGTGTTATGTGTGCATGTGTATCTGCAAGTTGGGGGGGACAATAATGCATGCATGCATGCTTGTGCCGCCCTAGAGTTGGAGTTCTTTTGTTCAAATGAATCAGAGTGTGCATGTGTGCGCGAGCATGCGTGTGTGTGAAACATTGCTGTTGATTTCTTAAATCGTACAGTTTTAGCTCAAAGATTTACCATGCTGGGGCACGATGCTTTTCTCCAGGTTTTGCACTCTCTCCAGAGTAACCGTTAGAGTTGATTTCATACTTGTATGTTGGAGCAAAAGATATAGGGCCTTCATGCCATCCATCAAATATATGCCCTCTCAGCATTTCCTTCCTCAGCTACAGTCAAAAAGAAATCAGTAAGACAATTGTTATGCAGATCCCCCTCCCCAAAACACACACACACACAGGTTCAATTTCTGTGTTATAGTTTTGATATTAAAAAACAATGCTGAATGTAATCATCTGTTAGTTTACCTGGTCCTTCACAAGAAGAGCTGTCCAGTCCTCTCTCGCCACAAGAAACCGGATATATCTGTCTGACAGGTTGAGACGATAATTCAAATCTCCAAACCAAATTATTAGGCTGCCAAATGCAAGATCAAGGGATGCCTTGTTAGATAGTCGCAAGGCGCAACATGGACATGATTACCACATGTCAAAAATGATTCATGCAGCAATTGCAAGCAAACTCTAAAGACATAGCAAAGAAAGTGCGTTTCATTGTTGCTAAAGACTTTAGAAACCAGCACACATGTGCGTGTGTGCGTGCACGCGCACACGCATCAATATGTATGTATGTATGCATGTAGTATTTGATCTATCAGAAAAGTTTGCCTTGCATCCTCCCCTCTCACAATAAAGGAAAAACAATACGGCTTACTCATGCCCCCATATGGTCTTTGGAATGCCTGTATCAGCTCCCTTGGTGGAAGGAAACTGGGTGCGTTTCAATATTTCCGTGACAGCAGCATTCCTATGAAACTCGTCTCCTTCTTTGTCTCCAGATGTGAGATGGGTGCATATGAAACAAAAGCTAGTCTCATGAAGCACCATACTCACTGAAATAGAGCCCTGCATCCAGAATGACAAAACCTTGATCACCATGGAAGAGTCGGTATGACAAAGGTTTTGATTAAGCTTTTACCACACTTGTGTGTGTAGCACTGGATTTCCTTTCACTTATACATACAGTTGAAAGCCTATGACTTCCAATCAAGCTTGAGGATTCATGGTAATCTTGTATGTGCACGCTCATTTCAAGCCTGCATACACTGAGAACATATAGACCGACACATGGACAAACATAGAGAGAGAGAGAGACCTTGTTTCCCAAGCAGCCCATTATGCCAATGCCAATGCATGAGACTGTCAGATTCTGTATGTATCGCCGCAACTTCCTGCGGACCCATACAGAGACATGTATCCCAACCATCTGCTTACTAGCAACTAGAACATAACGTATCCGCTTCTTAACAGGATCACTATAGCTGGTAAGAACCCTGGACATAGGTGACAATAAGGGTTTAACAAGAGTCTCGTCATCGGTTGATCCACCATCATGTGGGAGATCAAAAGCAGAGAGCCAGTTCATGGGTTCCGAGTTGGATCTTTGGTGTTGTGCTGTGTTGAGGCCAATGCGCTCAGTGCTTCTGTATACTTCGACTAGATTTGACTTAGCATTACTCCACTCTTGATCATCATGTCCTTCTTTTGATGTCGACGGGGGTGGATGTAGAGGTATGAAGCTAGTTTCTTCATCAATTAGAATGTGCTCTGCATCAATCTTAGCATCACCCAGAAGGATATTAGAAGCCTCTGATGTCACTCCTCGTGAAGGTGAAAGAGGGGCACTGTGACATTTGCGGTTCCTCTGGCTCGCTCTGTTCAAAGTCTCCCGTATCAGACCTTGCCATTTGATTGTAGGCCCATTGTCTTCAGAGCCAAAGACATTGCCTGCATTCAAGGGCACAATCTCCTGGAAACTGCAGTCAGGACAAGGAAATTTTCGATAAGCATACATAGAATTACATTATGCACCATGCTTGATTGCATTTGTCACACGATTGGCATGCATCATGTTTGATTGGAACCATGATGGATCCTTCAAATGCAGGAATTACCCTACCCCAGGACATAGATATCGGCAGGATCCTTCATGTCCAGCCAGCTTTTCAGTTCTAAATGTGGAGGCGGCGTTCTCCCAGCAACGTTCCATGTGCCCACAGCTACCCTGCATAGAGATGGCCACATAAAAAAGGGAAAAAAAACAAAAAGAAGAATAACAACACCATCCAGGATCCCACTGCTCTTGCAAACATGTTGATTAGCATACCGTAACTCCTCGGTGTTGATGTACTGTCTGTTCAGTGTTTCCGACTGTTCTCTCCTGGTGGTATTGGAGCACCTTTTCAATACCTGATCTACAAGAAGCACAAATTTTAGAATCAGAGACTGCCTCTATCCAACACACGCATATGCACAAGGATTCAAATAAGGGGTTGCAATACAGTACATAGTAAGTGACACATGCATATGCACAAGGCGTCAAATAAGGGGTTGCAATATAGTACATAACGAGTGATGAGTATGTGTTAAAAAAAACACTCACCATCCCTCCCATCCTTTCTAGACATCAAAGGAGAGAACTTCCTAGTTGTGTGGTTTGGTGGAGCTGCTGATCTGGTGTCTGCAAACATGCCTTCGGTATCATAACAAACGCTCTTGAAAAGAAGGGAACTGAATTTGGTAACAGATCTTACCTTCATACTTGCATTCACTCTCACTCTCAGTATGAGGTTCCATGTCCTCGCACTCATCCACACTGAGTTCATCTGCACTGAATTCATCTCCAGTAGAAT